>NC_064638.1:258846323-259452207 GCF_023864345.2 Schistocerca serialis cubense | reverse complement strand
GGATACAGCTTCTTTAAAGATTATTTTGACAGAACCGAAATCTCATTTAGACTGAGAATACCTTGCAGTTAAAGGCATAAAATATGTTATGGAACAAGAAAATGTGAAATAAAATATAGATTACACAAAATTAAACAAAGAGGAGAAAGAATATCGACATCATAGGACACTGGCTCGAAAGTGAGGGGTGTCATAGATGCTAGAAAAAAAGTTTGTCTCTAGAGAATAGAAACTACTGTGTGAAATTCTGTTTTCTACGTGGTTTACAACCAGAGCTATAAAAACTGTCACAACGTAATGAAAATGACTCACAGTGCCGTGTAAGTTTCCTTCTGGTTTGTGTTTGTGTGGGCAAGTTACTTGCACTCATTAGAGACCAGCTGGTTCTCTTTGATACACGTTACTGGTTTGAAAGCCCAGGTTCTTCACGAGAACAACAAAACATTAATAAATAAATACAGATAACATACTGAGGCGGTATCTGTTTTATGTCTTGGTATGACGCTTAGAACTACTTGTTTCAAGTCATTCTCACAGGTTGTAATCTCCCCACGGAAAATTACCCTCTACCACGCAATAATTAATAATGGTCAACCAAATCATCCACATGTATTTACGTTTGAAAAGTATCTGATCAGATTTTCTAGTAATATATGCGCCGACAGCTCGTCGACGCCAAGGTATTTTTCTAGTACGTTTATTCTTTGGAACAACAGAGGTACAGAAATGTATGCTCCATGGTTATTATAGAGAGAGAGGGAGGAACAGCTTCGGAAGTATCGGTTGGAAGATTGTCGGATTGCTAAAGGAGATTTATTTACTCTTCTTCGCGCTAAAGCGAGCTAGGAAAGTTTGTGCCGCTAGCGTGATAGATAAAGAGAAAGAAAAACCTGTAAAAGAAAATTACATGAGACTTGGAACCAACAGAAAACGGAACATGTACGGAAATGGATTCAATATACAATTTTCCTCAGAAATAAGGTTTGTGGCCATTTTATTCTAGAGTGAATGACGAATGAGTTCTCTGTCTGAACCATTGATGATTGTCTGGGCCCTGTAATTAATTGGGAAGTTTCAGCTGTGACGAAGAGAGCCTGCAATCTCTGAGTTTTTTGAAATTGTCCAAAAAGGCTTCGTCCACATCTGAAATTTTAGATCTGTCGTAAACTGAACGAATTGTTCAAACGATCGATTTTCCCAACTGAATGTAGCGCTTAATAATAATAACAAATGTAAAGATCTTTTCTAGCAAGCCAGCCGCTGAATATTAAGACGAAGGGCTCCACCAGAGATTCTACTAGGCTGATTTCACGTAAATAATATATTTAAACTGTACACAGATAAAGGACAGAGAGAGAGAGAGAGAGAGAGAGAGAGTGAGAGAATCCTCCATTAGCATAATTGTTTCTCTGTCTTTTCACGGATCAGCCTAACTAGAAAACACGAAGCCCTGACTTTATTGTACCGATTTATGTGTGAGAGGGAAAGAGCGATAAAGGCGACAGATACACTTCTGTACAGACAAAACATTACACCAAGTTAGCGGCAAGCTGCATTCACATAGACTTTCATCATTTACAAAAGCAGAGTAGAATTCATTATAATGGCCAATCCGTGACAGGACACGTTTTTGGACGTTGTTAAAATAATTTTGTTCTCTGTTTCATGGGAACTACGACGAGACAACTTAACTTGGAAAAGAGAAGAAATACTCGCAGGCAAATTAAGTGGATCCACAAATAAAACCAGCACGCTGGGCGCCTTCAAAGTGAATTGCGGTGACGCAGTCACTTCCCTGTGAAAATTTACTGCCCAACCAACACAGTTAGACCGCAATAGACCGGTGAAGCTGTATTGTAACATATCACGTATGGCAAACGCCACAATTAAATAAACAAAAAAGGTAGGAAAGGGGCCAGATCCATAATTTTTTATTAAAGCTTGCTAGTATTGAGGAAGTAGGCGTAAATTTGAACATTTACTAATTGTGTTCATGCCAGACGTAGCTTGATTGACCTGCCCTAGTTGCATTTACCTGTATAAGTACTATAAGAAAGTTGCCACAGAAGTATTCTTGTGTGAAGGGAGATATATATATATTGACTGTAGAACATTTGTATGGTTTTAACTAGGGCAATGTTTAAGATGAGTCAAGCAGAGCAGAGCAACACGCGACAGCCTTCAGCTGTGAGCACGGATAATAGTGATGTAGTAAGACGTGTTGTAGAACCGATCGCCACAGATAGTGCAATAGAACGCCCGGTAGACACGGCTGGAGATGTAACAGCAAGTATGCAACATGGATTAGATCCATTAGTAATTATCATGAGACAGATGCAGATGATAACCGAGAGCATGAATAATATGAAAACCGACATTAATGCGAAGTTAGCCTCAGTTACCAAGGGGCAAAATGATTTGAATGCGAAATTAGCCTCAGTTACTGAGGGGCAGGAAAATCTGAAAGCTGAGATTAAGCAGCAGTTACATGACAGTTTTTCCGAATTAGAGCAGCGGATAGAGACGAAGACAAAGGAACTTAAAGATCAGGCCGAAGAGACGGAACGAAAATTAACTGCACAAATAGAATTGGTTAAAGCTCAATGTGAGGAATCTACTCAACGCGTACGTGTAGAAATGAAGAAGTATGTGGCTATTAAGATAGATACCGTACGGGAACAGGTGGAAATGGTTCCGCAATTAGTACAGAAGCAAGATGCCATGTCATGTGCAATTGCGCAACTTCCTGAATTGGCACGTACGCAGACGAACCTAAAGGAAAGTGTTGAACATCTGACCGAACGTCAAGACGTTATAGACCACCAAATTAATGTATTAACGGGTAAATTATCCGAAATCACATTAGAAAACAAAAGGCTAATGTGTGAAAACGTTGAGCAAAATGTTAAAGCAGCATTCCAGAGTCTATGCGGCAAACAGGAAGAGAATTTGTTTGCGAAAGGACTTGAGGAAGTGCGACAGCAGTTAGGTGCTGATTTCGAGCATTGGAAACAAACGATAGAAGAGTCGATACGCGTTTCACAACAAGGCTCAGAACAAATGAATACCGGCCAGCAGCAGAAGTTGGCAGCGTCTGTAGAGCCAGTTACTGCACATTCGCACACGATACCGACTTGTGTGAGTAACTCGAATATTAAATTGCCACGAGCTAGTTGTTCGCGTGAAGTTTTATCTGACGGAGATTACGAAAGCCTTTGCCATGCCGAAGAAAAAATGATAAAGCATAGGCAATTCCAGATTTTTAACACTGACAAAAGGGGGGTCCATCCGATTGTTTTTATCCGAAGTTTTAGAGGAGTGCTACCCAGAAATTGGTCGGAGTGGCAGAAAATCAGTTTCGTGACTGGGTATATACAAGGTTCGGGGGCGATCTGGGCCTCGGACATGACTTCTGTTTGCTCGACATATGACGATTTTGAGAAAGCGTTTTTAGCAAAATTCTGGTCAGAAGGGGTACAGGAACGCCTAAGGCAGGAGGTGCTCTACCCAGAGCCTTTCTCTTTTTCAAAAGGAAGCCTTAGGAAGTATTTTGAAAAATATATAAACAAAACTAGATATTGGGACAGACCTATGCCTTTGCCAGGCATAATAAACATACTTGAGGCAAGATTACCAACTAACATCCGGAATCAATTAATTTACGGGAACGATAAAGACTTGGAGTCGTTCCTCACGACGTTAGATCATATAGACATTATAGAAGAGAGCAACCAGAAAGCCCGTAACAACAGATTCCAATATAGGGAGATAGAACCTCCGCCAAATGGTAGGCAAGGGAACGCACAGAGATCGATAAATAGTGGAGAAACCCCTCAAAATCTCAATAATAATACCGGCAATAGTCTTGCGAGGGGCTATCCAAGGAACAACAGGAATGGGAAACGATACAATCCCGTATGGGGGAACGAAAGGAATTTCAGACCGCAAGCCTGGAACAATAACAGTAATAGAAAGTGGAATCAACCGGGGGGAATAGATTCAAATAACCAACATCAGTGGGGACGGGCATCTACGAATCAACCGGTAATTATCGAAGTGACGGACGATGTCAACCACCAGGCGAATCAAAATCCAACAAACTTGTAAGGACCCACTCGTGCCCCGGAGGAGCGGTCAACAATTGGTTGAGGGGCAACAGGATACGTGTACCCATGCTAACGTATAATGATGGACGATTACTGGCAGATGAATTGACCGAGGACTTAGAACTCCAAGATGAGGATAAGGAACAGGTGGCAGTAGCCGAAGTGCAAGTCATTTTGGAGACTGTACCTATAGTGGTGGTTTTGGACACAGCTGCAACCACGAATGTTATTTCGGAGGCTCTATTCAACAAGATCAGAAATATAAGACGAGTACCAATTTTTCCAGTTCAAAATTGCAGAATAATAGGCGCCGTTGGGGCTAGATCGGCTAATGTAAAAGTGCAGTCACTACTTAGTGTAGAAGTCGGAAATGTAGCAATATTAAGCACATTCCTTGTTGTAAAAAATTTGGTGGTAGACTGCATTATAGGAGTCGACAGCCTACGTCAATACGGATGCAGAATAGATTTTAAAACAGGAAAAATTTCGTTAAATGTAAATAAACAAGAAATTGAGTTGGGCTTGTTGAAAAAGGAAAGCCTTACCAGAAAATATAATAGTGGGATCAGTGTGCAAGTAATCAGGACTGCACAAAATTCTAAACAGCACGTAAATAATGAGTTCCAAGTCAAAGGAGACTTCGGTCAATTAGTGTATGAGAAGTTAAAGGAATCCGACTGCATTATTGAAGAGCAGAAGAAGCAGCTCAAAGAATTATTATTAGTGTATGAAAACGTGTTTGACGAAAGGCCAGGAGTTATTAAGGGATACATATGCCATCTCTACGTTAAGCCACACGAAACGTATTGTAGAACTTTCTATCCTGTTCCCTGGAGGTTAAAGGCTCAAGTTCAAAAAGAAATAGATCGCATGTTGAAATGGGGTTTGATCGAACCCTCTACAAGCCCATACTGCTCCCCACTGTTGGTCGTGCCAAAAGCAAATGGAACTGTGAGACTGGTACTCGACGCCAGGGAAATAAATAAAATCATAATTCCAGTGAGAACACATCCGGAAAACACAGACGAACTGATACAACGGTTCCAGGATGTCCAATATTTGACGAGCATCGATTTGCGGAGTTCGTATTGGCAGGTCAAGCTGGATGAGTTATCAAGGAAATATACAGCTTTCATTTATGCCGGAAGAAGTTACCAATTTACTGTAGTTCCTTTCGGACTCAACATTAGTGCTGGAATCTTTATAGCAGCTCTAGATTATGCTCTAGGCCCAGAACTAAGAAGCAGGATAACAGTATTTGTTGATGATATGCTTATTGCATCGAAGACCTGGGAGGAGCATATTACCTTACTGAGTCGGGTGTTGGACGTGTTCAAAACCATGGGAATAACTGCTAACCTACAGAAATCCCATTTTGCACTAAACAGAATCAAGTTCCTGGGGCATATAGTTGACGCAAAGGGAATTTTACCGACCAAGGAGAAGCTAATTGCGATTAGTAAGTTTCCAACACCGAGAAATAGGAGGCAATTAAAAGGGTTTATGGGTCTTGCCTCATTTTTTAGAAGATTTATAACGAATCAGGCCATGAATGCAGCAGCTCTAAATAGTTTGCTGAAGAAGGATGTGCCCTGGCTCTGGACATTAGAGTGTCAAGAAGCATTTGAAGAGATAAAGAAGCAATTAGTAAATGCACCGCTTTTGTACCATCCGGACATGCAAGAGGAATTCTACTTGTCAACAGATTCGTCAAATGTGGGTCTTGGAGTGTGCCTTTTCCAAGTACGCAAGATAAATGGACAGCTTACCTTTTGTCCTATTGCGTTTGCTAGTCGTGTTTTGTCCAACTGTGAACGAACGTACACGACGACAGAATTAGAGGCTCTTGCGGTCGTCTGGGGATTTAAAAAATTTCATTATTATTTATATGGGTCGAAGACTATCGTATATTGCGATCACCAATCATTAACGTTTTTACAAACGTGTAAACTGTTACTCCCCAGGCTGGCTAGATGGACGCTCGCTCTGCAACAGTACCAGTTTAAGATCGTACATGTCTCAGGGCAGCAAAACATTATTGCTGACTCTCTATCAAGGTCACCGCAGGGTTTAACAAAAGAGATTGAAGTAAATAATTCCTCAGAATTCCCTGTATTGCTGCTGCAGGAAAATCCATTTAAGACGTACTACGTCAATTTGTGTGTGCATATGGCCCAGTTACAGAAGAAGGATGCTCAATGGGGAAGTGTCATTCAAAGGTTACAACAGCAACCTTCGGATCAGATGGCAAACTATTACAAGCTGGTAAATGGCGTATTATTTTTCCGCTGTGGATGGCCAAACAAAGTCCGTTGGTGTGTTTGTATACCTGAGGCACAAATAGAGAAACTTGTATGGTTCACTCATTTAACCTGGGGACATTTCGATGCGACAAAATGTGCAGACAAAATAAGTGGGTACTGTTATTTTCCCAACATAAAGCGCAGAGTGCATGAGGTCTTAAAGAGAAGCATAATATGTCAAAAAACAAAGCCGGATTCAAAAGGGACTAAGCACCCATTATGCTCAATATTAGTACAAGAACCAAAAGAATTAATTTCATGCGTTCTGTGTGGACCGTTACCTACTTCAAGAGGTGGTGTTAAATATGTGTTGGCATTTCTCGATGTGTGTACGAAATACGTAAAGCTATACCCGATAAAGGCGGCTACAGCCAAAGTAATTGTATTAAGATTGATAAGGGATTATCTTCCACATGTTGGTACACCTAAGGCGATCATAACAGACAATGCTAAAATATTCACGGGACTCCGATGGAAGCAGACTTTGTCTCAAGTCGGTGTGAAACATATACTAACATCATTTTACCACCCACAAGGCAATTTGGTTGAGAGGATTTTTAGAGAATTCAATCGATTTATGAGGACGTATTGCCATAATAAGCAAACTGCGTTGGCAAATTATGTGGAAGAGTTTGAGCAGATATACAATAACATGCCCCACTCCTCAACTGGATATACACCTTGTGAATTGATGTTCGGAGCAAAAGAGGAAAACTTATGGACTGACCATATCCCCAAAACTCAGGAAACTGAGATGCCTTGGGAAGAAAAAAATGAGACAAGCTATCATAAATATGACGAAAAAGGCTGATCAAAGAAAACAACGATATGACAAATTAATCAAAAGGGTACAGACATACCATGTCGGAGAGAAGGTACTAGTTAAACGACATACCAAATCATCCGTAATAAAGAAAAGTATAAAGAAATGGGAGTTACTATATACTGGACCATACATTATCCTACAAATTCCGAATCCGGGGGCTTATCTGTTAGCATACCCGGGATCGAACAAAATAAAAGGGTTATTTTCTCATAACGACTTAAAAAAGTATAATGAAGATTAGAAGATAGGGAGGAATGGTGTTCCGAGTGACAGAAATGAACGCTCGTAAAAAACATAACAATAAACTGTGTGTGTAGTGATAGAAACCTTTAAATTGAAATAGTTAATCAGTGACATAGAGTATAGAAATAGTGACTAACTATTATTATCGAGTGTTGTAAAGAAGATAGTGGAGATAGGCTTCACCTGTGGTTTGGGTGAACATAGAACTTTAGCATTGCTAATGTCATCAAGAATGATTAAGGATCTAACTGACCTTCAAGAAGAATGAAATGTTTCCCGCAAATGACGCGGAATAATCAAAAGAGGTTCCGAGTGAATATTCATATATAATCTCATGTGAACGCTTACATGTGTAAACGTGTGAAGGGATGTGTTGTGGTAGTGAATCGTGAGTGACGGTTAACGCCGCAAAGATAATTTCCCGCGCAAAACAGTTGACGTCGGCGCGAGAATTAAAATCGATATAGACGATACAGATATGCTTTGTAAGAGACTCGCACCAAACGCGAGGATAAACTGATTCATGTTGAACTCTAAAAGGAATAGGTGTTATAATTAGAAGTTAAGAGTTTTTAATTTATTAATGAATGATTAAAGAAAGTAATATTCATAGATTCAGTAGTAATTTAATGGTTCGTGTTCGTTTGGGAATTTTGTGTGAAAAATCCATTTCCCTATATGAGCAGGGATGAACACCGTATGAATCAGAGAGTAATTGAAAGAAGCGAATCCGCATTCCTCAATGCTAATAACTTTTACATTTCAGCACTCAAGCAAAGAAATATATGTATTTAGAATAAAAAGTTTTGAGTATAGCTAAATTATATGACTTATCAAGGAAATATGGATGATGTCTTGGTATAAAATGAACTACACTTTCCATTATTCGATGATTTGAATCCAAAATCTATAGTAAGTTACATGAATCCTTTAAATTACGAAGAACAAATCAGTGATAGAAAATGTGTTAGAACTTTTGGACTTATAAGCACAAGTGGGGAGGCAAAGTCAAAAGGAGTATTCAAAAGGGAGTAAATCGGATGATGCTTTTGGCAACATCATTAGTTAATGGTTGAATTCCTTGAAGTACGTCGTAACAGAAAGGATCCATGAAGCCATAAGGATTTTGCTTTCAAAAAGGAGAATCTTGGACGGTGCAACCTAATCAGTTCTCTTACAGGAAGAATTTTCCTTTTGGTCATTGCTAGTTCTTTTGGAATGAATGTTGCATGTGAATTCGAGTATCCCTGTTCCTTCTACTCTTCCCATTGTGGGCAGCGTAGAAGATCAACTACAGAGGGGGCCGCGTAGAAGACCGACTACAAATGTGGACGTCGGGGACATGCAAGTCCCGGGGGAGTTTAGCACCGCAAGATATTGTACCAGGAGCAAGATTGTCAAACAAGAATTCACGTTATTTATTGTAAAACGTTTTTTTTTTTTTTTTTGCTAGAGGCACAAACCACTCTTCTCCAAATCGTGATACAAATTGATCCCTGTCTTTCCTTTAGAGATCTATTTCAAAATTATATTTTTTTTTCTTCTATAGGCTTTCCTATCTTCTATGTACCGTAGGCTGGGGGTCTAGGCTTAAGAGGTTTTCCAAGGTTTCCCTGCTTAAGAAAGTTCCCGAATGGGTAGACCCTGACATCAGTTCATGAAAGATCATCTTCCTTGGTTGTGCACAGCAAATATAACACCTAGATGCACGTAAAAGCAATACAGCCGCGGTACCGGTCTCTTCATTTCTTCTGTCTTCAACATTTCTTTTCTTCGTCTGTCTCAAATATAATATTTTTTTTCAGTCGGAGGACTGACAATCATCACTTCCGGGTTATCCACGCTAATAGATAGCTCGCGAAGTGTGTTCGGTGAATCAAAATTGAGCTCACAAACTTCGCTCGCTGCGAGGGGCATTGTAATCTCCCCACGGAAAATTACCCTCTACCACGCAATAATTAATAATGGTCAACCAAATCATCCACATGTATTTACGTTTGAAAAGTATCTGATCAGATTTTCTAGTAATATATGCGCCGACAGCTCGTCGACGCCAAGGTATTTTTCTAGTACGTTTATTCTTTGGAACAACAGAGGTACAGAAATGTATGCTCCATGGTTATTATAGAGAGAGAGGGAGGAACAGCTTCGGAAGTATCGGTTGGAAGATTGTCGGATTGCTAAAGGAGATTTATTTACTCTTCTTCGCGCTAAAGCGAGCTAGGAAAGTTTGTGCCGCTAGCGTGATAGATAAAGAGAAAGAAAAACCTGTAAAAGAAAATTACATGAGACTTGGAACCAACAGAAAACGGAACATGTACGGAAATGGATTCAATATACAATTTTCCTCAGAAATAAGGTTTGTGGCCATTTTATTCTAGAGTGAATGACGAATGAGTTCTCTGTCTGAACCATTGATGATTGTCTGGGCCCTGTAATTAATTGGGAAGTTTCAGCTGTGACGAAGAGAGCCTGCAATCTCTGAGTTTTTTGAAATTGTCCAAAAAGGCTTCGTCCACATCTGAAATTTTAGATCTGTCGTAAACTGAACGAATTGTTCAAACGATCGATTTTCCCAACTGAATGTAGCGCTTAATAATAATAACAAATGTAAAGATCTTTTCTAGCAAGCCAGCCGCTGAATATTAAGACGAAGGGCTCCACCAGAGATTCTACTAGGCTGATTTCACGTAAATAATATATTTAAACTGTACACAGATAAAGGACAGAGAGAGAGAGAGAGAGAGAGAGAGTGAGAGAATCCTCCATTAGCATAATTGTTTCTCTGTCTTTTCACGGATCAGCCTAACTAGAAAACACGAAGCCCTGACTTTATTGTACCGATTTATGTGTGAGAGGGAAAGAGCGATAAAGGCGACAGATACACTTCTGTACAGACAAAACATTACACCAAGTTAGCGGCAAGCTGCATTCACATAGACTTTCATCATTTACAAAAGCAGAGTAGAATTCATTATAAGGTCTGATGCAGCCCACAACATCTTCCTCTCCTGTGTCAGTTTCTTCTTCTAAAAGGGGCCGTTACTCCGAACGTTCTTGTTCATTGGCTGGATACATTTCAGTCTCTGTTCTCCCACGGTGTGACCCCTACAGCTCTGTGTACTGTCATCTTGTCCTCTCTACTAGACAGGATTTTCTACGTATTCCTTTCCTCGTCATATCTGCGGACAACCTGTTAATTTCTTATCTTATCAGTCTACACCATTTTCATCATACATTTGTAACACTACATCTCCAACGCTACAGTTTGCTTCCTTTCCTATTTCCCCACACACCATAATTCACTTTCACACAATTGTGTGCTCCAGACACACTTTCTCTGAAATTTCCTCTTCAAATTAAGGCCTACGTTTGATCCTGGTATTCTTTTAGTTATAAATGCCCTCTTTACTTGCACTAGTCTGCTTCTTATATCCTTCTTGCTCTGACCATCATAAATTATTTTGCTTCCAAGATGGTTCCTCTTCGTCTACAATAATGTCTCTATTTTTAGTATTAACTGATACCCTTCATTACTTTTGTCTTTCTTCGGTTCACTTTCAGTCCATATTCTGTGCTCGTTCGGAATGTCCTGTAAATATTCATCGCTTTCATTGAAAATAGGCTAGTCACCTGCGAATCTTACCGTTCACTCCGAGTTTTAACTCTACTCCTATACGTTTGTTTTATTTCCGTCATTGATACTTCGCTTTGCTATTCAGATCGAACGATAGGGGATATAAACTGCGTCCCTGCTTTAAGCCCATTTAATACAAGCACTTCTCGGTTTGTCTTCCACTTTAAGCTCCAACTTGCTTCATATAAATATTATAGCTTACCTGAGTTTCCCTACAGCTTATATATATTTTTCTAAGAATTTCGAATATATTACATATTTTACATTGTTTGGCGCTTTTTTCTAGGTCGACAATTCCCATCTTTTCTTGTCTCCATTATCCACGGCATAGTCAAAGCTGAGTCCCTGTTGAGAGTAGTTGCGAACGTGGAGAGCAGTATCTAGCATGACATCTTGGGTTGTCGGGTGTTCTGCCGGATATCAGCGTCGTACTTGCACGATATTTCGGTCACGTAGCTCGAGACCTTCATCAGGTGCGACCTGTCTCAGGTCGCACCTGATGAAGGTCTCGAGCTACGTGACCGAAATATCGTGCAAGTACGACGCTGATATCCGGCAGAACACCCGACAACCCAAGATGTCATTAGATCGCCGGGAAAGCCTGAAGAGTTAGTATCTAGCATGTCAGATGGATTGAACGTGCCTTTGAACGTAGACCAATGAGGTGTAAGAACGTCCCCTACGTCACATGACGCCATCTTTCTTCAGTACAGAGCCGCGAGACGCCAAATTGGCTTTTTGTTGAAGCCCTTATGTACATATGTTATACAAGCCGTTTCTAAGCTCCGGCAAAATGAGGCTGTTTCGAAAACCTGTCGTTAATTGTACCATTTGTTGTAATAAAATTTCGGAAAACGCCACATTGTTAGGTAAAAAATTATTATAACTTGGATACTATGAAAGTGTGCCTTTCAAAGCAACGGCAGGTTGAGGATCCATAAAAAATGCACTGTTATTAGCACAATTTATTATAATTAAATGTCAGCTTTCAGGAGATGTAAGATGCAAAGAATGGCGGTGTACCATTCATGGTCGGTATAGGACAACGAGTGAAGATATGTCTCTGGTTTGCGTCCCACTGGGTCCAAATACATTTTTTTACCAACCTTCGCGTTTTCTAATAGGTTCTGATACTTTCTTACTAGTTTCTAGTGTAGTATTAGATGTTATGTAAATATAAGTGGGTTCTCTCTGTTCGATTGGCTGTATCTACAAGACAGCTGTACTGCTTGCAGTAAGATATTTTACACTTTCTTGTTCCAAGTTTTGTATTTCATATGTTGCAAGGATTCGGCTACTGACAAGGTGAAGTGACCAAGCAAGAATGACCTTATGGTCTTATTAAAAGGTGAGAATGTTTAAATAACTTTTATCTTTTGTGGAGAACTATTGTGAATTTGTATCGCATTATATGTAATGGGAAGTTTAAGGCTAATGTCCTTAGTGACTGGACGTAGTACTTTCCTTTTTGCCTTATGCACTGAAGCACCAAAGAAACTGGTATAGGCATGCGTATTCAAATGCAGAGTCATGTAAACAGGCAGAATACGGTGTTACAATCGGCAACGCCTACATAGGACAACAAGTACCTGGCGCAGTTGTTAGATCGGTTACTGCTGCTACAATGGCAGGTTATCAAGATTTAAGTGAGTTTGAACGTGATGTTATAGGCGGCGCACGAGCGATGGTAGTGATGAAGTGCGGATTTTCCCTTACTACCATTTCGCGAGTGTACCGTGAATATCAGGTATCCGGTAAAACATCAAATCTCCGACAGTGCTGCGGTCGGAAAAAGATCCTCCGAGAACGGAACCAACGACGACAGATGTGCAACCCTTCCACAAATTGCTGCAGATTTCAATGCTGGGTCATCAGCAAGTCTCAGCGTGCGAATCATTCAGCGAAACAACATCGACATGGTCATTCGGAGCCGAAGGCCCACTCGTGTACTCTCGATGACAGCACGACACAAACCTTTACGTCTCGCCTGGGCCCATCAAAACCGACACTGCACTGTTGATGACTGGAAAAATGTTGCCTGCTTGGACGAGTGTCGTTTCGAATTATATCGAGCGGATGGACCAGTATGGGTGTGGAGCTGACCTCATGAATCTATGGACGCTGTATGTCAGTAGGGGACTGTTCAAGCTGGTGGAGGCTCTGTAATTGTGTGGGGCGTGTGCAGTTGGAGTGATATGGGGCCACGGATACGTCTAGATACGACTCTGACAGCGCCGAATAAGCCTGGAAAATAGTGAGTATCGTGACGAATACAGGGATTACCAACCACAAGGCAGTAGCTGCTAAGCTAAATACCGTAACTCCTACAACCATCAAAAAGAAACGCAGAGTATATCTATTAAAAAAGTTGATAAAAATGCTGTCAAAACCTTTTTAAGAGACAGTCTGCACTCCTTTCGATCTGATCATTTAAGCGTAGAAAAGTTGTGGAATGATTTCAAAGAGATAGTATCGACAGCAATTGAGAGATATATACCACATAAATTAATAAGTGATGGTACTGAACCTCCATGGTACACAAAACTTTTCAGATCGCTGTTGCAGAAGCAGGAAAAAAGCATGCCAAATTTAAAAGAACGCAAAATCACCAAGATTGGCAAAGTTTTGCAGAAGTTCGAAATATAGTGCGTACTTCAACGCGAGATGCTTCCAATAATTTACACAACGAAACCCTGTCTCGAAATCTGGCAGAAAACCCAAACAGATTCTGGTCATACATAAAGCACACCAGTGGCAAGACGTAAACAATACCTTCACTGCGAGACAACAACGGTTAAGTCACTGTTGACAGTACCATTAAATCAGACTTATTAAACACGGCTTTCCGAAACTCCTTCACCAAAGAAGACGAAGTAAATATTCCTGAATTCCAATCAAGAGCAACTGTGAAGATGAGAAACACAGAAGTAGATATCCTCGATGTAGCAAAGCAGCTTAAATCACTTAATAAAGGCAAGGCCTCTGGTCCAGATTGTATACCAGTCAGGTTCCTCCCAGAGTACCGATACAATAGCTCCATGTTTAGCAATTATATACAACCGCTCGCTCACAGAAAGATCCGTACCTAAAGATTGGAAAATTACTCAAGTCACACCAATACCCAAAAAGGGAAGTAAGACTAATCCGTTGAATTACAGGCTTATACGACTAACGTTGGTTTGCAGTAGGGATTTGGAACATATACTATATTCGAACATTATGAAATACCTAGAAGAAAACGATTTATTGACATATAGCCAGCACGGATTTAGTAAATATCGTTCCTGCGAAACACAAGTAGCTCTTTATACTGATGAAGTAATTAGTGCTATCGACAGGGGATGTCAAATTGATTCCATATTTTTAGATTTCCAGAAGGCTTTCGACACCATTCCTCACAAGCGTCTTCCAACTAAACTGCGTGCCTAATGAATATCGCCTTAGTTGTGCGACTGGATTCGTGATTTCCAATCAGAAAGGTCGGAGTTCGTAATAATAGACGGAAAGTCATCGAGTAAAACAAATAATATCCGGCGGTCCACAAGGAAGTGTTATAGGCCCTCTGTTGTTCCTGATCTATATTAACGATCTATATTAGCCGTCTGTTGTTCCTGATCTATATTAACGATCTATATTAGCCGTCTTAGATTGTTTGCAGATGATGCTGTCATCAGATGACCAAGACGAATTGCAAAATGATTTAAATAAGATATCTGTATCGTGCGAAAAGTGGCAAATGAGCCTGAATAAAGAAAAGTTATTAACATGAGTACTGAAAGAAATCCGCTAAATTTCGATTACGCGGCAAGTCACACAAATCTGAAGGCTGTAAATTCAACTAAATACTTAGGGATTACAGTTACAAATACCCTACACTGGAACGATCACATAGGTAATGTTGTGGGTTGAGCCAACGAAAGACCGCGATTCATTGGCAGAACACTTAGCAGGTTCAACAGGTCTACTAAAGAGACTGCTTACACCACGCTTGTCCGCCCTATTCTGGAGTATTGCTGTGCAGTGTGGGATCCACATCAGATGGTACTGGCGGATGACATCGAAAAATTACAAAGAAGGCAGCTCGCTTTGTATCATCGCGAAGTAGGGGAGATACTGACAGAGACATGATACGTGAATTGGAGTGGCAATCATGAAAACAAAGGCGTTTTTCGTTGCGCGGAATCTTCTCATGATGATAAAATAAGAGAAATCAGGGATCACACAGAAAAATTTAAGTGCTCGTGCTTCCCGCACCGTTCGAGAGTGGAACGGTAGAGAGACAGCTTGAAGGTGGTTCATTGAACCCTCTGCCAGGCACTTTATTGTGAATAGCAGAGCAATCGCGTAGATGTAGATGTGTGACAGGTGACACGCACGTCAGAATCGTGCTTGATCACCTGGATCCATTCATGTCCACTGCACATTCTGACGGACTTGGGCAATTCCAGCGGACAATGCCACACCCCACTCGTACGGAATTCCTACAGAGTGGCTCCAGGGACAGTGTTCTGAGTTTAAACACTTCCGCTGGCCACCAAACTCCCCAGACATGAACATTATTGAGCATATCTTGGATGCCTTGCAATGTGCTGTTCAGAAGAGATCTCTACCGCCTCGTACTCTTACGGATTTATAACAACCCTGCCGGATTCATGGTGTCCGTTGTCTCCAGCCTACTTCGGACATTATTCGAGCCCATGCCACGTCGTGTTGCTGCACTTCTGCGTGCTCGCGGGGCCCTACACGTTACTAGGCAGATGTACCAGTTTCTTTGGCTTTTTAGTGTAACATGTTCGTGGATATTGAAGTTTTTATTGTGGACAGAGAGCAAGGGGGTTAGCATTCGGGAGGACGAAGGTTCAGACCCGCGTTCGTGATTTAAATTTCCCGTGGTTTCCATAAATCGCTTCAGGCAAATGCCGGGATGGTTCCTT
This sequence comes from Schistocerca serialis cubense, assembly GCF_023864345.2. Classification (NCBI taxonomy): domain Eukaryota; kingdom Metazoa; phylum Arthropoda; class Insecta; order Orthoptera; family Acrididae; genus Schistocerca; species Schistocerca serialis. The sequence continues at coordinate 259,436,158 of NC_064638.1, read as the reverse complement.
TGAAAGGGCACGGCCGGCTTCCTTCCCCGTCCTTCCTTAATCTGATGGGACCGATGACCTCGCTGTTCGGTCCCCTTTCTGAATTCACTCTACCAACTTCTATTTATGGATACCAGTGACAGAACGACTGGCATATGGAAAAGGGATAAATGTACGTTTTAATTGAGATAACGCTGGAATTTTACTCCCGTCCAGTTCGTAAACAGTGTGCTTTGCGAGCCAGATGCAGACGACAACAACCGCTGGAGAGAGTAGCGATTCGCACACCACACTGAGACCAACGTACCGTGTGCGCAAGTCCCATCGTTTCTGAGCGTTCAGAAGAATTTTGACCTCGGCACGCTCAACGTTGACATTCGAAGCCACGGCCCGTTGCGCAGACGGCTTTAAGGGGTAAGTGGTTCAATGTTTCTTTGCATTACGAACTTATCACCACACTGAGTTCGGTATGTAAGTGTGCATGACGCATCTTTATTCACAGATATATTTCCGAAAGAAATTTAAGACAATACCCCCTTTCATCAACTGTCTCAGCACCATACAGGCGAAGCTGCTGTGTGTGATGGAGTGTTATGGGAGAGAGACTTCTTTAAGACATTCTCTCTGTAACAGGCTCGCAACAGGAGACAAGAACTGGGAAACACTTGCACCGAAATAAAAGATATCGGTATGAAAGAAACATAAATAGCCGTTTACTGTTGATTACAGTATTTTTAAAGCGTGACGAAAATCACCCGAGGTGGTCAGAAATGTAAAGTAACGATGGGAGGCGACATGAAAAGTAACGACCACATAAATTTAATTACAGGGAAATCAAATGGCATTCCTCGTTTAGGTTGGAGGAGCTGAGCAGTTGTCATAACTTAAACAATGAGCGAGGCCTCTTGCTGGTCATTCGTCTCCCAGCTGCAGGTAGTTATCCTACTCCTTTGTTGAGAGAGATGACGTTACAGCCGTAGTATTCGCCACTACTTGATTGCGACTGGGAAAGGAATAGGTCGTCACGTTTCGTAATAAACAGCTTTACCATATGCACGAAATGATTCAAGAAACTCTGAAACGTAATGGCTCGATCCTAATAAATGTTCTCGAAGGGGAGCACTAGCTGCGGTCTCGATGTGTTCTCGAAGATGTTGACATTAGACGACATAAGTACCCCCAAAATAAAAAGATTTTAACGAAGGATCTGGAATAACCTTTGTCACTCCTTTGTCCATAAAATTGTTTAAATAACTCGCTCTTACGCTTGAAACAAGGCTGAAGAGTCACAGCTCCTGCGTTACGGATTCGAGCCCTGTTGCCAGTTGCGCTCAATAAACACCTGGTCAGGGCTTGGCGGGAAATTACATGCAGCTTGCGGAATTTATTCCGTTAACTGTTACTTGAATAAGCGTTCTTGAATATCTGGGAAGGAAGTCTCAGGATAAAGGCTTTTTAAGGTTTTTTTATTGGCGTCGAAGAGTTCACGGATTAAACCATCGTCTTTTGGACATTCATATGTCAACAACGTTCCTTGAATGAAATTATTACCGGAGATAATTACTCTACACTGTTGAGGTTGGATTACCTGTACTACCAATTAAAATACATACATTATAGTTAGTCCATATGTATAGTACTAGCACTTTAAAATATTCCATTTGTAAATTTTGAATTGAATTATCCATAACAACTGAGAAATATACTTTTAAACTTGAAGTACGCTTATTGTTACCACTCATTGGCATTTATGTTACACTAACACCAACAACTATCATTGTTGGATGTTCAGTACATACAATAATCTCAGACAGCCAGTTAACGTGCAAACCAATTGCACAAAATGGCTGCTATTCATTCGCAAATAACTTCTATTCATTTCATCACTACTACGGTTATACCTGCGCCCGAAGATGTACCATTACGTAAAAATTCGCCAAAGAAAACTGAAACAGTACGAAAACAGCTGAAATTTATATCTATAAGAGGCAGTCATATGAAAACAGGACAGATGGAAAAAAAGCAAGGAAACAGTTATTTCAACACTAGTCGCGATGACTGTCAATACTTTTACCCCATTGTGTGTTCATGGAAAAATGCTTGCGTTTTCCTACAGAACAGTTGTTGTACACAGGCGTGCACCTCTCATTCTGAAGCAAATCGACGGCAGGCCAACATGTTGCCAATGTTTTTTTCGACTACGCTGCAGAAGATTCGCTGGGAAGCCCGTGCACATCCTCCATAGGTTCCCAATGTCCCCCCATGAGAATTCCATATTTTTGGAGCCCTGAAGAAAGATATTCGTGGCCATCGATTTGCTTCCGACTAAGAGATGCACGTTTGGGTGCAATCATGGTTCTGTAAGCAACAGGAAATATTTTCATGCAGGCATTTACTGTTTTGTCTCACAGTGGTATAAAGCTACAGGGTGACCCATAAGTCCATTAACATTGGAAAATGAACTAATTCGCCGAATAAGGTAATTATGGAAGTAAAACTTGACACTTGTTGTGACTTGGCAAGACAGCCAAGTCACTATGAGAGGAAGCCGAAAGGCACGCGTTTAAGCTCACGCAGGATGGCGTGAGGTCTGGAACAGGTCAGGGATATGAGACTAGCAAAAATAGTACGTATCTGTTGGAATACTTAACTTTAATCCATAATTGGCGAACATCGGTCTGACGGTACATGCATCACAAGATAAATAGCAAATGATAATGGCGCCTTGCTAGGTCGTAGCAAATGACGTAGCTGACGGCTATGCTAACTATCGTATCGGCAAATGAGAACGTAGTTTGTCAGTGAACCATCGCTAGCAAAGTCGGCTGTACAACTGGGGCGAGTGCTAGGAAGTCTCTCTAGACCTGCCGTGTGGCGGCGCTCGGTCTGCAATCACTGACAGTGGCGACACACGGGTCCGATGTATACTAACGGACCGCGGCCGATTTAAAGGCTACCACCTAGCAAGTGTGGTGTCTGGCGGTGACACCACAACACTCATACCTGAAATCAGATGTGGTTTTATCGAAACTAAAAACGAGTGCAAAAATCGTCGAACAGATGGCGCTGGACAGTGACGCCACGCGAGAGTCGTGTATAAAACTGCAGAATTTCGGCTACCGAAAATCCTAGAACTATCGTGGAAACCCCAGTGCCTGACGAGAAAGTCAATGTGTTGTGTGTGGATTTACAACATCGATCGTGGTCGGACTCTTCCTCTTCAAGGAAATGTGGGGTGCTGCTGAAAAGCAGTCAGTGTTTGAAACACTGTACCTCAACAGTAGGTATTGTTGCTGAATGACGGCCGATATGTGGAGCATTTGTTATAAAGAACATCGTCTTTTTTAAAAATCAGTTGTTGTGCTGGTTGTTGCTTTTGTATCATTTGACGCGCCATCTATTGGTCATTTTGTGCCCATGTCACTTCAAGCATGTATGTCAATTATTACCCATCTATCTGCATTATCCGGTGAATTATTGTATTGGGTCACCCTGTATTAGCAGTAACGGTGATTACTTCTGAAATAATAAACATTTTACTTACTTTTTTCCAGTTTACTCATTTTCATTTACTGCTCCTTATACAGTTATGCTTCTGAGCGTAGCAGAGGATACTTCGGGTACGAAATGATAGTAAAAAGTTTCTACCCGACCTGCATCGTTGCTAAATAAGGCACGATGGGTCCTTCCCCATTCAATTCATAGCGCGATTTCTGTTCACTTTTATTCAACTGTTTATAATATAACAATGCTACAATCTGAAACATGTACTTAAGGACAAATACGACGTTGATTACTTCTCAGACTCAAGCCCGAGTTTCACCAGGTCTGGAAAATCTCTGAAACTGATGTGATAAATTGCTTCCAGTCGCCAATTTTAGACCATAATAGCTGACACTATGGCAAACGATATGTCTCGGTGTACTGCAATCACATTGCGGGATTTAATCTTCTTCTGCTTGGACAAGCAACGAACAAATGGAGACAATTCCGCAGATTTTCGTCACTCAGGCTGCCACGTGATCATGACTTACTTAGTTTCATAACTGAAAAAAATCTTTCACGCACATTTATGTTGACCAAAATATGGTATCACATTTGCAACCTCCTACACAATTTTAACTTAAAGGAATTAATCTTTTAAATGGGAAGTATACTGCAGATCTATCAGTTCCATTTGCACATGCACAGGGGCGCTTTCAGCTGAAACGGCAAACGGTCTCGAAAACAGTCCAAAAACCAGTGTAAGACTGGCAGTTTCCTCGAAACGTTTAGAAAACTAGCCTTATAATTCATTCAACACCACAATGAATTCTTCAACATTCGCGTTTTCTTTAACGGCAATGAGCTTAAGGAAATGGACAGTGCGTTTTGTTAGAATCTGTCTCTTCCACAAGGCGGTTTTATTTTTGAATGCATCCCCATAAAATCAGAAATAAGTTGTTTTCACCTTGCAACTTCTTAGCATGGGTACTGTGCCCATGAGTCCACTTAAACTGTAGTCCTGCAATCCATTCCAGATGTTCCAATTTTCGTACCTGCGCTTCTTTTTTCCTTCATAAATTCAACAACAGAAGGTTTTAAATAAAAAAACCGTTCCAGTCATGCCCCTTGACTTAACCAAAGTTCTTTTCGTTAATATATAAAGTCTGCATCCTCTTCATTCAGTTCCATAGAAAACGGTTGCAACTGACAGAGTAATAATGCGTATTACATCAGAATGATCCATGCTTGCAAGTTGGTACATAATGATTCTTGATGTACAGAACAATGAATCCCAAACCGTCTTTCGATTATTGTAATTTTTTACTCTTTAACAGTCAACTAAATACTTAAATTCTTACCACATGGTGTTGTACTGTAGTTCCACAGCAGATTAGCAGTATCCATCGATTGTACGACTGCATAAAAGATATTGAGAATCCTCATCCTTCTTTTCTGTGATTTCTATTCACTTTTCAAGGCTTGTGACAATACATCGCTGAAATGCCCCTTTTCGCGTGATCAGTTACCGGACCTGTGAACTTCCTTTATACCACAAACAAATAGTGTAATGTAAACACCGCTGGTACCACGATTCTGACGAACTGAAGAAAGTCATGCCGACCAAAAAATTCTGCACCACACTGTTAAATGAAATGCCACGCTGCACACACGGCAAAATGACCACTTTAGGCGGCCAAAATTCAAATATGTTAAATAATATGTGCATTTATACTTAAAAAGGCTTCTGACCTTAGGGTTGATATGTATTCAAACTTGACAAGATTCTGAAAGTACCTACCAACCTAAAAGGTGATTTAGAGGTAGCTAAAAATGAAAAAGTAGAATGAAAATCAAATTAGTATATTTTACTTAGAGTTTACAGACAGTAAGACAGTTAGTATCTCTCATCATAATCATCCATTGTTCCGTCGTGGCCGGCCGGAGTGGCCGTGCGGTTCCAGGCGCTACAGTCTGGAGCCAAGCGACCGCTACGGTTGCAGGTTCGAATCCTGCCTCGGGCATGGATGTGTGTGATGTCCTTAGGTTAGTTAGGTCTAAATAGTTCTAAGTTCTAGGTGACTGATGACCTCAGAAGTTAAGTCGCATAGTGCTCAGACCCATTTTAACCATTTGTCGTCATCATCATCATCATCATCATCATCCATTGTTTCTTCATCACCGTTATCTTCAAGCATTTTCACAAGAGGTTCTTCTAACATTAACAGTACCTCCTTAGGAAAGGGTTTTCTTTTTTTAATGTGCCTCCTCCTCTTGGACGCAATGATAGGATCTGAAACTATCAGCATATCCGTATTGGTATGTATTCTTGAAGTTTTCCTTGCATGGAAAAGTCTTAAACCTTTATATCGCTTCTGACTAGATTCCAAGATATCTTCTGAAAAAAGCTCCACAGGCAAAGGTAGTTCATTTATTATGTCTGCACCATGTATTAGCAGCTTGTGCACAGATGCACTCATTTTGTACCACTTGTACGTTTCTAAACAGATTTTTGCTGTTTGGAGGCAATAATTTTTAAAATTACTGTAATTATCATTAAATCCGCAAGACAAAACGCTTAGGATGTTTGCAAATCTTTGTATAATTTCGGGTTCTAGACCTGTCCTGTTATAGTCGCAGATTTCGTGGGCTCTGCAAAAAATTTTCTTGCAGTATTCCCGTTATTGGAGTTCTCTCCTCCTTGCATGGGCTGGTCTACCACTAATACCATTTCACGATAGAATTTAGTGGCTATTTCTTCTTTTCTTCTTTTTGTATTTTCTTTGGCTTCTTTACCTCTTGCTTGCCACTGCTTCAGTTCCAGTTTATTTGATATACGTAACAAGTACTCGTAACATCTAAGGTATGAATGTAAAACAGATATCCCAAACTTAAATGAACTAGTCGCAGAATATTGTTTTTGCAAGAGTAAGTCAAGGTTGTTGAGTTCTTTGGGTGTTGCCTTGCATACATTACACGCTTGTGTTGATGAAGTGTCTGTGAGCACATTACACGTTTTTCCGTCCATCATTGTACATACAGCATGATGTTTAAATGTGTAAGATTTATCCCCAAGGGTTACCTCAGTAGGCTGCAAACTTTATATTTGTTCCTCAGTTGCTTCGTAATGAAGTTTTACTGATTTCTTCGTCTCCTTTTCAATCTGCGGGCGTATGATGCGATTATATCTCGACGAAGAAGGACTCGGGTTTTGCCAGAAAATCTGTTTACCACCCGTTGTGACCTCTGACATTTGCAATGGAACTATAGTATATAGAATTATGTTGGTATCTCCATACAGTGAGTTTTTGGCAACATATTGATTGTAAATGGAATGTCCACCACTACCGTCAAGGTCCCACTTGTTGATGACTTTAGTCGCTGAGTTTGCAATGTGATCGTGGTGTAACAGAAGTACATCCTGCTGTGCATGAGCAAGTCTTTTGATTGTGTGGTCCAAAATATCTTGAACTGCAATTTGCACTTCGGTCTCCGTGATTGTTATGTTACTCGGGTAACATTGCTTCTTTGTTTGTGTTATAACGCTATAAGGTGGATAGATGTTCGCGCCTCTATATTTCGCCCCTTTTTGCCAATGAATATAATCTTCTTTTCCCATGTCAGAGTCAATAACGAGCGCTAAGGCATCTTCGGGTGAGTAAGGCTTCATAACCGAATATGATGGCTTTTCGTGAATGTGTTTCATGCGTTTGTATCTGCGAGTGTTGTGGTTAGAGCTAAGTTTACTACAGCTGTTCTTTTTCCACTCTTATTAAGGCTGCTTTGAGCAGCAGTACACCAGAGCTCTGGGGTTCACTCAGCAATAATTGGTTGCATTATTCTCCGTTTTGATCGTTGAGAGCTCTCTTCAAAAGATTTTGCAGGTCTTCCTCTGGGTTTTTTCACGCGTAAATCTTCGTTTGTTGTTGTAGTGCTTAGAGATGGCAAGACCAAGTCGCTTTTTAACCAGTCTGATTTGGATTTGGTAAATCTTTCCATATTCCAATTGGATTTTTTCCACTTTTGTAGCAATTTTGACACAAACACTTTTAAAATTGATTTAATTTTACATACACTGTCTTTTGACTGTTTATATTCACTAAATTTATCCAATATGTGAGTCGTTAATCGTTCTATACACTTAGACTGTGATTATTTGTAAAAGTTCTCCTTTTTTAACACTAAAACTTGATCCATTTTCCTCATATTTAATTCCGAGTGACTTGGACCACTCCGACTACATGTAAAGAAAAGAGTCTGGTGTCACAATACGTTGGTTTGAGTTCCTAGAATTTGCATAGTCAACAAATGCACAAGTGTAAATATCTAGGACAGAAAGCGGTACCAAGCGGAACTTTTTTTGGAAGTCTAAGGAAATTTTTTTTTATAAAATTGTCATTTACTATTAACAAGGGTAAAAAAATGAATTGTAACGTTGTCTATGTAATGAACACACCTGTGGCTTCCACCTCCATGATAAATATTGAGATTATCGCATGAGAAGATCAAAAAATCCACGTTATAATACTTTCGAGTTTCGAATCCTGCCTAGGGCATGGATGTGTGTGATGTCCTTAGGCTAGTTAGGTTTAAGTAGTTCTAAGTTCTAGGGACTGATGACCACAGATGTTAAGTCCCATAGTGCTCAGAGCCATTAACAGCGGTGAGCACACAAGCCCCTCCACATCCGTATTGGGTGACGCCTATAGGCAGAGGATGACATGACGGTCTGTCGGTACCATTGGGCCTTCCAAGGCTTGTCTGGACGGCGAGAGGGAATTTTTCACCAATAGACTGACGGAGGAAGGTTTGTTTAAACAATTTATTACTACTGTACCATCCAAGTCTTCAGGCTATAGATAGCTGCTACTCGTTCGATGCTGGATGGGACACAAGTATATTCTGAGTATACATATATATATATATATATATATACCCATTACATTTCAGTCAAAAAGTAGCAGTGAGAATGAGAGGAAAAAGTTTCAAATTGACTGAATTAGGAAAAGAACTAAGACAGTGCTGATATCAATCTCTTAATCCTTAGAGAATAGATAGAAAAAATGACAAGATGGTAAAAATTAGAGGAAGAAGAAACTGTATTTGAAGTTTGAAGATGAGCTGATCCTCCCATCAGCGGTTGAGAAAGAGTTGCAGAAAACAGTGGAGGCCACTGAAGCTACAGAATGATAACCATTAGAAAGAAATAATGATAACGCTGAATGGTGAAACATGCACAATACCTAGGCAGCAGAAAAGCAAATGGATGGATGTGTAACACAGAAATTAAAACCAGAACAGCAAGAACGACAGAGACATTTTGTAACAAAAGAGATCTGCTGCAAGATGCGCAAAGATTAGAGGAAAAGACTGACATTGTCTTTTGTGTGGAGTGTCCTCCTGTATAGTGCTAATACGTCAACAATGGGGAAGAAAGACAAAGGAAGACTGGAAGCTTTTGACATATGGACGTGACGAAGAATGGAAAAAATAAATTTCGTAGATAGTATGAAGAATGAAGAGGTAATGAGAAGTATGGGAGAGCGGAGACAATTGATGAGTGTAATAACAAGATGAAAAGAAACTGAATACGACATATATTAAAAAAGAAGGAGGAGCTTATAAAACAGTCTTAGACAGGTATATGGATGGGAAGGAGAGACAACACATACAGCAGTATAAAACAAAGAAGTGGTCGATCGCCCGATATACAGACATCAGAAAACTGATGGTGATGGCTCTAAGTGTAGTGTTTGCATGTCTTTTTTCCTTTTTCCTTTATTGTTATTTTCAAACCTTTACGTAAAAGTAGGGTTGCAGCAGCCTATCTACGCAACTCTTTGGCCATAGGAAAACATACATTAAACAGGAAGACATAAAAACAAACAGACACAGAGGATAAAATCAGAAGACATATATATTAAAATAAAGGAAGGCGTTCACGGATGCACTGGTTGTATAAAAAAGTTCGGCACTATACACAAAAGGAGACACAGAGTTGCACACTGAAGGAGAGACACCGATGAACTGATGAGGAGAGAAACACTAGCACAGTGGCGACGAACTTCGGCGCACTAAAACATACTGTTTGCACGAAAAAGTCGGGCGCCTGCCATAGGGAAAGGGGGCGGTAGGAGAAAGGGGGGAGGATGCCAGTGGGAGAAAAGAAAGAGAGGGGGAGGGGAGAGGATATGATGGGGTGGAAGCCCAGGAAGGGGGGAGGAGAGTGGAGAGGGGAGGAAGTGAGGAGGGGAGAGGGGAAAAGAGGTGCCCTGGGGGAGAAAAACACAGGAGGAAGGGGAGGATCAAAGCTGGTAGGAGGGGTAGATGGAGGGGACGAGGGCATCATCAGGGAGGGGAAGTTGGCTGAAGCCACCTTGGGCAAGGGTATGGAGTGTGGTAAGATGGAGAGCAGGTGGGATGCAGTAGTACAGGCGCGGCAGTGGATGGGGGTGGGAAATGATGGGAGAGACAAGTGGGTGAGGGGGATCACGTTTACGGAGGTGTAAGCTCTCTGTTTGTAATTATATACCTCCTGACTATGAAGACTCCTGTAGCACCAGTTAAATACGATATATTAATTTTTACCAACGACTTCTAAATATTTTAGTCGTTGTAGACCCAGACCATGTAGCCAGCTCCCTATCGACTTGACTGACAAACCTGCTGTATATGCAAAAAAGAGATGTGTATGTTTCTATTTAGCAATGGCCACCAGTCATTCACATTGGCGACGATTCGTTCGTTGACGTCATAACAGCGAATATACCACGATATTTCTACTGGGCACCTGCGAGTCATTTTCAGGTAAGTAGCGAAGACTGATGAAGGCGTTTTCCGTTCCGCAATAGAAGGCGCTCGTCCTGACAGACTGATTTCAACGCTGATTAACTCGGAAACAGTGCAACGTATTGGTTTTTTTTCTTAACAGTTATTTCTCAACACAACCTACCCTGCAACACCTTTTCAGAGTGTTTGTGACCATCTTGTATAAGCCATACCACAGTGGAAGGTGTGCCTTTTATCCGAAAGTTGCTGAATTGTCATGCTGTTTTAAACTAAATTTTGCCAACGAAAGGAAGAACAGCAGAAGATTTTGCAGGCGTGCTCACCCCTTTATCTAATTCCATTTTTTCCAAGTTTGCTGCTCCTCAGCCACATGAGAGGAAATTAAAGAAAAGAAAAAAGACATAACATAAAAGTTGGACATGACTGTTGACAAAAGTAACGTTTTGTACAGTAAAAAGACAGTTCTTCAGTTGCATAAGTTAAAATATAAATGGTTGATTAGTGATAAATTAAAATAAAGACACAGATGAATGGAAAATTAGTGTCGCACAGAAGATATAAAAACAGATAGACAGTTACATGAAGTAAAACGGAAAGAGCGTTGTGTGACTGATTAAAAGAGATACCGGGTGATCAAAAAGAGAGTATAAATTTGAAAACTTAATAAACCACGTAATAATGTAGATAGGGAGGTAAAAATTGACACACATGCTTGGAATGACATGAGGTTTTACTAGCACAAAAAAAACAAAGTTCACAAAATGTCCGACAGATGGCGCTGGACAGCAAAACGTTTTGTAACTGCTACTGTGACGGGTGAGAGGTATGCCGATATGTTACAGAATCGCATTATTCCCAGCCTGGCTGATAAACACCTGCTGGAACGTACGATGTTTATGCAGGATGGCGCTCCACCCCATATTGCTAGACGCGTGAAAGATCTATTGCGCGCGTCGTTTGATGATGATCGTGTGCTCAGCCGCCACTTTCGTCACGCTTGGCCTCCCATGTCCCCAGACCTCAGTCCGTGCGATTATTGGCTTTGAGGTTACCTGAAGTCGCAAGTGTATCGTGATCGACCGACATCTCTAGGGATGCTGAAAGACAACATCCGACGCCAATGCCTCACCATAACTCTGGACATGCTTTACAGTGTTGTTCACAACATCATTCGTCGACTACAGCTATTGTTGAGGAATGATGGTGGATATATTGAGCATTTCCAGTAAAGAACATCATCTTTGTTATGCTAATTATTGCTATTCTGATCAGATAAAGCGCCATCTGTCGGACATTTTTTGAACTTCTGTTTTTTTTTTTTTTTTTTTTTTTTTTTTTTTTTTTTTGTTCTAATAAAACCCCATGTCATTCCAAGCATGTTTGTCAATTTGTACCTCCACATCTACATTATTCCGTGATTTATTCAGTTTTCAAATTTACACTGACTTTTTGATCACCCAGTACATAGATGTCTGAAGACGAGTGGATGCAGATTGCCAGGAAGAAGGGTATCATGGAAACGTAACATTTAAAGGCAGTGCCTAGGAGGGAGTTTGTGTGGCTGGATGTTTGGATGAGTGATGGGGGAAGAGGGGAGAGGGATCCACTTCCTTGTTCTTGGTTGGTTTTAACTGATAGTGCCCCGTTAACAAGCCAAGTAGAATATCGATTTTCCCTTAATACCAGCTTTATGTGGGAGAGCTCTGTAGGCAGACTATCTGCATCTGAGATTGTGTAAGCTCTGTGTATAAGCGTTTTAAGCACACTCGTAGTTTACGACAGGTGACAACATCTCGGCAATACTAAGTATTGGTTGGTATGAGCGAGCTTACGATAACGCTGAGGACAGCTGAGTTCCGTAGCTCCACCAGCGAGGACGCTGCCACCGAGTACTGTGTTCTGTCAATCAATCTGATTTTGTCGCATCGCGGAATACTCTGTCATCTGAAGATGATCGGATGGCTTCCATTCGAAACGTCGTGGAGTGTACAGCTGCAAGCTCGAAATTTCTTCGAACCTTATATTCGTGCAGTTATGATAGCTTTTGCTGTTGGTATGGTTGTATCGTCAGGTTTGCTCAGTAGACCATTTTTTTTCTAAATAGTACTCGTTTTCATCTTCAGTGTTAACGTTATTCTAACGTGAAGTGTCTTGACTTTGTGTAAACAGAATAATTTGGAGGTAGCAAATACCTAGAATATGGTGGTCAGAGCAACGGAGGAACTGGAACGCATTGCTACCGAATGATCCGTGGCGTTTTCGCTCAGTCTGAAAAAAGTCATGAGAGTGAAGAGGTTCGGAGAACTCGTTGGATTCGCGTTAGTGAGTGTTTCAACTCTCCTAAAATGAAGGTCCCACTCATTTACTGTTTTTTCCGTTTCTTTTTATCCATTCAGAATACTGATATTTTGTTTCAGACTTAGGGGCCAAATGTCAAGTCTCTGTTTAGAAAGTTATCGTCACTATCAAGTACAAATAACGAATGTTTACCAAGATCCAACTCGATCTTTCCTTTAGCTCCCTCGTTTTAGAGTATGTCAGACGAAATTTGCTCATAGCTTCCATTTGTTCAAATCTTCATTTAAAATCAGCAATACCACTGTGCTGGGGATAGTTAGTGTCTCTTCTATCATCCGGCACGACACTTTCTAATCTTTTTCAAACTATTTGATGGCCGTTAGAATCTTCTGGTTGGTCTGAGCTGTTATAGGCTGACCACTGAGTTTGTCTTTCTCACAAAATCATTTCCGTCAGTCACAAATAGTAATCCTGCCTGCCATGAACGTTTCAGTTCAAATGACCTCTCCGAAAACACAGCTTATTAACTAGATGCGGCTATTACCTGCTGTTTCTCCTTTCGAACTCTCACACCAGGTCTAATGAACACACAAAAAGAGCGGGATTTATCATACTTTAACAACCACTGCTAGACGGTGCCTCTCTACCTGGCTGTTCGAAAGGGCTCAAGATACATAGTCGTCCAATAATGAGGGTAATTGGGAGGTTGTCTGAAAACTTATGGATTGCACTAAGTACGGTTTTTATCGAATTAGGGGCTCAGTATGTTAATTATGACTGGCAACGCCAAGGTGCTATAAGAGAAGAGTAACTGCTTATATGAGTTTAAGGAACAGCGTGAAAACAATCCTCGTCTCTACATTAAACCTCCCCGATTTCCAAATGAAATTTTTAAAAAACTATGAGACATAGATACCTTCGGTTTGCTGCATCATGTGAAGTAACTGAAAAAGTTTAGTGTAGATTTTTTAAAATGTTTTGTTTCAGATTCTTAATAATTACCAGGAATGATCAACCCTCAAGAGAGAGCCCAATGCGTGGTGTGGTATGCGGAAACAAAATTACGTATTGCTGCCCAAAGAAATTTCCGACGTGAATTTCAATGGGAGCCACCAGACGCTTAGACGTTAAGGCTTGGTATGGCAAGTTCCTGGCCCTGGGGAGAGTAAACAGACAGTGAGGTTCCGGCAGAAAACGCACATCTTATGAACCACGACTTAGCTGTTGCGATGTTGGGCCGGGTCGAGCAAAACAGCAACTCGCTAGGAAATGTTATTTTCTCTGACGTAGCAACCTTCCAGACAGATGGAAAGGTCAATCGGCACAATATTTGCATCTGAGGCTTGAAAAACCATACAGTTTTTGAGAATATGTCGGAGAGAGCGAAAAGGTAAGTGTGTGGTGTGCGCTAGTGAAAGACAGCAAAGTTAGGACATTTCCCTTCATCGACTAAGTAGTAACAGTAACCGCATCTCTGGACATGCTGGAGCAACTTGTTGTCCCTCAGCCTCTTCCCCTGCGGCTAAATGTGATCTTGCAGCAGGATGGTGCATTATCGCACTGAAGTTCACATGTTTTATGATTTTCTGGCCCGAAAATTCTCGCAGCAGTGGATGGGACGTGATGGATAAATCAAGTGGCCATCACAATCTCCGAACATCACCAACCTGAATTTCTTACTGTGTTGTTACGTGAAAGACATTGAGTATGACTAGCATGTTCGTGACCTTGGCGGTCCCCAAAATAGAACTGCGAACGCAATAGGCTTCATGACCCCAGTCGTGACTCTGTGTACACGGGTTGAAATAGAGTATCACCTATACATTTTGGGGGTTACAAAAGGAGTCCAGTAGAAATGTATTAATTTCTTGTACAAAAGATACTGAATTACTTCACTTGATGCCGCAAACCACAATTATTTATTTCTCAAAGTTTTTTTAACATGTTTCATTTGGACATCCTGTATATACTGCCCAAAAGTCGTCAGATGGCAGCAGAAGTGATGAAGTTTGTCAGTTGCTGTAGCATATGCGGCGCATTTGTATCCATACAGTCCTGATAGGAATGTGTTCGAGAGACCCTGTATGACTCTAGGGAAGCGACGTGTCGTCCTTTCGTCAAATACTTGTGGTAGTAGACCCTTACTGTGCAACGGTTAATGCGTGTGGAACTATTTGCAACAATGAAGATCCACCATAGTTACTGGTGATCTAAGAAACCACAATTTTTGTGTCATTTCTTACTACATAGTTTGTCCCAGATCCTTTAGGACTGCTTGTGTGACATTCGAAACTGTAATGCTGTCTCGTAGCCGGCAGTAGCGGCCGAGCGGTTCTAGGCGCTACAGTCTGCAACCGCGCGACGGCTACGGTCGCAGGTTCGAATCCTGCCTCGGGCATGGGTGTGTGTGATGTCCTTAGGTTAGTTAGGTTTAAGTAGTTTTAAGTTCTAGGGGACTGATGACCACAGCAGTTATGTCCCACAGTGGTCAGAGCCATTTGAACCATTTTGCTGTCTCGTGACGAGATACGGCAGTACGATCCTTGAAGTTTCAACCACCGCCGTGTAGAAGATCAAAGCGTTTCTGCAGCAGGCGTCCTAGCCGCGAATGTAACAGTATGTGTCTGACACCCATGGCAAAATGGTGGTAAATCAGCGAAGCATATCGAGCTTTATTTTAAGTCTTATGTTTGTCTGCGACATTTTGTCGAATTCGAACCGAGTACCGAGAGGCAAGCTTCCTGGTTGTTCCTCCACGACAACACTTCATCCCAAAAACCGAAGATCGAACGTGAGTTTTTGGGCAGCAAACGGATCACAGTGCTCGAGCAGCTACCGTATTCGCCGGATTTGGCCTCAAACCAATTTTTATTGTTACCCAAATGGAAGTTCTCAATGAAGGGACACTGTATTAAGAGTAGCCAAGAAAATTGTACTGCAGTACTAAATGCAATTCCAGAAAAGGACTACGGTGAGTGTTCCAAACCACTTTTAAAAAGATTTCAGCAGCGTATTGATTGAGTGGGAGGATGTTTTGAATTAATACCTTGATTTTCTGAACATAATACGTAACTTTTATTTTTCATAGCCACAGTCTTAACAGAACTGAGACACACAGTGTACGAGCCATGCTTCTTACATCGATCATCACTCGACGTTCAGAGTCACATAACTCAAGACGTTTCATGCTCACTACTTACACTGCTCGGATAGCGTGTCTACACTTGCGCCATTCGCTTCATCTAGCAACAACATTCGGTCGTCGTACACCACACATCCTCAAATGGAACAAAAATCCCCGCGACTTTCGGCTACTCAGTTTATTACTGCCCCAATAACGTTGCATTCCCCTTTTTCCGAGAAATGTGGCTTCTTCACGAGCGGCTGCCAGGCATGGAGAGGAGATAACGAGAGTGCTGCAGGCGACCGGCTCCTCGTGTGACACGCCGCGATGCCGACGTCTGCATCAGCATCGCTCCGAGTTTCTGAGAAGCGAGCTAGCCAGAAACCTCCTGGCCCGTGACGTGAAACCACATAAGAGGCGTTCGCTTTGCAGTCAGGTGTACGCCGCCCAACAGCGACCTTCGGAGAAACTGAGAGCCACGCATGCGTTTCACGTAAATCTTACAGACGATTTATCCGAGCGTTGGTCAGCGGCAACGCTGAAATTCGCCGACTCTGTTACGTCGTCGATGGCAACGCTCGCTCTTCGGTTACCGCGACCTTTACACAGACTCTGTGCGTTCATTTCACTAGTTGAAAGGAAATCATGTTCGCTCTACTGCCTGATCGGAAGGTCGTGAGAAGAAACCATGGTGCAGTACTGAGCAATATATTGTACAAAGAACAACACAATGAATATCAATGCAATATAAATTCAAAACTGTGTCTTCTTTAAATAGTAAGTATTAGTTAACGAACCGTGGCCTGAAAAACTACATTAGTCACTTTGTAAGGCAGTCATAATTCCGATAAGGCTAGTATACTTGTGTCATGTGAAGCACAGTAACGCTGACAGTTCCAATGTTTACTTGTCTAATGCTTCATTTTGATACTTTTATTCTGAACCCAGAAACGCCAAAAGTCATAACTCAGACAGGGACCAGTATAACTTCTCCATAGAAACTCCTCCTACGAATGTGTAGTTCTTACGTACAAGACAAAGTGTAATCAGTGCCCAATACATTATGTTGATCAAACTTGACGAAGCTTCGGAACTAGATTTAAGGAACACACAAATGCATCTAGGTACACTATGTGATCAAAAGTATCTGGACACCTGGCTGAAAATAAGTTACAAGTACGTGGCGACCTCAATCGGTAATGCTGCGATTTAGTATGGTGTTGGCCCACACTTATTCTTGATGACAGCTTCCACTCTTGCAGGTATACTTTCAATCAGGTGCAGGAAGGTTTCGTGGGGAATGGCAGACCATTCTTCACGGAGTGCTGCACTGAGGAGAGGTATCGATGTCGGTCGATGAGGCCTGGCTCGAAGTTGCCGTTTCAAAACATCCCAAAGATGTTCTAAAGGATTCAGGTTAGGATTCTGTGCAGGCCAGTCCATTACAGGGATGTTAATGTCGTGTAACCACTCCACCTCAGGCCACGTGTTACGAACAGGTGCTCGATCGTGTTGAAAGACGCAATCGACATCCCCGAATTGATCTTCTACAATCGGAAGCTACAAGGCACTTAAAACAACAATGTAGGCTTGTGCTTTGATAGTGCCACCCAAAACAACAAGGGGTGCAAGCCTCCTCTATGAAAAAGACGCCGCGCGGGATTAGCCGAGCGGCCTCAGGCGCTGCAGTCATGGACTGTGCGGCTGGTTCTGGTGGAGGTTCGAGTCCTCCCTCGGGCATGGGTGTGTGTGTTTGTCCTTAGGATACTTCAGGTTAAGTAGTGTGTAAGCTTAGGGACTGATGACCTTAGCAGTTAAGTCCCATAAGATTTCACATACATTTGAACATTTTTTTGAAAAAGACGACCACACCATGACACCAACGCATCCAAATTTTACTGTTGGCACTACACAAGCTGACAGATGACGTTCACCGGTCATTCGCCACACCCACAACCTGCCATCGGATCGCCACATTGTGTACCGTGATTTGTCACTCCACACAACGTTTTTTCACTGTTCAATTGTCCAATGTTTACGCTGCTTACACCAAGCGAGGCATCGTCTGGCATTTACAGGCGTGATGTATGGTTTATGAGCAGCCGCTCGACCATGAAATCCAAGTTCTCTCACCTCCTGCCTAACTGTCATAGTACTTGCAGTGGATTCTGATGCGGTTTGGAATTCCTGTGTGATAGTCTGGACAGATGTCTGCCTATTACACATTACGACCATGTTCAACCGTCGGCGGTCTCTGTCAGTCAACACACGCGGTCGGCATGTACGCTTTCGTGCTGTACGTGTCCCTTCACGTTTCCACTTCACTATCACATCGGACAAAGTGGACCTAGGTATGTTCAGGAGTGTGTAAATCTCGCGTACAGACGTATGACACAAGTGACACCCAATCACCTGAGCACGTTCGAAGTCCGTGAGTACCGCGTAGCGCCCCATTCTGCTCTCTCTCGATGTCTAATGACTACTGAGGTCGCTGATATGATGTACCTGGCAATAGGTAGCAGCACAATGCAACTAATATGAAAAGCGTATGTCTTTTCGGGTGTCCGCATACTTTTTATCACATAGTGTACAACGCTCCCAATAAACCTGACATGGTTATTCACATTAACGACACAGTACATGCTTTCGATGACAGATTATCATCTAATAATACATCATAAACTAATGAAAGACCACTAACTGAACCTCTGCGAAGAACTTAAAATTTTTATGAACAACAGGAATCACGAGCACAATATAGCCAATAACGAAGCTGAGATAATTTTTTTCAATCTTTTTAAACATAGTAGATGATATTAGTAACTTCTACTACCATCTGTTCTTCAGTGACCTACAGCATGGAAACAACTGCCAAATCAACACTCCGAAACATTAAAATATAAATATGATGAAATAAGTTTTTGTGCCGTAGTATTAATTTTAAGCCATAAAGATAGATAGATTTAAACAATTACGTACACGTTACCTATACACTGAGGTAACACAAGTCAAGGGATACCTCCCAGTATCGTGTCGGGCCTCCTTTTGCATCATCCGGGATCAGCCTCAATTTTAGTAAGCAACGTGCTGGCAGTTTACTGATTTTTAAAGTGGTGTTTTCTTTTTCATGCATACAGTGATTTATATCCCTGTTCTGCGCTCATAGGCAGCACACCACGCACCTGGTACACGCTGCGCTCGGGCACCACAGCACAGCTACGACACCTGAGGGTGGGCTTATAACAGTCCGAAACCGGTCGTCTGAAAATAAAGTAATTTACAACTGAAGCGGTATTTTCAACCTGACTTTGAAAGATATTTCTCCAGGTTTTGGTAGTACGATGCTGTTGGATAAGCTCTTTCCAGAAGTCTCACATGCACACACGCGTACCACATAGCCACAGAAACGGATGCCGCCACAATAAATTTCTAAGTTGTCCTCATTGTGAACGTCTTCGACATGAAAATAATTGTCAACACTCAAGCTCTGACGTCAATGGGAAACTGTTTTCCTGTACGTATGATATTCCGTAGCTCCGTACCTGTACACGCTAATCAGTGCAAGATTTTAAACCGGTTCGCTTAGAAGTCGTAGCTGTTACAGATCTGTGCTGGGTTAAGCGTACAACGAAAGTACCAACTGCTGTTTTGAGGAGGCCAATTACAGCGTCAGTTTGAACAGTAGATCTCAAAATGTGACATGAAATTATACAGGTTGAGTCACTAACTGTTGCCACCTAGAATAACTCCGAAAGTATGATAGGAGCTGAGAAGTTTGTGGGACAAATGTTGCATTGTAACCCCCCCACAAAAATTTACATGACAGTAATATTATTTAGGAATGCCAATGGACATTGCGCTAAGTGTAACCTCTCCACTGAAATTTTAAAGACAGAAATAATAAATGAATAGGAGCCAAACGTAACCTCCCTAGCAATTAAATTTAATGACAATAAATGTGAGAATCGCAATCTGACTCAAGTATAAGTTCTTCATAAAAAAAATTAAAGTCCATTCAGTGATAAGAAAATCTCAGTGATAATAATGATTCAATTAAACCGAAATATCGGTCTTTGGCCCTGTGCAAAAATCAAAATTAAATTCTTACCTCATTGCAACACCTAGTCAAATTTCTGCTCTTGTTGTTGCGCACCGCTTGGAGGAACTGCATTGCAAATAATAATATTCCTTTTTTTTTTTTTTTTTTTTTTTGTAATCTAATTGAAAACTGAAACTTTTGTTTAGGGGAAGTGGAACGAAATAGTTACTTCAATTAAATGAAAATTTTATGTAAAATTGCTTTTGAAATCAAAGTTATTATTGGGGGCACTTGTTGAAAAACTTTACATTATCCGATGATTATCTTAATTAACAGTATACCTCATTCAGCATCTTGACCAGTGTTGTCGCCAGACCACATCACGCAATCCCACTGGACTGCTACCACTGACCGACCGCTCTGCATGACGACTACTAACGTACTGCACGCCACTGAACAGAGCTACTGCTCGCGACGACTACTGACAGAGTACTGCCCTCAACTAGACAGAGCTACAGACTCGCAACGACTAACTGACAGACTGAGAACCGCTCGCAACACTCGCGCGGTCAAGCGCCTACTCTCTGGTCACAGATGCTACAATGCCTCGCCATCGCTGCTATGTTACATACGTGTTTCAGCATGGAACAACGCGGGTCATAATATGAAGTTGGCTTTTTGTTAGGTAAAGTCGCGTCAGAGATATGAAGGTCAACTTTGTTTTCTTTAAAAGGGATGCCCTAGTTTAGTACTTATTTTTTGATAGCGGCTATCGAGACGAATCCAGTAATGTATAACAGTAAGGTCTTCGAAGGTCAAAGAGGGTCAAAAAGGTAGCATGAACGTCCATTAACAGAAGGTGTATCAGTGCAGTGTTCCAATCTTCATATCATGGGTTGAGTGGTATTCCTTATCACTTCGGCACTTACCGAAGCACATTCTCTGACAATTCTCTCTCGCATATCGTGCAAATAGTGAATATTGCCGAATACGGCGTATCCATTTAACGTGCCATTGACATGTAAACACCATTCGACGGTTTCGCAACACAACACTAATAGGAACGGTACGACTAGTATCATCGAATCAAGCGAAAGTGAGTGATGTATTCCTTCGAGGAACAAGTCGATATGCTTCTCATATAATGAGAATGACAACGAAATTCAATGAGAGCTATAGACTTACACGCTGAAAGATATTCTCAACGTACTCACCCTACACGTCATACATTTAAATATGTGTGTGATAAATTGAGAACCACTGGGACTTTAACGCATCGGAAACATATCCGGCAAAGGAAAGTTACTAACGAGGAAACGGAAAATGGTACTCTTGCCACTGTGGTTCGAATCCTTGTGTTAGTTCGCGTCAAAACGCAAGGGAATCTGGCATGAGCCAGAGTAGTGTTGTCCGTGTTCTGCATCGCCCTAAATATCACCCTTACCATATCAGTCTCCACCACGAATTAACTGGTACGGACTGTATGCGTCTCAATGAATTCTGCCGATGGGTTCAACTTCAGATTCAGAGGGATGACACATTTATTAATTTTATTTTATTTACTGATGAGGCTACATTCACGAACCATGGAAATGGTAATTAGTAAGCTATTGTAAATCCATGCTGGCTGCGGCAAGTTGCACACCAAAAACCGTGCTCGGTGAATATATGGTGTTGGATTCTGGAGGATAGAATTATAGGACCCAATTTTATCGAAGGAAATCTTAATGGTAGGAAGTACACCACATTCCTGCAAGAAATATTAGGTCTGTTATTGGAAAAAATACCTTTAGGAACGAGAAGCAGAATGTGGTATCAGCACGATGGGTGTCCGGCACATTTTTCGCTGGTGGCTAGAAATGAGTTGCAGAGACAATTCTCAAATCGTTGGAATTGACGCGGAGGAGATGTAGTGGCCGGCTCGTTCGCCAGACTTGAAGCCTCTGGATATTTTCTTGTGGCGATTCGTTAAATACTTTGCTTAAAACGACGTTCCAACTTCCCCTGAAGATATGCGAGAGAGAACTGTCAGAGACTGTGCTTCCATAAGTGTCCATGTGATAAAGAATACCACTCAATCCATGATAAGAAAACTGCAGCACTGCATTGATACCAATGGCCATCACTTCGAACACCTTCTGTAAACGGACGTTCATGCCATCTTTGTGACCCTCGTTGACTTTCAAAGCCGGACGGGGTGGCCGAGCGGTTCTAGGCGCTACAGTCCGGAACCGCACGACCGCTACGGTCGCAGGTTCGAATCCTGCCTCGGGCATGGATGTGTGTGATGTCCTTAGGTTAGTTAGGTTTAAATAGTTCTGAGTTCTAGGGGACTGATGACCTCAGAAGTTAAGTCCCATAGTGCTCAGAGCCATTTGAACCATTTTTACGAGTATGTTAAATATTTGACGTTAAACAAGTAATCGAGTGAAATTTTAGAAAAGATTTGAAATTAGGTACAAAGTTTGTTGGAAGTCGCTAAATGCTCTCATTATGAAACACTAGATGAATACAGTGTGGTAACTTGCGATCCATTCTAGAAAAAAGTAAATTTTTCACGCATCTCAATGTTTATGGCGTCATACTTCTTGAACTACTTAGAGTGATACAGTTTAGCAGGAACATCCAGTGATACGTTTAGGGGAAAGTCGGATGAGATCGTGCAGCTAACACACCAAGACCCTTCATAGCTTAACATAGAAATTGTCAGATTTAGTAAAAACAATAACTGTTTTATTGGGTACAATACATTTGTCTTGAAAAACCATAGCTTCAGTAATTTTTTAGTGAGAGGTTCTTTTATAGAAAAAGCTGAATCATCCGGCCTTTCTCCACTAGTGGGGTAAGCGCGGGTACCCACAAAAACTTTATGGTAATGTAGAATAACAAGATGTTCTGTGGAAAAACAGCAGCACTCTTTATAGAAAGATAATGTAATCATCAATATTATTCACAAAATTCACATGTAAAGTGATAATCTCCATCATTTGCTCCAATGCAGTATTTGAAAATACGTCGTCAAAATACACGTAACTGACGTCTGAATTGCTTTTGTCGCCTTAATCCATAGAATCGTTGTCGAAGGGCTGATTGGGTAATGCCCGGTCTTGCCCCAACTCAACGGACCCTGTTTTACTTTAACAATGAGTGCAGAGGTTATAAAAACCAAGAAGAAAAACTCGGCATTTTTTAACCAAATCCCTACTGTTTGCTAGTGTACAAATACTTACTAACCACGTCAAATTCATAACTAAGTAGCGTTTTTATAGGTGTAATGAGTATGGAATAATCGTTGTTTAAAAAGAAAAGAACGTTACTCAGTTGATAACGTACGACGAACTTACCTTCACAGACGCAGTGAACTGAACAGCAACAACACGCCAATACAGTAGCTCTTTCTTCTTGACAAGTGGAGTGTGATACTCTCTCTTTCAACAAGAGGACATTAATAACGACATCAGAAACACGCTACTCTATTTCACCCTACTACCCTGTCTTACCCCACTTTCCCCCGGATTCTGTCTGCAAAATGTGTTACGAATGTAGTTAGTAGTAACGAAGTAATGAACTAAAACGTCGTGCGTGACGTTAAAGTTTTACTGCGCGCCATTTTACGCAGATCATAGTTTTCCACGCATCTAAATGTTTACGACGTCATAGCTCCTGAACTGTGGGTCGTAGAGTGATACAATTTTACAGGTACAATCAGTGGCATATGTGGATGCCGTCTGAAAGATGTGTTGCGACTGGAGTTGGTAGTACAGAAGTAATAAATTAAACGTCATGTCTGGTGCGGAAATGTAGTAGGCGATTAACTTTTTTCCTTGCGTCATTCTGTGGAGAGGTATCAGTGAGAAAATGTTTCGTAAATATTTGAAATTATGCATAAAGTTTGTTGGAAGCGGCTAAGTGTTTTCATTCTTAAATATTGAATGAATAAAGTCAGAGTAATTGCGCGCCATCAGTTACCGCTCCCTCAAGACAAACAAACAATTTCTAACTGTAAAACTTGCCTTACTATGTTTAACTTAAGATTACACGTCTTCATGAGCAAATTATGACAGTATTTTAAATGGTTTAATTCGCTTAATAATTACGTGAAATATTGAAAATGGAATTTGTATTGCCCCTGGAAGCCATTAGGTATCGAACCTGCAACTCATATTAGGTTTCGGGTTCCGATATAGTCGCTTGCTAATATACTGGGTGGACCGAAAGTCTCTGCCCATCGTAACCCATTTATATTATTAAGGTAATCTGATTGTCATTATTATAAATACAAACAGCTGAGTGCACTGCTATATTTTTTCAAATAATTATTGATAAAAACATAATGACATCGTTCATTGTTGATTTTAACCTGTTGTGGAAATGTTTTCTAATGAAGAGTTTTCACTTTAAAAACCTGGTACAGAGGTGGCTATAACTTAATAATAAATGAATGGAATAATAATTTTAACAATGTTTCACGTACAAGAAAGGCTGTCTACAATTTACGGAAACGCTTTGAAAAAAGTGGATCTGCAGCAGTTGTCACAAGTCTGGTAGATCGTCAGTAAGTGGTGAAACTACGCTAAAAGTCTTACAAGCCGTTATCCAGAGCCCTAAAGAATCAACTCATACACCATCTCTCGAACAGGCTACTTCTAGAAATTTGAAAATTATATGCCTAGACTCATACATGGGCCACTGGTAGACTATCCGGATCGAAGGCTTCAATTTTCCGAGAGAATCAATTAAGAGAAGGCGATAATGAGTTGTTTTTTTAAGACGGTTTGTAGTTATGATGCAATCAAATTATCGGGCCATGTCAATAGCCACAACTTTACCCACTGTTTGTTTTGTGTTTGCTACGATGGGTAGTGACTTTTGGCCCTCCCTATAGACGAGCTGCTTAAAAGACTGATCTGTTGCAAGAGACATACGGATGTCGCATTGCGCCAACATATGTGCTTTTTGTGAGAGTTTATGAAGGGCTCCGTCAATGTACCTCCCCTTTCAGCAACCTGTGACGCTGTATAAGAACAGCAGTGAGAGCAGGAGCTATGACTACCCTCTGAATGTCCTTCGTGGCTCCAGTGACTGGCACAGTGAGCATTTGTGAAATGTAAAGAGAAACTTTGATCCTAAATGAAACTGTGAGATTGCTCTAAGGCTGTATGTGCATCTTGTAAAAGATATATCCTTGTAAAGTTGGATGGTTCGTTTGAAAAAGAAACACTGTAGTCCTATGCCTAACATTTGAAAATAAAAATAAAGATAAAAAATTCGAAATAATATTGTAGTCTTATGATCCAAATTTTTTCCAGGTAGGTATTTTCTTTAATGTAAAAGATATAATGTTGTGAAATGGTATGAATTTTTCTGAAGCACGCTACATTTCAAATCACGTGTTGAATAGCAGTAGTAGTTGGAGTACTATTACAGGTTTCGACATTTAACCGCACTTCCTTTCTTAGAATTTGCTCTTGTAACCGGTTTCTGTCTAGATAGCACAGATCAAAATAAACTTCTGTTCAAGTATTACAAATGTTACTGGCAAAGCTGGAGACAAGCAAGACTGCGCAAAACATTCTCGATCAAGGACATTTTTACATTTCTTCGGAGATACACAACAAAACGGAGGTGTATTCATTACGCATTAAACGTTCGTAAGTTATCATTAATACGCAACTATACTTGTAGCCTGTCAACTGTCATTGACATACAACGCAGACACCTTCGCTTAACGGCAGCGAATCTGGCTCAGGCATACTGTAACGTGAATATAATTTTACTAATAACAGGTGTGGGCAGCGAGGAGTGAAAGTGCGCTGGCATGATTGTGGAATGTGTCACAGCCCTGACTTTCTGTAGCAGGCAGCTAAGCTTGCGCTGCACTGCACAGGTCTTTGTATTACCAAGGTATTACATCGGTGGAAACAAGAGGTTCGTAGCTGTGCTTGGGAGTGCAGATGTATGTAATACGTTTCGACATCCATAAGTAAGTAAGTGTAGAAATTTATTGAAGAAACTATAGGAAAAGCTAGAGCCTAATGTAAATCTGATAAATAATCTTGTACGAAATTGTGCTGAGAGGTTCATGTGAGTTCATGTGTACTTCTTCCATTGAAGTAAGCTGTTTACCGCTGGGAAGTTAAATAGCAATAAAATCCTTGATACAATCTTAAATTATTATCTCACTGTTCTGCTACCAGAATAATTATTCATTCTTACTGTAGGTTATCGGTACCGAAAGCTCTGTATTAGTTTATCGAAAACTGCCCGAATACTGCCTGGAGTATCTGCGTTGGGACATGAAACGATCTGGATATGTGGACAAGAATGTCTGTGCACACAAAAGGGGCAAATTGCTGTTAATCAGGTCATTTTCTAATCACAGTAATTAGTATAAATCGTCCCAAGACACCGAGCTCACTCAGAGTTGACGAAGAACTTGTTCTTGCCGCTTTGCTAGCAGAGAAGGATGATGAAAGATGCGTACGACGTCCAGACAAATGTTATACTATTCATAAGGTGAAAACAACGGCAAGAAGGAGGGAAACTCACAGTTTATTGCGCCTCTGACACAGAAGGAAGATGAAAGATCAAGTCTCATCAACGTCGAGGCTATTATCGTGATGGCTGGAAGGAGATCTCAACACCAGTGGTGACGTATATGGACTGAGAGTATAAAGCATTGCTCTACAAGGTGAAGTGTAACCAACAGTCTAAAATGTGAAGTGTCTGGGTCGATGGCTGACAAATGAAAGCACAGCTGACATTCTTATACGTGTCAATTGTATTTTGTCAGTAATAAACAGTATTCCCTGGCATACTACACCGTTCAGCGTAAATAAAGGGTCACCTTTCGAAATCCCGTCAATGTCCCCCATTGCGAATTAGAAGTTAGATACTCGGCTGAGAGGTGGTGTCTACAAGCTTCCCCTGTAATGTTGCAGAAGCCCTGTGACACCACCCTTGGGCTCGGCGAGGCTTCAAACAGCAAGCGGTCGACACATGTGAAAACAAAGCCAGAGTACAGAACTGCATGTGAGGTCGGTAGGGTATGTTAATGATGTCACATTGGCACCAAATTGCACCATAATTGTGTCCAGTGCCATAGTGGTTGTGTCATACGACGCTAAGGTCGTTTCACCCCTCTTACCCACATTTCGCCCCTTCTTTTGACACCTCTGTGATGGAAATCAGAAGGCGAAGCCCAGCGTTGATCACACAGGATTTTCTTATGTGTGACCGAGGAAACTATTTCAGACGTATCGTCGCTCAATACCGACACGAAGAGGCTTCATGGAGTGCATAATGGGCGTCAATGAAAACACCCCTTCCCCTTGGACGTTGATTCCCACAGATCTCGCCGTCGAAAGGCAGTCGGAGTGCGATGAGCTATAGCTAACAGGACGGCTTTCTTGACTATATTGCTGTGAGTCTGCGGACTATGTGGGCTGCAATCCTACTGAACGTGGTCGCACCCTTTGGAGTGTAGCGCGACCGCAATTTTTGCTCTGATGTAGGGGGTCTAACCTCTAGGGATCGCTCAAACACATTCAACTAAATTTGAATGTGATCCGAAGCAGCAAGGGGTATTTATGCCTTTTAGGCCCTCCGTTCCACGCCCTTCTGTGGCGTGACCACGAAGGGAATAAAACGGCAGAGGGTCCCTCTGTAACCTCCCCGTTCGACAACACCCTCGGTGCCATCCACGCAGCTCTGTTGAGCTTTTTAAAAATATATCTGTGCAGAGACAGACAGTCACTGATCACTAGGCGCCGCCGTAATAGGCATCCCTTTAGACCACCCTTCGATTTCGCATCTGCCGGCAGGCGCTAGTTCAGCTCGAAAACGCAATAAGCCAACTGCAATCAGTGTGTATTATTAAACGGATAAAACGAGCCCCCAGACACATTTGTAAGACGCCTGTCTCACAGCTTCCAGGAACAACAAAAATTTGATTTTCTGCTGTCAGCCACTGGACGATCCAGTCCTTCTCTAAGGACATTGTGGGCCTGCAACCCTATCGAACGTTACCGCACGCGTTTGGGTTGTAGTATTCGGATTTAAAAATTAAAATTTCTGCCTAATCGACTCGTTAAGAGACATAATATTACACTAACTCAATACATCGGGTAGGCCACTTAAGTTAGAAATGTATATATTGTTAAGGCAGCGTAACTCACGCCACGCAAATACCCCGACTATATTCATCCAGTAACTGGAATGTGAACGCTTAGTGACTTCCAATAAACTCTACACATAACTGCAAACCTTTTCCAAACTTTTCTCGCTGACAATCTCCACAAAATAATGGAAGGGAAAATAGTTCATCGCTTACTACATTTTCTGTTAATACAGTAAAACCTCATCATGAGGTGCAGAGTTTAGATTTAATAATTCTTTACTACTAATTCCATTCGTAATACATTTTACAGACAGTATACACATATTCCATTGAATGTACCCTTGCACAATTATGTCACTCTACATCACTGTGTCATAGTTCTGATAATATGGCGCCATATTCATTGAAATGCACGAAAACTAGCTTTCCTTCGATACGGGGTTTTGGAGACGAAGGCCCACTCTTGTACACTTGATGACTGCACAACGCAAATTATACAGCCTTTACTCATCCAGTGTTTGACAGTGAGTACACTTAGCGATTTCCAACAAACTTTAAACGTAAGTTCAAACTTTTCCTAAAGTTCTTTATTAATAAGACCGACAAAATTAGTTATCTGCAAAACAAAATATGGAAAGTCACACAAATGAAATTTTAGATGATCTTTTGTACTGAAGTGCCAAAGAAACTGGTATAGGCATGAGTATTCAAATACAGAGATGTGAACAGGCAGAATACGGCGCTGCGGTTGGCAACGCGTATGTAAGACAAGTGTCTGGCTCACTTGTTAGGTCGGTTACTGCTGCTACAATAGCAAGTTATACAGATTTAAGTGAGCTTGAACGTGGTGTTACAGTCGGCGCACGAACGATGGGACACACCATCTCCGAGGTAGCGATGAAGTGAGGATTTTCTCCTACGACTGTTTCACGAGTGTACCGCGAATATCAGGAATCCGGTAAAACGACAAATCTCCGACGTCGCTACGGCCAAAAAGATCATGCAAGAACGGAACCAACGACGAATGAAGAGAATCGTTCAGCACGGCAGAAGTGCAACCCTTCCGCAAATTGCTGCAGAGTTCAGTGCTGGGCCATCAACGAGTGTCAGCGTGTGAACCATTCAACGAAACATTTTCGATACGGGCTTTTGGATGCGAATGCCCACTCTTGTACACTTGATGACTGCACAACACAAAGTTTTACGCCTCGCCTGTGCCCGTCAACACCGACATTGACTGTTGATGACTGGAAACATGTTGCCCGGTCCGACGAGTCTCATTTCAAATTGTATCGAGCGGATGTACGTGTACGGTTATGGAGATAACCTCATTAATTTGTGGAACCTGCGTGTCAGCAGGGGACTGTTCAAGCTCGTGGAGACTCTTTAATGGTGTGGGCCGTGTGCAGTTGGAGTGATATGAGAACCTGACATGTTTAGATACGACTCTGACAGGTAACGCGTACGTAAGCATTCTGTCTGATCATCTGCATCCATTCATGTCCACTGTGCATTCCGACGGACTTGGGCAATTCCAGCATGATAATGCTACACCCCAGACGTCTCTTCTGAGTTTAAACACTTCCACTGGCCATCAAACTCCCCAGACATGAACATTATTGAGCATATTTGGCATGCCTTGCAACTTGATGTTCAGAAGAGTTCTCCACTCTCTCGTATCCTTATGGATATATGGACAGCCGTGCGGGATTCATGGTGTCAGTTCCCTCCTGCACTACTTCAGATATTAGTCGCGTCCATGTCACGTCGTGTTGCGGTACTTCTGTTTGATCGCAGGGGCCCTACACGATATTAGGCAGGTGTACCAGTTTCTTTGGCTCTTCAGTGTATATGACTTAATTTATTGTATGAATGTCAGTCGTGCTTCACATACGAACAACAGGAAAGCAGAAATCAAGCAGGAGAAATAGATTTCTCATAGCAATAAAAGAAAGTAGCAGATTAGACAGTATTAAGAACGATGACATTAGAAATTAGTTCAAAGAACGGCAGTGTAGGTTGCCTGCAGCTGCTAGGGACTCTCTCACAGGTTCAGTCAGTAAAGGTGCACTTTTAAGGTGCTCAATACAGGCAGGTGGATGGCTCCGAGGGCTGTCTGCCGAACTGGGGCGGGGGCGTCGTAAAAGACCCTTTTCTATTCCCCCCCCCCTTCCCTCCAAGACCTTGCAAGAAGAGGATGCGACATAGAAGCATAAACCCACATACACGACGTCTTGCTGCTTCGGATCACGTTCAAGTTTGGTCGAATGACGTTGAACGTTTCCTAGTGATTCCACCCTGTGCACGAGAGCACAGTCTCACTGCGCTCCAAAGGGGTCAGATCACGTTTAACGTGGATACACCTCCACAATATGCATAAAGAGTGGTTGAAACAGCAAAGGTTGTCAAGAACGTCTTCCCGTTGCTCATGTCACTGCAAATGGCCGTTATCGGCCGCGAAATGAGTGGAATTCAACGCACCGGGGGGAGGGATGGTTTCATTGAGGTCCGTTATGCCTGAGGCCTTTTCGTGCCGATTCTGAGCGGCGGTGTATCTGGAAGGTTACCTCGGACACTGGTAAGAAAACCGCGTGACTGCAATGCTGTGCGTCGCTGTTCTAACCTCCACCGCAGAGGCGTGAAGAGAAGGGGCGAAATGTGGATACGAGGTGCTGTGACAACCCGTGCGACTCATCCACGGTTGCTTACAAGGGAACCTCCCCATCGCACCCCCCTCGATTTAGTTATAAGTTGGAACAGTGGATAGGCCTTGAAACACTGAACACAGATTAATAGAGAAAACAGGAAGAGGGTGTGTGGAACTATGAAAGAAATAAGCAAAATATACAAACTGAGTAGTACATGCGCAAGATAGGCAACATCAAGGACAATCTGAGCTTAGGTGCGCCGTGGTCCCGTGGTTAGCTTGAGCAGCAAGTCCTCCCTCCAGTGAAAAATTTAATTTTTTATTTTCAGATAATTATTATATCTGTCCGTCCGTCCGTCCTTCCGATGTGAGGTAACTGCGCCGTAGTATGGGGACGCTACACCGAAACAAACATCGAAACACACAGCGTCAGTCAACTACAGGGCACGGAAGAGAGAGTATTCCTGCTAACGAGGCTCCCTGGCTGGCAGCTGACTGTTCGCCACTTTGGACGAGAGTGCATTAAATACGTGAGATGTATTCCGTGGGCAATATGAATCCAGCAAATGTAGCTCGCGACTTCAATAACAAGGTCAATGAATATTTTCCTATGGAGGAATCGGTTGACCTATGACCTTGCGATCAAATGTTTTCGGTTCCCATTGGAGAGGCACGTCCTTTCGTCTACTAATCGCTCGGTTTTGCGGTGCGGTCGCAAAACACAGACACTAAACTTATTACAGACAACAGAGACGTCAATGAACGAACGGACAGATCATAACTTTGCGAAAATAAAGAAAGTAAACTTTTCACTCGAGGGAATACTTAACCAAGGATCTCACGTTCTGCAGCTGCTCACGCTAACTACGGAACCACGGCGCTCCTAAGCTCACAGTATCCTTCATATTGCCTATGTTGCGCATGGACTATTCAGTTTGTATATTTTGCTTATTTTTTCATAGTTCCACATAACTTCTTCCTATTTTCTCGATTGATCTGTGTTCAGTTTTTCAAGGCCTATCCACTTCCCTTGTTAGGGCAGAATTGTGGTAAAGTTTGGTGCCAGTGTGACGTCATTAAACAACACTACTCGTCACATCAGCTCCTCAATTGCGGCCGTTCCTTCACAGTGTTTCGACATCTTGCTGTCTGAAGCGTCATTGTGCTCAAGGGTGCCGTCGCAGGATTCCACGCTCCTGCACCATTACAGGAGAAGTTTGTACGTACCTTTGAGTCAAATTTCTGCATTAAGCGTCGCAGTGGGTGGGAATTACAGGTTTTCGAAAAAGTGATCTTTTAATTCTGTTTCGCAGTGTAGCTCCTACCGTTTCTGGTCGTCTCCAGATCAGAATATAAGAAGCCGTGTCTAAGATAACAGGATACTTTTGTCAATTGGGCATTAACAACGCAAGGGAATTGTTAACAATCAGCTGACAAAAGCGTGCCCTTATCTTAGACACGGCTTTTTATATTCCGATCTGGAGATGGGAGGAAGCAGTTGAAACTAGTTACCTATTCCCCCATATGCGATTGTGGCTAGTTAAGACTTTACAAAAAAAATCAGTATTCACTGAAATAACAGATTGCTGTCTCTACACTGACCATGTCTGTTAATTACGAGAAGTAAAATAGCCAGCGCTCAATTATGCAAAATTCGGTACCTAGTGCAACAGAACAAAGGATAAACTCCTATGCATATTAGAATGTCTGTAGCTTTATAGTAAAAGAAGGGCACCAGGCAGTGTAGTAGAAACATACCTTGAATAATTACGCATGTTGTGAAGGAACGACGAGAAAGACACAAACTAATTAAATACTAGGTCAGGGCGCAAATTCCAACGAATACCCCAACACAAGCCGACACATCAAAGTTCCAGCATTTGTGATGTGTTACTATACAAGGATATTGAAAATTAGATAGACCGATAAGGCCTCGGTGAACTCAATGACTGGATGGTACCCGGTTCCGCCGTAACAGGTGCAAAATCATTTAAAGGAAGTCTACGCTCGCTAGCGCAGAAATACTCCGAGCATGTAATATTAGCTGGAGGCGACTGTTACCCTATCGAGTATAGACTCAGACTTCTACGGATTTATTGCAGGGGATAGGGGCACACAGTCTTGTTAAAAAGATATGGCCGAGAACCCGTGGTAGTTCTGATCCCACGTAAAATTACTAAGCAGGTCAATGACTTCTACCCAATCACTCATCGACTGGTCTGTTGTGGCAATAGAAGTGAGCAAAAGAAAAGCAGACGTTTCGAATTTCACGTTTAAAAAATCACTCACTCAGGAGGGTCGTATAGATATACAATCATATACTGCACAGAGTCCCGTATGGAGCAAATATTAATAGGCATCGCTTCCGTCGAGAAGGAACTGAAAGAGTTGGAAACAAATTAGTCCCCAGGTCCAGACCAAGTCCCAGCTCTTTTACACACAGAGTACTGTACGCTAGTGGCCCCTTACTTAGCTTGCGTTTATCACGAATCTCTCGTCCAGCGCGACCTCCCAAGCGACTGGATAAGCGCAAGTGTCTCCTGTATATAAGAAAGGTAGAAGAACTCACCTGCAAAATTATAGACCCATTCCTTAATATCGGCATACTGCAGAATTCGCAAACAAATTCCAAGTTCGGATACAGTAAATTTCATTGAAACAGTTAAAGTTTCTCTCTATAAATTAGCACTGATTTAGAAATCATCACTCGTGTGAAACTCAGTTTGACCTTTCTCTTACGAATCCTGCGAACCATGGATGAAGGGCAACAGACAGGTTCTACATTCCTAGATTTTCGGAAAGCGTTGAACACGGGGCCCCACTACAGACTATTAAAGAAGGTCCGAGCTTACGGTATAGGTTCGCAGATATGTGAGTGGCCCAAAGACTTCTTAATTAATAGAACGCAATATGTTGTCCTCGACGGCGGGTGATCACCGGAGACAATAGTATCGCCAGAAGTTCCCCAGGGAATAGTGAAAAGGACTACTATTGTTCTCTTCGTACTAAACAAACTGACAAACAGGGCGAGCAGCAATCTGTGACAGTTTGTTGATGGCGCTGTAGTATAAGAGAAGGTATCGTCATTGAACGACTGTAGGAGGATACAGAAAGACTTAGACTAAATTTCCATTTGGTCTGTTGAATGGCAATTTGCTTTAATTTTAGAAAAATGTTAGTTAATGCGGACGAGAAGGAACAACAATCCTGTAGTGTTCGAATACAGTATTAGTGGTGTGCTGCTTGATAAAATCACGTCCAATAAATATCTGAGCGAAACGTTGCAAAGCAATACGAAATGGTACTAGCATGTTATATCGTTAGTAGGGAAGGAGAATGGTACACTTCGATGTATGTGGAAATTTCTAGGAAAGTGTAACTCATCTATAGAGCAGATAGCTTACAGAAAAATTGTGTCGGCCATTCTTCAGTAGTCTTCGAGTTTTTGGGAATCCACAAGGATTAATAAAAACATCTGAGCAGTTCAGATACGGGCTGCTAGATTTAAAACTGGTAGGTTCGATCAACACGTATTACGGAGATGTTTCATGAACTTAAATGGGAATCCCTGGAAGAAACACTACGTCCTTTTCGGGAAACGTTTAGAGAATCTGCATTTGAAGCTGACTGCAGAACGGTACCACTGCCACCGTTGTACATTTTGTACGTAACGTGAAAACAATAGGAATTAGGACTCGTACAGAGGCGTATAGACAGTCGTTTCTCCCTCGCTCCATTTGCGAGTGAAACAGTAATAAGAATGGGCTGGCAGTGGTACAAGATACCCTTTGCCAAGCACCGCATGGCGGCTTGCGGAATAAGTAAGCAGCTGCAGAAAGAAAGTGTCGCATTGCTGAATGTGTAAAGAAGAAATAAAATCTTCTCGGGCTTTCAGCAGCGTCAGGTGGTTAAAATTCGACGAGCTGTCGAAAGATCTCTTCTCGTCCATTGTCAAGTGGTAAATGAATGCCGTGTAGCCGTGGCTTCGCCTTTATGCAGCAGCGCTGCTGGCTGTGACGTCACTGGTGCTCCCTGCCTCGCCAACTGTGGCAACGTTTTCGTCTCGCGTCCGTCGCGCCCGCTTCAGGCTCGTGAAGGACGGATTCCAGGTTGTGCTGAGCTGCAACTTCCTTCCTTACTAATGATGTTTTCAGATATTTTTATTTCTATCGCTACTTTTATAGCGCTATCCCAAAATCCATTCGTCCTCATAATGACAAACGTTTCGCCGGACAGAACTCGGTGTCGATTTTCTAAAGCGTGTTCTGCCACGGCTGATATTTCCGGATAGCGTAGGCGTAAGCACCTCTCTTGCTTCATTCGGCGTTGCTTCACAGTACGTACTGTTTGGCTGTCGTAGTAGCAGACAAACTGACATGAAATTTTGCACACTCCAGACATTTTGAGCCCTAGACCGTCCTTCACACGCCTCATGGGCTGTTGTATATTTGCTGGGAGCCTGAACAGTAATGAAATGTTATGTCTCTTAAAAATCCGGCTAATCTTTCCCGACACTGTGCCACAAAAATGCAAAATTGCAAGTTTTTTGGTATTTTTTATTACCTGTATCACCAGAAATAGCCTGTGATACCTGGCGGCGATTGCAGCCATTTTCTCTGAAGGCGGCTTAATTCCAATGACAGATTTTCAGCGTCTGAGACGACTTTAGTACGGTGGACAATGGTTTACAATACTCGGGCTGTTTAATGGAGGTTATATTCCAATGATTTTTTTCTTTACTGAACGACACGAAAACTTCTATGAAACAGTACGTCGTTCCAACAGCTGTCGATATATGTAATGATCTAGATCTGAAATTTTCTACATCAACGTTGTTTTTAGACTTTGAAGACAGTATAATGAGATCTGGAAATGAATTCTGGACTGATCTAAGAATACAAGGGCGCAAATTTCATTAAACCCGGAGGTGGTGGCGAAGAATATAAACATACGCAAGAAATGGTACTGGAAGGTTTCTGTTGCGACCTAACATCCCAGAGATGATCGGGTTCACATGCGGTTCCTCTTCTTCGAAACGTCTTGACTCAAAGTCGTCTAGGGCTGACTGCAAGATTGCGAAATTGTATGAACCATTCAAAGTTAATATAACATATAACAACAGTAATAATAATATCGGGAGCTATATTAACGACTCATAAATGATGTAGGCCACACAGTTGCGATTTGGTTAGAATAATGTTTATTCAGAAAGCAAACTAATAGCGAAAGTGGTCGTATTTAGAGTTACCGTTACATTCTAGCACTTATCCATTTGATACAGTTCGATCATTCACAATCTCATCGCGAAACAAAAGTCCAATACTCCACTTCCTGAAGGCTGACTCTTTCGGCGACATATTTAAATGAGAGCGAAACGCTCGTAAACTCACACTGTCCAATATATTTCGTTTGCCGATGTTGGATCCTGATATGGTTTGTGACTGTTTCGTTGAGGACTTCATGTCAGCGAAGCCTGCTTTGGAAAAACTGCAAACTTTCATGATTACTTAGTGGAAACTTATATGGAAGAAATTGCACTCATAACTCCATCTATGTGAGAAGAACTAAACTATAAAAGGTAGCGAACCACGAATGCTTGTGAAAGATTCCACAGCAAATACAGTAGTCGGTTTAAACTCCTACAGTTCAGACATTTACAGATTTATTGAGGTTATGAAGCAGATTCCACTCGACCCTAAACTCGCAAAAAATTCGTCAAAAACCAAGAATTTACAAAGAAACTGTCAAGATCTGAGATTCATGGTGCAGCAAGCGGCAAATTTCAAAGCTGGGAAAATTTCCAATTCAGTATATGAAATTGGTTGCCCATAAAATCAACAATAATACATTTAAAAAAGGAGTATTAAGATTTTAGGTGTACATATGCACTGATGAGCCTAAACAATACGACCACCTCCTTAATAACTTGTTTGCCCATTTTTGGAATGAAATACTTAACTGAATCTGTATATCAGAAATCCGATAGTTTCTTGGTAGGTTTGTGGAGGTATGTCTGTGCACAGATTAAGAAATTCGCGCAAATAACGGGACGCGCTGATGGCGACCGATAGCGACCTAAATGGCTTCCGTAGGGTTTACGTCAGGCGAATTTGGTTGCCGGTACATCGACGTTAGTTCACTATATTGCTCGTCAAACCACAGGCACGGACAATTGCACAGGAAAGACATCAAGCCTGAAGAGATGCACGTGGTTCGAAGCTGTCAGCGTATCTTCGGTTACTACGACAGGTCCCATGCAAGCGCTCTTTCGACAGAGATGCCACCGATCACCATCTGGCCTATTTTATAGGGCAGACAAGCCTCCGAAATCTACGTTTTGTGAAGAGTCGTGCACGTCCAACCATCTGGCGCGTAGTGATAGCTTCGCTGTCCGTTCACCTCATTCCGTAAATGCCCAAGACAGTATCACGTGAACATTCGACCAGCTTCACCGTTTTCGAGATACTGGTTCATTGGCTCTGCGTAATAGTAACCTGCCCTCGGTCAGAGTCATCAATGGATTTCCCATTTGCAGCCCATATATTCGGTAGGATGATCCCCCGTCCGTGTCTGATCCGCCTATATACTATTGTGCGGTGGGCAGTGGTCATAATGTTTGGCTTATCAATGTGCATATTAGGATATAAATACAGAAAGTTTGTAAATATATTTAAAAAAAAACAAAAAAATTAAATATGTAAATATTTTTGGGTGTGAAAGAGTTCGCCTCCTCATGTTGAGCCCTAGATAAGGGCTACTGACGATTATTTTTAGCAACATGAGCTGATTCCGAGGAATTAGCAACTTTCAGTCAATCTGCAGTAAGCTACTACGAGTAGTCAATTATCTTAGCGGCAATCCTTTAACTTTCCAATATAAACTGAAAAATATCATCATGGAACACACTTTTTATTGTGTCTCGTAGTTTCTAGGCTACATTTCAGCCAATTCCGGTGTTTCTTTGCTACTGTACTAGTTTATATCCAACTGTTTTCCGGAGTTTATAGGGTCTAGTGAAACTTGACGAGTAAAAAAAATGAAATCCCATGTCACATTTAACCATACTCATGACAAATGCGACGGTAACGTGTCGAAGTTGAGGGACGGTAGGAAGACTTACAAGGGGAGGGCGCCAATTGTGAAATTCAGATTCGATTCATACTGCGCATAATAAAAGCTCATGGTACGAGGTGTAATGTGGCAAAGCACCAAGATGCACTTCTCAGCCGTTGTCGAGAAAATGGACAGTTAAAAGAAACCGTTGCGGTGAAATACTCTCTACGTTTAAAAATTTTTGTACAGCGTCATGGCGCAGCGGTAAGCGCTCGGATTCGTATTGCGAAGGTCACCGGATCAAATCCCGTGGCATGCAACTTATATTTTATTATTAGTTTTTTATAATTCAAATATATATATATATATATATATATATATATATATATATATATATATATATTGTAATTCAAATATATATTTGAATTACAAAAAACTAATAATAAAAAAAAGTTGCATGCTGCGAATTAATGAATTGCTTATGCATGTTGGTGAAGGCGGATCGCTCTCCAATTGTACCGCCTCCATTTTTCCGTTTTTTTAACAGGGTGTACCAAAGCTCTCACGCCCGCACTGATTTTCGACGGTGTTATAAGTTGCACCAGGGACCGCATCTACCTTCTTTCGAAGTTAGCAGGCAACTACGCTGTTATGCGGCGGCTCGTTTCGGCCCATTCAACATCTGTCATTCAAGTGTAACGAGCGAGTAACGGAGTTTATATTTCATACCTGCCACAGCAAATTTGTGTTCGTGGGGTCTCTATTCTAATTCGAACGTTTGACTTACGCTATACGTATTCGTTTCGGAATATCGTTTCTACGTCTTCCGTTAACTATACGTGGTAAACATTATGAAGACAATTAATAACATTTGTGAAATACAACTTTGTTTGCGGAAAACATAATGATGTTCGAACTCGCCAGTTTTTCCACGACAAACGACTTTCAGCAACATATTATATGCGTAATTGTTGCAACTGATTGCCGGGAATTATATATATGTGCGTGTGTATATATATACACATTTAAATTACAAAAAACAAATACTAAAAAAAAAAGTTGCATGGCGCGAGATTCGATCCGGCGACTTTCGGATTACAAACCCGAGCGTTTACCGCTGCGCCACAACGCTGTGGAGAATTGTAAATCGTAGAGAGTATTTCACCGCAACGGTTTCTTTTTAACTGTCGGTTTTCTCGACAACGGCTGAGAAGTGCATCTTAGTGCTTTGCCACATTACACCTCTGGCCATGAGCTTTTATTATGCGCAGTATGAATCGAATCTGAATTTCACAATTGCCGGCCTCCCCTTGTTAGACAAAATTTCCAGTTGGTGTAATGAATGCCAGCTAGCCCAAAATGTGGAAAAACCTAAGTTCATGCAGATGAGTAGGAAGATCAAATCTGTAATGTTCGGATACAGTATTACTAGCGTTCTGCTCGACACAGTCGATTCGATGAAATACCTGGGCGTAACGTTGCAAACCGATCTGAGATGGAACGAGCATGTGAGAATTGTGGTAGACAAGGCGAATGGTGGACCGGTTTATTGCGGAGGTTTTAGAAAAGCGTGGTTCACCAGTAAAGGAGACCGCATATAGGAAGCTGGTGCGACCTTTTCTTGAGTACTGCTCGAGTGTTTATGTCGGTACCAGGTCGCATTATAGGTAGACATCGAAGCAGTTCAGAGGGGGGCTGCTAGATTTATTACAGGTAGGTTCGAATAATACACTACTGGCCATTAAAATTGCAACACCAAGAAGAAATGCAGATGATAAACGGGTATTCATTGGACAAATATATTATACTAGAACTGACATGTGATTACATTTTCACGCAATTTGGGTGCATAGATCCTGAGAAATCAGTACTCGGAACAACCACCTCTGGCCGTAATAACGACCTGGATACGCCTGGGCATTGAGTCAAACAGAGCTTGGATGGCGTGTACAGGTACAGCTGCCCATGCAGCTTCAACACGATACCACAGTTCATCAAGAGTAGTGACTGGCGTATTGTGACGAGCCAGTTGCTCGGCCACCATTGACCAGACGTTTTCAGTTGGTGAGAGACCTGGAGAATGTGCTGGCCAGTGCAGCAGTCGAACATTTTCTGTATCCAGAAAGGCCCGCACAGGACCTGCAACATGCGGTCGTGCATTATCCTGCTGAAATGTAGGGTCTCGCAGAGATCGAAAGAATGGTAGAGCCATGGGTCGTAACACATCTGAAATGTAACGTCCACTGTTCAGAGTGCCGTCACTACAAACAAGAGGTGACCGAGACGTGTAACCAATGGCACCCCATACCCTCATGCCGGGTGATTCACCAGTATGGCGATGACGAATACACGCTTCCAATGTGCGTTCACCGCGATGTCGAAAGACACGGATGCGACCATCATGATGCTGTAAACAGAACCTGTATTCATCCGAAAAAATGATGTTTTGCAATTCGTGCACCCAGGTTCGTCGTTGAGTACACCATCGTAGGGGCTCCTGTCTGTGATGCAGCGTCAAGGGTAACAGCAGCCATGGTCTCCGAGCTGATAGTCCATGCTGCTGCAGACGAAGTCGAACTGTTCGTGGAGATGGTTGTTGTCCTGCAAACGTCCCCATCTGTTGACTCAGGGATCGAGACGTGGCTGCACGATCCGTTACAGCCAAGCGGATAAGATGCCTGTCATCTCGACTGCTAGCGATACGACGCCATTGGGATCCAGCACGGCGTTCCGTATTACCCTGCTGAACCCACCGATTCGATATTCTGCTAACAGTCATTGGATCTCGACCAACGCGAGCAGCAATGTCGCGATACGATAAACCGCAATTGCGATAGGCTACAATCCGACCTTTATCAAAGTCGGAAACGTGATGGTACGCATTTCTCCTCCTTACACGAGGCATCACAACAACGTTTCACTAGGCAACGCCGGTCAACTGCT
The DNA here is from genome assembly GCF_023864345.2 of Schistocerca serialis cubense. Taxonomy (NCBI): domain Eukaryota; kingdom Metazoa; phylum Arthropoda; class Insecta; order Orthoptera; family Acrididae; genus Schistocerca; species Schistocerca serialis. The sequence goes on along the minus strand of NC_064638.1, from coordinate 259,395,684 downwards.
GTTTATGTATGAGAAATCGGTTGGAAACTTTCCCCATGTCAGCACGTTGTAGGTGTCACCACAGGCGCCAACCTTGTGTGAATGCTCTGAGAAACTAATCACAGCATCTTCTTCCTGTGGGTCATATTTCGCGTCCGTAGCACGTCATCTTCGTTGTGTAGCAATTTTAATGGCCGTAGTGTACATAAGTGTTACGTAGATGTTCCGGGAACTCAAATGGTAATCCCTAGAGGGAAGGCGACTTTCCTTTCGAGAAACACTGTGGAAAAAATTTAGAGAACCGGCATTTGAAGCTGATTTCCGAACGATTGTACTGCTGCCAACAATACATTATGCGTAAGGTTGAAATGGCTCTAAGAACTATGGTACTTAACATCTGAGGTCATCAGTCTCCTAGACTTAGACCTACTTAAACCTAGGTAACCTAAAGACATCACACACATCCATGCCCGAGGCAGGATTCGAACCTACGACCGTAGCAACAGCGCGGTTCCGGACTGAAGCGCCTAGAACCGCTCGGCCAAAATGGCTGGCTACGCGTAAGGACCACGAAGATAAGATACGAGAAATTAGGGCTCATATGGAGCCATGTAGACCGTCGCTTTGCCCTCACTCTATTTCCGGGTGGAACAGGAAAGGAAATGATTAATACTGGTGCAGGGTAGCCTCCGCCACGCAGCGTGCGGTGGCTTACGGAGAATCTTCCTAGAAACAGATGTAGAACGAATCCCTTTCTTTTCCAGAGCCTTGAGGACTTTAGGAGGAACAGGTCGCATTTTAGTGACCGCGCGAGGAGTGAGTCCTGCTCCCTAACAGCGAGGGCAAGGCGTCGCGGCAATGTTTTACTACTTGACAGTGGCCGAGCAGAGCTGGGTCAAAACCTCGTAGGATTTTAATCACATGACGGGGCTGGGAGCCTGAGAAGATTTTATTAATTCGTATAGCCGCGAGAGCATGCATTTATAAATGCGCTGAACGACTAACACCGTCAGCTAGTTTCATACTTGTTCGTCGATTTTTTTGAGACGATAATTAAAACTTGTTGGCTACCCTTCGTAGGTAAGCCCTTCTGGTTGGGAAGACTGAAAAAATGTTGACTTGCCACCCGCACCATGCGGCCGTGCGCGTGTCTGAGAACACTGGCTGGCAGAGAACCTCCGCACGCGGCCGTCAGTCCCGACGAAATGAAGCGCGGAGCGGCAAGTAGGCGTCCTGGGAGCCGTGCGCGAAATTAAGGCAGCAAATAACGGCGCAAAGTTGGCATGCCTGAGCGGCTCTGGCGGGCGTCAAGTTGGGAGTGAAAAGCGTCGGCGGCGGCTGCGGGCCGCGAGTATCGCGCGGGGGGCGGTGCCTGGCACGCGCGGCGCCTGGGGCTGGCGCCAGAGCGCTGGCGGCTGGCGACTGGCGGCGCGGGGGCGGTGAGGCCCGCGGAAGCGCGACGCCTGACAGACGGACGCGACGGACAGGCGCGCCGCCGCTGATTTACGGCCGCGCCCTAATTAGGCGAATTTATTAACGCCGGCGACTCGCGGGGACGGCACGGCGCCCAGGCGGCCGCGATGGTTATCGGGACAAAGTTTTAGCGACGGCCGCGCGTGCGCGATTAGCATGTCGGCCGCGCATTCATCAGCGCCCGCCGCTGCTGCTGCCGCCGCCGCAGAGTCCTACATGTCTGTGTGTGTGTGTGTGTGTGTGTGTGTGTGTGTGTCAGCGCTGCGTAGGCCGCCTCTGTCTTCCGTCACCGGCGCAAACGCTCCGGCCTAATCAGGGCCCGGACGGCTGGCTGGTCGATGCGCTGACAGTTGATGTAGTGCTTCGTCATTATTCCAGCGGATGTGCCCGTCTTCGATTTTGCGTCACAATCCGTCGCGTCACTGAGATATGAGTTTCTCGGTTTTGATCATTAACAGACTCTCTACAACCTTGACTTCTTGATATATAGATAGAAGTCCTTCCGTTTTGTAGTGAGTATTCACTACACTGGAGGAGTTGATGTGAGGGTAAGGAGGAGGCAACAGGATGTTGACGCTGCAAAAATGAAAATTGAGCTCAGGTACTTCTAAATCCCAAGAGGTTACCCATCTCCGTCGGTTTATGTTTACCTGAATGATTACTGCAACTATATCGTGAAGTTATTACTATTATTATTATTATTATTACTCTTCCTTAAGGATATTTGCATTTTCAGAAAATGTACCTTAGACAACACGGACGTTGCCTTTCGTCACTTTCCGTGCGAAGATATTTAACTTAGGGTATACTCTTGCGCCATGAACTTGGCTCTGAGCACTATGGGACTTAACTTCTGAGGTCGTCAGTCCCCTAGAACTTAGAACTACTTAAACCTAACTAACCTAAGGACATCACACACATCCATGCCCCTGGCAGGATTCGAACCTGCGACCGCAGCGGTCGCGCTATTCCAGACTGTATCGCCTAGAACCGCTCGGCCACTCCGGCCGGCGCCATGAACTTGTATTTATAGTGAGCGTAAATCTGGAGTGAGGACAAAAAATAAACAAATAAATGTTGTGGTCTTCATTCCTGAGACTGGTTTGATGCAGCTCTCCATGCTACTCTATCCTGTGTAAGCTTCTTCATCTCCCAGTATCTACTGCTACCTACATCCTTCTGAATATGCTTACTGTGTTCAGCTCTTGGTCTCCCTCTACGATTTTTACCCTCCACGCTGGACTCCAATACTAAATTGGTGATCCCTTGATGCCTCAGAACATGTCCTACCAATCGATCCCTTCTTCTAGTCAAGTTGTGCCACAAACTCCCCAATTCTGTTCAATACCTCCTCATTAGTTATGTCATCTACCCATCTAATCTTCAGCATTCTTCTGTAGCACCACATTTCGAAAGCTTCTATTCTCTTCTTGTCCAAACTAGTTATCGTCCATGTTTCACTTCCATACATGGCTACACTCCATACAAATACTTTCAGAAACGACTTCCTGACACTTAAATCTATACTCGATGTCAACAAATTTCTCTTCTTCAGAAACGCTTTCCTTGCCATTGCCAGTCTACATCTTATATCCTCTCTACTTCGACCATCATCAGTTATTTTGCTCCCCAAATAGCAAAACTCCTCTACTACTTTAAGTGTCTTATTTCCTAATCTAATACCCTCAGCATCACCCGATTTAATTCGGCTACATTCCATTATCCTCGTTTTGCTTTTGTTGATGTTCATCTTATACCCTCCTTTCAAGACACTGTCCTTTCTGTTCAACTGCTCTTCCAAGTCCTTTGCTGTCTCTGACAGAGTTACAATGTCATCAGCGAAGGTCAAAATTTTGCTTTCTTCTCCATGGATTTTCATGTCCCTCGACTCTTATAACTGCCATCTGGTTTCTGTACAAATTGTAAATAGCCTTTCGCTCCCTGTATTTTACCCCCGCCACCTTCAGAATTTGAAAGAGGGTATTCCAATCAACATTGTCAAAAACAACAAATAAATAAAATTTAAAAAAATAACCGCTTGAAAACCCCCAGTGTTTATGTGTGCAAATGGCGTGTGTGCATCTGGTTGTCTGACGTTGTGCCCGCAACGGAAATATCACACATATAAATGTATCAAAAACAGCGCTGTCATTGACAAACAACATCTTGAGGAATACATTAGATGAGATATCTAGTCGTCATGATATTCTACTCTAGGTTACTTAGGAGATTGGTAGTGCTGAATAGATTCACGCTACAATTGATACAACTAAGTAGCGAAAATTATTTATTTTCAAGCAATAGAAAAACGCAAAAATGTATACAGAATGTTAAATCTGCTCTTAATCTACTTTTTACATTGGGAGAACTTCTGTGACTTCCCGCAAAATCGCGCCCCCTCTATGAGACAGACAAAGTTGGTTGATACTGATTAGCCACATGAAACAGCAGACCTCCATCCTACTGGCACTGACAGTAAAGAAAGAAAATGGTTAAAATGGCTCTGAGCACTATGGGACTTAACTTCTGATGTCATCAGTCCCCTAGAACTTAGAACTACTTAAACCTAACCAACCTAAGGACATCACACCCATCCATGCCCGATGCAGGATTCGAACCTGCGACCGTAGCGGTCGCGCGGTTCCAAACTGTAGTACCTAGAACCGCTCGGCCACTCCGTCCGGCGACAGTAAAGAACTCAGAGTACAAGCAAAAGGGACTTAACACCTTTACTGTGATTATTTTCTATCTACCGAAACGCGGTGCGTACATCACCGATTACAGTGCGGGGGACGTGGTCTGCAGCGTCGATCTACTTAGTCCCGTTGGTTGCTGTGTAGAACATGTACGCTGTCTACACAGTGGACGTAGTACACCGTTCGCAAACCCCTAGCGCTGAAACTACTTTAGTAAGACACAGAACATTAGTCGAGATTTCTGACTGCACATAAACCAGGAATGGAAACTCACTCAAGTATTCGTTCGTAAATAAAAGCACTTCAGTATGCCTCCGACTCTAAAGGGAAACAACGGATCGTCACTCTACTCACAGAGAAACGACTTATTGTATTCTATTGTATGTTAACCGGGGGCCTAGAAACGACGGAGAGGCTACGTCCCCGCCGCAGCCTCAGTGGTCCACAACCCCACGACGACTACCGCAGTCCACTTCACCCCTACGCCGCCCCACACCGAACCACTCTTTCACGGTTATTGTGCGGTTAGAGTCCCGGTGGACGCCCCCCCCCCCCCCCCCCCCCCCAGGGAACGTCTCACACCAGACGAGTGTAGCCCCTATGTTTTTGTGTGGTAGAGTAATGGCCGTGAACGCGTACGTGGAGAAACTGGGAGAAATTTTTTGCGCAGCAATGGCAGACATAGTGTAGGTGAGGCGGAATAAGGGGAACCAGCCTGCATTCGCCGAGGCAGATGGAAAACCGCCTGTAAACCATCCACAGATTGGCCAGCTCACCGGGCCTCAAGTCCGCCGGACGGATTCTTGCCGGGGACCAGGCGCTCCTTCCCGATACGGAGGGCCGTGCGTTAGATCGCACGGCTAATCGGGCGTGTTGAAACGACTTAACTCGCTCCTAGTGATGAAATCGACACTTTGCAAATGCTAACAGACTCTTCACTGATGTTCCCCGAGCGACGTGTCCCCTTTTGACACTCGCAGGAGGGTTCCCCTTTAATCATTCGTTCCCAACAATGCTCCCAGGGTCCGTGAGTGCGCTCTCTGCGGTGAATCCCCATGCCCGTTATAAGAGCAGTGCTTCCCACTACATGGGTCATAGTCAACCAATCGTCTGCCGTTCATACCCCATGTAGAACTCTAGTCTAGAACATTCTAATAAAACTGCTCCTACGACTGAGGACTCCACCAATCAAATTCAGTCTCTGCATTTTGGCTGGGAACGTGGTTCACCGCCGCTCGTGAGAAGATATGCGAAAGGTAAACTCCTGTTTGCCGTTCGTGACCCCCTCACATTTCTTACTAAAAGGATGCCTCATTCTCTTGTAAGATACCTTCACTCTCCACCCCCAGTTTCCTGTACCTGGCTATTTTCACCGATTATTCAGTGACAGGAGTACGCCTACCGTCAGTTCAGTGACCCGCGAGGTTATAAAGCCGCTGTCTCCTCCATGTTCTATTTAGAACAATAAAACATCCCTTCCACTTGAAACAAGACGTCTTCTCTCCTAAGATCCGTTGTCACTACGTCGCGTTCACAGGAATGCATAAGGTCCAGTGTCCTATGCTGGTAGCATCCTGCTCAAATTAATTGTATGCAACACTTCAGAATAATGTTAGTACGTGGTGTTACCCATTATCTGATCACCTATCGTCAATGACATTGTCATATTGAACAAGATATGGAAATGAAGTGGTGTAATATTACATGTACAGAGACAAAATATTGCCGTCTTACAAGCTAGTCACTAACGCACCGCTGTCTTGTGGCGAACTATTTTGTGGTAGCCAGTTCGAATCCTGATGGTCTACCAAACTTTCACCGATTATATTTGGTTAGTATGGTTGAGGAATAGCGTCTTTGACTCGTAGTCAACGCGCCGTAATTCCAGGATTCGATACCAGTCGCTGCTTAGATTTGGAATAAATATCATTAGCAATGGTGGCAAAAGACTTGTGGTACAAGGAGTCACACTCGTTGAACCAACGGCTTTGTCATTGAGAGCGGAGGAGCGCACAGAGGTTCAGGGCGCTCTATAGGTCTTGAAGTGGGAAGAGTTTGTAGTGTTCCATGAGGATACAAAAAAGCAATAGAACCACCGCATTAAAGATAATTAATATGTATCGATAGGACACGTGGCACGTAATTTAAAAAGAAGTGTCATGATGATTCTCCATTGGCAAAAGATTCCCGATTAGTCTCCCTTTCGGATCTCCGGGAGGGTACTGCCAAAGGTGTCAAATTAGAAATCTGAACGTAGTAGGGCTGCCAGAAAATCTGTAAATGGAAATACAAAGGTTCAGTTTATAGTGCAGGTCAGTGAAGTGAAATAAATATCGGATAAGTGTTTCTGGTCAGGCGGATGTAGGATCATAACAACAGTAGCAGAAAATAGTATAACAGGAATAGAAATCAGTATGAGAAAGATAGGACAGACAGTGAATTATTGTCAGCAGTTCAGTGAGAGGCTTATTCTCATCAGACCAAACCAGTTAATAACAACAGTTCAAGTATAGATGCTGACGTCACTAGCAGAAGACGTAGAGATAGATACAGTATATGAGGACGTTCAACGGTAATAAGGTATTTAAAGGGAGATTAACATGTATTAGTCATGGGGGAATGGAACTCTGTAATAATGGATGGAATAGAAGAAAGTTAGCGGAGAATGTCAACTCGGTAGTAGGAATGAGAGAAGAGAGATGCTAATTGAGTTACGCTAGAAATTTCAGCTAGTTCTGGCGAATATACTGTTCAGATACCGTAAGTGGAAGAGGTATAATTGGAAAAGGCCTATAGACACGGGAAGATTCGAACTGGACTACATTGTGGTGAGAGAGAGCACTAGAAATCACAAAGCCGAGCCCAAGAGCAGATAGAGACTCAGATCACAATTTAGTTATGACAGAGAGTAGGCTGAAGTTCAAGAGACTCTCTGACAGAATCAGCGTAGAATAAAGTGAGATACTCAACTACTGAGGAATGATGCGTTAAGTTCTCTACAGCTGTAGACACTGGGACAATGAAAACCGCAGTAGGCCGTTCAGTTCAAGAGAAATGGACATCCGTACAAAGAGCAATCACAGTTGGTCAGAATATTCAAATGTTCAAATGTGTGTGAATTCTTAAGGGAACCAACTGCTGAGGTCATCGGTCCCTAAACTTACACAATACTTAAACTGCCTTAAACTAACTTTTGCTAAAAACAACCAACACACCCAGGCCCGAGGGAGGAATCGAACCTCCGGCGGCAGGGGTTGTTGGCCAGACATATACAGGTACAAGGAAGGTAACTTTGAGTAATAGAGGAAATACTTCAGTGTATCTATGGAAGTCTATGGAAGAAGGGAGTAAAAAATTGCCAGGCAAAGACAGGAATACCACAATATAGATCGCTTAGGAATGAAATAAATAGAAAGTGGAGGGTAGCCAAGGCGAAATAGCTGTACGAAAAATTTGGAGAAATCGGAAAAGAAATGATCGTCTGTTGGACTGACTGAGCATATAGTCAAAATCTTTAGGCGATTACATTAAGAGAGCAAGGGGAATTCCACTGTTAGACGCAGAGGAGAGCTTAGGTAGATGTAAAGAGACAATGAAGGCCAGTACGAGAAGGACGAACTGTCTCGTCATATGATAGAAGAAATGCCAGTCGTTGTGGAAGACATTGGGGATCTAATATCAGAGTCAGAGTTTAACAGAGCTTTGGAAGATATGAGATCAAATAAAGAAGAAGACATGGATAACATTCCTTCGAAATTTGTAAAGCCACTAGGGAAAGTTACAAGCAAATATCTATTCACGTCGGTTTGAAGAGTCTATGAGACTGGAGACTGTGGCGCAAGGCTTCAGTGGGAGTGGAGTTTGGCTAGGGGTTGTGCAAGCATGGACTCTTAACAAGCTGCAGTTCAATTTTATTAACAGTAGTGAACCACACAATGCATAAGACAGAATAACCCAGGTGTTTACACTCAATTTTCCAAATGACTTAATACCTTATATAAAGAGATAGAATTTTACGAAAATAAGTTTTCACCCACAATACTAACACGGGTCTAAATGGAGCACAAATGAATACACAGTCAGAATATATATATATATATATATATATATATATATATATATATATATATATATATATATATATATATATATATATTCCTATATAGTAAAAAATTCAAAAGACGGGTAAAAAATAAAATCCGTGTATTTACGAATCGCTCTCCCATCCGCGGAGTTCGGGGGTGGAACCGATCGTAGGGAACTTAATCACGGACACCGCCGGAGAGGGGAGGCGGGGGGGGGGGGGGGGGAGCGGTAGATATCCTCAGCTCTTGGAACTCCCCTATCGCAACGGTCGCAGGTTCGAACCCTGTCTCGGGCATGGATGTGTGTGTCGTCCTTCGGTTAGTTAGATTTAAGTAGTTCTAAGTTCTAGGGGACTTATGACCTCAGATGTTAAGTCCCATATTTCTCAGAGCCATTTGAACCATTTCTTTTATTAGTCTGTAAATGGAGTAAATACTAATGTATTGTTGTTCAGTCCTGAGTCATCAATAGAAAATCTGCATTTATATCCCTACCACCTTGTATATAAGAATTAAGAGGAACAGTAAGAATGAAAGCCCAAGAACAAAGTGCTAGGCCACAGACTTTTCCTCTACTATTTAAACCATACACAGAATAAAATTCGAGGCAAAATGATAAGTTTCACTAATGACTTTCCTATCTCCAGCGCAACAGCGATGAACTTAACGTCAGAATTGGTGACCACGAAGTAGACGACATGAAGGAATTCTGCTACCTTTCAAGCAAAACAACACATGACGGGCGATGGAACAAGGACTTAAAAAGCAGACTAGCACAGGCGAAGCGGACATTCTGAGCCAAAAGAAGTCTACTGGTATGAAACGAGGGCCTTAATTTGAGGAAGAAATGTCTGGAAAAGTAGATTTGTAGCACAAAATTACATGAAGCAGTATCTTGGACTGTGAGAAAGCTCGAAAAGAAGAGAATAGAGGCGTTTGAGATGTGGTACCACAGAAGGATTTTGAAGATTAGGTGGGTTAAGAAATGAGGAGGTTCTACGTAGGATAGACAAAGAAAGGAACATGTGAGGAGCGCTGAGACAAAAAAGAAACAGGACGGCTGGGCATGTAGAAGAAAACAAAGAAAAATGAACGACGCACCACTACTGTAGTTATCGACCAAACACGCAAAATTGTAAACTTTGGTGGTCAATCGATGAATGTGTAACTCTGCAGCGTAATTTCACCGCGCAACCGGCAAGGATAGTAAACAAGGGACATGTCGATACCACGGCATAAAGTCTTCGCTAATTTGGACAGTAATTAAGCCTCGCAGATAGGCTTGTGAACAATATTCGCAGATGTCAGCATTTGAGAGAGGAAGGCTGGAGTAATGGGCGAATCGCTCGACGTTTGAAGGTGGAAGTTGCAATTCTTCGATGATGTTGGCAGGAAGGGGTGAATCGTAGCCGAACACAACGACAGGGAGGAAGCGGACGACGTAGGGAGACGACAGCACGTGAGGACCGAGCAATTGTCAGAGAGGCACTCAGACCCCCGGATTCATCATTATCATCGACCCGACGTGCGACTTGTGCTTCAGTGATCCCAAGGACGATTAATAAGCGGCTCACAGAAAGAGGGCCGATGTCACGGCGCCTCTTGTGACGATTACCATTGACCTCTGCGATGGTATGGAGCGCATTCGGTCTGGAATCTCATTGACTGGAGTAGAATTGTCTTGAATGATGAGTCCCGATGAGAACTGAGCACCGAGGACCAGCGAAAACGTGTGTGGAGACGCACTGGGCAGTGGCGGGATACCAACTTGACTGTCACCCGCCACACGGCCTGACAACCGGGAGTGATGCAGTGGGCTGCCATTTCGATGTAATCCGCGGCACCCTTACAGCACAGCGGTACTTCGACGATATTCTATGCCCCGTTTTGTTGCCCCTCAGGGTAAGCCATCCTGGGATTACATTTCAGCAAGATAATGGACGCCCGCACACGGCGAGAGTTTCTACTTGTCGTCTTCGCATCTTGGCCAACAAGGTCGCCAGATCTCTCCCCACCTGAGAACGTGCCTAGATTTATGGGCTGCGCCATCCAACCATCTCGGGACTTTGAGGATCCAAGGCACCAATTGGACAGAATGTGGCAGAAAGACACCCATCAACTTGTAAGGGGTTCACCACCCTGCTGGAGCAAATGTAATTTCGATAGATTGTTTACTTGCTAGAACGAAAATTCACAGGCGCTGCCAGAGACATAGAATACACTACTGGCCATTAAAATTGCTACACAGAGAAGAAATGCAGATGATAAACAGGTATTCATTGGACAAATATGTTATACTAGAACTGACATGTGATTACATTTTCAGCAATTTGGGTGCATAGATCCTGTGAAATCAGTACCCAGAACAACCACCTCTGGTCATGATAACGGCCTTGACACGCCTGGACATTGAGTCAAACAGAGCTTAGATGGCGGGTACAGGTACAGCTGCCCATGCAGCTTTAACACGATACCACAGTTGAACAAGAGTAGTGACTGGCGTATTGTGACGAGCCAGTTACTCGGTCACCATTACCAAACGTCTTCAATTGCTGAGAGATCTGGGGAACGTGCTGGCCAGGGCAGCAGTCGAACAATTTCTGTATCCAGAAAGGCACGCACAGGACCTGCAACATGTGGTCGTGCATTATTCTGCTGAAATGTAGGGTTTCGCAGAGATCGAATGAAGGGTAGAGCCATGGGTCGTAACACATCTGAAATGTAACGTCCACTGTTCAAAGTGCCGTCAATGCGAAGAAGAGGTGACCGAGACGTGTAACCGATGGCACCCATACCATCACGCCGGGTGATACGCGAGTATGGCGATGACAAATACACTCTTCCAATATGCGTTCACCGCGATGTCGCCAAACGCGGATGCGACCGTCATGATGCTCTAAACAGAACCTGGATTCTTCCGAAAAAATGACGTTTTGCCATTCGTGCACCCAGGTTCGTCGTTGAGTACACCATCGCAGGCGCTCCTGTCTGTGATGCAGCGTCAAGGGTAACCGCAGCCATGGTCTCCGAGCTGATAGTCCATGCTGCTGCAAACGTCGTCGAACTTTTCGTGCAGATGGTTGTTGTCTTGCAAACGTCCTCATCTGTTGACTCAGGGATCGAGACGTGGCTGCACGATCCGTTACAGCCATGCGCATATATGCCTGTCATCTCGCCTGCAAGTGATACGAAGCCGTTGGGATCCAGCACGGCGTTTCGTATCACCCTCCTGAACCCACCGATTCGATATTCTGCTAACAGTCATTGGATCTCGACCAACGCGAGCAGCAATGTCGCGATACGATAAACCGCAATCGTGATAGGCTACAATCCGACCTTATCAAAGTCGGAAACGTGATGGTACACATTTCTCCTCCTTACACGAGACATCACAACAACGTTTCACCAGGCAACGCCGGTGAACTGCTGTTGTGTATGGGAAATCGGTTGGAAACTTTCCTCATGTCAGCACATTGTACGTGTCGCAACAGGTGCCAACCTTGTGTGAATGCTCTGAAAAGCTAATCATTTGCATATCACAGCACCTTTTTTAATTTCGCGTCTGTAGCATGTCATCTTCGTGGTGTAGCAATTTTAATGGCCAGTAGAGTATCTTTGCCCCTGTCAAAAAAGAGCTGCAATAGAGCCGCAGGTCAGGGCAGTCTCTGCCGCAGTTGCAGTCGCTCGCTGCTATAGTGTAGTTGTAGTCTGTCGCTGGTACAGCGCAGTTTATAGTGAGTAATTGTTGAAGTCACAGTGGAGAACAAACTGTAAAATTTTATTATATGGAACTGAATAATAATTGTCATCAGCCGCAGAGGTAAATGATACCATGGAATGAGATGATGATGAACAAATGAATAATTGTTAATATAATGAAAAATAAACTGTGTAATTAAGTCAACCATTTATTGTAAGGTAAATTTTATTATTTTTATTGGCCTGCGCGTAGTTAAGTTACTTGTTTGAGATGTTAATATAGATCTATTTCAATTTTTTCTTTTGTGATTCGTCAGCACCAGTTGACCCAAATTTGTAATATATTCAATTTTCCCTTGTAATGGATTGTAGATCTTTATCAATAACGTAAAAAGAATTTCAGAATATAATTGTTTTTACCAGTCAACTATAAAAGTATAATTTCCCCTTAAGTCATTGCCAGTCTCGATCCAGTCATTTATCTAAATTAAAATATTCCAGAATTTTTGTCAGATTATAGCCATGTGCTCTTTAGTAATCAAACGACCAGCTGTGCAGCTGTATCACTAAGTAAAGTCAGTTTTTCTCGTAATTCAGATCTCAGACAAATGTTATCCAGTATTAATAGACAGGCCAGCATTGCACCAAGCTGTGGTATTTATGAGCAGATATATAGACAGCGTTATTCGGCTCCACCATCGCGAGATAAGAATTTGCAGTTTATTTCTCACGGACAGGTTCAGATTGATTTCACAGGGCCATGGCGTAGCGCTGCTTACGTAAAAATTCATGTTTTTCGTGATTTAAGATTAATCAGTTTTCATACGTCAGAATTAAATTATCCAAATTTAATTATTTATATTTTTTTTATTTATTCGGATAGGTTACAAAATCTCATCCAACATCTCGTATCTACCGATTCCCGTCCCATCCAGACAATTTCTTCGTGATGTGTCTCTTTTTTTGTCTGAGTGTGTGACTTACTAGCTCAAAAAAATATTTGTTTAGAATTTGTGGGTGGCCATAACGATGCGAAGTTGATGACAGTCCCGACGACATTTCATCCCTAATGCCTTGGTAGTGGTGGGAGTGGCCTGACACGAAACTAAAGATGGACAATGCCAGAGAATAGGATACTTCTTCATAAAGAGTGAAAAGTCATAATGGATGCTTTAGCTACAAAACCACAACAGAGGCAATGACAGATTCCCGTATGGGGGACATAGTGATAGACATCCCTGGGATTGTGAAGCAGCTGAATGGGTTGAAAATAAATAAATCGCCACGTCCTGATAGGATTCGAATTCGGTTTTACAGAGAGTACTCTACTGCATTGGCTCCTTACTTAGCTTGCATTTATCGCGAATCTCTTGCCCAACATAAGGTCCCGAGCGACTGGAAAAAGCGTAGGTGACGCCTGAATATAAGAAGGGTAGAAGGACGGATCCTCAAAATTACAGACCAATATCCTTAACATCGGTTTGCTGAAGGATTCTCGAACATATTCTCAGTTAGAATATAATGAATTTCCTTGAGACAGAGAACTTGCAGTCCATGCATCAGCACGGCTTTAGAAAGCATCGCTCCTACGAAACGCAACTCCTCCTTTTTCACATGATATCTAACAAACCATGGATGAAGCGTATCAGACGTATGCCATATTGCTTGACTTTCGGAAAGCGTTTGACTCGGTGCCCCACTGCAGACTCCTAACTAAGGTACGAGCATATGGGATTGGTTCCTAAGTATGTGAGTGGCTCGAAGACTTTCTAAGTAATAGAACCCAGTACGTTGTCCTCGATGGTGAGTGTTCATCGGAGGTGAGGGTATCATCTGGAGTGCCCCAGGGAAGGGTGGTAGGTCTGCTGTTGTTTTCTGTCTACATAAATGATCTTTTGGATAGGGTGGACAGCAAAGTGCGGCTGTTTGCTGATGATGCTGTGGTGTACGGGAAGGTGTCGTTGTTGAGTGACTGTAGGAGGATACAAGATGACTTGGACAGGATTTGTGATTGGTGTAAAGAATGGCAGCTAGCCGGCCGGAGTGGCCGAGCGGTTCTAGGCGCTACAGTCTGGAACTGCGCGACCGCTACGGTCGCAGGTTCGAATCCTGCCTCGGGCATGGATGTGTGTGATGTCGTTAGGTTAGTTAGGTTTAAGTACTAAGTTCTATGGGACTGATGACCTCAGAAATTAAGTCCAACAGTGCTCAGAGCCATTTGAATGGCAGCTAACTCTAAATATAGATAAATGTAAATTAATGCAGATGAATAGGAAAAAGAATCCTGTAATGTTTGAAAACTCCATTAGTAGTGTAGCGCTTGACACAGTCACGTCGATTAAATGGTTCAAATGGCTCTGAGCACTATGGGACTTAACTTCTTAGGTCATCAGTCCCCTAGAACTTAGAACTAGTTAAACCTAAGTAACCTAAGGAGATCACACAGATCCATGCCCGAGGCAGGATTCGAACCTGCGACCGTAGCGGTCGCGCGGTTCCGGACTGTAGCGCCTAGAACCGCTCGGCCAACCCTGCCGGCCCACATCGATTAAATATTTGGCCGTAACATTTCAGAGCGATATGAAGTGGGACAAGCATGTAATGGCAGTTGTGGGGAAGGTGGATAATCGTCTTCGGTTCATTGGTAGAATTTTGGGAAGATGTGGTTCATCTGTAAAGGAGACCGCTTATCAAACACTAATACGACCTAATCTTGAGTACTACCAGGTCGGAACGAGCGAGGACATAGAAGCAATTCAGAGGCGGGCTGCTAGATTTGTTACTGGTAGGTTTTATCATCACGCGAGTGTTACGGAAATGCTTCAGGAACTCGGGTGGGAGTCTCTAGAGCAGCGCTTCCCAACGTGTGGGCTCTTCTAGGCGGTCCGCGGCCACCCTTCACCAAATAGTGTAAAATAATGAGTAAAATTATTGAATAAAAATGTGAAAATCAAATTCATCACTATTTTTTTTTTTTCGTGTGAAAAACATGTGTGCTTTTACTTCAGGTCGCATTCCCAAGCAGCCATTGCGGTTCCTAAGTGAGAACGCATACACAGTTTAGTGCCGGAGAATGCGGCTTCACTGATTGACTGTTTCGCAACAATACGGGGGTCGTTTGTGCGCCGGCTCACGGAAGCGGATGCGCTGATGCCTTTTACGCATGCGCGGAGCGAGCTTTGTCGACCAACCACAGCGCTCGCTGGCACGTATGCGGCCCCAGGCATCATTAAATGTTAAACTTGCTTTGTCAGTGCACTACCTATTTCGTAAGTCAGTCTTTGAAAGTTGTTTTCATTCATGTCTAAACCAAAGACTATTGACACTTTGGGAGGGAGGGGGGGGGGGGGAGGTCATTGGGAACATGGAACTTGCATTAAGAAGCTGTCAGTTCCCATGGGTTTCGCTCTGAAATTTAAAGTTATTGTGCTCTTGACTGACTAGGGGTCCGTCATGGATTTTCGACTGAAGAAGGGGTCCACCAGCTGAAAAGGTTGGTATGCCCTGCTCTAGAGGAAAGGAGGCGTTCTTGTCGAGAATCGCTGGTGAGGAAATTTAGAGAACGAGCATTTGAGGCTGACTGCACTACAATTTTACTGCCGCCATTTCGCGGAAAGACCACAAAGATAAGATAAGAGAGATTAGGGCTCGTACAGATGCATATAGGCAGTCATTTATCCCTCGTTCTGTTTGGGAGTGAACCAGGGAGAGAAGATGATAGTTATGGTAGGAGGTACACTCCGCCACGCACCGTATGGTGGATTGCGGAGTATGTATGTAGATGTAGATGTAGCAGGAAGCCGGTTGAATGGGGTACCTTACAAGGTTACAGAGGAGCAGCACAGTGGCGTTGCGGCCGAAGGTGACTGCCCGGCGATTGTTTCCCTGGCTTCATTCCTCACACGGTGACTGTGGACGCTGCAGATCGTACCCTCGTCCCGGCCGGCGTCAGCCCACCTCAGGATGAGGCAGCGCGCCGTGGCCCAGGCCGCGGGCATAATTTATGCGGCGGCGGCAGCGGAGGGCGGGAGGCGTCGGCGGAGACGCGCCGTGTCCGGCCAGAGTTAATCACGGCGGGCCCCACCGCGCAGGGCCGCCGCTAACGAACGCCGTTCGTTAGGCGCTGCTGCGCGGGGCGACGCGTGGGAGCCGGACTACCAGACTACCTGCTGCCGCTGCCCGCTGTCTGCCCGTGCCGCGGCCATTCCTCAGGCCCCGCCCGCTGGCCGCCGCACAAAACGACGCCGCCAAAAACTTTGCGCCGCCGCCGATCTGCTCCTGGACCCGTGACGTACTCGAAAAGCTCGATCCACACTGGTCACTGCATCACGCCGAAACATTCCACAATGTTAACTGCTTCGATTCGAAGTGCTTTTCAATCTTTTATTGTATTAATGTACTGGCTGCACCCGGTCGCGCTTTGCTGCCGCCAGTCTGTTTAAATGAAACAGAAAGAGAAGAACAAGCACACGTTTCTGATATTTATGGGAACTGGACATTCTCATAATAATCTCCTTTCTCCTATCTATGTCCATCTCCCCCTCCTTCTTTCTTTGTCCATCTCCTCCTATTTCCCCCTCTCTCTCTCCGTCACTTCCTTCCCTCTCTGTGTCCATCTTCTCCTCACCCGTCTTTTTCCATCTCCTCCTGCGCTATCTCTCTGTCCAATTTTTCATATCAATTGCCTCCACCTCTCTGTCCTCCTTTCTGACGTTGAACTTTTTTTACTGTTACGGCAGATTCAGATTTTTAAGTGAAACGTTAGCAAACAGAAATTTGTACACTACTGGCCATTAAAATTGCTACACCACGAAGATGTGCTACAGACGCGAAATTTAACCGACACGAAGAACATGCTGTGATATGCAAATGATTAGCTTTTCAGAGCATTCACACAAAGTTGGCGCCGGTGGCGACACCTACAACGTGCTGACATGAGGAAAGTTTCCAACCGATTTCTCATACACAAACAGCAGTTGACCGGCGTTGCCTGGTGAAACGTTGTTGTGATGCCTCGTGTAAGGAGGAGAAATGCGTACCATCACGTTCCCGACTTTGATAAAGGTCGGATTGTAGCCTATCACGATTGCGGTTTATCGTATCGCGACATTGCTGCTCGCGTTGGTCGAGATCCAATGACTGTTAGCAGAATATGGACTCGGTGGGTTCAGGAGGGTAATATGGAACGCCGTGCTGGATCCCAACGGCCTCGTATCACTAGCAGTCGAGATGACAGGCATATATCCGCATGGCTGTAACGGATCGTGCAGCCACGTCTCGATCCCTGAGTCAACAGATGAGGACGTTTGCAAGACAACAACTATCTGCACGAATAGTTCGATGACGTTTGCAGCAGAATGGACTATCAGCTCGGAGACCATGGCTGCGGTTACCCTTGACGCTGTATCACAGACAGGAGCGCCTGCGATGGTGTACTCAACAACGAACCATGGTGTACGAATGGCAAAACGTCATTTTTTTCGGATGAATCCAGGTTCTGTTTAGAGCATCATGATGGTCGCATCGGTGTTTGGCGACATCGCTTGAACGCACATTGGAAGCGTGTATTCGTCATCGCCATACTCGCGTATCACCCGGCGTGATGGTATGGGGTGTCATTGGTTACACGTCTCGGTCACAATTTATGTTCACCACCCTAAGTAACTGTTTGTCCAGATGCAAATTACAAAATGTTTCAAGCAAATGTTCTTTAGCATTCAGGGGGATATCAATCACCACGATTGCCTTCGTTGTAGCTTTGTTTTTTACTAAGGTATGAAGAGCGGTTTGACTTTTTTAAACAGCACGCTGTATTTTTTATTCGGTAATTCATTTCCTCTCCTAAAGTCCTATACAAAAATGTATCACAGTGGACCATTCACTGAAACACAACGTTATTAATTACATGGCACAACATAGACGTTGACACTCCCAGTGCTTAGTGCAGGTACTCGGGGTAATGGAACACATCCACGTGCTGACGTTGACATAGGACAAATGTAAACATAAGTAGAATGCACACCCGTCATTCCGTCAACCATCGTCAGTTGAAGAGTTGTGCGAGTAGAATGTACACCAACGAAGAGAAGGTAGAAATGCTACTCATCCATGAGAATGTAAGTTAGCAGAACAGTAATTGCAATACTGTTTTCTTATGTACGGGTACATTTAGTACAGTAGTTTAGTCCTTTTAAATACTGTTGTGTAGAGTAGGCATACAGCAAAGGCTGTCCTTCCTGCAAACTGCATCGACATAACGTTTCTTTTATTGTTGTTATTGTTGTTGTTGTTGTTGTTGAAGGTAGGCGAAATGCTACGCAGCCAGCGGAATTGTACAGAGCGATATCCTGACAAGAACCCACGTACCTGACGGATGTTTAATCGTCTTGATGCGTCGCTTCAAGAAACGGGAAGTTTCAACCCACGACAACGCAATCGTCGTAGCACTCGCACGGACGAAGCTGCCGAAGTTACTGTTCTCGCTTCCGTTGCTGTGAATCCACATGTGAGCACACGACATCTTGAACACGAGACTGGAATTCCTAAAACAAGTGTACATCGTATTCTTACACGTCACCGGTTCAATCATTACTCTGTACACCTACATCAAGAATTGCATGGGAATGATGTCCAGAATCGTGTACAGTTCTGTCAGTGGGCACAGCAGCAAATCCTCACCAACCCGAACTTCTTCTCCCATGTTCTATTTACCGATGAATGTTCCTTCTCAAACAAAGGACAGGTAAATACAAGGAACATGCATTATTGATCCAGCGACAACCCACGGGGGCTTAGACAGGTGGAACATCAGCATCAATGGAGAGTTAACGTCTGGTGTGGGGTGCTTGGTACTACAATTACTGGCCCTTATTTCATCAATGGTAGTCTAAACGGCACAGCGTATGCCAGCGTCCTCAGACGAATTCTTCCTCCTCTTCTGGATGAAGTGCTGCCAAGAACCAGAATGCTTATGTGGTATCAACATGATACATGTCCAGCACATAATGCCTTGCGTGCACGTCGTGTTCTAAACCGAAGGTATCCTGCCAGATGGATTGGTCGAGGAGGAACAGTTACTTGGCCTGCTAGGTCTCCTGATTTATATCCTCTGGACTTTTTTCTTTGGGGATGCATAAAAGACGTTGTCTATCGCGATATTCGAACAGCTCGAGAGGACGTTCAGGAACGTATCGTATCGTGTCTGCTTGCAATTCTCTTCAGCAGGCAACACTGGAAGCAGTAAATAATTCTTTCATTCAACGAGTGAATAGTGTATCGGTGTCCAGGGTCGCCACTCTGACCACCTTTGAATGTTCTACTCCTGGTCAATGGTACAGGAGAGTCAAAGGCAATTTTGTGTTATGTTTTTATTTGGTTTTCATTTCTTTTCTGACAACTCCAGCAAGTGGACGAGTTTGTGATCCAGGGCTCAAAGTCAGTGTTGTGTTATGTAATTAATAGCATTGTGTTTCAGTCAATGGTAACTGTGATACATTTTTGCATAGGTCTTTAGGAGCGGAAATGAATGACCGTATAAAAAATACAGGGTGCCATTTAAAAAAGTCATACCGTTGTTCATATCTTTGTTAAAAACAAAGCTACAACGAAGGAAATCATGCTGATTGATGTCCATCTGACGGGTAAAGAACATTTGCGTAAAACATTTTGTAATTTGCATCTGGACAAACAGTTATTTAGGGTGGTCAAGATAAATGGGACAGCCTATATATATATATATGTGTGTGTGTCTAAACTTTGAAGTGCATTTTGACATTTTTGGTAACAATATTTTCCCTTTATATATATATATATATATATATATATATATATATATATATATATATATATGAATGCGGAGCACTCATTGGTCTCACCGCGGACTTCCAGTACTCAGCCACACACTATTGATATCATCAAAGTGTACGGGCCGTTGAAACTAGAAGCCAAATGAATATGAAATCTTAAGTACAGCTGGAAGAGTTTCATTTTTAATACAAATTATACCAGCTGATGTCTCACCATCATCCAATTTAAATATGGATGTACGAAGAATCCCAATGTGTCGGCAGCTCTATTATTCCATGAAGGACACCATTACTGATCATCTGTCGAACGGCTGGAATAGCCGTGGTAGAACGCTCTTCCAGAGAAAGATAAGACGTCCACGCATAGGTTTTTTCAACTTTCGGAGCAAGTCGAAGTCTGGTGGACTCATCTCTGGGCTGTAGGGAGAATGCGCCAACACGCACAC
This sequence comes from Schistocerca serialis cubense, assembly GCF_023864345.2. Lineage (NCBI taxonomy): Eukaryota > Metazoa > Arthropoda > Insecta > Orthoptera > Acrididae > Schistocerca > Schistocerca serialis. The sequence goes on along the minus strand of NC_064638.1, from coordinate 259,375,501 downwards.
GTATTCGTGCAGTTCTTGGGCTACAACATTGCCGATATACGCGTGCGAGCGTTGTCCGTGGAGAATGATTGGCCCAGCCAGCAGGAACTGAGGTCGAGTTTCGAGCATTTTTCTGCGCAGGTTTTGGGTGAATTTACGAAAATACACTGCTATGATACTTGCTCCATATGGGACTCCATCATGATGATTCATTGTGATCATAAGCAAAAATCATCATTGAGCTTTGACAACGTGTCGAAATTGTTTTGGACGTGGCGAATCTGAAGCTATCCACTCATTGGACTGCGATTGTCAACTCTGGTTCGAAGTCTCTAATCCATGTTCCATTAATAGTGGCAATTCTACACAATAGTCCTTTACCTGCACGGTCGAGTCGTTGTCTGAGGAAGGTTACTATGTCCAAGCGCTTCTGCTTCTCTTCAGCAGTCAAACAGCATGGGACTTAACTCACAGAAATTTTTCTGCAAGTCATTTGTCAGAATATGGAATACTGATGTGTGGGTAATTCCCCTGGCTTCAGAGAGTTCCTCACAAGTTGCAGTGCGATCTTCCTTGAAAAACATCTGCCACAAGTTTCAATCTTCGTTCATCTGTTGACTTTTTTGGTCTTCCTGGTCTCGGCTTATCATCTACGCTCATAGGACCACCAGGAAACTGTACTACAGTCCACTATAAACTCACCATAAAATTCACTTAACGCACTGTGGAATTCCACCGCGTTTTTGCCGCGTAAAGTTTCGATCTTGATGTCCGTCCTCTGGGCTTCAACAGCCACTGTACTCGAGACCCCTGCAGGGTCCATTTCTACCCCCCGCCAGTTGTATGTTAGAGTACACAGCGAAAAACCAAAAACACGTGCTTCTTCCTCAAGCTCCCAACTACACCTGACGTAATTTTCATTGTTGTTACATCAAATGGTATGCAGTAATACCGACTTGTGCATGATTTATGAAATGTCCCTCGTATTATATGTATTAAAAATTACATATGTTTAAGAATTAGGTACCTAAAAATACGTCCGTATTAGAATTCAACGTTGTGTCAAAATTTTAAAGTAATCGGTCAATAACTTTCGGACATAAACGATTTTGAACAAACTAACATTTAAATTTTTACGACATGGACCTGATGGCATTCCAGTAGTACATAAAAACACGTGAGTATTCGAATGCAATGTTGTGTCAAAATTTCAAAGTCTGTGAAGAACTTTCGGAGATGTGAGATTTTGAAGAAACGAAATCTACTTTTGTCGAATGAGATTTTCACTCTGCAGCGGAGTGTGCGCTGATATGTAACTTCCTGGCAGATTAAAACTGTGTGCCTGACCGAGACTCGAACTCGGGATCTTTGCCTTTCGCGGGTATGTGCTCTACCATCTGAGCTACCCAAGCATGACACGCGCCGGGCGCTTGGGTAGCTCAGATGGTGGAGCACTTTCCCGGGAAAGGCAAAGATCCCGAGTTCGAGTCAGCCGGCACGGTTGCTCAGCGTGTTCGGTCAGAGGGTTAGCTGCCCTCTGTAAAAAAAAAAAAAAAAAAAAAAAAAAAAAAAAAAAAAAAAAAAAAAAAAAAAAAAACCACCTAATCGATCAACAACGAACTTAAACTTACGACGTACGCCCCGAGCAGATGGAACGATCTAAAGCGAAGAAAATGAGACTTAAAAAAAAAGTCCCGATCCGGAACACAGTTTTAATCTGCTAGGAAGTTTAATCTACGTTTGTGCTTATATCTAAACTGTAAATCTTCAATCACCGCAACTTTTTGACCGATTACTTTAAAAATTTTGACACAACGTTGCATTGGAATACGCGGTATTTTTATATACGTATATTTTAATAAAATAATATATAATATTTATAAAATAGATAAATGGGAAATGCAGCTACAAGAAACTCTCAATATATACGTATTTAAGAAATAGGAACCTAAAAGCGCGCCCGTATTAGAATGCAACGTTTCGTCAGAACTTCAAAGCAATCCGTCAAGAACTCACGGAGATACACGATTTTGAACAAACGAACATTTACGTTTTTGTTTATATAGATACAGATCTATATTTATGTAGATGCTTTAAAAACCATGGCGCCAAAATACGGCCTCGATTCTAGGCGCTTCAGTCCAGAGCCGCGCTGCTGCTACGGTCGCAGGTTCGAGTCCTGTCTCGGGCATGGATGTGTGTGATGTCCTTAGGTTAGTTAGGTTTAAGTTATTGTAAGTCTAGGGGACTGATCACCTCAGATGTTAAGTCCCATAGCGCTTAGAGCCATTTGAACCCATTTGAACAGCCTCGATGTACAACATATCAGCTGGTTGACTTACACATACTGGTTTGCTAAGAAGTTAGAATTGAGGTAATTCTGTAACAAGGATTTATATGTCAGTTTGTAACCAATATTCGTATAAGCTATAGACACGCTTTCGCGTACGAACTCGGCACGGAAACGTGCCGTGCGGCCCCTTGCAAGCTCCCCAATGGTTATACAGCAGGCGGATCTGCTGTTTCCGCAAACTCACTTCCGGCTGCCAACCTAGTCTCTAGCAAATACTGGAAAGTATTAAAAAAATTGCCATTACACCATCGACCCACGGCGTCACCCTTAACTTTCAACAAATAACATTCTACACGGCCTCTTTTTGGACCTTGTAACCTAAAATTTTTTTTGATACCTGATTGCCCGTCGAGCCGTTTTACCTAACTTCCCTTTTCTATATCTTATTCATACTTTTTGTATGCTTCTGTAATGTCCCTTGCTACTAGGGCGCCTAGTTGACGCTGTAAATCTGTATGGCGCGTAAAGTGACAGTTGACACTAAAGAAAACTGTGAAATCATTCACATGAGTGTTAAAAAAATCCGTTTCATTTCGGTTACACAATAAATCAGACAAATCTAAAGGCTGACATTTCAACCAAACACTTGGGAATTACAATCATAAACAACTTACATTGGAACGATTACGTAGATAATGCCCTGGGAATTCCAAACCAAAGACCGCGTTTTACTGGCAGAACACTTAGAAGATGCGACAAGTTTACTAAAGAGTCTGCCTACACCACGCTTGTCCGACCTCTGCTAGAGTACCGCTGAGGCGTATGGGATACTTATCAGATAAGACTGACGGAGAACATCAAAAAGTTCGAAGAAGGGCATCTCGTTTTGTGTTACCGCGAAGTATGGGAGAAAGTGTTACGAATTGGGATGGAAATCATTACCACAAAGGTGTTCCTCGTTGCGGCGAGATCTTTACACGAAATTTCAATCTCCAGTGTTCTCTCCTGGATGTGAAAATAGTTTGACACCCATCTACGTAGGGAGAAATGGTTACTGTAATCAAATAAGAGAAATCAGAGGTAGAACGGAAAGATTTAAGCGTTCGTTTTTCCTGCGAGTTGTTAGAGAGTGGAACGATAGAGAAATAGTGTGACAGTGATTCGATGAACCCTTTGCCAAGCGCTTAAGTATGAACTGCAGAGTAGTCGTGTAGAGGTAGATGTACATAATTCAGATTAATTCTCCCTAAGCTATCAATCTGTGGTTATAACCATGTACATGTTGCGAAATGTCATGTCGTTACCGTTGTTACGAGGACATGTTAATTTCCCGACCCTAAACTACAACTAAACCACCGATTCCTTAAAGAAATGAGCTCCTACGTATAGAAGAGCGCCAAACATCTGATTACTTTACGAATGAGTTAATGTGTTAAATTTTTCACTTCAGGCGTGTAAGCGAGATGAATATAGGGAAGGTTAGAAATTAGGCTTAAAATTTGTTGGCAGTCGCTAAGGGCTCTCATTATGAAACACTGGATGAATATAGTCTGGGTAATTTGCGCGCCATTTTAATCAAAAGCTAGTTTTTCACGCATCTCAATGTTTATGGGGTCATATCTCCTGAACTGTGTCGTACGATGACATAATTTTCCACGTGCGTCAATTGATGCATGTAGGTACAGTATGACAGCTTGCAAAGCCTGTTGCGAATAGAAATTGTGGTAAAGGAGTAATAAATTATAACGTCATTCCTGATGCTGCAGTTCAATCGCACGAACAGCGGAAATATAGCAAGCTATAAACTTCTTTTCTTTCGTTATTTTGTGAGGGTCTCAGCGAGCAAAATTGTGTGTAACCTTTCTTGGAAAGCGCGAAATGCTCTCGTTCTCTAATACTGAATGAATGAAGTCCGGGTACTTGCGGGGCTGCAGTTATGCTGCCTCAAAACAAACCATACAGTTTCTAACTGTAATACTTATCTCATTAAGTTGAACTTTTAATATAAAATTATACCTCTTAGTGAATAGATTATGACAGCATTTTAAATTTTTAAGTTCGCTTAATAATCGTATGTAATATAGAACACCAATTTTTAGTTGCACCTGGAAAATGTTAGACAGGCAACCTGCAGCTAGTACGGTGTTCTGGGGTAGTGGTTTAGTAATGTGGATTGCTCATCAGATAATTCTGTATAAGCATTTTTACATATTTAGACTTCTGATCCTAATCTGACGTCTGCTTATCCATGTTACAAGTCAACGTTGAGCAAGTTTTTTGCAGTACTCTTCTTGTAATTTAAATGCGTGTATGGCTATGTTCTAATGTTTTGCATTTTCGTAAATTGTCTAGAATTCCGAAGGTCACAGATTAAACTGTCGAAATCGGTTCACTGAAGTAAAATATTCCAATATTGTGCAGCTGACCATTGAATTTTTGTTTTAAAAATATACAGCTCAGTTGCTGAAAAAAAAAAGACAGCTATGAAATAAAATTATAAAGTTCTCGGGTATCCAGCCGAATGAGTGGTCTGAAATGGCACGATGTTTCGACGGGTATCACTCTTATCATCTTCAGTCTAAGAAGAATTCACCCACACAGATTTTTTTTATATATCCGTTATCTATATTATCCCAATAGGGGGCAAGGGGAGCCCGCTTATGACATATTGCCTGTCTTCGGCTTTCATAAATACAGTGGTGTCTGTTTCCAAAAGATTTGTCCGGTTTTACACAACTTCGTCTTGTACATGAATGAAGACGGATACGAGGGTTGGAACTTTAATAGTGGCGACTATTTATTTACAGCTCGTACAAAATAGATGCGTGTTTCAAACTTTTACTGACCTTCAGAGTAGTCACCAGCATTGAGTATAACCCGTTGCCAGCGATGTGGAAGTCGTAGGATACCCCTAGCAGTGCGCTTCAGTCTGGAACCGCGCTGCTGCTACGGTCGCAGGTTCGAATCCTGCCTCGTGCATGGATGTGTGTGATCTCCTTAGGATAGTTAGGTTTAAGTAGTTCTAAGTCTAGGGGACTGATGACTTCAGCTGTTCAGTCCCATAGTGCTTTAGAGCCATAAGAACCATTTCTTGGCAGTGCCAGTTGTGTGGACAGATCGAGCGGCGCGGTCTATTGCCCGACGAATTTGTAGCAGTTCTGAAGCGAATGCCGTGAAGTGTTTCTTTAAGTTTAGAAATCGAATTGAACTCATGAGGGTTTAAGTCATGGGAGTGCAGTAGGTGGTATAGCACTCAGCCCTATCAGTCAAACAAATCAGTAAAAGCTTTTTATGTACGTGCTTGAGCATTTTCCTGCAAAATGATGGTCAGGTCACGTAGAAAGTGTCATCACTTCTGTCTCTGTGCTGTCCGTTTTTGGAACACAACCTACGATCAGCTTGTAGACGGAAGTGATGACGCGTTCTGCAGGACCTGACCATCATTTTGCAGGACAATGCTCCAGCACGTACAGTGCAAACTGTTACTGATTTGTTTGACTGATGGGGCTGCTAAGTGCCATACCACCTACTGCACTCCCGTGACTTAAGGCCTCGTGATTTCAACTCGATTTCTAAACTGAAGCAAACACTTCATGGCATTCGCTTCATAATTGCTACAAATTCATCGGGCAGTAGACCGCGCCGCTCGACCTGTCAACACAACTGGCACTGCTAAGAGTATCCTACGACTTCCACATCCATGGCAACGGGTTATACACAATGCTGGTAACTACTTTGAAGGTCAGTAAAACTTTGAAACACGTATCTGTTTTGTACGAGCTGTAAATAAATAGTTGCCACTATTAAAGTTCCAAGCCTCGTACTTGCGATGAATATTAAGTTAAGCACCGAAACTAAAAATTAACCTTGGCGCCACACATTGGACGATGTACGTCGATTCGGATCGGGATGGACATAATAAGGCATTCAGCGTTCTCCTTTCCGGCGGGTGAACTTCAGTTAAAGCTGCGCGGCGTGATGTTCGTAAAGAGGCCTTGAACCTTCTAAGCTCAAAGCACTCGACGATGGCAGCAGTAGTTTCAGGACACTGGTTGCTGATGTGAAGGGAAATCCGCAGGTAGCCCCGTGTACTCGCCCAACATGTAGTGCACATTTAGCACAGTTCAGCGTCTAGTCTGCAGAAGTCTATTCGTCGTGCCAGCCGAGAGTTATCCTGTCCTCATGTGTCTGTCGGGCGTGTTTTGAGGAAATGTTTCAAACCATACGATTGCTGCAAACCCTCCATGACGGTGATAAATCTTTGTGATTTAATTCTGGGCTTGGAGATGCTAGTCAGCAATTTCTTTCCACATTTAGTGTGCCTGATTGGGATTCTCGAGAGCTTTTACGGACTTTGACGGCTGTCTTTGGAGAATGGGGTGATTTTTCCCAAATCTGAGAGTAGAGCAGCACTCGGGAATTACGAGGGCTATACGGAATGGAAAGTCCGATCGGTCGCGAAAATAAAAAAAAATTAAAAATGTGTTATTTGGAACGGTTAGCTACACACTTCAGCTCCTTCTCTACATAGTCTCCGTGTGGGCTGCATGAAATCAAGCGAAATCTCTCACAGACACTCATACTTGTTGGGAGACACTATTTTCAAGGCATCTTTACATGCTCAGAACTTAAAAGAGTGACGTGACGCGATCGACGAGCGTACTAGAGACACTGTCAGTACATCTCTGCAAAGCCTTAAGCTACGAGTATACAAAATGTTTCCTGTGACATAGTGCCAACTTCCCTGAGCCCAATCCTGTCAGCCGGCCGAAGTGGCCGTGCGGTTAAAGGCGCTGCAGTCTGGAACCGCAAGACCGTTACGGTCGCAGGTTCGAATCCTGCCTCGGGCATGGATGTTTGTGATGTCCTTAGGTTAGTTAGGTTTAACTAGTTCTAAGTTCTATGGGACTAATGACCTCAGCAGTTGAGTCCCATAGTGCTCAGAGCCATTTTTTGAACCCAATCCTGTCAAATATACTGAAAAGAGTTGTGACGACGTTATCTGTGGAGAGGGATGAACAAAAGGATTCTTGTGGGCGAGAAACAACGAATCTGCAGCTACAGCACTGATTGGTTAAGGAGCCTAAGTGCTGAACAACTTTTGGGGATTGCTGTAGGGAAATTTAGGTGTCTGTTGCGGAAGAAGATAGACCAAGCGGAACCTGGACGCAGTGTACTGACAGCAGTTTCAGGCTCCATGAATTGACTATATCGTTTTTGCCGTTTTGTCGACATAATAATGACTGATCGGCAATTGTTCCTCTCAATGCCGAAGAGAGACCAAACGGGTGTTTGTTCAGCGGCAGATCTGTGTCAGATCAGGGAGCTAATAACTGGAGGAAGCGCGGGTGGAAGAAGTGTAACTGGCGAGGTTTTTAAAGTGGGATCAACCGTATTGTTTGCGGGGAAACTGGATGTTCGATTTTATATGGTCTTCTGCCGCTCACGTCTTTCAGTTGTTTTCTCAAGACTTTTTTTGTGCTAATATTGCCGAAGACGTTGTGTCTGATGGATGTTGAGTGGAGGTTTTTAGCGTTGTATGTTTTCCGTCCAATGGTCTGATCTTGGAATATATGTGGGTGCAATCGGATTCCAAGGGCTGAGATCAGTTCTCTCACAGTTATGACATTTGTAAAGATGGTTAGACCAAAGCCGGTTACTCTTATCAAAAACTATTTAATACGGTAGTGCAGAGCGTTGATCCAAGTCCCCAGTGGACGATGGAATTGCGCGGGACAACACGATCCTGCGTATCACCTAGTGCGGTGCTTCATCAGCATGGTTTTGCGACATCGCGCTACTACTCATAAAATGAGAGAAGCAGTCTGTTAGAATATTATTTTGCCTTTTTTGTACTTAACTAGAGGTGCATTTACGGTACAAGAAGCTTTCTCGTGCTATAGTTCCGTGAGGCAAGTACTGCGTAGTGTAAATGTGGTTACTACTGCGAAACGAGGTTGTTTTGTGGCACGGAGGGCCGAGCGAGGGAATGATAGCTGCTGGGAACCTGTGACGCATCAACGACGCTAGTAAAACATTTTTAGACTTCAATCACTTACTCACAATGTTTACAAGTTGTCGTTCTTTTGCACTAGCCACGGGTGCTGTTCATTCAGCAGCGTGTTGGGTTCTAGTTGACGTTTGTCGAGTCAGCTCAGGGGTTGCAAGCCCAGATGTCAGCGATCCTGGCGCCGCGGTGGGATTCCGGCGAGTAGATGCAGCCGCTGCCCAGCGCGAAGTAGTTCTCGTGCTGGCTGCTGGAGTGTACTCGGTCCCACTCTGAATTCTACGATGACCGTTGATGAACCATCCGCGATGTCGGTAGTCGTGTGGTCTTCCTAGCTCTTGTGGGTTCAACACCCGCAGGCACATGATTGCCGAATAGGAACGTGGACGACAAGAAGCCCTTTTGTTGGCTTTCAGTTGAAGTCCAGTATTGACAGCACTTTGCTGTGTGGTGTTGTGGAAAAAAAGTAAATTTCTCCATCAGTAGATGGTACGCGGCGAGCAGCGTGAAGCTCATCAGGTGAAGGCCATAATATTGAGTATACCTTTGCCTGGTTCATAGTCTATGCTGCAGGCTCTAGGGCATAGATTCGCTAAACTATCGTAATCATGGAATCAGGTGCTATAGCTATGAATGCCATCAAGCCCAATTGCCAACTCATGACGAGAACTGGAAAGCTGGAGTATTTAAAGGTCACTAGTGTGGAGCTATGACGCAAGGCTTCGTTCGTAATTACCAAGCGTCTCCTTCTTATTTTACTATATTCACTGAACATGCCGTTAAATGCTGTACCAGTCCTTCGCTATATGCTGTTATGTAAGAGATAGAGTTTCTTTGCAACATGTATCACGAGCTAACGAATATGTTCGTCTCGCTTCCTTCGGTTTTCTGCCGCAGTCTACTTTCTGCGGAATGCATATCCTAACTCGGCAGACAGTGTCCTAATGTGTGGTTGAGGTGACCCGCTTGTGACATATTGGCTCACAGGCTGTGTTCCAAAAATAAATAGCTCAGAGAAAGAAATATTTTGCAGTCCAAAGTTCGGACGCATGTGACGCAAGATCTGACTGGTCTGTTCCATCGATGGGGCTGGGAAGTGCTGTACCAAACACCACACTCCACAGATTTAAGGCCCTGTGACTAAATTTCAGGAAGCTCTTAACGGCATTTGCTTCAGAACTGTTGCAGAGATTCGTCGGAGGAGAGATTGCTCCACTTTAACTACATCAACACAACTGGCGCTGCAAAGGATATCCTACGACTTCCACATCGATGGCAACGGGTTATACGCAATGCTGGTGGTTAATATCAGGGAAGTAACACTTTGAAACATCTATCTATTTTCCATAATTTGTAAATAAATATTTGCCACTATTAAAATTCAAACCCCTGTAATAACAATAATTGCCAAATCATGACAAAAACGAATCCCATACTAGTCGGGATAAATACTAAGGAAAAGAAGAGGAAGTACAAGTGGAAGGTGAAAAGGAAATAATGCGTATGGTCTGTCGTAGTAAAAGCAGACAGGTTCATTGGAAGTACACTTGGAAAATGCAAACATTCTACGAAGAACTCTGCTTACAAAACACTCTTGCGACCCATTTTAGGCAATTGCTTAAGTGTACGGGACACGTAACAAATAACAATAGCAAAGGATAACGAGCGTATACAAAAAATGGAAGCGCGATCGTTTAAATTTTTGTTTTACTCGCAACAGAGATTCTAAATAACTGAAAAGGTAGGTGCTTGTAGACATGCATAAACTATCCAGTAGAAAGTTTCAAGAACAAGTGTTAAGTGAGGAATCTAGAAATATACTACATCCCACTAAGTACAGCGGCCGTAAATTGCGATAGCATGATTAATCTAATCATAGCAAGCACAGAGGCGTTTGCGGAATGATTTTTCGCACACTCTATACGTTAATGCAAGGAGTAGAAACATTAATAACTGGTACATTCGGATGTACCCTCTGCCATGCAGTTCACAGTAGTTTGCAGAGTGTATATGTAGACGTAGAAAGAGGATGCCCCATTTTCGATCTGTACAAGTGTAACGGAGAGAGAACAGTCCACGAAACAAAAACCGTTTAGAAATTGGAAATTTGTGGTAAGGTTCTATGGGACCAAACTGCTGAGGTCATCGGTTCCTAGGCTTACACACTTACGCTAAGAACAACACACACACCCATGGCCGAGGGAGGACTCGAAACTCCGACGGGGGCAGCCGCGCGGGCCGTGACAAGGCGCCCGAGACCGCTCGGCTACCCCGCGTGGCCAACCTTTTAGCAAGACAACTCTCGTGCAGAGTAAACGTACATTTAGACGTACAATAGGCCTTTGCCTCTGCTGATGAAAGATTTATTAACTACAAGAGGATAAATCAGGAATTTCCCGGTTACTCATTTTGCTGATTTGTGTGTTTTCGGTGTAATATTGAAAAAATTTTATATCCATGTGTTCGTGAAAATATCTCTGAAATTACGCAGTAGACTTTGCGTTATATGATCCCAGGCAGTTTCTGTACTCAGGGCGCAGCTGCTTGGCGTGTGTGTAACGCGATTTTGTAAACGTCCCTGTGGCAACGCATCTTCATAGCTCTATAGACGGCTACTGTTTTCGCCTACAGCCGTGTCGGCATTGAGTCAAACAGAACTTGGATGGCGTGTACAGGTACAGCTGCCCATGCAGCTTCAACACGATACCACAGTTCATCAAGAGTAGTGACTGGCGTATTGTGACGAGCCAGTTGCTCGGCCATCATTGACCAGACGTTTTCAGTTGGTGAGAGATCTGGAGAATGTGCTGGCCAGGGGAGCAATGGAACATTTTCTGTATCCAGAAAGGCCCGTACAGGACCTGCAACATGCGATCGTGCATTATCCTGCTGAAATGTAGGGTTTCTCAGGGATCGAATGAAGGGTAGAGCCACGGGTCGTAACACATCTGAAATGTAACGACCACTGTTCAAAGTGCCGTCAATGCGAAGAAGAGGTGACCGAGACGTGTAACCAATGGCAACCCATACCATCACGCCGGGTGATACGCCAGTATGGCGATGACGAGTACACGCTTCCAATGTGTGTTCACCGCAATGTCGCCAAACACTGATGCGTCCATCATGATGCTGTAAACAGAACCTGGATTCATCCGAAAAAGTGACGTTTTGCCATTCGTGCACCCAGGTTCGTCGTCGAGTACACCATCGCAGGCGTTCCTGTCTGTGATGCAGATGCAAACGTCATCGAACTGTTCGTGCAGATGGTTGTTGTCTTGCAAACGTCCCCATCTGTTGACTCTGGGATCGAGACGTGGCTGCACGATCCGTTACAGCCATGCGGATAAGATGCCTGTCATCTCGACTGCTAGTGATACGAGGCCGTTGGGATGCAGAACGGCGTTCCGTATTACCCTCCTGAAGCCACCGATTCCATATTCTGCTAACAGTCATTGGATCTCGACCAACGCGAGCAGCAATGTCGCGATACGATAAACCGCATTCGCGATATGCTACAATCCGACGTTTATCAAAGTCGGAAACGTGATGGTACGCATTTGTCCTCCTTACACGAGGCATCAGAACAACGTTTCACCAGGCAACGCCGGTCAACTGCTATTTGTGTATTGGTTGTAAACTTTCCTCATATCAGCAGGTTGTAGATGTCGCCACCGGCGCCAGCCTTGTGTGAATGCTCTGAAAAGCTAATCATTTGCATATCACAGCATCTTCTTCCTGTCGGTTAAATTTCGCGTCTGTAGCACGTCATCTTCGTGGTGTAGCAATTTTAATGGCCAGTAGTGTATGTTTATGGATTTGATAGTATCGTGAGTAGAGAGCGATACAGATGTTGGTGGCGGGAGAGCTCAGGGCGGCGACCGGAACAAAGACGGAGAAGACCCCGCAGCGGGGCGCGACGTCCCCCGGCGGGCCTCATTCTTGCAGTTTTAACGAACGTGTGATTTATATTGATGGGCGCCCAGAGCTCCTTAACAAAAATTTACAGCCGCTGTAATATACGGCGTGTGTTCATTAGGCTGCGGCTACGCCGGTGGCAGCGCGGCGCGGAGCGGTGGACAGCCATAGTCGAGCTGCAATCAGGGCCCGCCTGGGCGCCAACCACCCGGTAGCAGCCGCAGTGGGCTGCCCGCTGGCAGGCGTCAGCCGCACCGCGGCGATACTTCTCCGAGGCGGCACGTGTGGACCGTTGGGGAAATCTATCGCCTCTCCTCGTGGTGTCGACTTCGCTGAAGCTGGTATATCGTAATTTTTATAACGGTGTGTTACAGTTAAACCGACCGTGTTCCGACTGGAGCAGTTGTAATGTCCCCACAGCAAATACCCTCTACCACGCACCAATTAATCATTTTCAATCAAACCACCCAAATTCATTCACTTTGGAAAAGTTATCTGATCTGTATTTCTCGTAATATATGCGGCGACTGCTCGTCGACGCCAAAGTATTTTCGAGTGCATCTATTCTTTGAAATAACAGAGATGCAGATATGCATTCTCCATGGTTGTTAAAGGGGTAACTAGGACAGCTTCTGGAGTATCTGTTGAGGGATTGACGTGTTTCTGAGAGATACATATTCTGCTTTTCTTCTCGCTAAAGCGAGCCAATTAACATTTGTGCCGTTAGCGGTTTGTTTTGAAGAGAGAGAGATTGTAAAAGGAAAATAATTAAGGCGTGGAATCACCGGAGATCTGGATATGTAATGGAGATTGATTTGATACACGATTTCCTCCATAAATAAGGTTTGTGACTTTTTTGTTCTGGAGTGAATGAACGAATGAGTTTTCTCTGAATCATTTGTTGATCATGTTGGCCCTTTAATTAGTGGGGAAGTTTCAGCTGTGTCGAAGAGAGCCTGCAATCACTGAGTCTGTGTTAAATCGTCCAAGCAGGCTTCGTACACATCTGGAATTCGCAATCTTTCGTAAAAGGAACAAATTGTCCAAACGATTGATTCTCCCGACTGCCTGCAGTGTTTAACAGTAATAATAAATGTAAAGATCTCTTACAGCAAGCCAGCCGCTGATTACCAAATCGAAGGACTCCACCAATGACTCTATTTGGCTGATTCCTTTTATATCACGTAATGAAATCTTATATTAAAAACGATACATAGATAAAGGAGAGAAAGAGAGAGAGCGAATGAAAATAGAGATAATACTAATAATCCTCCATTAGTCTAATTTGTCGCCTGTCTTATCACGGATCAGCCAAGAACTGGGAGGGCCTTACTTTACTGTATAGACTTATGTGTGAAGGTGAAGGGATCTTAAAGACAACAGATACACGTCTATACAGACAAGACATTACACAGAGATAGCGGCTAGCTGCATCGATCATCTATTCTTAGATTAAAGAGACGGCAACTTATTATCCGAAAATTAAAATGTTAAACAGCGTGGGCCCAATACATCGCAGGACGCTGAAACATTGTAGGTGTTTATCAGAGAAGAGATTATTGCGAAAAGTTTAGATGGGAAAAGAGGAATATGTATTGGTGGAAAGAGAACAGAATGTATAAGATTTGCTAATGACATGGTATTAGTGGCAGAAAGTGAGCGGACAGTGCTCAAAGACCTGAATGAAGCTTGTGTGGCATATGGGATGCAAATAAACACAGCAAAAACAAAAAGTATGGTCATCAGTACAAGACGTAGACTGTCCAATATTAAAATAGGACGATCTACCATTAGCCAAGTAAGTGAATTTAAATATCTCGGAAGCACAATAACTGAATTGAGATGTCACCGGGAGGTGAAAACTCGAATTGCCATAGCGAAGGAGGCATTCAACAGAAAGAGGAGACTCTTATGTGGCAAATTAGATAAAGGACTAAGGAAAAGGCTTGGCAAATGTTTTGTCTGGAGTGTGGCACTATATGGGGCAGGAACATGGACACTGAGACGAGAGGATGAAAAAGGTTAAAAGCATTTGAGATGTGGATGTGGAGGAGAATGGAGAGAATAAGCTGGATGGAAAGAGTGAGTAATGCAAGAGTATTGGAAAGGGTTGGTGAGAGAAAATGTCTGCTGAAGGTTGTAAGAGAAAGGAAAAACAACTGGTTGAGTCATTAATTGAGAATGGAGTGCTTGCTAGTAAATGCTTTGGAAGGATTGGCTTGTGGGAGAAGACTGAGAGGAAGAAGGAGATAAAAAAAATGGCTCTGAGCACTATGGGACTCAACTGCTTAGGTCATAAGTCCCCTAGAACTTAGAACTACTTAAACCTAACTAACCTAAGGACATCACACACATCCGTGCCCGAGGCAGGATTCGAACCTGTGACCGTAGCAGCAGCGTGGTTCCGGACTGAAGCGCCTAGAAACTCTCGTCCACAGCGGCGGGCCTAAAAGAGTATAAAGTGAAGCACAGAGTACAGACCCACACAAGCATGTTATGTAGACAGTAGTACAAAAATGTTGAAAATATTACACTACTTATATTTTGCTTCAGCACATGTCGACATTACGACCCTCCGACATATATACATGCCATCCTTTTTTATTTTCTTTATTGTGATTTCATCCCCCCTCACCACAGGTGGTACACTCAACTCGCTCTTCAGCCAGGGGACTATACATACTTAGGCGCTAACATATGAACGTGAAGACATAATGACAATGATTTTAAAATAGTGTCGAATATGAGAATCATGAAAGACTAACGTAATAAGGCTGGCCGAGTGGTTTAAAAGCACTGATAAAAATATCAGATATTACAGTTTAAAAAACACATGAAGAAAACTAAAAACACTCGAGAAGACAGTGGAACAACACCCAACAACACAGAAGAGACGCTTATCATTAAAACGAAGCACTGCACTCTTTCGCTAAAACATAGTGATGGGGATGGGAACTGAGGGCAAGTAAGAGGTGGCAATGACATTGCCGTAGAGATGGCTTCGGCGGATAGGGAGAGAAGGTTATCTGGCATTGGGAAGTGTGAATTTGAAAGGAAAGGGGAGTGATGAGCGACTGGGAGGGGAAAAGGAGGAGGTGTGGGAGGGGGAAGAGGAGGGAGAGGGACCTTCTGGAAGGGGGGGGGTGAAGGGGTGGGGGCTGATTCAGAGTTGGTAGGAGTGGTATATTTCGGTGTGGAGTTCATGGTCTGAGATAGAGAGATGGTTGAAATTGTCTTGGGAGAGGATGTGCAGGTGGAGCGTTGATGGGATGTGTTACATACCATCCTCCGGAAACAAGCCTATTCACCCCAGGAATACAGTGACATCGGACGAGTGCCAACTTCTGTACATCGTGAAATGATATATATAACGTGAAATGTAATCTATGTTAACATCATTTATGTAAATCGTGACAAATCGATGTTCTAGCACACTGTTTGCATGTAAACTAAGGCCGTTGGTGCGAGAATACTACACAAGTTTTAGATCACCTGTGCACTTATCAGGGACAGTCCATTCAGCGATAACAGTTGTAAGCTTCATGTCATAACATATTTTTTCATCTGTTCACAACATACAGGTTTCTAGCTGATGATATAGCCGTAAGGCGCAAGGGGACATGATGAAAAAAATTATTTATAACAGAGTATGAAACGTCCCCTTAGAAAAATTATGAATGACAGTGCTGGAAAAACTCTTAAGTTATTTGATTTTCAAACAGTTGAGCAAAACTGAACTTACTCAGACATTTCTCTCTTTACTTATTCTGATCATCATTAAACTGACACAGAATTATTTCAGCGCAACGCAATCTGACTTTCAATAATCCCTACAAAAGAATGGCCCTGACTAACAATAACCTATACCTTCCATGAATCACTTACCTCACAAAAATCTTCGTTACTCGAAATAATGCTGGACAGTGAGCGTCAATACTGCCAGCTAAATAAAAGATTCTAAGTACTGAAGGCACTAACTCCTGATAGGCATAGTTAGCAAATGAAAGATATTGATAGAGAACAAACAATGTATTTACCTTAATAATGTTCAAAAGTCATTATATATATATATATATATATATATATATATATATATATATATATATATATATATAATTTTGTGACATCCAGTTAGCTGGCCGCGGTGGCCGTGTGGTTCTAGGCGCTGCAGTCGGGAACCGCGGGACTGCTACGGTCGCAGGTTCGAATCCTGCCTCGGGCATGGATGTGTGTGATGTCCTTAGGTTAGTTAGGTTTAAGTAATTCTAAGTTCTAGGGGACTGATGACCTAAGATGTTAAGTCCCATAGTGCTCAGAGTCATTTGAACCATTTTTTTGACATCCAGTTCAACAAATGTCCTTTTTCTCGTGGACACACGTCCAAATCGTCCGCTCAAAATTCTGGCATCTCTCTCCCCACATCCACCACTGCTGGCAGCTCACTTCCAACTGCACAGCGCAACGTGCTGTTCACATCCAACTGCTCAACAGTACAATAGCAAATATTCCAACAATGCCAACCGGCCACACAGTGTACACAGCATAGTCGGCGATTTTCATACACAGCGCTACATGGCATTACCAACATAAATTAAACAGCCTACATACAAGAGTAGCCTAAAAATATATTTTTTATCTATTCTGAAGGTCTCAGGCTGGTTTCACTACTCATATGGAACATGGCAACAGTAATCTTACATATTACTTTGCGTATATATTGCTGTCCACTTCCCCTACCCCACCCACATCCGCCACCAACTTATAAAATTTCCCTCCCTCGTATTCCATCCTGAACATCTTCGGATATTCTAAACTCAACACTATCCACACCTTAATTTCTCACCTGCTCTCCGCTCCTTTGCCACGCCTCTGCCACCACAGTCCCATAACGCTACACCTCCACATCGCCTGTCACGGATTGCGCGGCCGCTCCTGCCGGAGATTCGTGTTCTTCCTCGGGCATAGGTGTGTGTGTTGTTCTTGGCATAATTTAAAGTTAATGTAAGTAGTGTGTAAGCCTAGGGACCGATGACCTCGGCAGTTTGGTCCCTTAGGAATTCACACACTTTTTTTTTTTTTTTTGACACCACGTCCTCTCCCAACGAAACTTTAATCGCTATCCCTTGCCTGACCATGAAATCTGCCCTGATAATACCCATCCTCCAGATCTAAAAGAACCCATCCCACCTCCGCCGATCAGGGCGTCCTTCCTCTCAGCTCCTCTTCACTCACATCCTAAGCCTTTGTCCGGAATGGCATCTCTGTTCACTCTCTCGAATTCCTCCTTTATCCCTCCGCCTACACAGACACCCTGTTTAGCACTTCCCCAGTTGCTACATCCTCATGATACCTCTCTTTCTAGCAGCCTAGGCCCACTCCACTTCACACTGGCTTTTTGCTTCCATTAACTTATGCTTATGTTGCCAACCTGTGAGAATATTCATCCTAAGTACTTGAAACCGTCCACCTGTTCTAACTTTGTTCCTCCTATTTGGCACTCAATAAACGGATTGAGTGCCAAATAGGAGGAACAAAGTTAGAACAGGTGGACGGTTTCAAGTGCTTAGGATGCATATTCTCGCAGGATGGCAACATTGTGAAAGAACTGGAAGCGAGGTGTAGCAAAGCTAATGCAGTGAGCGCTCAGCTACGATCTACTCTCTTCTGCAAGAAGAAAGTCAGTACCAAGACTAAGTCATCTGTGCACCGTTCAATCTTTCGACCAACTTTGTTGTATGGGAGCGAAAGCTGGGTGATCCAGGTTACCTTATCAATAAGGTTGAGGTTACGGATATGAAAGTAGCTAGGATGATTGCAGGTACTAGTAGATGGGAACAATGGCAGGAGGGTGTCCACAATGAGGAAATCAAAGAAAAACTGGGAATGAACTCTGTAGATGTAGCAGCCAGGGCGAACAGGCTTAGATGGTGGGGGCATGTTACACGCATGGCGCAAGGTTACCCAAGAGACTCATGGGTTCAGCAGTAGAGGGTAGGAGGAGTCGGGGTAGACCAAGGAGAAAGTACCTGGATTCGGTTAAGAATGATTCTGAAGTAATAGGCTTAACATCAGAAGAGGCATCAATGTTAGCACTGAATAGGGGATCATGGAGGAATTTTATAAGTGGGACTATGGTCCAGACTGAACGCTGAAAGGCATAATCAGTCTTAAATTATGATGATAACTTATGCTCCCGTCCCTCTGTCTTTCATCTTTTGTTAAAAATTCTGTTGACGCTTCATCTTCCTCAATCTTTCAATTAATTAACTAATAAACCTTTTATATTTTAAATTAAGTAAATGAATCTATGTATTTTTATTAAGTTAAACATTCATTCTGTCAACTGCCATGTCTAGTTTAATACAATGTTTTAAACTCCTTGTTCTCACGTGGCTGAAGAGCGGCGACTTTTATCCGCTGAGAGCCCATCCTCCGCCTTTTTTTTTATGGGGCGAGGGGAATGAAATGACTATAGACAAAAAAGTACACATTTCAACTGACGAAAGAAGAAGACGCACAATGCGCGAAAAGACACATTTACATCTCCGTCTATATCTATATGGATACTCTGCAAGTCACGCTTAATTGCCTAGCAGAGGTTTCATCAAACCACCTTCACAATAATTCTCTATTATTCCACTTTCGAACAGCGCGCGGAAAAAAACTAACATCTATATCTTTCCGTTCGAGCTCTGATTTTCCTTATTTTATTATGATGATCGTTTCTCCCTAGGTAGCTCAGGGTCAACAAAACATTTTTGCAATCGGAGGAGAAAGCTGGTGATTGAAATTCTTGTGAGAAGATCCCGCCGCAACGAGAAACGCCTTTGTTTTAATGATGTCCACCCCAAATCATGTACCATGTCCGTGAACCTCTCTTCCCTGTTTCTCGATAGTACAAAACGTGTTGCCCTTCTTTGGACTGTCTCGGTGTACTGCGTTAACCCTATCTGATAAGGACCCTACACCACCCACCAGTACTCCAAAAGAGGAAGGACAAGCGTTACTTTAGTAGATCTGTTGCATCTTCGAAGTGTTCTGCCAATAAAACACAGTCTTTGGTTCGAATTCGGCACAACATTTTCTATGTGTTCTTTCCAATTTAAGTTGCTCGTAGCTGTAATCCCTAGACGTTTAGTTGAACTTACGGCCTGTAGATTTGGTTGATTTATTTTGCAAGCGAAGTTTAACGGATTCCTTTTAACAATCATGTGGATGATCTCGCACTTTACATTATTGAAGGTCAATTGCCAATTTTAGCACCATTATGAAATCCTTTCCAAAACGTTTTGCAGTTTTTCTTTATTTTCTGATAACTTTACTAGGCGGTAAACGACAACGTCATCTGCAAACAACCTACGAATGCTGCTCAGATTGTCTCCTAAATCTTTTATACAGACAAAGAATAGCAGAGACCTGTACCACTACGTTGGGGAAAGCCAGAAATCACTTCTGTTTTACAAGATGACTTTCAGTCAGTTTCTACGAACTGTGACCTCTCTGACAGGAAATCACGAATCCAGTCACATAACTGAGGCGATATTCCATAAGCACGCAGAATTATTACAAGCCGCTTTTGAGGTACGATGTCGAAAGCCTTCTGGAAACCTAGAAATACGGAGTCAATTTGAAATTGCTCGTCGATAGCACTCAAGACTTCATGTGAGAGAAGAGCTGGTTGGATTTCACAAGAACGATGTTCTCCAAATTCGTGTTGACTGTGTGCCAGTAGACTGTTCTCTTTCAGGTTATTCATAATGTTCGAACACAATATATGTTCCAAACTCCCGCTACATATCAACGTTAATAGTATGGGCCTGTAATTTAGCGGATTAATGCTATTGACTTTCGTGAATATTGCTGTGACCTATGCAATTTTCCAGTTGTTGAGTACGGATCCTTCGTCTAGCAAGTAGCTGTATATGATTGTTAATTGGTTCAGCATACTCAGTAAGGAACCTAACTGGTATACAGTTTGGATCTGAAGACTTGCTGGTATACAGTTTGGATCTGAAGACTTGCTTTTATTTACTGATTTAAGTTGCTTGATTACTCCGAGGATATTTACTTCTAAGTTACTCATGTTGGCAGTTGTTCTTGATTGGAATTCTGGAATATTTACTTCGTGTTCTTTCGTGAAGGCGTCTCGCAAGGCTGTGTTTAGTACGTATGCTTTAGATGTACTGTCATCTAAATTATATCCATTTATCGCCCAGAGAAGGCATTGATTTACATTTACATTTACATTTATTCTCCGCAAGTCACCCAACGGTGTGTGGCGGAGGGCACTTTACGTGCCACTGTCATTACCTCCCTTTCATGTTCCAGCCGCGTATGGTTCGCGGGAAGAACGACTGCCGGAAAGCCTCCGTGCGCGCTCGAATCTAATTTTACATTCGTGATCTCCTCGGAAGGTATAAGTAGGGGGAAGCAATATATTCGATACCTCATCCAGATACGCACCCTCTCGAAACCTGGACAGCAAGCTACACCGCGATGCAGAGCGCCTCTCTTGCAGAGTCTGCCACTTGAGTTTGCTAAACATCTCCGTAACGCTATAACGGTTACCAAATAACCCTGTGACGAAACGCGCCGCTCTTCTTTGGTTCTTCTCTATCTCCTCTGTCAACCCGACCTGGTACGGATCCCACACTGGCGAGCAATACTCAAATATAGGTCCAACGAGTGTTTTGTAAGCCACCTCCTTTGTTGATGGACTAAATTTTCTAAGGACTCTCCCAATTAATCTCAACCTGGCACCCGCCTTACCAACAATTAATTTTATATGATCATTACACTTCAAATCGTTCCGTACGCATACTCCAGGTATTTTACAGAAGTATTGCTACCAGTGTTTGTTCCGCTATCATATAATCATACAATAAAGGATCCTTCTTTCTATGTATTCGCAATACATGACATTTGTCTATGTTAAGGGTCAGTTGCCACTCCCGGCACCAAGTGCCTATCCGCTGCAGATCTTCCTGCATTTCGCTGCACTTTTCTAATGCTGCAACTTCTCTGTATACTACAGCATCATCCGCGAAAAGCCGCATGGAACTTCCGACACTATCTACTAGATCTTGCAGCTAGCACATTTTACACACGACCAGAATCTCTTTGGATTTTCTGCCAGGTCTCGAGACAAGGTTTCGTTGTGAAAGCTATTATAACCATCTCGCATTGAAGTCCGCGATAAATTTCGAGATTCTGTAAAAGGTAGCCAATTTTGGGTATTTTGCGTTCGTTTAAATTTGGAATGCTTTTTTCGTTGTTTCTGCAACAGTATTATGACCTGTTTTGTGTAACATGGGGGATCAGTTGCATCGTTTGTTAATTCTCCTGCGAATCTTCCAAGACTAGCACTCCTGGAAGGAAGGATATTGCGGAGATTGGTCAGCCACTGCCTGGGGGATGTTACCAGAATGACATTTTCACTCTGCAGCGGAGTGGGCACTGATATGAAACTTCCTGGTAGATTAAAACTGTGTGCTGGACTGAGGCTCGAACTCGAAACCTTTGCCTTTTGCAGTTGACCAACTGCAAGCGAAAGTCGAAGGTCCCGAGTTAAAGCCTTGGTCCGTGTTAATCTTCCAGAGCCGGTCGGTGGCCGAGCTGTTCTAGGCGCTACAGTCTGGAACCGCGCGATCGCTACGGTCGTAGGTTCGAATCCTGCCTCTGGCAGGGATGTGTGTGATGTCCTTAGGTCAGTTAGGTTTAAGTAGTTCTAAGTCCTAGGGGACTGATGACCTCAGAAGTTAAGTCCCAAAGTGCTCAGAACCATTTGAACCATTTTTTGAATCATCAGTCCCTTAGAACTTAGAACTAATTAAAACTACTCAAGCCAATATAATTTTGTTTTATTGACGGTACAAGTTGCGCAATATCGCAGGTGAAATGTCAACTTCATCTGCGGAATAATTTCGTTTATATGGTTTCTTAAAGTATGCGTGAGCTACGGTTAGCGTCATTGACTAGCAATCAGTACGTCCTGACTCCTAGGTTCCATTCCCATCAGTGCTTAAATTTTGAATACAAAATCGCAAACAGTGGCGCCTGAAGACTTCCAGTACATGTAGTTTCAACTGTTCTGCCAATGGCCTTGTCAAAGAGAACAGAGGAGCAGACAGGGTTCCAGGGCACTTTGCCACAAGAACTCCTTACCAACCTTGAGGGCAGCATGGGAGCACGTCCGTGGTAATGTGATCGTATTGAGAATCAAGTGGGATTGGGTTGATTTGGGGGAGGAGACCAAACTGCGAGGTCATCGGTCTCACCGGGTTATTGAAGGAAGTCAGCCGTGCCCTTTCAAAGGAACCATCCCGGCATTTGCCTGAAGCGATTTAGGGAAATTACGGAAAACCTAAATCAGGATGGCCGGATGCGGGATTCAACCGTCGTTCTCCGAATGCGAATGCAATATGCTAACCACTGCACCACTTCGCTGCGTGAGAATCATGTCCCGTCTTTTATGTTGTTCTGGGAATCTCATAAATCGCGGTAACTTCAGCGTAATTGTTGTCTCTGTATTAAAGGCGTCATTCCTGTTCGTCTGATTGTGTATTTGGCAATTTTTTCTGTATATGGCCCAAATCCCCCCCATGAACCATGGACTTTGCCGTTGGTGGGGAGGCTTGAGTGCCTCAGCGATACAGATAGCCGTACCGTAGGTGCAACCACAACGGAGGGGTATCTGTTGAGAGGCCAGACAAACGTGTGGTTCCTGAAGAGGGGCAGCAGCCTTTTCAGTAGTTGCAAGGGCAACAGTCTGGATGATTGACTGGTCTGGCCTTGTAACAATAACCAAAACGGCCTTGCTGTGCTGGTACTGCGAACGGCTGAAAGCAAGGGGAAACTACAGCCGTAATTTTTCCCGAGGGCATGCAGCTTTACTGTATGATTAAATGATGATGGCGTCCTCTTGGGTAAAATATTCCGGAGGTAAAATAGTCCCCCATTCGGATCTCCGGGCGGGGACTACTCAAGAGGATGTCGTTATCAGGAGAAAGAAAACTGGCGTTCTACGGATCGGAGCGTGGAATGTCAGATCCCTTAATCGGGCAGGTAGGTTAGAAAATTTAAAAAGGGAAATGGATAGGTTAAAGTTAGATATAGTGGGAATTAGTGAAGTTCGGTGGCAGGAGGAACAAGATTCTGGTCAGGTGACTACAGGGTTATAAACACAAAATCAAATAGGGGTAATGCAGGAGTAGGTTTAATAATGAATAGGAAAATAGGAATGCGGGTAAGCTACTACAAACAGCACAGTGAAAGCATTATTGTGGCCAATATAGATACGAAGCCCACACCTACTACAGTAGTACAAGTTTATATGCCAACTAGCTCTGCAGATGACGAAGAAATTGAAGAAATGTATGATGAAATAAAAGAAATTATTCAGATAGTGAAGGCAGACGAAAATTTAATAGAAATGACGAAGAAATTGAAGAAATGTATGAGGAAATAAAAGAAATTATTCAGATAATGAAGGGAGACGAAAATTTAATAGTCATGGGTGGCTGGAATTCGAGTGTATGAAAAGGGAGAGAAGGAAACATAGTCGGTGAATATGGATTGGGGGACAGAAATGAAAGAGGAAGCCGCCTGGTAGAATTTTGCACAGAGCACGACATAATCATAGCTAACACTTGGTTTAAGAATCATGAAAGAAGGTTGTATACATGGAAGAACCCTGGAGATACTAAAAGGTATCAGATAGATTATATAATGGTAAGACAGAGATTTAGGAACCAGGTTTTAAATTGTAAGACATTTCCAGAGGCAGATGTGGACTCGGACCACAATCTATTGGTTATGCCCTGTAGATTAAAACTGAAGAAACTGCAAAAAGGTGGGAATTTAAGGAGATGGGACCTGGAAAAACTGAAAGAACCAGAGGTTGTACAGAGTTTCAGGGAGAGCATAAGGGAGCAATTGACAGGAATGGGGGAAAGAAATACAGTAGAAGAAGAATGGGTAGCTTTGAGGGATGAAGTAGTGAAGGAAGCAGAGGATCAAGTAGGTAAAAAGACGAGGGTTAGTAGAAATCCTTGGGTAACAGAAGAAATATTGAATTTAATTGATGAAAGGAGAAAATATAAAAATGCAGTAAATGAAGCAGGCAAAAAGGAATACAAACGTCTCAAAAATGAGATCGACAGGAAGTGCAAAATGGCTAAGCAGGGATGGCTAGAGGACAAATGTAAGGATGTAGAGGCTTATCTCACTAGGGGTAAGATAGACACTGCCTACAGGAAAATTAAAGAGACCTTTGGAGATAAGAGAACGACTTGTATGAATATCAAGAGCTCAGATGGAAACCCAGTTCTAAGCAAAGAAGGGAAAGCAGAAAGGTGGAAGGAGTATATAGAGGGTCTATACAAGGGCGATGTGCTTGAGGACAATATTATGGAAATGGAAGAGGATGTAGATGAAGATGAAATGGGAGATACGATACTGCGTGAAGAGTTTGACAGAGCACTGAAAGACCTGAGTCGAAACAAGGCCCCCGGAGTAGACAACATTCCATTGGAACTACTGACGGCCTTGGGAGAGCCAGTCTTGACAAAACTCTACCATCTGGTGAGCAAGATGTATGAAACAGGCGAAATACCCTCAGACTTCAAGAAGAATATAATAATTCCAATCCCAAAGAAAGCAGGTGTTGACAGATGTGAAAATTACCGAACTATCAGTTTAATAAGTCACAGCTGCAAAATACTAACACGAATTCTTTACAGATGAATGGAAAAACTAGTAGAAGCCAACCTCGGGGAAGATCAGTTTGGATTCCGTAGAAACACTGGAACACGTGCGGCAATACTGACCTTACAACTTATCTTAGAAGCTAGATTAAGGAAAGGCAAACCTACGTTTTTAGCATTTGTAGACTTAGAGAAAGCTTTTGACAATGTTGACTGGAATACGCTCTTTCAAATTCTAAAGGTGGCAGGGGTAAAATACAGGGAGCGAAAGGCTATTTACAATTTGTACAGAAACCAGATGGCAGTTATGAGTCGAGGGGTATGAAAGGGAAGCAGTGGTTGGGAAGGGAGTAAGACAGGGTTGTAGCCTCTCCCCGATGTTGTTCAATCTGTATATTGAGCAAGCAGTAAAGGAAACAAAAGAAAAATTGAAAGTAGGTATTAAAATCCATGGAGAAGAAATACAAACTTTGAGGTTCGCTGATGACATTGTAATTCTGTCAGAGACAGCAAAGGACTTGGAAGAGCAGTTGAATGGAATGGACAGTGTCTTGAAAGGAGGATATAAGATGAACATCAACAAAAGCAAAACGAAGATAATGGAATGTAGTCGAATTAAGTCGGGTGATGCTGAGGGAATTAGATTAGGAAATGAGACACTTAAAGGAGTAAAGGAGTTTTGCTATTTGGAAAGCAAAATACCTGATGATGGTCGAAGTAGAGAGGATATAAAATGTAGACTGGCAATGGCAAGGAAAGCTTTTCTGAAGAAGAAAAATTTGTTAACATCGAGTATAGATTTAAGTGTCAGGAAGTCATTTCTGAAAGCATTTGTATGGAGTGTAGCCATGTATGGAAGTGAAACATGGACGATAAATAGTTTGGACAAGAAGAGAATAGAAGCATTCGAAATGTGGTGCTACAGAAGAATGCTGAAGATTAGATGGGTAGATCACATAACTAATGAGGAAGTATTGAATAGGATTGGGGAGAAGAGAAGTTTGTGGCACAACTTGACCAGAAGACGGGATCGGTTGGTAGGACATGTTCTGGGGCATCAAGGGATCACCAATTTAGTATTGGAGGGCAGCGTGGAGGGTAAAAATCGTAGAGGGAGACCAAGAGATGAATACACTAAGCAGATTCAGAAGGATGTAGATTGCAGTAGGTACTGGGAGATGAAGAAGCTTGCACAGGATAGAGCAGCATGGAGAGCTGCATCAAACCAGTCTCAGGACTGAAGACCACAACAACAACAATGGCCCAAATTTCTTCGAGCTGTATTACTTGGCGTGACACATCATGCAAAACATACATTCGTCCTTAAGTTTCGCACGCCAGTTTAGATAGCAGGACAAAGCATTCTGCATTCGGCTTTCCGCTGCTGCCTTCTGTGTTGGGCTGTCTTGTTCCGGCGTCGTTGGCACTACATAAATCGCGAGGACACTGCCGCTACTCGTACAATGATTTGTATGAGGCTTCATTTCAATGACCACTTGTATGCTGCGGTATACAAGAACTTAAAGTAAAACCTGTAATGGTGTGAGGCGTGTGCAGTTGGAGTGATATGGGATCCCTGATACGTCTACATACGACTCTGACAGGTGACATGTACGTAAGCATCCTGTCTGATCACCTGCATCCATTCATGTCCATTGTGCATTTCGACGGACTTGGACAATTCCACCAGGACCTTGCGACTCCCCACACGACCAGAATTGCTACAGAGTGGCTCCAAGAACACTCTTCTCAGTTTAAACACTTCCGGTGGCCACCAAAAGTCCCCAGATATGAATATTATTGAGCATATCTGGGATGCCTTGCAACGCGCTGTTCAGAAGAGATCTGCACCAAATGGTTCAAATGGCTCTAAGCACCCCATACCATCACCCAGGTGATCCGCCAGTTTGGCGATGACGAATACACGCTTCCAATGTGCGTACACCGCGATGTCGCCAAACAGAGATGCGACCATCATGATGCTGTAAACAGAACCTGGATTCATCCAAAAAAATGACGTTTTGCCATTCGTGCACCCCGGTTCGTCGTTGAGTACACCATAGCAGGCGCTCCTGTCTGTGATGCAGCGTCAAGGGTGTAAGTAGGCTGTTTAGGTTTTCTTATTGGTAACGCCACGTAGCGCTCTGTATGAAAATCACTGGCTGTGCTGTGTGCAGTCTGTGGCTAGTTTGCATTGTTGTCTGCCATTGTAGTGTTGGGCAGCTGGATGTGAATAGCGCGTAGCGTTGCGCAGTTGGAGGTGGGCCGCCAGCAGTGGTGGATGTGGGGAAGTGAGATGGCGGATTTTTGAGAGCGGATGATCTGGACGTGTGTCCATCAGAAACAGTATATTTGTAAGAACGGATCTCATGAACTGCTATATATATTATGACTTTTGAACACTATTAAGGTAAATACATTGTTTGTTCTCTATCAAAATCTTTCATTTGCTAACTATGCCTATCAGTAGTTAGTGCCTCCAGTAGTTTGAATCTTTTATTTAGCTGGCAGTAGTGGCGCTCGCTGTATTGCAGTAGTAGAGTAACGAAGATTTTTGTGAGGTAAGTGATTTGTGAAACGTATAGGTTAATGTTAGTCAGGGCCATTCTTTGGTAGGGATTTTTGAAAGTCAGATTGCGTTGCGCTAAAAAATATTGTGTATCAGTTTAGTGTTGATCAGAATAAGTAAAGAGAGTAATGTCTGAGTACGTTCAGTTTTGCTCAGCTATTTGAAAATCAAATAACGTAAGGGGTTTATCAGCACAGTAATTCATTAATTTTTCTAAGGGGACATTTCAAGGGTAACTGCAGCCATGGTCTCCGAGCTGATAGTCCATTCAGCTGCAAACGTCAATGGGGCTCTGAGAACTATGGGATTTAACTTCTGAGGTCATCAGTCCCCTAGACTTAGAACTACTTAAACCCAACTAACCTAAGGTCATCACACACATCCATGCCCGAGGCAGAATTGGTACCTGCGACCGTAGCAGCAGCTCGGTTCCGGACTGAAGCTCCTAGAGCCGCTCGGTCACAGCGACCGGATAGATCTCCACCATCTCGTACTCTTACGGCATTATGGACAACCCTGCAGGATTAATGGTGTCAGTTCCGTCCAATACTATTTCCGAAATTAGTCGAGTCAATGCCACATCGTGTTGCGGCACTTCTTTGTGGTCGCTGGGGCCCCACACGATATTAGGCAGATGTACCAGTTCCTTTGGATCTTTAATGTATTAATCCTCAAAGCGTCACCACGGTTGCAAAGAGAAATACACTGTCCCGTCACATTAATGTGACCACCTGTCAAAAGTCTGAATGACCACCTTTTGCTGCACAGACCGGTAGAAGGACGTATCCTAAAAATTACAGACCAATATCCTTAACATCGGTTTGTTGCAAGATTCTCGAACTTATTCTCAGTTCGAATATATGAATTTCCTTGAGACAGAGAAGTTGCTGTCCATGCATCAGCACGTCTTTAGAAAGCATAGCTCCTGCGAGACGCAACTCGCCCGTTTTTCACATGATATCTTGCGAACCATGGATGGTGCCTATCAGACGGATGCCATATTCCTTGACTTCCGGAAAGGGTTTGACTCGGTGCCCTACTGCAGACTCCTTATTAAGGTAAGAGCATATGGGATTGGTTCCCAAGTAAGTGAGTGGCTCGAAGACTTCTTAAGTAATAGAACACAGTACGTTGTCCTCGATGGTGAGTGTTCATCGGAGGTGAGAGTATCATCTGGAGTGCCCCAGAGAAGTGTGGTAGGTCTGCTGTTGTTTCCTATCTACCTTTTGGATAGGGTGGATAGTAATGTGCGGCTGTTTGCTGATGATGCTGTGGTGTACGGGAAGGTGTCGTCGTTGAGTGACTGTAGGAGGATACAAGATGACTTGGACAGGATTTGTGATTGGTGTACAGAATGGCAGCTAACTCTAAATATAGATAAATGTAAATTAAATCAGATGAATAGGAAAAAGAATCCTGTAATGTTTGAATACTCCATTAGAAGTGTAGCGCTTGACACAGTGACGTCGATTAAATATTTGGGCATAACATTGCAGAGCGATATGAAGTGGGAGAAGCATGTAATGGCTGTTGTGGGGAAGGCGGATAGTCGTCTTCGGTTCATTGGTAGAATTTTGGGAAGATGTGGTTCATCTGTAAAGGAGATCGCTTATACAACACTAATACGGCCTGTTCTTGAGTACTGCTCGAGCGTTTGGGACCCCTATCAGTTCGGATTGAGGGAGGACGTAGAAGCAATTCAGAGGCGGGCTGCTAGATTTGTTACTGGTAGGTTTGATCATCACGCGAGTGTTACGGAAATGCTTCAGGAACTCGGGTGGGAGACTCTGGAGGAAAGGAGGCTTTCTTTACGTGAATCGCTACTGAGGAAATTTAGAGAACCAGCATTTGAGGCTGACTGCAGTACAGGTTTACTGCCGCCAACTTACATGTCGCAGAAAGACCATAAAGATAAGATAAGAGAGATTAGGGCTCGTACAGAGGCATATAGGCAGTCATTTTTCCCTCGTTCTGTTTGGGAGTGGGATAGGGAGACAACTGATAGTTGTGGTACGGAGTACCCTCCGCCACACACCGTATGGTGGATTGTGGAGTATGTATGTAGATGTAGATGTAGACCGCTGCAAGATGTGCAGGAAGAGAGTCAGTGAAGTTCTGGAAGGTACCGACAAAGATGTGGAGCCATACCGACTCCAGTGCTGTGGCCAGCTGCGGTAGATTTCTCAGTTTTGGTCCCATAGATTGTCGATTTGGTTAAAATCCGATGAGTTTGGTGGCCAGCACATTACGGTAAACTCATCCTGAAGCTCTTCGAACCATGCATATACACTGCGTGCTGTGTGTCCCGTTGCAGTGCCCTGCTGCTATATGCCATCGTTCCGAGGAGAAACAAACGGCATGTAGGAATGGAAAAGTTTCCTAAGGATACAAGCACACTTGTGTTGATCCATTGTGCCTTCCAGAATGACGAGATCATCCAGAGAATACCACGAAAACATTCCAGCCTCCTCCGGGCTGGACCCCTCCTACGATCGTTTTAGTGTGTTAGCTTTCCGTCCGATGTGGCATAGTACGTGATTCATCTTAAAAGGCCCCCTGTCGCCACTCAATGGATGTCCGATTGCGGTACTGGAGTGCAAATTCCTGGTTAAAATGGCTCCAAGCACTATGGGGCTTAACATCTGAGGTCATCAGTCCCCTAGACTTAGAACTACTTAAACCTCACTAACCTAAGGACATCACACACATCCATGCCCGGGTCAGGATTCGAACTTGCGACCGTAGCAGCAGCGCGGTTCCAGACTGAAGCATCTAGAACCGCTCGACCACAGCGGCCGGCGCAAATTCCTTCCTTCTTCGTCGATGAACATCAGTTAGCACGGGCACATTATCCAGGTGCCTGCTGCGGACCCCCATAAGGAGCAGCTTTCGTTGAACGACCGTTGAGGAGACACTGTTGGTAGCCTCTTGGTACATCTGGGCGGTCAGTTGCTCAACAGCTACACGTCTATTCACCCGTACACATCACCGCAGCCGTCTCTTTCACCCCCGTCATCTATGGCCCGTGGTGCTCCACAGTTGCCTCCGTGCTGTTTTTGGATAGTGCCATTTTTCCAAGCCCGATATACTTTAACCACGAATGGTTTGCGAAGTTAACCGTTTCGAAAATGCTTCCACTCTATGCCCGGAAACAAATGATTACGCCCTTTTGGACGTCAGATAAATTGCTTCTTTTCCAAACTACGACAACGACTGCACTGTGTGCTACGTCGCCCTCCCCCCTCCCCCTCTCCCTTCACGTTTCATACATCCTCCACTGCTAGTGCTGCCACCTGTCGTCTACGAGTGGTTGGCATGTTGACGTCGAACGTAGGCGGTCACATTAATGGGGCTGGTCTGTCCAGTTTCGAGATTTGGTGACAAACTTGGGATTTGGTGACATATACCAAGTGTAGACGTATGAAACCTGAATTTCGTTGCAATAATTACAAGTCTGTTGTTTGAAACTGATAAACAATATTTTATTCAAAATAACCTCCATTTATACATTTCTCCAACCTCTCCAGTAGGCTATGAATGCCATCCCAAAAAGCAGCTCTTCTTTTGAAGCGAACCAGTCAACAAGCCACTTTCGTTGTTTTTTATATGAACTGAAGCGTTGTTCAGCGACAGCGTGTCCCAGTGATGCAAACAGATTATTATCTGGCGGAGGCAAGTCTGGTAAATAAGCCCTAGTATTTCCCAACTGAACTCCTCGATCATTTCCCTGACCCGTTTTTCTGTGAATGATGAGGCGTTATCATGGAGCAATATGACTTTGTGTTGCCTTTTTCCATATTCCGATCGTTTTTCACTCGAAACACTGTGCTTTCCCAAGAGCATGTTCGCCGAAAGCTTCGACAAGCATTATATGCGATTCTGCGGCAGTTTTCTTCAAATGGTAACAGAAAACCAATGCTATCCGCAAATCGTAGTTCGTAGGCACAAAAGTCGACATGTTTGCAGGTTACAAACAGACGATGTATGGAACTTGGGTTACTGTGTGTTGACATTCGTCGTCAGCCGTTACAGGAAGCAGATGGCGTTGTAGACGCGGTCTCTCGGACCCTTCACTGACGGTTAGCACCATCTATAGGGAAATTCCGGTTTCATACTTCTACACCTACACATACTTCCTAAGCTACTGGCACAAATGTCTCTGAGCACTATGGGACTTAACATCAGAGGTCAACAGTCCCCTAGAACTTAGAACTACTTAAACCTAACGAACCTAAGATCATCACACACATCCATGCCCGAGGCAGGATTCGATCCTGCTACGGTAGCGGTCGCGCGGTTCCAGACTGAAGCGCCTAGAACCGCTCGGCCACAACGGTCGGCTCCTAAGCTACTAGCCGGTATATATTTTTTCTCATATCCTCGCTTTCTCAAAATTGATTCTCATTGTATTAAATGTGTGGCTTGACAGGAAGCTTGTTCGAGGTGTAAAGATCATAATCGCGAGGCAGCAGCCCTCCACATTCTCTTTATGAAGACGCTCTTGAGTGGTTCTTTAGCCCACAGTAAGGAGTGTAGAATCGTCTACAGTTTGTCACCCTAAAGTTTTGGGACACCGTGTTTACTAGTATGTCGCCTGCATTGTTACACGATCTTTCGCGGTAAGGAAGTGTATGGGACCAAAATAGAGCAATATTCCACAACAATGCGGAGTCGCCTAAGATGGATTATCACAGGACGTCAACATGTTGTATTACTTGGCGTTCTCTTGGCATAAACGAGACAGAAACTGCCCCTGTACCAGTTGAGAACATCCTGATATGGATGCAGTGTGCAATAATATTGCTGAATGCTCGTTAAAATAGTAACCATTTTAAGTAATCGATAGCTTATTTCCCCTTCCCAACTCGTAGACCATTTAAAATCCTCGTGATTGCGTCTCTTTCTTTATCATTGTCTAAGAAAACAGTCGTATTTTCAGATATATACGACGCAGTGTGTCCGCTGGTCACTGCGACTGTGTTTCTAAAAAGTCTGGCTGTCAGGCGAGAAACGGTGCCTGCGTACTGCTACTTTACTTCAGCTGTGCATTCCGATGTCAGCGGTACCGTACTGTTCTTTTATTTTCGTTTTTCTGTGATGCCCTCTCCTCTATACAATTTTCGCTCGATCTCGTTGACCTTGGCCACTAGACAAAGACTTCTGACCACAAACACGTCGCTCATAGCGTCTTTTTTTTTTCCTCTCCTCCTCTCGCCCAGCTCCTGCACATTATGCACGTTGCAGCGCAAGGAGATCCAAGGTCGCCCAGGTCGGTGAAATGCTTCAGCCAACTCTTCCCGCGCGGACAAACCTGTTCAGTAACTCAAGTCAGAATCAACATGCGTGTTCGGCCGCCCTGCACGCCCCATATTCATTTACGCAACTGTACGTCTTGTCCTTATCGTCCCTGCTCGACCATTAGGAGGGTATACGACGTGGCTGCGTCCGTGACGTGGGAGTAATATACGCTGATGGCTACTCATAAGCTTCAGCATAATTGCCCTCTCTCCGGCCCATCTCCGTGCCTAGAGCTTTTAATTCGTAACAAATGCTAAAAACAACTGCCAGCCACTTTTATACTGCTTTTTACTCGGAACAACTTTCGGGATAGGCTCAATCTGAATGTGATAACTTACTTCCATTCGCCTGCTTCCATTACTGCAAGAGTTCACATTATCATTAGGCTGTTTCTTTCCTTAAATAATCGTTCTATCCCTCTGTAAGTAAATGTTGGATTCCTCCCCGAAAGCGGGTTGATATGTACAAAAATGTAGTCTCATGACCTTATACAGACTCCTCATCAGCTTATGAATAAAATTAACTTCAGCAATGGCTGGATAGCGTTTTTATTTCCCGTTAGAAATTACTTGTAAATTGTAATTCATCCACTGTTACTGAGTCCAGCTGTAGCATTGTCCAAGCATGTAGTACTGAAACGAATGGAATAAAGACGTCATGCCTATCTTAGAGGAAAAGGTAAAAGATTAAAATTGTCTAAAACATCCGTGTATCACATCATGTGCTCTGGGCAATAGGAAAACATCGTCGTCGGCGCAAGACCAGTCTGAGATCGCTGGAAACGAAAGTGCAAACGCCCAAGCAAACCAAGCATCCGAAAATTGTACTCATATCGATGTCTGTCAATCATTTGACAGAGTGCTGGCTAGACGAATATTTAAAAATACCTTAAATAACGGCCTACTATAAAGTTTTTGAACAGTTATAGCAAACTGAAATTCTGTCGTCGAAAATAGGGAACAAGAGTGGGGTGGGGGCTGGGGCTGGTGGGGGGGGGGGGGGGCGGGCGGTTGTCGGGAAAGCCATGTCGATGAACTCTTTCTGAGTAGATCAGCACACGATGTCATAGAGAGGGAAGCAATTGCCAGCCTCAAGTACAGGTGTCATTGGGGAAGAAGGCGTATTTAGAATGCAAGAGCTCTCATTAAAAAAAAAAAAAAAAAAAAAAAATGGCTCTGAGCACTATGCGACTTAACATCTGAGGTCATCAGTCCCCTAGAATTTAGAACTAACTCACCTAAGGACATCACACACATCCATGCCCGAGGCAGGATTCGAACCTGCGACCATAGCGGTCGCGAGGTTCCAGACTGAAGAGCCTAGAACCGCTCGGCCACTCCGTCGTTGCTCTCATTCAGACAGATGACAAAGTGAAATATGAAAGCCGAAGTTGTGAAATCTTCCAGTTCCAGCAGACCTTCTGGAGGACCTGTCTAAACAAGAAACCTGGGGCAAATCGAGTCATCGCCGTCCAGTGGGGACGCCTGACCTCTACAGCCTGCTGCAGAAATACCAACCAGCCAGCATACACAAGTGACCCCTCACCCCCCACAAACTGATCTTTATTCTCAGATATTCATTATATACAGCAGTATCCAGGTGTGTACTGTATGCCATGCAACAGAGTCTATGGCAGCTGATGACCATCACATGGAGATCAGTTACTGCATAATAATATTATGCAGCCATCCACCACCCATGGGCCTTTCTCCCGTCTGCTTGCTATCAACTTGCTGTCTCCACTCCAGTGAGTCACCTGCTGATTACTACCTTCTGTTGCCGACCACCTCTCTGGTAAATTGTTTACTTGAGCATGGGCTGGTTTGCTGCTCAGCTACATTGTCCCTTGTCATCTGGCCTGTACGAGGCTATATTGTCATTGTCCATCACCCAAGGTGGGTGCATGTCATTGTCGCTTACTTTCGTTACTGCAAGACTTCACATTATCATTAGGTTGTTGCCGATGTCTGTGGTTTAAACCAATCTTCCCCAGTGACCACTTTCTGATGCATGCTACCTGTGTCGCCATTGTGTCAGTCCTTGATGGTCTACTGCCGATATCTACACTTTAGGACAGAAGTGATCACTACTACCTCCACATCGTCAGCTGCAACTCACAGCGACAACAAACAATATGGTGAAGTTTGAAGACAGTATAATCAGATGGTGTTCTGAAAATCATAAAGCTGTGCGTTAGTTTGCGCCAGGTGGAATGGACAATGTGCGAGGGCTATTTGG
This sequence comes from Schistocerca serialis cubense, assembly GCF_023864345.2. Taxonomy (NCBI): domain Eukaryota; kingdom Metazoa; phylum Arthropoda; class Insecta; order Orthoptera; family Acrididae; genus Schistocerca; species Schistocerca serialis. The sequence goes on along the minus strand of NC_064638.1, from coordinate 259,340,498 downwards.
AAAGTAAGATCCGATAGATCGAGAAAAGGAAAGGTCAGTGAAGATCCGGATGAAGCTTTGCACAAAAGTGTTGGACATGCCTCTAGCATGCCTGTCGATCTCGCCACTTCGCTCCTTACAGTTCTGAGTGAAAAAAAAAAAAAACTATAACAATAGTGTCTCTCGCCCACTGAGAGATTTCGCCTGATTTCACGCAACCTCACATAACGTACCTGTCATGAATTTCCTTCTTCATGACAATCTCAGCTGCACACTGTAAGGGCAGTGAGAATTCCCCTGCAGCCGGCCGAAGTGGCCGTGCGGTTCTAGGCGCTGCAGTCTGGAACCGCGAGACCGCTACAGTCGCAGGTTCGAATCCTGCCTCGGGCATGGATGTGTGTGATGTCCTTAGGTTAGTTAGGTTTAACTAGTTCTAAGTTCTAGGGGACTAATGACCTCAGAAGTTGAGTCCCATAGTGCTCAGAGCCAATTCCCCTGCAGCGTTTTCGGTGGAAAGTGTTTGATCATCCACAATATAGCCCGGACTTGACTCCCTCTGATGTTCATCTCTGTTCACTTGAACCTATGGCAACAACGAACTGCAGATCAGTGTAGATAAGTGGCGGAAAGCACAGGCACCTGCCTTCTGTGAGCGGGCTATTGGAAAGTTTGTACAACACTACAAATGTCTAAGTCGGAACACGTAGCAAACCGCTGCAAATAAAACAGTTTTGATTTTCACTGTGGTTTCCATTTCGCGACCGGCGGGACCTTGCTTTCTGAATAGCCCTCATATCTTATTGTGAGCAGGGAGTAAGACTCAATGTTGGAAGCATGTAAAGTAATACATTCAGGCAGTTATTCTGGTAGAAAGATTATTTTTTATGTTAGTAGTATATTTAACAAAATGACTGCCACACACATGTTGTTGTATATTTTACTGCCAGGCCAGGCTAGGAAATGGGTTGAGGTGTGAGCCTCTGCTGTGGCTGCCAGTAGCCACAAGGTGTCAGGCATAAGGTTCTTCTGTGACCACCATGTTAAGCGTCCTCCACTACGTTCTGTTTTGTTCTCTTCTCGTTTTTTTGGTAGTTGAAAGGGGGTTGACCAGTTCGTTTTTGGGGGCAACCCCAGAGGAAATATTGCAAATTTTAATGAGCCAAGTAACGCAACTGCGAGCAGCGAGTGCAAATATGTCTTATAAAATAAAGACTGTGGGAGCAATCCAGACAGACATAGAAGAGAAAATAAGAGTTCAGAAAGAAAAGAATTTGTCCTTGCATGGTACAGTTACTGAGAGCAGGGATGGCCAAAAATTCGGCTTGCAAGCAGTGCCGTAGCGCTCAGCCTCGCTCCACACTTGTCCAACCACCATGCCTCACTATCTGACCACAAGGAACGGGGAGAGGAGGAACAAACACGCCAAACCTAAATGGCAATCCTGTCTCACTGCATACGACTTGGTTTTATATTTCACATTTTGCAACCACGTAGATCACAGACAAAACTAATTTTCCATATTATTTACTTATTTTTGGTAGGCTGAAGACATAATATATATCTGTTACAAACTGTCGGCACACGGACAGACGCAGACAGTTTCAGGTTTTCACACTCATGTTACCATGTAATCGTGAATTACTTAGTTTCATAATCAAACAAACGTCTTTCCCCGAGTTATGTCTATCGGAATACACACACATCAAAAAAATTTTTGCATCACCCTGGTTCCCAGAACTGCTGAAGATAAGCGTTGGCTGTGAACGCATGACCAGCCCCTATTAGACGGAGGGGATCCGACAGCCAATCGGATCCAGCCATTCCACCAGGAAGGAGGTACACGGCTCGTGTTGTCTGCAGTTCAACATGCCTAGATGATCAATACCGCGGTTTGATCGCATTCGCATTGCTACTTTGTGCCAGGAAGGGTTCTCAACAAGATGCCCAGGCATCTCGGAGTGAATCAAAGCGATGTTGTTCGGACATGGAGCAGATACAGAGAGAAAGGAACCGTCGATGACATGCCTCGCTCAGGCCGCCCAAGGCCTACTACTGCAGTGGATGACTGCTACCTATGGATTATCGCTTGGAGGAACCTTGACAGCAACGCCACCATGTTGAACAATGCTTCTCGTGCAGCCACAGGACGTCGTGCTACGACTCAAACTGTGCGCAATAGGCTGCATGATTCGCAACTTCACACCCGACGTCCATGGGGAAGTCCATCTTTGCAACCACGACACCATGCAGTGTGGTACAGATGGGCTTAACAACATGCCGAATGGACCGCTCAGGATTGGCATCACGTTCTCTACACCGATGAGTGTCTCATATACCTTCAACCAGACAATCGCCGGAGACGTGTTTGGAGCAACCCGGTCAGGCTGAACGCCTTAGACACACCGTCCATCGAGAGCAGCAAGGTGGAGGTTCCATGGTGTTTTGGGATGGCATTATGTGGGGCCGACATACGCCGCTGGTGGTCATGGAAGGCGCCGTAACGGCTGTACGATACGTAAATGCCATCCTCCGACCGATAGTGCAATCATATTGGCAGCATATTGGCGAGGCATTCATCTTCATGAACGACAATTCGCGCCCCCATCGTGCACATCTTGTGGATGACTTCCTGCAGGATAAGTCATCGTTCAGCAGTATGTTCTCCAGACATGGACCCTAACGAATATGCGTGGGACAGATTGAAGAGGGCTGTTTATGGATAACTTGACCCACCAACCACTCTGAGGGATCCACGCCGAATCGCCGTTGAAGAGTGGGACAATCTGGACCAACAGTGCCTTGATGACTTGTGGATAGTATGCCACGACGCACGATGCACAAAGCAAAAGAACATGCTACTGGGTATGAGATGTATCGCTGCGTACAGCAGTCTTGACCACCACCTCTGAAGGTCTCGCTGCATGGTGGTACAACATGCAATGTGTTGTTTTCATGAGCAATAAAAAGGGAGGAAATGATGTTTATGTTGATCTCTATTCCAATTTTCTGTACAGGTTCCGGAATTCTCGGAACCGAGGTGATGCAAAACTTTTTATGATGTGTGACTTTTGCAACTTCATTATGGAGACGTAGAGAAGCACTGTAAACGTCCTGGGCATTTTAAAATAAAAGGAATTCTCATTAAAACGAGAATTACGTTGCATATCAACCAGTTACATCTGCACATGCACAGGGGATACATCAGCACATGCACAGGGGCGCTTTCAACTGAAACGGCAAACGGTCTTGAAAATAGATGTAAAACACATGCACGATTGGCAGTTCCTCAAAAATTTTAGGAAACTGTACTTGCAATTCTTTCAAGGCGACAGTGAATTCTTCAAACATCGTGTTTTCTTTAACGGCAGTGAGATTAGGAAACTGGACTGCCTTTGCTTGAATATGTCTCTTCTATAAAGCGATTTTCTTCTTCAAATGCATCCCCATCAAATCAAAAAGAAGTTGCTTCTTTTCTTACAGTGTTTAGTGTGAGCTGTGTACAGTGAAGTCCACTTAATGTGCGAGGTGTGTAATCATTTGCAGATGTTTTAATTTTCCATCCCGCACTCCTTTCTGCTTCATAATGTCAACAATACCGATTTCCAAACCTAAAAATCGTTCCAGGCATGCCCCTTGACTTAAACAGCGTACTTTGCAATAAGATGTAAAGTCCCTACACCATGATTTCAGTTCAATCGAATACTGTTGCAACTGACAGTGTTATAACGCACGCGACTTAAGATATTTTCCTATTCCCACCACCAAGTTCTTCACATGCTGCATGCCTGCAAATTTAGCAAAAAGTGCTTGTTGATGAACGGAATAATGAGTCCCATCTGTCGATCGTTGTAATGTTTTGCTCTTTCATTGCCAACTAAATCTTTGCATTCCTTCCACACGGTATTGTTAATATATTTGCATAGTAAATTTTTGGTATCCGTCATTTATGCGAGTTTATAATGTACATTGAGATTTCTCTTCTGTCTTTCTCATTCCTTTTTAAAGGCTTGTGACGACAGAGCGTTAGATCGCTTCTTTTTGTGCAAACAGCCTCTGGGCCAGTGAAAGTCCTTCATACGATGCACAAATCGTGAAGAGTAAGCAGCGCTGACACAATGATTCTGCCGAAATGGGGAGAGTTGTGTAGACCGAAAAAAGCCACACCCCAATGAAATGTCTCGCTATAACGAATACTTCCGGGTAGGAATGAGCCCTGGTCCGCTCGCGGCAAGACGTCCGGCCCCCGTGAAGTGTGACTCTAGAGAATAAAGAGAAGAAGCAACGTGAATTTGACGACTGATAGGTTGGGAATAGGCAAAAGTATGCTTAACCGCCGATAAGTTACGCTTGGTTTCTGCAAATTATTGAGAGATTAAAAAGGAGAAGTGCTTGCATAGAAGCAGGAAGTAGGGAGAAGAAAGACGATAATGTGAATTAATTGATGAAGATAGAACTAACGTTGTAGAAGTTAAAGAGAGTAATGCAGTATTCTCAGCTCCAATATCTTGTGAAAATGCTAAGTCTGAATCCCACGAAGACGAAGAGAATGTGTGCTGTAACGAAGTAAATGACTGTGTGGGTGGCAACATAGATGATACTGATTTAGGTGCAGTAGTAATCTATTGGGTGATAAGGGGTGTTGGGGACAAACTGTGGAGATTAGGTCAGATGTACAGGGAAGTATACGTACCAACGTTTTTTGTGTCAAGCAGCGCGTACCAGCAGATGGTAATTTTAATGTACATACTGCGAGGAATGAACAGGAAAGTACTAGTGATATTAAATGTGTTGAACAGTTGCGAATGATAAGGTAATACAGACGGATTTGTTTCTAAAGGACACAGTTTCGTCTCCACTTGCATGCCACGATCTCCTCGTAAAAATGGAGGGAGAAAGAGGAGGAAAATTGCTTGCAAGACTAATAATTGTGCCAACGTGACTGAATATTTTCAGGACTGTCTGCCTTGGAACAAGAAGCTTCATAATGTTGATAATACTTGCAATGTTAAAAATAAACGTAGTGTTATTCTTCTTCGTCTGCGCATTGTCGAACTCGGGGAGACATTGTTTCGGCCGAGGGAAACTGTTGCAAACGACACACTGCTGCAAGGTTTTCTTGTCATGAAGGAAGAACGAACTAAACTGCGTACCAAATCATTAAGATTCAGTTCACGCAGTAAAGTGTCACAGGGCACAGGGAAGTTGTTTTGAGTGGGAGAAAGCTCAAGGATGCACAGCAATCAGTGTGCAGTTAGCGTTAAAGGGAATCAGTAGGACCATAGACCAATATCTTGTGTGTGGTGGTGCATTGTGCGGTTTCCGTTAGAGGCGAGTTTTAAGGATGTGTTTTCAGAGAAAACGTAAGGAAAGCTTCTGTTGTAAAAACAAAAATCCCGATGATGTAACAAAACAACGAGTTGATCGTGGGACTTCGATGAAATTGAACGAAATGTCAGTTTTCAATTTATTTTTTATTCATTAGTAGAACCCATGAGCAATAGGTTCCCAAAGCTTCAATTATGAAATCGCAACCGAAGCACCTGCAAAATATGTAAATCTGTGACGTGTGCTTCCTGCCACGCCCAATTTTTGAAGCAACGTTACAATACTAGCCTTGTGAACGACGACTCCGTGGATTAATTTCAAGCAAACTTGCACGGGACACATCTAAAAGGCTGTGAGATGCACTCTTTGGTTTTATAGATAATTGTGAACTCTGTTCCGTTCGAAGACGGAAAGGACATTAGTGGACACAACAGACTCAGAAAGATGATGGCAGACACTCTTCACGTTGTTTACGGCAAGGCTTTCAGACAGAACCTATCCATTGTAAGTGACATGAAAAGCACAATGTAGGCTACATTTTCCATATAGTGGCAAAATGAACATTCCATCTACCATCAGTATTCATCAGCTCGTGTAAATATCTACACGCTCAGACGGATAACACCCTCTACATTCATAAGAAGAGGCTCCCAAATTGTATCCCGAATGTTGTCAAGCTCACTTACAAGTTTCGGGCCGATCCTGAAGTTCTAAAAATGTGTGTTCGTGGTAAAGCTCAGAACCCAAATCAGTCCCTAAATGTACTCATATAGAAACGCTGCCTTAAAAGCACATTTTCACCTTTTAAAGTTGTCAGAATTGCAGCTTATGTACCCCTTGTTCTATTTAACAATGGGAACATACTGGGATGAAAGTGTTAGAGAGAATGGGATTAAAGATAGGAAATTTCACTCAAAACATATTGAGAAAAATATATTTACAGCGACTTTCTGTAGTGAAAAGTCAGTTGAAGACCTGGTAAAGGAAAGAAGGCAGAAAACAAGAAACCGGAAGAGATGCCTTCTGAAGAGATGACATAACAAAAACGTTAGGTTCAACTGTACATTGTATTTCCTGAAAATTATGCTTTTTAATGGTTGTGTACTTTCTTCTCAGAGTCTATGAAGGTTACAATTACGAATTTTTGTACACTTGTTTCTATAAACCCAAGAAATGTTGTCTGAAGAGTAAATTTCGAAATTCTGAGTGCTAGCTGAGATATGGGGCAAAGTACTTGTAATTTTGCAAAAATTTATATTATACTTACAGAATTATGATTAAAACATTATTAAAATTCTCCTACTGGATATATTCAAAAAACGTCTCGAGAGAAGCTTACTACTATATCAAAGAGATTAAACAGAGAAAATACTGTAGAAATTTCTTGAACAATTTCTGAGAAACGTAAATAAAATTTTTAAATTCTATAAAAAGTTAAATAAAAGTAATACAAGGAACTTCACAGTAAATGTATTAATTTCATGTTCAAAATGTCATTGACGTTTCTTCAAAATTGTGGATTTGATGGATTTTTTAAATAGTGTGTGTTTTTCATGAACGTCCATCCTTAAGAAGCCACCTGATATACAAGAAAGTATGCGGAGCATGAGAAAAAAACTGAATGGAACCATATGCTGTTAAATGATTGTTAAGGAATTTCTTTATATGAGAGCATTTCGTAATTTTATTTTACTACTTTGTTGAGTGACGATTCAAACTAGCATTTAAATCAATATACAGCCAATGAAGCAAGTGGTTTACGCCAAATCAGAGTAAGGAAAAGTGGAGACTTGCCATTGTCATCCATCATTGACGGTAAGCATTTGATAAGGTCTTTACAGCAGCTCTGATGCAAGCAGCTATGGTTTCCTGTACCTGTTGCCTGCTGGGAGGGGGAAACGCTGATTTGGCTTACCATTCACCTGTGACCACATACTACAGGAAGACCAACAACCTTCTCTCCGACTGTGGCTCCATTCTCATAACTGACATGAATAAAGGACTCCTATAACCAGGGATGTTTTACTGAAGTACGATTGTAGTCACCACCACACCTGTAGGCCACATGCAGGTGGGGAGATTGTGCACCATCCTGACTTGCCAATAGGCCGATTCAACCGCCACGGGCCTGACCGCTATTGATGACTAAGTACATAAAATATGATAAGCTGAGTCATGTAAAATGGAAAACACCTTAAGAATTTGAACAGCCTACGCTGAATACTGCTGCGAAGAGTTTAATGAGATCCGTCCAGATGGCGAGCATTATTTTTGGGAATCCAGAAGTTCGGGGTCGAGACCTAATTTTAATGGATCCCCAAGATCGAAAACCCGAACAATTTTATTAGCTTCACCTTATGCAAAAATAACAAACTGTCTCAATATAACGTTTTTTCAAAAACAGATTTCAGCTGGAACAAGAAAGAACATTTATACAGTTCATTTGATATACAACATATTTGAAATATATAAGTAATGAAGGTCTTCAAATGACTAATTAAATTCACTAAATAACTATTCAGCAAAATTAAAGAAAAATACTTATTAAATCATTACGTTCACTGGAATTTTCTTCCCAAGCCCACTGGAGCCTTGGAATACTAGCAACAAATAATGCAAAACTGTAACAGAGAGAGAGAAGCACAACTAAAAAAGAGCATTTACATCGTTAAAATACCTATTCAAACAACTAGTAAGGTTTCACCAATACGACCAAATAGTGAATACGCCAGATATGGTCTGAAAACTTTTAAACGGCTACAGGAGAATATAAATAAGAGAGAGTTGTGATTAAGTATTGTTAAAACTAAGTTCTGCTTGGCACTTCCTAAATTATCACAAAAACTTTAGGAAAACAGTAACTATAAAATGCCCTCAGCAGAGGTAATGAATTAAAAATATTGAACACGGAACTCAACATTTAGCAACCAACTTAGAAAAAGATAAGCTATATACTGCGAACGTCGGTAACTGCTATCACTCACATCGACGTTCAGATTACACTGAAGCGCCAAAGAAACTGGTATAGGCATGCGTATTCAAATACAGAGATATGTAAATAGGCAAAATACGGCGCTGCGATCGGTAACGCCTATATAGGACAACAAGTGTCTGGCGCAGTTGTTACATCGGTTACTGCTGTTACAATGGCGGCTTATCAAGATTTAAGTGAATCCGAACATCGTGTTATACTCAGTCCTCGAGCGATGGGACACAGCATCTCCGAGGTAGTGATGAAGTGGGACTTTCCCGTGCGACCATTTCACGAGTGTACCGCCAATATCAGTAATCCGGTAAAACATCAAATCTCCGACATCGCTGCGGCCGAGAAAAGATCCTGCAAGAACAGGACCGCCGCGCGGGATTAGCCGAGCGGTCTGGGCGCTGCAGTAATGGACTGTGCGGCTGGTCCCGGCGGAGGTTCGAGTCCTCCCTCGGGCATGGGTGTGTGTGTTCGTCCTTAGGATAATTTAGATTAAGTAGTGTGTAAGCTTAGGGACGGATGACCTTAGCAGTTAAGTCCCATAAGATTTCACACACATTTGAACATTTCTTTGAAGAACTGGACCAACGACGACTGAAGAGAATCGTTCAAAGTGACAGAAGTGCAACCCTTCCGCAAATTGCTACAGATTTCAATGCTGGGCCATCAACAAGCGTGTCAGCGTGCGAACCATTCAACGATATATCATCGATGTGTGCTTTCGGAGCCGAAGGTCGACTCGTGTGCCCTTGATGACTGCACGAGGCAAAGCTCTACGCCTCGCCTCGCCTGGGTCCGTCAACACTGACATTGAACTGTTGATGAGGGGAAACATGTCTCCTGGTCGGACGAGCCTCGTTTCAAATTGTATCGAGCGAATGGACATGTACGGGTGTTGAGACAACCTCATGAATCCAAGGACCCTGCATGTCATCAGGTGGCGGCTCTGTAATGGTGTGGGGCGAGTGTAGTTGCAGTGATATGGGTCCTCCGATGCGTCTAGATACGAATCTAACAGGTGTCTCATACGTAAGCATCCTGTCTGGTCATCTGCACCCATTCATGTCCATTGTGCATTCCTTCGGACGTGGGCAATTCCAGCAGGACAATGCAACACCGCACACGCCAGAATTGCTACAGAGTGGCTCCAGGAACACTCTTCTGAGTTTAAACACTTCCACTGGCCACCAAACTCCCCAGATATGAACATTATTGATCATATCTCGGATGCCTTGCAACATGCTGTTCAGAAGAGATTTCCACCCTCTCGTTCTCGTACGGATTTATGGACAGCCCCACAGGATTCATGGTGACAATTCTCTCCAGCACTACTTCAGACATTAGTCATGCCACGAGGTGTTGCGGCCATTCTGCGTGCTCGATGGGACCCTACACGACGTTAGGCAGGTGTACAAGTTTTTTGGGCTCTTCAGTGTATATTGATAAGTGAACAAAGAAAATATGGACTTTCGTAAGCAGAAAAGATAAATCAGCGGCGATTTAGGGGTGAGATCCGGAGCGATGATAGCTTAGCACAAAGTTCTCACCGAATAATTTTCTTCTAGGATCGCCTCCGATGCGGTGTGCCAAACTTAATCACGGTTAACTTCCTTTTTAAGGTGCTTCACCAAGTTAACAGCCAGGCCTGGGTTACAGGAAACGCACCGGAAGCAGAAATGAGCCAAGAACTTTCTCACTCGGTCAGAGCATAGAGGAACGTCGCAATGAACCAGGCCTAGCCCACTATACGTGATAAGTGTCACAATTCATTCCAGCACACGAATAACGAGGCGAGCTCAACCAATCGACTCGAGATGGCGATGCGCTGGCTGCCCCCTGTGGACGTGGAAAGTAAACAAGTTGTCACCATTTAAGAAATGATACACTGTGATACACTGACATGACAAAGAAAACGACGCACCACGAAGGAATTATCCGAACGAAGCGGAGTGTTGTAGATGTACAAACAAATGATTAGAGTTTCAGAAAAGTTGGATGATATATTCAAATGCAAGAACATCACAGATTGGGGAAGTCAATAACGCCTTGGTCCCCCTCGGACCACTCCTTATCCAAGCATTTATTCGACTTGGCATTGGTTGACAGAATTGTTGGATGAACTTCTGAGGGATATCGTGCCAAATTCTGTCCAACTGAAACATAAGTTCGTCAAAATCTCGAGCTGGTTGCAGGGCCCTGCCCGTAATGCTCCAAACGTTCTCAGTTGGGAGTGATCCGGCGACTTTTCTGGCCAAGGTCGGTTTGGCAAGCACGAAGAAAACCAGTAGAAACTCTCGCCGTCTGTGAACAGGCTGAAATGTAAGCACAGGATGGCTTGCCATGAAGGGAAACTAAACGGGGCTTAATTGGAAGTGGAAGTCATCAGTTCTAATCCAGCTAATGAGATTCCAGACCGAAGACGCCCAGGACAGAGGGGGATACCTACCTGTCACCCACCATACAACCAGGGGTGATGGTCTTGAAATAATGTCCGCCCACACGGCGAGTGTTGTTACTGCTTGTCTTCGTGCTCGTCAAATCCTACGTGGCTAGCAAGGTCGGAGGATCTCTGCCCAGTTGAGAACGTCTGGAGCATTATGGGCAGGGTCCTCCAACTAGCTCGCGATTTTGACGGCCTAACGCGCCCGATGGACAGAATTTGGCACGATATACCTCGGGAGGACATTCAATAACTCTGTCAATCAATTATAAGTCGAACAGCTGTTTGCATAAGGGCCATAGGTGGATGCTGTGAAGCTTTTTCTCTTGAATAAAACATCCAGTTTTTCTGAATCTGTAATCATTAGTTTGTCTATACATGCACATCACATCTACCGATTTCCGTCCCATTCTGGTATTACCTTCGTAGTGCGTTGCTGTTTGTTTTTTTTTTTTTTTTTTACCTTATTGTATTTTCTGTTAAATGCGTACGGGCTAGCATGTGGTATCTGGCTAGTTTTGGCTGAGCTGAGGCGTAGTCATCGACAGAAAGCTTTTCCTGTATGCAGAACAGCAAGGAAATTGGCGTTTACCTGGAGGATTCTGACTGGCATGTCGCGAGTGTGGGTGGTCTCAGTATCGTGAATGGGGCAGCTTAGCGGCGCAGAGGCTGTGTCAACAGAATCTGTAATATACATAAGAGTTTACAAGGGTCTTGGGAGAGCACTCACGCAAGTGTGAAGCCCGATTTGGTATTTCACCATATCGCTTGTTGCGCCATGGTGTCGAGCTCACAAAAAGAATTGCTCTGAGCACTATGGGACTTAACATCTGAGGTCATCAGTCCCCTAGAACTTAGAACTAATTAAACCTAACTAACCTAAGGACATCACACACGTCCCTGCCCGAGGCAGGATTCGAACCTGCGATCGTAGCGGTCGCGCGGTTCCAGACTGAAGCGCCTAGAACCGCTCGGCCACACCGGCCGGCGGCGAACTCATAGATCGTATCCAGAGAGTCTAGGCAAATGTGCCAGGTGCAGTTGATATGTTACGGACGCCGTAGGAGATCAGTCGCGTACACGAAAGTCGCTATCGCGGATGGCGCCAGTGCAGCGAGCATGAGGCGATTCTCGAAAATTTGGGAAGTAGTTTGGACTGCATAGAAGATCTTTCTTAGGACATGAGGCCCGTTCCTGAATTTCGAGACCGCTGCGCTGGTGCCAACGCTTGGGAGTTGTTGACCGGAGCTTTTGTCTTGCGAAATAGAGCACTCGTTGATTAGATGATGTCTTAAAAATTATCCAGAGGGGAGAACAGCCATCGCCTTTCGTACGGGCGGAAACGAGAGTTCTGTCACATTGGTCAGGACTTCAACCATTCTCTCGGTTGAATGTCTCATACCGAATCATTGTAAATTTGTTTAAACCGAAAAATTAATAGACTGATTCTAGTAGTAACAAACTTTTAGGAGAAAATGTTCGCTACGTGGTCTCCCATTGGATAATCAGTATTTTTTCGCTGTCTTTCTGCAGCAAGTTCAGAGTTGGACGAGTCGCAAAGTGGAGAAGTTCTAGCTGTCATTAGAGGGAAGGAAGATGAACGGTACTGTAGGCTGAGGGGCGAGCCATAGCAGTAATCTTCGGCTGTGTAGTGACCGAGGTGAGAGTTTCAGCCTCTATGCCTGCCGTGGGCAGCGCTTGCATCGCAGATGTCTTCTGCAGTTGCTGAAGTAGCCGACGATCTTCTCGTCTCTTAATGTTGGTAAGTTCTGGCAGCAAAGCGAGGCGAGATATTGGTGCTGAGGCAAGAGTAGGTGAGTTTTAAGTTAAAGCAAGGGGGGATCTTGTTTCAAGTCACGCTCTGGCAGTCGATGGCCTAACCTTTACTTACTTGCTTGGGTTCCTGAATGTACTTTCCGAAGCGCACCAGAACGACGGACTCATCAGGTCAGATATGAAACCGTGCACTTAATTTACTTGAATGATTTCGTGAGTTAGTTACCAAACTATCTTCTTCCCTTTCCCGCGGACAGTTCTTGTTAGCCATTTTACTGTATGGATTTCATGTTCATATTTCACCTCCACTGTGTGAATCAGTTAGCTATTACATTTGTTTTTCACCTGTTATTCCTCTTGTGGAATATTTTGTGATAACAATCATCTAAGTTTCCGATCTTTCAATTCACTATTTAGAGACGAATCCCTTCAAGCCTGTTGTCACTATTAGTGTCAACAATAACCACACCTACGATTCACTTGTCAGGGCCAACTGATTTTCAATCCGTTCCCATTGCACACAGTTCATCACACACTTCTCGGTCGGAGAGAGGCGATCTGCATATTGACTTTCTTCATTCGATTCAGATCAAAGGCAATGTTTAGATTTAGCAGCAGCCCAGTGGCGTTTGTAGTGTGGTTACCCAAGCGCTTGAAGTCCATCAGTTTGTGCCGTGCTGTTCTGGCGATAGTAACTCGCTTGTAAAGTTGTCCACACTGTCAAAACGTATGCGAGAGTCGAAAAGTTGCTTATGGTTCTCATTTATGGCTATTGTTATCAAAATGTTGAGGTAGCGGTGCCGAATGGAATCCTGATGGTGCGAAGCTCTCACGATCTATCTTTGCAAATTTTATCGGAAAAATCAAGAAACAGAAATGTAAAGAATAAAATCCTCCGACTAAAAGAAAAGCAGCTGATGAGGGAAACGCAATGAAAGTTTCACCAGTCGTAGCAAACAATCTAAATGTCACTACAAAGTAATTTGAATGTGCATGTGGAGTCCGCCAAATAAGTGTTCTGAGAATATCACATGCAAAGGCATTTCCACCTTTTCTCATTTCACTCTATCAGCAGCTTCATGGCGATGACTTTCAGAATCTGTTCAGTTCTCCGAATGGTTTTTACGAAAACTGCAAATGGATGTGTCCGTCTTTGCAAGATTTTGTTTACGATTGAAGCGTCGTTTACAAACCAATATTGGCAACATTAACTACTGCTTAGTTGAACATTAATTCCGATTCAGAGACGTGGATAAACAATTAACTTGGTATGTCGAAGTATGGTGCGAGTTTTTCAAGAAGCGTGATGATGATCTCTATAGTTTATGGGGCTCTAAAAGGGTACAAGCACTTACAGTTCCTGACAGACATGCTGCCGCAGTTATTGGAAGACTTCGCACTGGACATGAAACTGTCAGTGTGGAACCAACATGACGGAGTTCCGATAAGTGGCGGCGCTATGCCTAACCTTCAAAATGGCGTATGTAACAGAGCTGCATTCCAAGCATAGAGTGTCATTAACTTTCTTATAGCGAAAAACCGCTTTTGAACAGTTTATTTCTAACCTATTGTAATGGTACGTAAATTATCAGCAATACTATGTCACTTGTTACTTGCATTTAATTACACTAACGAAGAGTTCATACGTTTAGCAAGGCAGCAATAGAAGTCAATGCACTGAATGTGTTTTTAGAGTACGTGAACAGGGCTGTTACTCTTATTTACCGAAAACGAAGTGTTGGATTTACTCAGTGACACTATACAGTTATTCTGAAAGTATGACACCTATAAAGCGCAATTTTGTATCTGATGTATGACTGTGACTGGGTATAAAGTAGGAAAAATAATATGGATAAAGTACTAATTTGAGAAATGTTTACAAAATGACTTGAAGGCCTTGTATTTTTATTTTAATATTCGGGAAATAAGGGGCGAGCACTTTACATGGTAGCCGCCGTTCACCCTCAGAGACCGCGCTGCCTGTTGTTGATATGTACTCTGACAGGTGACCCCTCATTGTAAGTGAACTACTCGACGTTTCTGTAAGCCATAGCAATACCACCTGCATGTATGCCGACAAAATGCTCAAGAAAATTATCTACGACATTACGTTGCGTTTCTCCAAGCTGTGTGTAATGCGACATATATGAACTCTGTACTGAGAATTTTAAACGTGACTTGTCCTTGGTAAAACAACATAAAATTGAAAGAAAGGATAAGGATAAAACCTATCTGGTACATGCTCTCGAAGATGCAGATGGTGATAATGATGATGATGAGGATTTTAGAGGACTCATCCGTATTTGTTCAGGATTCATGTTAAATCTGAAAATACGTATTTGGTAAGTCGCACAATGACGTATCTTTCAAGCAATGATACGTTGACGAAGTACTTCATACCGCCCGTCATGGACGCAGCTATTAATCGTTACTGGAAGGAACAGACAATTCAGTCGAGGTTACGTGAAACCGCAAGTTGCACATAATAAAGTATCTGTACCAAGAAACAATTTTCTGACCGCAAGCGAGAAAATAACGAAACCATCCACAGCGCACGGATCATTCCGAATAGATTACCTCCGTGGTTTTGGCTAACGCAGAGGTCTCTGAATGACGACTCGTATTCTTCATGCCGTCGGAAGATCAGGAAAGGAGTTCCCTCAGCCTCGGACGCTAAATCAGAACCTACTTCATCGCCAGTGTGGCGTCGTATGTACAGGTTTGCTCCGTGGTAGGTGTTACGGTTTCTTTGTTTTGTGCGCTAAAAACTAAATGTGGAGTGGCCAGTATGTAGCAGTGCTCTACCTGCTCTGCATGAATGGCCTTACGATGATACTCACCAGCTACATGCAGTAGTAGTAATAGGTATCATTTAAATAACTTTTACATTGATCTAAATATTACTTGACGGTTCAGTAGACGATACTTCCTCCTCGTTGCAGAACGAAACAGTTGTCAGATAGCAAGAGCTACCTGACAACGAGTGCTTCTCGAAACCAGACATACAGGTTTCTTACCTTCTGTTCCCCTACTCCAGTGTCAAACTGCCTGTCATAAGTTAGTATCGTTCCATAACATCTTCTTCATCGATTGCAGGACCGTAATTAGGGGAGAAAGACGTTCGCACAAAAGCGAATGATATGTGTAACTAAAAGATGCCAAAAGTTAGCAAGTTAGCAAGGGCAGGACAGTTTAAGTCGTAAATTTTTAAACTGTTTGATGCAGATAGATACCACCTACTGTGTAACTATCTTCAGTGGAATCATATCCAAGTCCTGATGACCTACCGTAAATAAAATCGCACATGGCACCACGCTGTTATTATAGATAACAGACCATAACATTTGTAATCGCAACGTGGTACTATGTGCGATTTTATTTACGGTGAGTCATCATGCGTAGGAAATAATTGTACTGAAGATAGGTAAACAGTGGCTGAAATCGATATATATATATATATATATATATATATATATATATATATATATATATACAGGGTGAGTCACCTAACATTACCGCTAGATATATTTCGTAAACCACATCAAATACTGACGAATCGATTCCACAGACCGAACGCGAGGAGAGGGGCTAGTGTAATTGGTTAATACAAACCATAAAAAAATGCACGGAAGTATATTTTTTAACACAAACCTACGTTTTTTTAAATGGAACCCCGTTAGTTTTGTTAGCACATCTGAACATATAAACAAATACGTAATCAGTGCCGTTTGTTGCATTGTAAAATGTTAATTACATCCGGAGATATTGTAACCTACAGTTGACGCTTGAGTACCACTCCTCCGCTGTTCGATTGTGTGTATCGGAGAGCACCGAATTACGTAGGGATCCAAAGGGAACGGTGATGGACCTTAGGTACAGAAGAGACTGCAACAGCACATTACGTCCACATGCTAACACCTTTTTATTGGTCTTTTTCACTGACACACATGTACATTACCATGAGGGGTGAGGTACACGTTCGACGGGCGTTTCATAGGACGTGGAGGACGCATAAATTGGCCAGCCCGTTCTCCTGATCTTACACCTCTGGACTTCTTTCTGTGGGGTACGTTAATGGCGAATGTGTACCGTGATGTGCCTACAACCCCAGAGAATATGAAACAACGTATTGTGGCAGCCTGCGGCGACATTACAGCAGATGTACTGCGGCGTGTACGACATTCATTACGCCAGAGACTGCAATTGTGTGCAGCAAATGATGGCCACCACATTGAACACCTATTGACCTGACATGTCGGGACACGCTCTATTCCACTCCGTAATTGAAAACGGAAACCACGTGTGTACGTGTACCTCACCCCTCATGGTAATGTACATGTGTGTCAGTGAAAAGAACCAATAAAAAGGTGTTAGCATGTGGACGTAATGTGCTATTCCAGTCTCTTCCGTACCTAAGCTCCATCACCGTTCCCTTTCGATCCCTACGTAATTCGGTGCTCTCCGATACACACGATCGAACAGCGGAGGAGTGGTACTCAAGCGTCAACTTTAGGTTACAATATCTCCGGATGTAATTAACATTTTACAATGCAACAAACGGAACTAATTACGTATTTGTTTATATGTTCAGATGTGCTAACAAAACTAACGGGGTTCCATTAAAAAAACGTAGGTTTGTGTTAAAAAACATACTTCCGTGCATTTTTTTTATGGTTTGTATTAACCAATTACACTAGCCCGTCTCCTCACGTTCGGTCTGTGGAATCGATTCGTCAGTATTTGATGTGGTTTACGAAATATATCCAGCGGTAACGTTAGGTGACTCACCTTGTATATATATATGGTTCGGACACTTGGATGATGTCGTCCATGATACCGAACAGCATACATAGCACACGCCCGTTGGGCACTTTGATCACAATAGCCATATATCAACACGATATCGACCTTTTCCGCAATTGGTAAACGGTCCATTTTAATACGGGTAATGTATCACGAAGCAAATACCTTCCACACTGGCGGAATGTTACGTAATACCACGTACTTATACGATTGTGACTATTACAGCGCCATCTATCACAAAGCAAAAAAAGTGGTCCAACTAAAACATTCATATTTCTTTACGCAGTACACGAATATGTAATTAAAATGGGGGTTCCTATTTAAAAGAACGCTGATGATATCCGTTTGACCTATGACAGCGCCATCTAGCGGGCCAACCATAGCGCCATCTGGTTTCCCCATTCAAGCTAGACAAGTTTCGTTCTATGTAGTTTTTTTCATTTGACGCTTATTTCGTGAGATATTTGGCCCGGTCACTATCAATGGGCCACCCTGTATATGGGCTCAACTAATGTCTTAAGTAGTGCTGGAGGGAATTGACACCATGAATCCTGCAGGCCTGTCCCTAAATCCGTAAGAGTACGAGGAGGTGGAGATCTCTTCCGAACAGCACGTCGCAAGGCATCCCAGATATGCTGAATAATGTTCATATCTGGGGAGTTTGACGTCCAGCGGAAGTGTTTAAACTCAGAAGAGTGTTCCTGGAGCCACTCTGTAGAAATTCTGGACGTGTGGGGTGTCACATGGTCCTGCTCGAATTGCTCAAGTCCGTCGGAATGCACAATGGACATGAATGGATGCAGGTGATCAGACAGGATGCTTACATACGTGTCACCTGTCAGAGTCGTGTCTAGACGTATCATGGGTCACATATCACTATAACTGCACACGCCCTACATCATTACAGAGCCTCTACCAGCTTGAACAGTCCCCTGCTGACATGCAGGGTCCATGGACTCATGAGATTGTCTCCACACCCGTACACGTCCATCCGCTCGATACAATTTGAAACGATACTCGTCTGAACAGGCAACATGTTTCCAGTCATCAACAGTCCAGTTTTGGTGTTGACGGGCCGAGGCGAGGTGTAAAGCTTCGAGTCGTGCAGTCGTCAAGATACACGAGTGGGCGCCCAGTTACGAAAGTCCATATCGATGATGTTTCGTTGAATGGTTCGCACGCTGACACTTGTTGGCCACCCGGCATTGCAATGTGCAGCTATTTGCACAAGGGTTGCACTTCTGTCACGTTGAACGAATATCTTCAGTTGTCGTTGTTCCCATCCTTGCAGGATCTGTTTCCGGCCGCAGCGATGTCGGAGATTTGATGTTTTACCGGATTTCTGATATTCACGATACGCTCGTAAAATGATCGACAGGGAAAATCCCCACTTCATCGCTGTCTCGGAGATGATGTGTCCCATATCTCGTACGCCGACTGTAACACCACGTTCAATCCTGATAACCTGCCATTGTAGCAGCAGTAACCGATGTAACAATTGCGCGAGACACTTGTTTGTCTTTTATAGGCGTTGCCGACCGCAGCGCCGTATTCTGTCTGTTTACGTATCTCTATATTTTAATACGCATGCCTATGCCAGTTTCTTTGGCGCTTCGAGACGACTAAACAAACATGTCACGCAATTAAATTTGATACAAGAAAAAACCGCTAATGAAAGCCTATTATTCCGCCACAGTTATATGTGGCTAGTTGACCGCCGCCGAAAATCACATAGACCAGCCGTTCACAAACACAGTAAAAATTCCCATAATTGTGTTTTGGAAGTCTATGTGCCGCAGGAAACTCTGCAAGTTCTACAACACTTATACCATTTACAGCGAAAATGTATGTTGTTCATTAGGACTTTTGCCTCTTCGTGCAAATACAAAATTTTTATTGGGATACTGGTATGTGCAGACACGAAAGAGATCGACATAAAACTTACCACAAAAAAATACAAGTCATTATAACGACAGAAGTTTGGAGAGGCATTTAGTCTCTCATTATGTTTCCCTTAACTTACCCTATCCTCCATGGCCCCCTCCTCCATATTCCTTTCGAGAAGGTCCAACAGGGCCACCAACATCTTCACAACGCAATGTCAGGATCACTGTCAATAGCGTTCAAGGAGAGTTGTCATGATAATTGTGTAATAAATGTTGCCTCTTATCCTTTGTTTTTAATAACGTTTTTGCTGTCAGTCACATCTACATTCATGCAGAGTTCCACACGTTCGTGGAAGAGACGTCCACTTTGCCCCACAGATTTGTGACTTCAAATTGCGTAATTTGATTTTAAACACAGCTCTGCGTCTCACAACAGTAGTGTTAAATTAACATACGGAAGTGACTACGACAATGTGTAGTTAATGAAAATTTTTGTGCTCTGAAAATTGTCCTTCGTGAATTTGATGAACTCATTATTTCGCATAAATGTGCTCAGTATTTCACAGTAGAAAAAGTCAACAGTGCGCGTGTGTTACACTTCTCAGAAAAAGGTGGGCGCACCTATTTTAAAATAATCCGTCGGGTAGAAATTTCAGTGGCATATTTCAACATGAGTTAAAATCTTTCTCTATACAGATTTGTATTACAGTTTTAAATGAAGTGTTTAAGGTGTACAGGCAAATTTTAGTTTACTATTTTCTGTTTTCCCTAGCCATTTTAACAAATCCTTTACATGATATTTGTGTTTGAATTGAAGCATAATGACAACAGCATCTGTGTTTCGTATGCATATTGCTTGGCTTATTTTATGTTGCAGCTATGAATGTATACATAAATTTCATAAGTCTGTATCTTAAAGACATGCCGAGAAGCTTTTGTGTGTTATTTTATACACTGAGGCGACAAAAGACATGGGATAGAATATGCATGCATACAACTGTAATTACCGGACTTTGAAAGCGGAATGATAACTGGAGCTAGACGCATGGGACATTCTATTTCGGAAAACGTTAGGGAATTCAAAATTCCGAGATTCACAGTGTCAAGAATGTGCATGGAGAATGCGGAGGATAACGGCCTTCACTCAGCGACCGAGAGCAGCGGCCTTTGCGTAGTGTTGTCTGTTCTAATAGACAAGCAACACTGCGTGAAATAAATCCAAAAATCAATTTGGGATATAAAACGAGCGTAGGACGGTGCGGAGAAATTTGACGTTAATAAGTTATGGCAGCAGACGATCGAAGCGAGTGCCTTTGCTAACATCACTACATCGCCTGTAGTGCCCCTCCTGGGCTCGTGACGATATCGGTTGGACGCTAGATGACTGGAAAACAGTGGTCTGATCAGATGGCACACAATTGCATTAGGTAAGAGCTGATGGCGGGGTTCGATTGTGGCCGACCCCACGAAGTCATGGACCCACGTTGTCAACAAGGCACTTTGCAAGCTGGTGATGGCTCGATGGAATGAGCTGGGCCCAATGGTCCAACTAAACCGGCCACTGACTGCAAATAGTTACGTTCGGCTACTTGGAGATTATTTGCAGCCATTCATGGACTTCACGTTCCCACACAGCGATGTCCTGTCACCGGGTCACAACTGTTCATTATTGGCTTGAAGAATATTCTGGACAGTTCGAGTGAATGATTTGACCATCAAGATCGCCCGACATGAATCACATCGAACATTTATTGGACATAATCGAGATGTCATTTCGTGCACAATATCCTGCACCGGCAATACTTTCGCAATTATTGACGGCTATAGAGGCATCATGGCTCAACATTCATACAGCGGACTTCCAACGTCTTCGTGAGTCCATGCCACGTCGAAGAGTTGCATCACGCCGGACAAAATAAGGTCCTGCACGATATTAGGAGGTGTCCCATGACTTTTGTCTCCTCAGGGTACAGTTCTTCAAATGAAAACATATGGTATGTAGTTGAGAACGTAGTTTTATGTGGAGACACTCTTGGAGAAATATGTCTCGATTTTTTTTACCGCCTCATATTTGTTTCTATATTCAGGCATTCAAGGACCAGAGATTATGTCGATGACTGTGATGGAGGGAGGTTAGTAGTGATTCTTATTCCATTATACGGTAGGCAACTCAGCTTTTTTCCTAGTAGTAGTTCAGCGTCGAGCGTCCGTTTCCATACACCACTAAGCATGTAATCAAGAATACATAGAAACATTTGTCTGTGGTACGTATAGCCTACCTCCAGCCCATCTTTTATGTTATTGTACTACTGAATTTACTCCATGTGCTTTGAAACGAACCGCGTGTTGCATGTGTTTGCTGTGTTAATTTATTCCTTTTTTTACTCAGAATTATTTTTGTTCGTACTGGGTGAATGCCTGAAAAGGCCACGGTTTCAGTCTTATTTGTGTATATAGTCAAACTCAAGCCTGCGCTTATGTCATGCCATTTGCAATTCATCTTCGCTGTCTTATTTCATAGCTTGATCATCTGCGAATAACATTGTGTTGTTACGTACATTCCTCTCATTATTCATGCCTGATGGTATTTTGTCTCTTTTCCCACATTCTGATCATGTCGTTTGTATAGATATTGCATAATGTTGGTGACAAGGTAAGCTCTTATTTTACTTCATGATTTGTTTGTATTTCAGGTGTTCATGTGAAATCTTCTTGCGATTTGGCTAAGATGTTTAGGGACTCCACTTTTTTCCATTGTTGCTCATAGCTTATCTCTGTGAATTATATTAAATGCTTTTTCATAATCTACAAATTCTAAGAGAGTTTCCATCTAGATATTTCGTCACCTAGGTGGAAATTCACCCAAAATTTGTGGATTATGAAAACGGGTTTGGCGAAATTCACGGAGATAAGCTAAGGCCGATAATGGAAAAAGAGGAATCCCTGAACATCTGATACGAAAACAGGTAGCCCATTTCAGATATTTCGGCCGTGACACATCGTATGAACAAAATATGGACGTACAGAAAAAAAAACTACTAGTTACCAGCCTGTATGTGGCACAATAAGGAGAAAACTTGAGCATAAAACAAGGAAAGAACACAACTGAAATTTTATAATGTCATGACAGTTCCCACTTTATTATATTGGGCAGACAGATGAGCACTGGGAAATAAAGACTAACGGCAACTGGAAGCACCAGAAATGAAGTTTCTAGGATCTGTGAAAGGCTGCACTAGGGAAAACAAAATTAGAAATAAAGCAATAAGGAAACAATAAGGGATGCAAATAATAATCAAAAAACGCAGTCCAGTACAAAGAAAAACAGAGAAAATATACTTCGTTCCCCGAAACAAAGACTTCCTAAATTATCAATAGACTATAAACGATGGAGCAAGAGAAGCATGGGACGACTGAAGAAGATAAGGTTCTCTCATGGAGCGGTTATCTGATGAACACAGCACGCAAATTTGTCTGCACTCACTGCTCGCCGTGCTGCTGCCAAGCCGTCAATGGAGTGTTTTCATGTCTGTCATGTTCCAGAACTTACCTTTAACGTTACGTAAAGAAACCACACTCCTTAATCCATGGAACTGGCATAAATCGTGGCAAAGAGTTACAACGAGTTCTATCATCTATACTCTGTGGTAACAAAAGTCATGAGATACCTCCTAATGTAGTGTCGGGCCCCCTTTTGCCTGGGGAAGTGCTGCAACTCGATGTGGAATGGAATCAATAAGTTGCCTGCAGAAATATTGAGCCATACTGCCTCTACAGCCATTCATAATTGCGAAAGTGTTGCCAGGCAGCATTCTGTACACGAACCGACCTGTCGATAATGTCCCATAAATGTTCGATGGAATTCGTTTTGGTCAACCTGGGTGGCCAAATCATTCTCTCGAATTGTCCAGAATGTTCTTCAAACCAATCACGAACAACTGTGACCTGGTGACGTGACATCGTTGTGTAGGAACATGAAGTCCATGAATGGCTACAGATGGTCTCCATGTAGCCGAAAATGACCATTTTCACTCAATGGTCAGTTCAGCTGGACCAGAGGACCCAGTCTATTCCATGTAAACACAGCCAACACAATTATGGAGCCACCACCAGCTTGCAAAGCGCCTTGTTGAAAACTTGGGTCCATGGCTTCGTGGTGTCTGCGCAACACTCGAACCCTATCAGCTTGCTGCGCCAAGAGGGTGGGGTTGGATTGTTTCGGGGAAGAGAGACCAAAGAGGGAGGTCATCGGTCTCATCGAATTAGGGACGGAAGTCGGCCGTGCCCTTTCAAAGGAACCATCCCGGCAGTTGCCTGGAGCGATTCAGGGAAATCACGGAAAACCTAAATCACAATGGCCGGACGCGGGATTGAACCGTCGTCCTCCCGAATGCTGCGCCAAGAATAAGCACAGGCGTGGATTTGGGACATTCTTGTAAATTTCGCGCAGCTGTGGTTGGAAGGCACATCGTATGGCAGGCGCGGGCAATATTGATAATTTGCAAACGATTCTGCGAGGCAGGTTTATGACACCGCCCACAGGCACCAAGGCAACAAGGCACTGTATGCAAGTGTGAAGTAATCAGGGCAGCACAAGGCACTGACGTGCTGTGGAGAACCCGTAAGTCGCAGTTACAACAGCGCCTAGTGACGTGAGTGTAGGTGCCAAACTGGCTAAGGAAAACTGACTTTGTAATTATTAAAGAACACTCCACTTGTCCCCTCCAGAAGAAGTCAAAGGCATTGGGAAGAGATATACGAGAAGCCGATAATATAGCTCGGAGGCTCAAATCGGGCAGACGTATTGCCATTCTGTCCGCCTCTAGAACTGGAGAGAATGATGATTGTTAAAGTTACGGGCCAACCACGACGACCTTTAGAAGCCGATAATATAGCTCGGAGGCTCAAATCGGGCAGACGTATTGCCATTCTGTCCGCCTCTAGAACTGGAGAGAATGATGATTGTTAAAGTTACGGGCCAACCACGACGACCTTTTGGTGGTGGTTATCGGCTGCCAACCGGGCCGCTGAAACTAGCTCCCACCTCCGCTGCACAGGTGCGTCATAGCTGTGGCGGGGCGCGCCACACCTTGAGTTGCACCGGCGCGAGGAGCGAATGGGCTGCTGGCCTCCTCTCTCTAGGTGACGCCATCCGACGGGTTGCAAGCTGCCGACCGCAGGAGCGGGGCCGGGACGCGATCTCGAGGCATACGAAATCCCAACGGCAAAAAACTGTACGAACATTCGCTAGGTAGAAACTACATTACACTAGCGCCGGCTGAACCGACGCACATTCCCTATCAGAGGGGACACAGGCCAGACGTGATAGACATGGCCCTCATCAAGGGCATTACAGCGCCACTCAACGTTGCCGTTGAAAACGATCTGCCCTCAAACCACCAACCTGTAATACTATACATCGAGGAAACACTGCAGCACACAGAACAACGCAAGATGTTGGACTACGGGCGTGCGAATTGGACATTGTTCAAGCAAACGCTTGATAGCCACATCCCACCTATACACGAAATTAACGAAACAGGACAAATTGACGAGGCAGTGGAAACCCTCACTAACGCCGTCCGGGACGCAATGGCAGGCACCATACCTGATCGCACCTCACAACAACGCAGTGCGGCCCTGCCCCAGGAAATCCTGGGCCTAATCTCAATGAGGAATCGCCTCAGGAGACAATGGCAGCGCACCAGGCGTCCGTACTTCAAACGGCACATTAACAGACTACAGGGCATCATACACGATAAAATACAAACACATAGAACACAACAGTGGAATCAAAAACTCGAAGGGCTGGACACCGCACGACCTGGCGTGTGGCAGCTAGCCCGACATTTCACCAGGGAGAAAATATACACCCCAACGCTTCAAGGGCCTGACGGACCTGCATACTCAGCGGAAGAGAAAGCAGAACTAATGGCTCGAACACTCGCAGCGTCATTCACACCGAACCTGGTACCATCAGATCCAGTGTTCACACTTGCTACTGACCAAGAGGTTACACGCATTCTAGCCCAACCATCGCGCGACGACATTCGACATGCTAGCACAGCCGAAGTCTCCTGGGCTATAATGCATTCCGCTGCTAGGAAAGCCCCTGGTCATGATGGCATTCAAAACCGTGTCCTCCAGGAGTTCACGGATAAAGCAACTGAGTACCTAACACACATAACGAATGCCATACTAAAACACCAACACTTCCCCGCCTTTTGGAAGACGGCCAAGGTCCTGATGTTCAGGAAGCCGGGGAAAGACCACAGCCTCCCACAAAATTACCGACCCATCAGCCTTCTGAGTTCGCTCAGTAAGATTGTTGAGAAGGTGATTCTCAAACGCATCACTAGGCACTGCATAACAAATAACATCCTGAGACCGGAGCAATTCGGCTTCAGGAATCACCACTCCACAACACAACAACTCCTACGGGTCGTTGAACATATAACACATGGCTTCAACATAAACAAAGCTACAGGGGCAGTGTTCCTGGACATCGAAAAGGCTTTCGACCGTCTATGGCACAACGGCCTCATCCGCAAACTCAGCGACGCGGGATTCCCTGACGGGCTGCTGCGTCTAATACACTCATACCTCACAGACAGGAGTTTCAACACTGACGTGCAGGGAAAACAATCAACACAACACGGTATACACGCGGGAGTACCCCAGGGAAGCATCCTAGGGCCCCTGCTGTTTAACCTCTACATAAACGATCTCCCAACCACACACAACACAATGATGGCAATCTACGCGGATGACACAGCCATCCTTGCGCAAGATTGGAAACCATCAAACATTACGTCACGCCTACAGACTGCACTCAGAGTGGCCGAGCCTTGGTTGGAGAAATGGCGTGTTAGAGTAAACGTCGACAAGTGCGAAGCCGTTCTGTTCACTAGAAGACCGAAGCAACTGCGCAAACACCGCTACTGCAGACCAATAACTCTACATGCACGCCCAATACGTTTCCGCGAGAAAGTCAAATACCTCGGTGTCTGGCTGGACCGGAAGTTACTCTGGGGGGACCACATACAACACATGACCAACCGAGCTAGCGCGAGGCTCAAACAGCTCTATCCTATGCTCAACAGGCGTAGCACACTGAACAGAAGGGTGTCGAGGTCCATGTACATGACACTTATCCGACCCCTGATGACGTACGCAGCTCCTGTCTGGGGATACGCTGCGCCTACACGTCTGCGCCGTCTGCAGCTCATACAAAACAAAGTACTCAAAATCATAAGCAATGCTCCACGATACACACGCATCGCGGACCTTCACCGGGAATACCGACTTGAGACTCTCACGGAGGTAATCCACAAACTCACCACAAGACTATACAGAAACTCCAGACATTCGCAGAACCCGTTTATTCTGAATCTGGGGAACTACGACCACAACCATAGATGGAAACATAAAAGACCAAAAGACGTACTTGTAAGGACATAACATCTATGGCCAAGCATACGCAAACATAACGGCACAGGCGAGCCCCTGTTTATCAGACCCATTACTGGATATCCAGCTGGATTGGAGTACACTGCCGAATAACTGGCACCACACAGGGAAGCCGTACCGTACACTGCATGCAAACAAGCTCCACACATCCCCCACACAGTGAGATGATCTATGGCCGATCTCCCACTACTGTATAACGATCTTGATTGTTCCAGGAATGCAGCAGCAGCAACAACTGGGACACATCGCCATCGCTTGTCATGGTAATGATGCATGATACCTATACTAACAAATCCAACCTTGCATGAACTATCGCAGCTAGTAAGCCACTACTGCTCTTACTACCCATCCCACTGTCGCAGAGGTTTTTTTCCCACGGCACGAGCCATGGCACTTTTTTTCCTCTGCTCTTCAAATCGCTACCCTCACTCGCGTTTCGTCCACTATCTATCACCTGATGGACCGTGTTAATGCGTAGCCTTACCCAGACGCACGGACAACGTCACAGCCCAGCATCCTGTGATCCACATACTAGACAACTAACATGTTTACGGAGGTGACAGTAGAACTTTTGGTTTGGTCACCACGTTGGTGCGGGCGTGGAGGGGCCCCATCTCTTAGGCCACACTGGTGCAAGGCTGTCTGCGGTCACTGACAGCTTTGCCCTGGGTGTACGGTCGAATCTGCTAAGGCTCACTACAACGACGACTGCTTCCCTGCGACGCTCTACATTGGGTCCTGGAGCTGCGCGTGAGGGATCAGTCAGCCGTTTTCCGGGCCACGGGAGCAGCCAGCACAAGCGGCAGCCACTCAGCCGTGACCTGAGGAGGTGCGCTACGTCTGCGAGGATGGGCGACCCAACCCAACGCCGACACTGCTGATCCCGGCATCGGCATTGGCGCTGATCCGCGCACGCACGCAGTGCGGCGCCATCGCCGAGTTCAGCGGCGGGCCCGCTGCGTACCCTCGATGACACACTTGCCGGTGTTTCTCTGCACGATTAGGCGTGAGTCACCCCTCTCACCCAAATCGTACCTCTCTAACGTTCTGACGTATTACAACAACTGAGCTCAGGGGGTTGTAACCATTTGGAGTCCCCAACGTCCAACACTACATTTTGGTGAGAGAGTTGGTTTTGGTGAGTGGTGAGTGGTGAGTGACGTAGATAGCAACTCAGCATAACGTGGTGCGGTGAGTCTAAGTGTTCTTTATATTATTTTTGATTTTAGCTCTCGTTGTCAGAGTCACTTGTGTGAGCTAGGGCGCAAAGTGTTAAGAGATACTTTTGAGAAGCCACATGAACCGGCGGTGTTATCTTTGTAATGGTAGACGTAATATTTTAGTGCCAGTGAAGTGTTCATTTTGCACTTTGTCTGCGCACGAGTTCCCATGTACCAGAGCTGTAGCAGATGTTTGTTTGTTCTGTATGTAGGCGTTGTGGTCATCTGTGTAGTAGTTGTGCTGAGCGTTGACGGGTGATGATTCACGGGAGGAATTAATTTGTGATTACATTTTTTGTAGGGTTAAATGGGTTAAAAATCAGTTGAGTTAAGGTGGAAGTAGTGTATGTAAAGTGGTGGAAACACGTGCTACTACTTCGGATGCAATTGCTGCTTTAACTCGGCAACTGCAAGTGTTAACAGAGCAGTTTGAGAGCATGAAGGCGAGAAATTTAGAAGCTAATCTTGAGTCAGAGGCTCGTAAGGAGACTCATGATAGTCGCAATCAGTGTAACGGGGGAGTACTTCTGGACTGAGAGAGCTTTCTGTTTCATTTGACCTGCCAGTGGTCGCACTGATTAATCCTTTCTCGGGCAAGAAAACGGAGGACGTGACAGTTTTCGTTGGGAATGTTAGCGACGCTGCGGAAGCACATGGGTAGTCAGATGAAGCAACCCTGTATGTTGCTAACATGTGTTTGGCGGGGGACGCCAACGATATGTTCTCCACCACAAAACATTAAATAAAGCACATTCGTTCCAGGAGTCGGCCGTTGGATTGTGCCAGCGGTACCAAAAGCAGAACAGTTGCCGATTTTTTCGGGAGAAATTAAGTACGTTGTTGATGCAGCGCAACGAGTTTGTGGAAGCATCCTCGGTTATAATCCGTCAGCTAAATGCGCCGAGCGGTTCTAGGCGCTTCAGTCCGGAACCGCGCTGCTGCTACGATCGCAGGTTCGAATCCTGCCTCGGGCATGGATGTGTGTGATGTCCTTAGGTTTAGGTAGTTCTAAGTCTAGGGGACTGAAGACCTCAGATGTTAAGTCCCATAGTGCTTAGAGCCATTTGAACCATTTCGTAAGCTAAATGCAAAGACATAATTCGTACAGACCCAGAATGCAGAAGCTAATAGGGTACTGTTACAGGAGGCGGAAAATAGAGCAGTCGATGGTTTTTTGCGAGGTATATCCACCGAAATGTCACGGACGGTACGTATGGAGAACTCAGAGGACTTTAGAGTCAGCTCTTAGGATCGCAACACATATAGAGGAGGTGGATAAGGCCACAAGGGCAGAAAGTTGATCACCGCGTGTTCGCTTCTAAAATTAAGTGTTATAGATGTGGTCGGGAAGGGCATGTAAGAAAGCAGTCTCAAGCGGCCAGAGTGCTATGCGTGTGGCATAGTGGGCCACCGGACACTTGAGTGTAGAGGTAGGAAGGGTGGAAAGTACCGGCAAGGGAAACAACTGTTAAACGCAAAATGGATTACTTCAACGGTCGGAAGGCAGTGCTGGTAGACCGTAACTCGGCACAAGTTAGTGCACAGACGGAATGAAATTAAGGGGGCTTAGTGGGTGGCAGGAAACAGAAATTTGGAAATTTGTGGTAAGATCTTATGGGACCAAACTGCTGTGGTAATCGGTCCCTAAGTTTACACGCTACTTAATTTAACTTAAACTAACTATGGACGACACACACACCCATGCCCGAGGGAGGACTCGAACCTCCGACGGGAGGAGCCGCGCGAACAGTGACAGGACGCCACAGAGCACGCGGCTACCATGCGCGGCCCGGAAACAGAGATTTTTGGTGGCCACAGATGCGAATGTATTTGTGGTCATTCTGGACTTCGTGGGAAAGAGAAGACTGGGGCCACTACAGTATAGGTTACGTGGGGTTGGCGATAATAGGGTGGAATTAGTGGGCACATCAGTAATGGAGTTTTCAGTCGGAAAACTAAGCTTACCGAACGCATGGATGTGTTGCCATGCATAGGTGAAGGTTCTTCAGTGGTTCTCGGGTTAGACTTTCTCGACAAACATCACGTTAAGATGATCTTTCGCAACGTACAGTGGAGCTCAGTGGGACTTTGTCTGAACTGGGGGAGACAGTTGCAGCTGGGACAATGGCGCAAGGTTCACTTATCACGAGGTTAAGACCAATTAAACTGCGTACGTTTTCAGTAAAGATCGATCATCACGATAAAATACCACCAGGTACGGGAAAGATACTGTGGGTTTCAGTGGACAGCGATTTGCAATGGGAAACGTTATATGTGACTGAATCGCTCTGAAGCAGTGAAGAGTTCGATAGTTCGCATTGTTTTACCCGCAGAAGTTTAGCGCATGTGAGTGACATTAATGGGGAACAGATGATTCCGGTTAGTGTGGATAGCTTTGACAGAGGGGAGGTGTCTCAGTCAAAGGGTGCAACAATAGCCACTCTGGAAGTCGTGGAAGATGAGGACTTCGATAGGTCGAGCCTAGAGGGAAGCCACAAGCAAACAGACCATACGGAAGTGTTACGAGGGAAAGCAGGTCATTTGAGGTGCAGTGATTGAATGTCTATGGAGAACTTGTTGTTGAGGATTAGTGATTTATTTTGTGCGAACGGATGGTTACCGACAACCCCGCTGACGCAACATCACATATCGACAGGGGACAGTGCACCAGTTTGTAGTCCGCAGCTCGTGGTCGTGCGGTAGCGTTCTCGCTTCCCACGCCCGGGTTCCCGGGTTCGATTCCCGGCGGGGTCAGGGATTTTCTCTGCCTCGTGATGACTGGGTGTTGTGTGATGTCCTTAGGTTAGTTAGGTTTAAGTAGTTCTAAGTTCTAGGGGACTGATGACCATAGATGTTAAGTCCCATAGTGCTCAGAGCCATTTGAGCCACCAGTTTGTAGGAAGCCATACCGTTCAGCAAAGCAGCTACAGGATGGGATCATACAACTGAGTGATAGATCCTGGAGCGCAAATATTATCGTCGGCGGTGGACGGGACACGGACATACAGATTTTGCTACGACTACAGGTATCTAAACGCGCGAAACACCTCGGATGCTTATCCAGTTCCAAACATCACGGAAACTTTGGATACTCTAGGATAGTGTTGGTTGTTCACAACTATGGACCTCAGGAGTGGATACCATCAATTGAAGATGGCGCCTGAAGTTAGGTCGAAAACAGTGTTTACCGTCCCAGCAGAACTTTTTCATTACAAACGCATGCCATTTGGACTAAAGAACGCAACGGCAACTTTCCAGCGGCTGTTAGATGGGGTTCTAAGAGGATTAAAGCCAAAAACTTGTCCAGTCTATCTCGATGACATAACTGTCTGTTCAAAACATTTACCGGAGCATGAGAGAGGTTTCGAGGATATCTTTAGTAGACTATGAAAGGCACGTTTGACTTTAAGTGTGGACAAATGCCATTTTGTGCAAACTCAGATAAAGAAGTTCTTATTTTGTTCAACCGGTTCCCGTCAGATCACAGAAGTAAAGCACTGTGGGGCCTGGCTAGCACTTGGATAGATCACTGTCCAGGTCTACCGAACGCTGTTGGCAAGCGGGGTGCACGCGGCCCTCGTGAAGCCAATTGAGGAGCTACTTGACTGAGAAGCAGTGGCACCGGTCACGAAACCTGACAGTGGCCGGGAGAGCGCTATGCTGATCGCATGCCGCTGAGTATCCGCATCGGGTGACGCCTAAGGGTTGAGGCCTTTTCGGACGGTGTTCCTTTTTTTAAGTCCCTTCGTATTTATTCGTAACGATACGTTGCGAAAAAACATCAAAAAAAACGATCACACAAAGCGTCAGTTGTAGGGAAGGTGAATTGCCGACTTCGGTTAAATTACACACTTCTTGGAAAATGTAATGCACCAATAAAGAAGACCGTATGCAGAACTCTTGTGCAATCCGCTCTTGAGTAATGCTCAAGTGTTAAGGGGCCTCAATAGGTCGGATCAAAGTAAGACATCGAATTAGTTCTGAAGCGCATTGCCAGATTTGTTACCCATCGAGTCAAATAGTAGGAGAGTGTTTGATATTCCATGATTTTTCGGGTGTGCATCCTGGATAGTATTATTCCTAGTTCCAACGTTTCGAATGATTTGAAGGTGAGTCACTGGCAGGATTTAAACAGCTTTAGGGAATACCGTGGAGTAAACGCATGTGCGTCAGAGGTTTACTGTTGTTAACAACAGCGTCACTTACTATGCGGATAGTATATCGTGGCAGTCGGCCGTGGCTGTAAACAAATCAGCTCTAAGGTTGCCCGAGGGGATAGGAGCAGTGCGAAGAAATAAGCCCTGCCTCCTTCTCGAAGGGCTGCCATCCTACGTCCGCGTTCTGTGCTTCTACGAGAGCAGAACTGACGTAACGGCCATAGGGATCGTTGATTCCTTTTGTTGTGGTGAGCGTCGCTTTCAAATCCCTTTATGCACCAGGATTAGTCTCTTCATTCATAAAAAAAGAAAAAATGCAATACACAACACAAAGCTCACTGGAGTACACGAAGCGTTTGGTAGTGGCTACGGCGCAAATGTTTGCTGCGTTGGCAGTGGTGGTAGTTCAGGCCCGACCTCTACCGGTATCTTACGCAACTACAGATCAAGACACTCCCCATCCAAAACTGTCACGATATAGTGCCCGCATAATACTAATACAACATTAATGGTCTAAGAGTGAAGCTTAGCAAGTGCAGAGACAGGAAATCCACAGTATTTACGAATTATGCAGTTGACTATTATGGATGGCAGACGTTGCAATGTCAGGTAGTGAAGACTCAGAACAATAGCTTCCCTGAGAAGGCGCCTTCGATCTGAAATCACTCGTCAGGTTTGAGCAGGTTGTAGGCCCTATGCTAATTCTATTTCCACTGCTTCCTTCGCCACTGAATCCTAAAGGATGAGGCTTTCGCCTGTATCTTGACTTTCTCGTAATCCACGGAATGGTTAGTGGAAATACAGTGGTTAGCCATGCAGGGGACTCTTGGAGACGGGAGTACTGCTGGTGTTCGATGCACCGTTCCTGTATAGTGCGTATTGTTTTTCCTATGTACTTTTTACCACACTCATAAGGAATTTCGTATGTACCCACCTCCCGTAAAAGAGATCATCTTTCACAGATTTCAGCAGAGCTGCAGTCTTGGCCAGTGTGAGGAAGATCAGATTCCCTGTATGTTTTTCCATCATTCTGTCAATTTTTGAAGAAATATTTCCTACATACGGTTGGAAGTCCGTCGGCTTTACTTCACTTTCTTCTTGCTCTTCCTTTGGTTGCTCTGGCGTTTTCAAATGGTTCAAATGGCTCTGAGTATTATGGGACTTAACTTCTGAGGCCATCAGTCCCCTAGAACATAGAACTACTGATGACCACAGTCCCATAGTGCTCAGGGCCATTTGAACCATTTTTGAACCACTCATTTCCCGTTCCATCGTAAATTTCATACTTTCATGAATGGAGTCAAGATGCTCAAGAAATGCCATCAATGTGTCTTCGACATACCTTCAGAACACCTTTGGTTTTAAAACGACAGAACTGTGCACTTTTTCTTCAAAATCCGCCAAAATTAGCTACCATGGGTGAGTCTGTTCAAAATACTCGTATTACTTATCAAACAAAAAGTAAACAGAGATTAGTGTATGCTTAAATAATGTGGTTATTTTTCCCTCAGACGTGTTGCTTTCTTGGCAGACTATCAGCGTACTTAAAATATAAAAATTCTGTGTATTTAAATGCTAATTCTTGGAGCCGGCCGGGATGGCCGAGCGGTTCTAGGCGCTACAGTCTGGAACCGTGCGACCACTACGGTCGCAGGTTCGAATCCTGCCTCGGGCATGGATGTGTGTGATGTCCTTAGGTTAGTTAGGTTTAAGTAGTTCTGAGTTCTAGGGGATTGATGACCTTAGAAGTTAAGTCCCATAGTGCTCAGAGCCATTTGAACCATAATTCTTGGAAGGGTGTATGAAATTATTTTCGCGAAACTTTGTTGAGTAAATCTGGGGAACTAACATTTGCAGAACTGTCCTAATGCGTCGACGCACATCGCGCGCCCTGGTCGTAAAGACAAGACGAAAGAGGTTTGGGCTCTGTCAGAGGAATACAAACAATCATTTCTGCCTCAATCCGTTTGTGGGTGGAACAGTAAAGTGAGTAAATAGCATTATTCACCATACACTGTACCGTGACCTGCGTAGTGTATGTGTTTAGGTGTAGATGGATCTGCATTATGGTGAGATATTCGAAAAATATCTTCTAACAAATTCCCCGAAAAAAATTTCGAAAATCAGATACTTATATTCTCAAAATCTTATTATATTACTTAATTTTCACAACAGTTCATAGGAACGATTAGTCACGGGAAAGGAAATCATTATTTTAGACGATTAGTCATTGTATTTAAACATTTTATTCACAAAATTCTACATTTCATAGCAATGAATAACGAGGAACATGAAAGACACAATATTTAAAGGTTCAACTGTTACAAAATAGGTCGTTATGTTATTTTCAATTAGACAGTGTTGCACGTCGGCTAGCTGGTGATATACGTACGACGGCAAGTAACAGGGATCATGGTGTACATTGCTGTTGAACTGGAATGTCTTCTCGGTGGAAGCTGAAAGGTCACTGTTTCTTCCAGCGCTGGAACATTTCTGAGAAACAGCTTTAGACAGGAGGCAGTGTTATAAAGGCTGAAGCGCAGTTGTTACTAGCTGTTAACTCAAGTGACGACCTCATGGAATCTTTGTAGTAAATGCGTTCCTATGAGCAGCCCGCATGTAGCATTCTATTATGAATGAAAGACATTACAAAGTCCGCAATAGAATATATATTGTATGGATTTCTGCCCGGATGCTGGTTAGCCACAACAGGGAAATTGAGAACAACGTCAAAAATCCATTCTTTCGCAGGTAGCATCAAGGGTAATAACTTGTGTTTACTTTAAAAGCAGAGTTTATAAACACTAGCGACATTTAAAACTATGTGCAATTCTGAAGATATCAAAACGACGTACATTTCGAAACTGAGTCTGAGTTGTCCTTCGATATTCAAAAACGAACTTAACGCCCTCTGTATGAACACCTTTCTCAAGGCTGTGCGTTATAAAACAAACCTGTTTACCGCTACCTCATAACCACATTTACTATTGTAAATTCAAACACACATTCGAATGACCAATATATTTCGAAAGACATTCAGATATATATGTAACACTTCTACGTTTTGATACATGGAAATCAAACAGCTGCTGTTTCATACGCAATTCATACGCAACGGGTAGCTGCTGCTTGTGTGAATCGAGGTAGTAAAACAACGAAGGTCAATAGTTTGGGCACATCCATTAATGAAATGGAAGCTCTAACCTGACTTATTACAAGCGACACGAATTGTTGACTGATGGCACGTTGTCGCGTTTCCATTCTAACTGACGCCTCCATTTTTACACACAATAAAAGAAAAACGAGACTTTCTGGCAGTGAGCATAAATAAAATCTCTGCTCTGAATATCTTCTGATGTAGCTCGAATTATCTTCTGATTTTCATGGATAGTAGATCGACAGCGTACACTAAGCCCATAACTGATTGCCTTCAGCCTAGTCTCTGACACGTAACGTAAAATTACCGAATATTTCAGTCAGACTTCGATTTTGCGTAACGTAGTGCTGCCAAGACCCTAATTTTTCTTGTAATTTTCTGATTCATTTAATTCCAGACATACTAAATACACTTACTCGTATTAGTATCTCTGAGTCATCCGAATTTTCGCGCTCTATTCTCAGTTTCGAGTACGCGCCAAATAATAGTAACGTTTATTGAAAAACGGGAGGTCGCACAATTCATAGTGACATAACAGGTTTCGTAGAGGACTGCTTCATTTAAATGATCCATCACATCTGATATATGGTGGTTTTCGTAGGTAATTTTGCATCATTTTGATCGAACCGCACATCAGAGTGACTGTGTTGTTGCAGACTATGCAGAGTATAGAACTAACTCGGCACACACAACTGAATGCAAATAAAAAGTCTATATTTTAATAATAAAGAATTAATATAGCCACATAAAATCATTTATTACCTCCAGCACATTCATCACTGGACGTTTTTAACGCCAAATCAACCTTTACACACAGTGAATGACTTACATCAACAAAATTATTATTACAATTTTTGTAATGGGGAAAAGTAATTGGTTTTAAATGTCACCAATACCAATGTCTTTTTCTAGCAAATCCAATGTCAATAAACAATTATAAATGGCGATTCTAAACCAAATTAACTGGTATTCTGCGAAGGACATCATTTAAAATCCTTAATTGCGTATTTTTGGCGTTCCACCAACAAATCTGTTGGAATGGCTTTTTACACCTAACTAATCACGTAAATGGCGCAGTCTTTAAATAAAACCGCTTCTGAGAGAAGTGACGGAAATTGCTGATTTCTTGTATGAACAAGGCCGAGTGTCAGTCAGTGCCGACGGCTCCGTGATATTTCTTATAAATTTGTGACTGGAAAGATGGTAGCCACGTTGACTTGAGAAGCAGGGTTTTTATTTTTTATTGGAAACATGTAACTGAGTGTTTCTTTTTTTAAAACTGATGTAACAACCAATAAGCAACAACTGTTGCATAGTCGGCCTGAGACTTTCCACCTTAGACTGCACAGTCGATCAGAAAATAAGTATTTTTAATGAATGTGAAAATGGTTATACCGGCACTTGATGCGTTATCCAGACAAATTTCAACATAAAAAGTGTTGCCACTGGCCAAGAATGTCACAACCTCAAAAAGACGACTAGATCAGACGTCGAAATGTTCTGCAAGCAGAATGGAGTCATCAATAGGGCAAGGAACCCCGCAAATAAATCATCACAAATCCCGCTAACCACGGAAATCACACGAGTTTCTCGTTTTCTGGTGCAGATCAAAACAACGATTTCAGTTGCGAAAAAAGAAGAAATTTACAGAGCCAATCCCTTGCAATGAAGTTTATTTAATATCGACGATATTTTCATTGCGAAGCTTCACGTCTCCTTTTTTACGAAGACAGACTGGATTTGAAATATCGCTCTCATAAAACTAATACACGCTGCTGTCGGCTGTAGTGCTCGACTGATTATGTTGCTGTTTCTGTTTCGTACTGACTGACTGACGGATTTCCTCGCGTGTTAACAAAGAAAATAAAGCAATGGATTGTCTTTCACTGCACATACTCTGAAGACCTGCGTCGTGACGTGGGGACTTCGCATTATGACGTCACTCCCACGATGAGGTTGTCCGCAGCATGGTGACGTCACCGCTGGTCAGCTGGTTCGTCCGTATCGCTCTCTTCCACTTTATTGTTGCTGCTCGTTTGTGTCTCACTGCTCGATGCCGTGCCAGGACGCTCTGCGTTGTCGATTGTCGTAAGGACCCTCGCAACGCCACTCCTGCATACATAGACGGTAAATAAAAAAACGTCAGACATATGTTAATGTTGGTAGCCTTCTGTTACATAATTCAATAAGGAATAAAAAAATATACATAGTTTAGAACTGGACACTCTTGACCTTTAAAAGAAAATGGCTCCAAGCACTATGGGACTTAACATCGAAGGTCATCAGTCCCCTAGACTTATAACTACTTAAACCTAACTAAACTAAGAACATCACATACATCCATGCCCGAGGCCGAATTCGAACCTGCGACTGGAGCAGCAGCGAAGTTCCCGACTGAACCGCCTAAAACCGCTCGGTCACAGCGGCCGGCTTGCTAATGGGGAAATGCATTGAGGTAAGCGACATTGACAAAGGGTAGATTATTGTTACGCAGAGGCTGTCAACAAGTATCTCGAAAACGACGAAGCTTCCCCAATGGCGATATCATCTTTCAGCACTATATCTGTCCGTGTCTCTGAGCCAGAACCGTGCTTTGAGGAGAATTATAGTGAACTCACGTTGATGTGAGGCAAATAAATTTGCCTGATGTAAATCCTATGGAACTCATCAGAGTCGCTATGAGACACCGCATACGCAAATCAGCGGCCCGTTGTTTACGCAAACTATATCATCTGTGCGCCGCGCGGAATGGCCGTGCGGTTAGTGGCGCCTCCCGCCGGAGGTTTGGGTCTTCCCTGGGGCATAGGTGTGCGTGCTGTTCTTAGTATAAGTTAGTTTAAGTTAGTTTACGCAATGTGTAAGTCTAGGGTCTGATGACCTCAGCAGTTTGGGCCCTTAGGAATTCACATCACTCACACACACACACACACACACACACACACACACACATATGATCTTGGCGTAGCCATCTAATGCAACATACTTCCACAAAGCTGCCAACAAACTAACGGATCTCTGATACGCAGAATCAGTGATGTATTTCGTTCCAGAGGCGTGCAAAAATGCTATTAAGCAGGTGATCATAAAATTTTGGTTCATCGATGGAAATAATCGCGTTAATTGTGATTGTAAGTTTATCGTATGCTACATTCCTTTGTTTACAAATATCATACGCTATTTTCAAAGATTCCGTCTGTGTCGCGTCGTTGCCTCTGGTTTGAATGCATTGCCCATAGCCAATGAGTGGGTCCGGACACTGCAGTTTATCCCAACCACGGAACCTTCACAATGACAATTTTACTGACAAATTACACTACTGGCCATAAAAATTGCTGTAACATGAAGATGACGTGCTACAGACGCGAAATTTAACCGACAGGAAGAAGATGCTTCGATATGCAAACGATTAGCTTTTCAGGGCATTCACACAAGGTTGGCGCCGGTGGAGACACCTACAACGTGCTGACATGAGGAAAGTTTCCAACCGATTTCTCATACACAAACAGCAGTTGACCGGCGTTGCCTGGTGAAACGTTGTTGTGATGCCTTGTGTAAGGAGGAGAAATGCGTACCATCACGTTTCTGACTTTGATAACGGTCGGATTGTAGCCTATCGCGATTGCGGTTTATAGTATCGCTACATTACTGCACGCGTTGGTCGAGATCCAATGACTGTTAGCAGATTATGGAATCGGTGGGTTCAGGAGGGTAATACGGAACGCCGTGCCGGATCCCAACGGCCTCGTATCATTAGCAGTCGAGATGACACGCATTTTATCCGCATGGCTGTAACGGATCGTGCAGCCACGTCTCGATCCCTGAGTCAACAGATGGGGATGTTTGCAAGACAACAACCATCTGCACGAACAGTTCGACGACGTTTGCAGCAGCATGGACTATCAGCTCGGAGACCATGGTTGCGGTTACTCTTCACGCTGCATCACAGACAGGAGCGCCTGCGATGGTGTACTCAACGACGAACCTGGGTGCACGAATGGCAAAACGTCATTTTTTCGGATGAATCCAGATTCTGTTTACAGCATCATGATGGTCGCATCCGCGTTTGGCGACATCGCGGTGAACAAACAATGGAAGCGTGTATTCGTCATCGCCATACTGGCGTATCACCCCGCGTGATGGTATGGGATGCCATTGGTTACACCTCTCGGTCACCTCTTGTTCGCACTTTGAACAATGGACGTTACATTTCAGATGTGTTACGACCCGTGGCTCTACCTTCATTCGATCCCTGCGAAACCCTACATTTGAGCAGGGTAACGCACGACCGCATGTTGCAAGTCCTGTACGGGCCTTTCTGGATACAGAAAATGTTCGACTGCTTCCCTGGCCAGCACATTCTCCAGATCTCTCACCAATTGAAAACGTCTGGTCAACGGTGGCCTAGCAACTGGCTCGTCACAATACGTCAATCACTACTCTTGATGAACTGTGGTATCATGTTGAAGCTGCATGGGCAGCTGTACCTGTACACGCCACCCAAGCTCTGTTTGACTCAATGCCCAGTGGTATCAAGGCCGTTATTGCGGCCAGAGGTGGTTGTTCTGGGTAGTCGTTTCTCAGGATCTATGCACCCAAACTGCGTGAAAATGTAATCACATGTCAGTTCTAGTATAATATATTTGTCCAATGAATACCCGTTTACCATCTGCATTTCTTCTTGGTGTAGCAATTTTAATGGCAAGTAGTGTATTATCGCTGACAGTGGAACGAATATGACAAGCCATTTGGGGTATTAATCGAAGCGTTGTATAATTAACAGCGAGCTTCCGCATGTTCTGCCGAGTTGTTGCCTCCATTTTCTGCACAGTATTTCTTTGACCGATCCAGCCTTCAGGTGTTGCGAGTTTTGCTGATATGTGTACTAGTTGCCTCGACTCCCAACCATACTGTGAATTACTGTTGGCTTCAGGCCGCTATTTATAGCCGAGTTTGATCCCTGATGCTTACTACGCCCTTTGACTCTCTTTAGTTTTTGAGAACCCGCACTGATATTCTGTGTACCGTCATCTAATTCTTGTGGATGTGATGGTCGGCGAGATTTTATATAAATTGAGTGCCAGCGTTATTTAAGCAGAAATCTCCGTCCCTGTTTATTAGGTTTTTCTGACATCTTCTTTTACTCGAACGCCGTCTCAACCTCTTTCTCAAGAATTCTTGATTTTGATTGCATCGCCCATTCAGTTTGATGATCTGAGAACCCATTTCTTCGGAACACTATTCGTAGGTGTTGTAATTCTTCGGCGAGGTTCGCTTGGTTGAAAGTGTTAGAACTCTATAGACTAAGGTCTTTAGCACTGAAGTTCTTTGTGGCGAATAGTGATGGCTCGAAGCGAAGACAAAGAGGTTAGTGTGCATAGGTTTTCTATATGAACCGTGGCCTAGGGACCCGTCCGTTATTCTCTTGACTAACACGTCGAGGGAAGATATTTGGTTCTCTTTTTAAAGTCCCATCGTGAGTTTTATGTTACAATTGATGGAGTTTAAATGCTCCAGGGACTGTTGAACATGTTCCGCTCCATCATTATCAAATTGAACGGGTGATACAATCTTTTACGGCGTAAAGTCGAGCATTGGCGCGCCAGTCGGAACCGATAGAGAAGAGATGGCTGTGAGAAGTCAGCCAATCGTACGTTGACCGGACCTCCTTCCGGGACGACATTGGGATAGCAGTGCCCCTGTGTGAAGAGGACATAAGTGCCGCGACCGACTGGTAGCGCCCAGTTGAATAACAACCTGAAGACTAGCGACTTGGACAGAAGCCTCAACCCTGGTTACTTCGCTTGTACGCTCTATGTAGCACAGACTTGGAATTGTTTATGCTGAAGAGGATTGCTTATTTTGTGTGTCACCCTTTGCTTGCGACACTTCTGTGTAATTGTCAAAGTTAAGTACTGTTTCTCTTCTTTTTATAATAAAATCTCATTAATACGACTTGTTTGATCTGATTATCTAGGGAACCGAATAGGAAGGATTCCTAGACACCCCATATTTGACGACAAGGCTGGACGTAATACAAACAATATAAAGAACGTCTGAGAAAAAGGTTGAGACTGGTGTGAACGAGGAAGAAAATGCAGTGATCTCATTTCTACCTTATGTTGGCCCAATATCCAGAAGGATCGGTAGATTACTACAGAAACATGATGTCCAATGTATTTTGCTCTCTTCAAATAAGTTAAAAAGTATTTTTTGTGATGTTAAAGACAATCTAGGTCTCCGAAAGCTGGGTGTGTATTGTATTCTATGCGAATGTGACATTTCTTACTTGGGCTAGACTACACGAACGGCCGAGTAAAGATCCAAGGAACATCAGCGACGTATTCGACTAAAAGAACCAAGCAAATCAGCTGTGGCCGAGCACTGCCTCGAATACAGTCATGAATTGAAATACGATGAGAACAGTATCGTGCTGGAAATGCCAAGTTTCTGAGACAGCATAATTAAGGAGCCTATCAAAATAAAAATTTAATAAACAGGGACGGCGGTTTCAATTTAAATAACGCTTGGAGTCCGCCTCTCAATTCTATTAATATCTGACCGGTCGTCACGTCCAACACAATTGGAAGATGCTGAAAGAATTTGCTGTGCACGGAATATCAGTGCGAACTTTGAGAAATGAAACAGCGTCATAAGGCGTAGTGGGCGTCAGGAATCGAACTCGGCTATAAATAGTGGCGAGTGACCAACAATAGTTCACAGTCTGGTACACATAGTCGGTGAGTACACATTGCAACAAAACTCGCAGCACCTGAAAAAAATGGCTGTGTCGGTCGTGGAAATATTGCGCAGAAAATGGAGACAACAAACACCCGGGAGCTCACTATTAATCAATCGCTCCAAGAAAAGATTAGAGATCACAATGAATTTTTCGTTTAGGCGACATCGTTCGCAAACTTTCAATCACCAACTTTCTCCTCCAAATACCAAAGTATTCTGTTGACTCCACCCTACATAGGTAGAAATGACCATCGTAATACAGTAAGATAAATCAGAGATCGCACGGAAAGATTTAGGAGTTTATTTTTCGCATGTGCTGTTGAAGAATGGAACGGCAAACAAAGAACCTGAAAGTGTTTGTGTGCACTCTCTGGCAAAATATTCAGTATGTATTGCATATTCAAGATACGGAGGTAGCTGCTGAAATTTGGAAAGAGAGACGGAAGACGAACAGAGATCTGCCTGAAATGGCCATGAAGACCTGACCAAACAAATGCCATGGTATGGTACGAACTATCGAAGTAGGTTTTGGTGCCGCCTGAATAGGATGCGAAGACGCGACGCCAGAATTAGGTCTATCCTACACACATATGGCACTATCTATAGTCCTGCAGAGCAACAGGGCAGATGGCGGAATGCATCGTCCAACAGAACTCAAAGAGACTAAAAGAACCAAGCAAATCAGCTGTGGCCGAGCACTGCCTCTAACTAAAGCGAAGCTGTTAACTGGACATCGAATGTTGATAAATGTTGATATATAGGGCCTCCCAGAACTGTTGCGATAAACTGCAAGGGGTTGTAGAGGGAATCTTGAGAATAAATGCCCATTTCCGGGACTGTCATCCAACGACGCTTCAAAGCCGTGAAGTTATAGGTGCCGGCACATGACACTGGGCCACCCCTTCGGCAGCAAACGTGATTTTGTAAGCTGACGGACCGGATGTGGAACGTCATGTAATGTTCGCTATTCAGTGATCGCGACTGACTGCCATGCTCGGCAGTGGAGAAGATGTAGACAAGCCTTGTCTACTCTGAACGGAATGTTCTGTTGCATTGGTGGATGACGGTTTCGGAAATGGGTTTCTGTAAGCAGCTTATTTTTCTCCTGTGTACCGAAATACATTGGGGAATTTAGAAGGTTTTAGGAGGAAAATAAACTGTGGATGGAAACACATGCCTGAAACCACCATCCACTGAGGTAACAGAGCATCGCATTCATAGGAGACAATGCTCGTCTACACAGCAGCTAGCTCCACCCTCTCCTCTGGCGATCGTGGCAATCAGTCGCGATCACTGAATAACGAAGAACATTACGAGACGCTCCGCCTACAGTCTGTCAGCACCAACGGTCACGTTTGCTGCCAAAGGGATGGCCTAATTGCAGGCGCCAGAGGCTATAACTTTGGAGCACTGCAGTGTCGTTAGTTGACGTTTTTGGACACGGATTCCTACCATGGATTTGTTCCTCAAGGCACCCTCTACAGCCCCTCGAAGTTTGTCGCAATATTTTTGGTACAACATGTACACCTGTGAATGAGGAATTCTGTATCTTTCGTAGTTTTCTGATTTGTATTAGATTTTATTCTCTCAGATTTGTTATTTGTAATATTTCCTTGTAAAATTTGTGATTTGTAACTTGTTTCCTTTTTTATCTGTAATTTGTAACTTTTAGATCTTAGTATGTAATACAACTAATAATAACTGAGCACTTCAGATTGTTTCAAATGGATATCTTATTGATTGTCTCCTAATTTGTGGCAAACTCACTGTATTTACACAATCAAGCTATCAACAAAATTTATGCACCTGGAAAAGCAGTACTCGGCCGATTCAGAATTTCACTGCTGTAATGATGCAACTGGAGTTAATAGGAAAACCTACTTGACCTTTATAGATTTACAAAAAGCATTTGACAGGGTTAATTGGAAATTGTTATTCCGAACAATGAAGGAAATAAATTTTGATTGGAGGGACAGAAGATTAATCTGGAATATGTATAAAAGGCAGGAAGCAGAGATAGAAGTGAATGGTGTGAAGAAGAAAGCAAAAGTAAGGAGGGGAGTAAGGCAAGGATGCCTATTATCACCATATTTGTTCAACTTATTAATAGAAAAAACCATTGAAAAATCGAAAAGAATAACCAAAGGCATTACAATTAACTGGGAACAAATACACTGTATCCGTTTTGCAGATGATATAGTAGTACTTGCTGACTCAGTAAAGGAAATGGAGTTTATGTTGCTAAAATTTGCCACAATCCTAACAGAATTCAATCTAAAAATAAATAAGAAGAAAACAATAACTATGGTAGTAGGGAAGACAAAAGAAAATGGTAAAGTTAATACACTCCTGGAAATTGAAATAAGAACACCGTGAATTCATTGTCCCAGGAAGGGGAAACTTTATTGACACATTCCTGGGGTCAGATACATCACATGATCACACTGACAGAACCACAGGCACATAGACACAGGCAACAGAGCATGCACAATGTCGGCACTAGTACAGTGTATATCACCTTTCGCAGCAATGCAGGCTGCTATTCTCCCATGGAGACGATCGTAGAGATGCTGGATGTAGTCCTGTGGAACGGCTTGCCATGCCATTTCCACCTGGCGCCTCAGTTGGACCAGAGTTCGTGCTGGACGTGCAGACCGCGTGAGACGACGCTTCATCCAGTCCCAAACATGCTCAATGGGGGACAGATCCGGAGATCTTGCTGGCCAGGGTAGTTGACTTACACCTTCTAGAGCACGTTGGGTGGCACGGGATACATGCGGACGTGCATTGTCCTGTTGGAACAGCAAGTTCCCTTGCCGGTCTAGGAATGGTAGAACGATGGGTTCGATGACGGTTTGGATGTACCGTGCACTATTCAGTGTCCCCTCGACGATCACCAGTGGTGTACGGCCAGTGTAGGAGATCGCTCCCCACACCATGATGCCAGGTGTTGGCCCTGTGTGCCTCGGTCGTATGCAGTCCTGATTGTGGCGCTCACCTGCACGGCGCCAAACACGCATACGACCATCATTGGCACCAAGGCAGAAG
Source organism: Schistocerca serialis cubense (assembly GCF_023864345.2). NCBI lineage: Eukaryota > Metazoa > Arthropoda > Insecta > Orthoptera > Acrididae > Schistocerca > Schistocerca serialis. Next base: position 259,295,516 of record NC_064638.1, on the reverse strand, counting down.
CGACTCTCATCGCTGAAGACGACACGTCTCCATTCGTTCCTCCATTCACGCCTGTCGCGACACCACTGGAGGCGGGCTGCACGATGTTGGGGCGTGAGCGGAAGACGGCCTAACGGTGTGTGGGACCGTAGCCCAGCTTCATGGAGACGGTTGCGAATGGTCCTCGCCGATACCCCAGGAGCAACAGTGTCCCTAATTTGCTGGGAAGTGGCGGTGCGGTCCCCTACGGCACTGAGTAGGATCCTACGGTCTTGGCGTGCATCCGTGCGTTGCTGCGGTCCGGTCCCAGGTCGACGGGCACGCGCACCTTCCGCCGACCACTGGCGACAACATCGATGTTCTGTGGAGACCTCACGCCCCACGTGTTGAGCAATTCGGCGGTACGTCCACCCGGCCTCCCGCATGCCCACTATACGCCCTCGCTCAAAGTCCGTCAACTGCACATACGGTTCACGTCCACGCTGTCGCGGCATGCTACCAGTGTTAAAGACTGCGATGGAGCTCCGTATGCCACGGCAAACTGGCTGGCACTGACGGCGGCGGTGCACAAATGCTGCGCAGCTAGCGCCATTCGACGGCCAACACCGCGGTTCCTGGTGTGTCCGCTGTGCCGTGCGTGTGATCATTGCTTGTACAGCCCTCTCGCAGTGTCCGGAGCAAGTATGGTGGGTCTGACACACCGGTGTCAATGTGTTCTTTTTTCCATTTCCAGGAGTGTATTAAACTAGAAGATGATGTTCTAGAGCAGGTTGAGAACTTCTGTTATTTGGGGAGCACGATCACTGACGACAATAATTGTATCACAGACATAAGGAGAAGAATAGCCTTGGCAAAGGAAGCTTTCCAAAACAAAAGAAATTTACTAACAGACAATCAAATCAGCCTAGAAAGTAGGAATAAGTTTGCCAAAACTTTTGTCTGGAAGTGTCTTAACAGACGGATGTGAAGCGTGGATTCTGGGAAAGGCAGAGAAAAAGAGACTGGAAGCAATGGAAATGTGGATATGGGGAAGAATGACGAAAACAAGCTGGACAGATAGAAAAAGTAATGAACAGGTCCTAAGAGAAGTGAATGAGAACAGAACGCTGCTAAATTTTAAAGGAAGAAGAAAATAAAAAATAATAGGGCATAATGAGAGACAACCAGTTCCCAAAGAATGTATCTGAAGGAAAAGTTTTAGGGAAAAAACCAAGAGGCAGGCCAAGAGCAACGTCTTTTAATAACATCAAAGAAGATATCGGGATAAAATCGTATGAAGAGTTGAAGAGTGTGACAATGCAGAGAGGGACGTGGCTAAATCGACAAGGCATAGCCTTTAGTTTATGATGATGAATAATGCAACATCAGCTCTTTTTGAAGAGGGAGCGAAATATGGAAGGAATTCCTCGGAATTTTCTAACTGGTGCCAAAATAATAATTACAAATAAACGCTGTAACAATAACGTAAGGTTAGGTAAATAGAAACAGAGACCAAGCCTGTAACATCGGGAATATTTATAACGCGTCCACGAGCTGGCAGCAGAGCCGAGCTGGTGACATCATACAGTTGCGAAGAACTTGTGAAATGCTACCTACTGTCACAGGGTTGATGTTTCCCTCACGACGGTGCAAGGCTGCATGCTGCTAATATAACACACTACGCCCTGCATTCGTTCGTTTCGATGCGGGTTTCTGGCTCATCCGCCTACTGCGATCGCCACGTTTTCGGTCCTTATAAAGAAACCTCTGAAAAGTTAGCGCTTCGTCTGTAAACAAGCGGAGAGTTGTTCTGTGAAGAATGGATTATCCTTCTTCATAGAAGATGTGGAAGAACATGCATTACACTGGGATAGGGGTGCATACGCTTCGACTCATGCGAACTAAGGTAAATGAAATCACACAATGTAGAATTTCACGTGCGAAGTTATCTCCTATGGTTTGTAAGCACTCTAACACGGCCCTAGGTCGTAACTTAAGATTTTTTAATAAAAAAATATTTAGTTCACATAATTTAAGAAATGTTTAACCTGCAGTATTAACATTGGAAAAATTAGGCTACGGAAGCTAAGGATGTGACATCGTTTGTTTTCCTTTTCTTATAAATAGGGATGTAACCCTTCGTTTCTCTCTCTTCCTGTACTTGTTCCTTGTGTGCGTGAGTGTCGCTCTGGGGAGCAAAGACATTTGTTACTATACTGGAAAAGTTCCGATCTGTGGTAATACATTGCAAAGAGAGAAAATATTGGATTTCATTTGACAAAGCATCAACATGCGAAAACCTGCGAATATAAATGGACAGATAATTAATATTTTCAATTCTTAATGAAAGGGATTTAGTTAAAAAGGATAAATAATTTGAAACAGTTTTTTGGACATTTATAGGCATTATAGGCAATGATTTTATTAAGTGAAAGATCCAACTATATTAATTGACAAATTTACGCTAAACAATGTATGCGCAGTTCACTTGTCTCATTAGATTGCCGAATCTCGAGTTCTTGTGATATCTCTGACCAGCATTGTTACCGACGTAACTGAAACTTGAAAAATGTATTAAAACTCTTTTTAAATCTGATCAATGCCGAGAAGTGACTATATTTATCAGAGGTCAGGGATTAAGTAAATCTGAGAGAGACTTCGCACAGGCAGCATCTGAGGAGACGCCACAACTGGCGCCCAACGTACGGCACGAACCAAGAAAGAAGAAATAGTGTAAGCATCTCATCTTAAAACAATTTGTGGATTATGAATTATTGCGAAATATTTAAGTAAATGTTTCTGACTGGAGTTTATATACTCGTGTATGTGCATTTAATTAATCTGCAATTTATCTGTTTCATGTATCCCGTATATTTGATTTGTGAACCAAACGAGACTCACTAAATGTATTTCACTTAGTGAGGACCTAACTGAATACTGACCTGCAGTTGAGCTGATCTGGCCACGTGTACCAAAGGTAAGGCCGTTACTATCCAGATAATCTGCCTTTTGCCGTACTTTAACATGATCAGTTATTAGGCAGTGTAGAATAGTTCGTGTTAAATAAGGCGAGACATTAACTAGTCCTTGTACTTATAGTTAGATTGTTCTGAAAGCGTTTGTTAAGAGTATTGTGTTGGATTCTCTGAGAAGTACCTTGTGAGAGAGATTTCCGTAACGTGGTTTTGGGTTTTTTGATTACGAGTAACAGCATTTGTAATTATAGGAATAAAATTCATTTTTGAAAAGGAAAAATGGAGATAGATTAATTGAGAGAGAATTAAACAGTTTTGGATGAAACTGAAATTGAAAATATTCCGATGTCTGTAAAAAATAAAGTAACTGTCAATGAAACGTAGAAGCTTGATGAATGCATCGGCACTGAGTCCAGTGAAAGAAACTTTCACTGTCCCCAGTCCGTGGGGCATATTGTAACCACTCATATACGGCAGTAAGTCGTAATTTAAAGATTTTGTAATAATAGAATTAAGAAATTTGCTCCAAATAATTCGTTGAATACGAATTTTGTAACATCGCCTGCAATGGGCACACATATATTACCCAATTATGACATACAAAAATTTTTGCCGGGCGAGGAGTCAATCTCATATTTCCCACTTATCGTGGGCGGCGGCCTTAACCATTACGTGCACGCTCTGCACGCTCCCTGCCCCGATCCAAACATCCATGTGCTACTTTCCACTTCCTTATATCATTGTCTCCCTTCAAGCTCGCAAAATTCTTGCCGCTCTGGTAGAATGACACTAACACAAGGAATCGAGACCTTTTTTTTTCATAGTATGGCTCGTCTCGGCTTATGATACAAATATGATTTGACAATCAACAGCTGTATGAACATGACATCAACTGCAAGGCTGTAGATGTATTACCCAATTATGACTTGAAAATTTTGTGCCATACAGGGAGTCGAAGCGGGACTTCCCGTTTATTATGAGTAGTCATCTTAACTAATTCAGCTGTCCATGCCCGCTCACCAGACCGACCCAAAACTCAATATGTCATTATCTACCGCCCTATATCTGGGTTAGAGTCAAGGTCTGGCACAAGTTTTAATGTGCCACAATTGCAACTGATGTCACAAAATTCGCATTTAGCGAATAATTTGGAACAAATGTCATGAGACTGTGATACAGTCTACGAACTAAGTGTAATGAGACTGGTGCTGATTCAATGTTACCTTCATGCTTGTTTAATATAAAATTTATTACATTTGCGAAAGGGAAAGACAGAACGAACGGGAGAGAGTGTAGGGAAGCAGCCTACTCACGCTGTAGTAAATTCACATCAGTCTTTCCATTGTGTGCCAGCCAGTCCGCTGTAACTAGCTCTGACGTCATAAATGTTGCGCAATACTTTAAAAATCAAGTAAATAACCTAAAATGTTTCTAGCATGTCAGGAGTAATACTAAATTAATATGTGTTGAATATCAGTTCGATAACTTTGGCCATTTTCGAAATTTGGACGTTTTTCTGTAAAAATCATTGGCGCAACAGAAAAGAGCTAGAAAGTTAAAAATTTATATTTACATTCATCTTTCATAATAATTTAATAAAAACAGTACTTTGGATTTCACAAATTAAAATTTTAGTGGAAATTCATGATTTTCTGGTTTTCGTCTTAAAACTTAAGGAAGCAAGATAGATTAAGTAGGCTAATAAATAAGGCTATGATGTTTATATTTAAGTAGAATGGAGATCCGCTATCACCATAAGGATGTGAGAAGTTTCATTTGAATACCTATAAAACTATAGCGATAGCGTATCTCCAAAGGGCCAGTTCAGAGCTCGGCTACTGCGTGCAGTGTAATTAAATTAATTCTCTCGCCCAAAATATTTAACTTAGCCACGTCAAAATTTTATTATCAATACTTACCTGTGTGTTGAATGCACATTTAAATTAAGAGCTTCATCGGCCATCAGCAAGAGAAGCTATGACTTATTAGGTAACTTAAAGTGGTGCATTACTAGCCCAGCGGCTAGTCGGGAGAGCCGATTTGTTCAGGCGTTCCCTTAGCCGTCCGCACCGCGGCTTTATATATAAGAACGCTGCGCGAGGAAGCAAGGCCCCAGTTCTCTCCAGATGCTGAATAGCACGCCATCTGGGTCGGGAGTCGCGTCGCGCCGGTATCATTGCTACAAACAGCCTCGGATGCCGTATTAAGTTACTCTAGATACGCGTAACCATGAAATCATTTGCGAGTGAAGTGTTAATTCTGGGATGACTTTAATTATCGATCTTCAGTTTGCGTATTGTCGTATTTTCACGTGCCGTCGCGGGACAAAACAAACATTCTACCATTATTTAGCGTGGCGTTTGATGAACCTAATCATCAAATTATGGCGAGCATTCATTTAAACATTTAATTTGGACATTTATAGATGCATGCGCATTAGACTCTGAACTGCTCTGTTAGTTAGGTTGTGTGGATTCTTTTGTTTTTCATCTGTGACTTTCAGAATATACTCAACTATTTTAGAAAATCGTTTTGATTATAAATCCCGGACAATCTCCTAATTCCTCAGAGCTATGAGCTGTAAATATAAGTGTATTCTCAGATGAAGTGGGCACTAGGAATCCTAATTACAGGCTTCACGTTTTGCTAATCACTTTCTGGTTGCCAATATTGTAGTTAGAGAGCCAGTGTTGAGTACGGCGAAAGACAGCATAAATAACATTCTAAATAATAGGAACATTTTTAATAACAATAATTCCACCCGCCGCCGCACATATGGTTAATCGGCCGGGAAATGCAGTTCTATATTCTACAAACATTTATATAAACCACCATACAGCAATCATATTTTCTACCGCCGCCCCACATATGGTGCATCGGCCGGGGAAATACGACTGAGTAAAAGTGAAAGTGACTTTAAATATTCGGATTCGCGAGTGAAATGCGACACGCAGCTGAGTAATAGAACAGTAAAAGTGTTACGTGTGCATGTGGACGACGCAATTGGATTAACAATGCATCTGGATTGATGGAGCTGGCACTGAGTCTAGCGGCGCTGCCGGCATCGCGAGAAGCCAGTTTCGCCTCACCGCAGTCATCCGCCGAAGCAGCCGGAGCCGCGCCTGCAGTTGCGGGCCACGCAAACACACAACAGCCGTCGGAGTGCCGTCTGCAATTCAGCGAGCTGCGTCTCATCATTAATCCTGGTACGCCACGCCAGCAACGCCATACGTCGTGCAGAAGGAACTAAGTTAAGTGAAAAGCTGTTAAAAATTTTACTAACCTGCACTAAACGACTGTCAGCGATGGAACTGCCAAAAGAAACTGAGGTTAAACTTACATCAGAACCTATGTCTGTTGAAGGAACTGTAAATCCAGGCAATGGTTCAGGTGTAAATATGCATGAAAGGAGTAATGTTGAAGTGAAATATGAAGTATTGTCTCCTGGCAGTAGTGTAAAAAGGGGCAATGATTCAATAATAGAGACCCCTGTAGTAAAGCGGAAATTAGAAATTGTAAATTTATTGGATGATAGTTTATCTGATGAGTTAAAAACGAAACAGTCATCAGAGATAGTAGAGTTTAAAAAGGATAAGTTAGATATGACTGATCAATCAGAAGTCTGATCAATCAGAAGTTTCATTTAGTTTTGATGATTCTGGTGTTGGAGCTAGTTTTTCGTCACCTGAGTGTGAAAAGAAACCAGCTAGTGAGCAACCCAAAGATACTGGGGCTGTTGATTTAAATGTTATATTACAAGCAATAGCTGCCAGTAATGCAAAACTGACAGCTGAATTAAAGTCTGAAATAAGTGAACAGGTCAAAAGCAGTAATGCTGAATTAAAGTCTGAAATAACTGAAGTCAAAAGCAGTAATGCTGAATTAAGGTATGAGATTGTGGCCAGTCAAACTAATTTTAATAAACGATTGGAGGAAATGGACAATACCTTCAAGGCTGGTTGCAATAAGTTGAAAGAGGATCTAGACAGTTTGAATTATAAAATTGATTACAATCATGAGGATATTAAGAAAAAGGTTGCTCAACAGTTTTCTGAAATGTATAAAACAGTAAAATCCAAAGTTGCTGAGGTTCACAGAGACTTCCAATTGGAAGATGCGAAGCTGGAGCACAAGTCAACAGAAAAGATCGGGGCGGAATCTGAACTGTGCTCAGATAGGTTTAAAGATGTTAAAATAAAAGTAAACATACGTCAAGCAGACGTAGATGCAATCAAAACTGATACTACTCATATTGTGCAAAGAGTAGATAATGTTGAAATGAAAGTAGAAAATATTAGTACTAACATTGCTAACATTGAGAGTAAAGTAGCTTCAGTAACTTCTGGTAATGGTAGTATACAACAAGTTGTAGCTGCAAACGCCGCTTTTATCGGGTGTCGGCAGTTCTTGCGTTTCGATCCAGATAAAAATATCCACCCGCTAGATTTCTGGAACGATTTTGAAGATGTGATTCCACCAACTTGGTCTGGACGAGAGAAAATCTCATTTATTAGAAGCCAGTTAGCAGGTGACGCCAGGCGTTGGTCAGCTGATGTTATGTTGAAGTGTAAAACATTAGCGGAGTTTAAAACAGCTCTCATTAATGAGTATTGGTCTAGTAATAAGCAAAATGAAGTGTTGAGAGAATTTTGGAGTGGAAAACGCTTCAATGCAGGCAAGGAATCAATTAAAGAGTTTGCTAGGTCATGGATCTCACGTTTGTCACATTTGGCGGAAAATCTAAAACCGGAAATGATTATACTAGGTCTTGAAGCCAAACTGCCATGGTCTTGGCAAACTAGAATTATATCTGCCCCTAGAGACAATCTGGATCGTCTCATTGAATATTTGGAACGTGTAGAACGTGTTGCTGCCAATGAGGAGCAAGCACGTAATAACAGAAATGCTAATAACAATAGTAGTAATTTTAGGAACGAGCAAAATGGCAATGTAAACATCAGAACAGTAGGTGTTCGCCATCCTAAGAGAGGTAGGAATTGGAGAAATGATTATCAGAACCAACAATGGCATCCAAGTGATAATAATTTTGTTCCAAACAGAATTTTGCATGTAAACAACAGTACAGAAAGAGATGCTGTGCCAGTTAACTATAATGAAAGTAAAGGAAACAGTAGTAGGCCGAGGCAGGAAAACTAGTTCCCGGCTATGAGGACACTGGCGCTCACCAGGCAGTTACTTTTCCTAAGCCAGTAGTTATGGGAATTGGTAAGACAAATCAGAATACTCAAACTGAACAGGTGGATGAAGTGTCGGTAGCATCTAAGGATACAAGAGAAATATTAGACCACTCACATTATTTGATAGATACCGTGTTAGAGACGCTTTCTAAGTGGGAAGAGAAAGAGAAGGCGCAGCAGTGTAACAGTAGGGAAGAGCTACAAAATACTGAATTGTCAGGTGAAGAAGCAGAAGAAATTCATGCTTATATTTACGATGAGGATGATGTGCTCTTATCTAAAGTGCCTGTGCAGGGTGTTGATAATGTACTAATAGATTTAGGACAGGAGATAAGTGAGAATGTAGAGGGTAGCCTGTTGGGGGTAGATGAACCCAGTAGCTGTGACCAGTTGTCACTTGAGAAGGAAACCGACGATAATGGTGAAAGTGGTTTAGCTGTAACTAGTGTTATGCCCGGTCTGGAGGCACAGAATCGCTCAGACTACAGTAATTTGGGCTATGTTCAGCAAACTAAATGTAATGAAGTCGTGTGGTGTTTCAATTTAAAATTAATAGACCAACTGGAAAAGGCAGATGAAAATGTAATTCAGGAAACCCCTACACACTGTGACCTAAATGTAATGAAGACAGATGTCGATCACTTTAGTTGGAGACAAATCCAAAAGGAGCTATTGGATGAGTTTGAGGAACCACCTGTACAACCCGAATAAGCCACCCTATAATAATAATGAATATGTTGGGTATCAATGTACGTTGTCTCTTAGACAGTGGAAGTGATGTGAGTGCGATATCTCAGTCCTTCTTTGATGCATTACCTGGTAAAGACAAGCTTACAGTAATGAGGGTATCAGGACTAAGAATAATTGATGCTACTGGCAAGGTGTCAAAAACGGTAAAGCAAGAAGCTTTGCTGCCCTTTAACATTAATGGTAATTTAATTGATCGTCCATTCTTAATTGTAAACAATCTCAGTATTGAGGTTTTAATTGGCATAGATTTCTTGTCGAAATATCAGAGTGTTGTTGACTTTGAAAGAAGCCAGTTAAAATTGGTCTTGCCGATAACTGGAGTAATCACAGTGCCTTTTAGTGATAAACATGTAGTAACTAATGATGAAACTTGGGAGCTGCCTATACGAGTTCTGAAAAATAGGAGATATTGGTACGAGGGTGTTAATCTTAGTAACAGTAAGCTAAACACAGAAGAAGAAGAAGCAATTATTTTGGACAAAATAGAAGCTAAATTGCTGGAAATCGATAAAATTTTAGCTAATCAGAAGGAAGAACTGAGACAGGTTTTAAAAAGGTATCATAAGGTATTTTCAGATCGACGTGGCCTGGTCAAAGGTTATGAATGAATGCTGTAGGGAGGAGGTTGTTCTGTAACCTCTACACAGTGTGGCAGCTGTGCCGTCCCAGCTGTGTGAGATCTTCTTTCCTTTTCAGGTCTCATTCATTCTTCATCTTTCCTATCCACAACAATTTCGACCCCTTCTTTCCAATACATTAAATTTTCCATCATGGCTATCAAGCCATTAGTTTTGTAACCATTCTATCCACCGATTAGTGAAGAAAATACCGAATGTGACACACCTAACAGTGACATAAACAACAGAGAGGTATGATGTAATTAAGATACAAATGTATTTGAGTAACAAGTATGTATAGAACCCTGGTAATATTGTAAGTACAGAGTGTTGTTTTATTGGAAATGGTCCCACAATAATATTTTAAAAGGATATACAAATTCGTGTACAAGCAGGATCTGAAGTGGCAGTAAAACCTAGTGTATGCATTAAAGCTAACTAATAAATAGTAAGAAAGAGTGCTTAGTGTTATGAAAAATATGCAGACAAGTTGTAAGAATGAACTCACCTTGTGTAGCAAGGAATGGCAGTGTAATAGAATTGAACAGTGTTTGTGGTTGAGACGTGAAAGACACGTCCTTGAAATATTTATAAGGTTGGAGCTGGCCGTTATTTGGTGTAGTGTGTGACAGGATACACCTACACGTATTAAGGTTATGAGTTGGAGGCGTGAATGCGACCATAGGTACCCTTATGTTAGATGAGACAGAGCAGCTCAGTTTAAGGAATTTAGCATTACGCTCGTCCATAATTACTTGATGCACTTTAGTGGTAGGTCGAGAGAGACTACCTGTGGCTTCAGGGTCCGATTGAGTGGAAATGGATTGCCACGTGAGCAAACTGATCAGCTGCAATACACTATAGATATGGAATAAATGTGCTATCCTATGCTTTAAATATTAATAGAGTGAGTGTTAAATAAGTACATACACTAGCAACGTATTTGAGTAACCTAATGGCAGACGTGAAACATTATTTATAGCTCACCTTAAATACACTTCGATGAAGTAAGTACCTAATTGCAGATGTGGAACTACACAGCAGCAGAGGACCAATAAGTGAATTTAGTAGTCAACTGAACGTAGTGTGTTTAGAACACTCAGAACTGTACTATTACCAAAAGTTACTCACATGTACAAAGAAGCTGAGAAAACAACTACTAATCATATATACTCATACTATCTCTAAGAATAAGGTAATCAAAGATATGTCAGCTAAGTGAATAAAATACAAATGTATCAGGAATGTACGAGCATTGGTTCAGTGTTCCGGCCCAGAAATAATAAATTGAAATTAAATAGAATTCATGATTGTATGCCTTGAGCATAAATTTTCTTTAGTACGTGACTAATGGCGTTTTAAGCCATTTGTTTATCGATTTTATGACAATTAAGTAACCACGAGAGTAATATTGAAAAAGTTCTGTTAACTTGATTCCAGTAACATATTGAAGGATAAAATGTATATATCCCCATTTCATTGTGACCCACCCATAGATATTAAGTGAACAAAGTCTGAGGCACTCTTTTTGTTTGTTCTACAGGACAAACCAGATAATGGCAGCCTGGTAGCTGCGTGAAAACGTGGAGTGACTTGGACACAACTCACAGTGGCCCCTCCCCTTTCCCCATGTAATTTAGAGTGAACGTGAAGGACGCACACCATAGCAACTTCCCCTCCTCTACCCTTGTTTATGGAAGTGTAGAACACCAGCCAAAGCGGCTACAACCACGTGTGTAAAAATTATTTGTGAAATTTTCTTTCAGGTTTAGAAAAGACTGCTAAGATATAATCATCTGTTTATGTGTCTTGAATAACTTATCTTCTTTGAATTTGTGTATGTAAAAATGTATATAATGGAGTTAAGATTTTCATAATTTTACATATTTTTATGTGTTTGTTTGTCTAGGGCAATATGTATGCCAAAGTGTTTCATGGACTTTGCTTAAAAATTTGAGTAATAATGTTGCTTAAGAGGCAGTGAACATGCACACAGTTTAAATAATTAATGTAGGTAATCAGTTTTCTTTTAATATTTATACATGTTTACATTTCAATTTTAATTTTTCATAGGAAGTTAAGCTGTACTCTTGCTTCCCTTTTTGTAATTAAATTTTTTTTCTTTCATTAACGTTCATAAACGAAAAAATTTAAGTAGAGGGTGATGTAGGGAAGCAGCCTACTCACGCTGTAGTAAATTCACATCAGTCTTTCCATTGTGTGCTAGCCAGTCCGCTGTAACTAGCTCTGACATCATAAATGTTGCGCAATACTTTAAAAATCAAGTAAATAACCTAAAATGTTTCTAGCATGTCAGGAGTAATACTAAATTAATATGTGTTGAATATCAGTTCGATAACTTCAGCCATTTTCGAAATTTGGACGTTTTTCTGTAAAAATCATTGGCGCAACAGAAAAGAGCTAGAAAGTTAAAAATTTATATTTACATTCATCTTTCATAATAATTTAATAAAAACAGTACTTTGGATTTCACAAATTAAAATTTTAGTGGAAATTCATGATTTTCTGGTTTTCGTCTTAAAACTTAAGGAAGCAAGATAGATTAAGTAGGCTAATAAATAAGGCTATGATGTTTATATTTAAGTAGAATGGAGATCCGCTATCACCATAAGGATGTGAGAAGTTTCATTTGAATACCTATAAAACTATAGCGATAGCGTATCTCCAAAGGGCCAGTTCAGAGCTCGGCTACTGCGTGCAGTGTAATTAAATTAATTCTCTCGCCCAAAATATTTAACTTAGCCACGTCAAAATTTTATTATCAATACTTACCTGTGTGTTGAATGCACATTTAAATTAAGAGCTTCATCAGCCATCAGCAAGAGAAGCTATGACTTATTAGGTAACTTAAAGTGGTGCATTACTAGCCCAGCGGCTAGTCGGGAGAGCCGATTTGTTCAGGCGTTCCCTTAGCCGTCCGCACCGCGGCTTTATATATAAGAACGCTGCGCGAGGAAGCAAGGCCCCAGTTCTCTCCAGACGCTGAATAGCACGCCATCTGGGTCGGGAGTCGCATCGCGTCGTGTCGGTATCATTGCTACAAACAGCCTCGGATGCCGTATGAAGTTACTCTAGATACGCGTAACCATGAAATCATTTGCGAGTGAAGTGTTAATTCTGGGTTGACTTTAATTATCGATCTTCAGTTTGCGTATTGTCGTATTTTCACGTGCCGTCGCGGGACAAAACAAACATTCTACCATTATTTAGCGTGGCGTTTGATGAACCTAATCATCAAATTATGGCGAGCATTCATTTAAACATTTAATTTGGACATTTATAGTTGCATCAGCGCATTAGACTCTGAACTGCTCTGTTAGTTAGGTTGAGTGGATTCTTTTGTTTTTCATCTGTGACTTTCAGAATATACTCAACTATTTTAGAAAATCGTTTTGATTATAAATCCCGGACAATCACCTAATTCCTCAGAGCTATGAGCTGTAACTATAAGTGTATTCTCAGATGAAGTGGGCACTAGGAATTCTAATTACAGGCTTCACGTTTTGCTAATCACTTTCTGGTTGCCAATATTGTAGTTAGAGAGCCAGTGTTGAGAACAGCGAAAGACAGCATAAATAACATTCTAAATAACGGGAAAGGCAGTGCTTCTCCATTCAAACAAACATTTATGCAACAGTTAAACAATTAATTCTATCCGCCGCCCCACAAGAGGGTTTCCATATCAAAAATGATCGAAAACTGAGGCAGTTCATATTTAATTGTAATACAAAGATAAACAAAAACTATTTGTTATAATTGAACTGCAATGAGTAAAAGTATAAGTTATCCGATCAAAAGTATCCGGTCACCCCTATGAAATGCGGAAATGACCACTAGATGTCTTAGAGATAGATTTGTGAGTGTAAAAACTGGAGGGGAATGTTACAACAAGTGGGAAATCTGGGTTGAATCTCTGTTCGGCACAAATTTGAAGACGTCACACTTAGGTAATCATTTATGTCTGTTGCAGGTGGTGTTATGAAAATTGGAATAATATTCCGTACAGCTACTGGTTGTCAAATCATATTTACTATCCGGCAACTACACACATCAAAAAAAGTTTGCATCACCCCGGTTCCCAGAACTCCTGAAGATAGATGTTGACTGTGGATATTGTTATCACAGACACAGTCCCTTTGACTGTTCAGAGATGTCACTAAACCCACCCAAAGTTGTAAACAACCATGCCTGAGCAGCGTCTATTAGACGGAGAGGGTGCGACAGCCGAGCAGTTCCAGTCATTCCACCAGGAAGGAAGTACACGGCTCGTGTTCTCTGTAGTTCAACATGCATAGACGGTCAATACCACGGTTCGAACGCGTCTGCATTGTTACTTTTTGCCAGGAAAGGCTCTCAACAAGGGAAGTGTCGAGGCGTCTCGGAGTGAACCAAAGCGATGATGTTGACATGGAGGAGATACAGAGAGACAGGAACTGTCGATTACATGACTCGGTCAGGCCGCCCAAGAGCTACTACTGCAGTGGATGACCGCTACGTACGAATTATGGCTCGGAGGAGCCCTGACAGCACCGCCACCATGTTGAATAATGCTTTCCGTGCAGCCACAAGACGTCGTGTTACTACTCAAACTGTGCGCAATAGGCTGCATGATGCGCAATTTCACTCCCGACGTCCGTGGCGAGGTCCATCTTTGCAACCACGACACCATACAGCGCGGTACACATGGACCCAACAACATGGCGAATGGATAGCGTTCTCTTCACCGATGAGTATCGCATATGCCTTCAACCAGCCGAGACGGGGCATATGACGATAAAAGTGGACTCGATTCCTTTTGGTCGTATCATTCACCCTGAGCGGGAATCAAGTAGTGTCGCGAACTTAAAAGGAGACGTACATAAGATTACGACATAAGGAAGCGGACAGTGACATATGGAGGTCTGGATAGGACCGGGGAGCGTGCGTGGAATGGATGGCTGCTAGCAATAAGCTGGAAATCCGCCTTCAAGTGCCAGTCCAGCACAAATTTTCATATGTTACAACTGGCTAATACATCTAGAGCCATTCGCATTCATCGAATAATTTGTAACAATATTGCATACAGCTGCTAGTCATTTTCTTCTACGTGGCTTGCACAGGCTCAATAAATCTGAAGAATGAGATTTTTTCACCAGATCGTGTACAGCTTTTATTTACTTATTTATTTATTTATTTCACATTACCAGTTTGAGGCACTGTCCATTGTCAAGTCAGCCAGAAAAAATAGCAACACACAAAAAACAGCTGAACACCAATAAAGTAACTAATTTGACGTACTATTACACAACAATAATATTTACCTCGAGTAACATGCGTGCTACATCGTCGCCATTAATTTAAAAATCGCGTTTTATTCATAAGCGTCCTTATTTAAAATATGAAGGTCATTACATGAAAGTGCTCAATAGAACAAAAGTATTATCACGTTACTTAAATTTCACGTCCAGTTGATTTATATTTCTATATAAAACATTTTTCACATAACTATTAAGAGAGCACACTGGATCGCATTCGGGAGGACGACGGTTCAATCACACGTCCGGCCATACTGATTTAGGTTTTTCGTGATTTCCCTAAATCGCTCCAGGCAAATTCTGGGATGGTTCCTTTGAAAGGGCACGGCCGACTTCCTTCCCTACTCCGATGAGACCGATGACCTCGCTGTTTGGTCTCTTCCCCCCAAACAAGCCAACCCCCCAAAACATATCAATTGTTGTAAGATGCGTGTGCTTTTATCCTCTGAGTGACAGTTCAAAATTTCCGATGTGAATTGCACTTTTGACACATCGTTGAGTGAGTGCAAACAGTATGTTTCCTAGGAAATATTGCAAGGTTTGTTTTCTTAGTACTTCTGGCTGGATGTGACGTTTAAATAACGTGGAAATACTTTTGTTCTCACAAGCTCTTTCATCTCATGCACCTTTATATTTTAGATGACGAAATGGCGCGCGAATTTTAAATTAATGACGACAATGTAACGAAATACGTTCCTCGAGGTAATTATTGTGTTGTGTAATGGTACATACAATTAGTTACATGATCTGTGTTCAGCTGGTTTTTGCTACTGTGTGTTGCTATGTTTTCAGACACACTTGAGATAGGCAATGCCTGAAACTGATAGTATGAAAAATAAAACAGAAATTGTACACAGACTGGTGAAAAATGTCGTTCTTCAAAATAAGCTGCTAACTGTAAAATCATATTTAATAAATTTAGTCTAAAACTTTGGTATCCTTATCCCCTGTGTTCTTCAGTATAAGAACATGTCAATATTTTCTCATCTAGCTTTTTAATCTGTCGCATCCTGCATCCTCAAGGACTTCAAAATATAAGGACCTGGCGATACCAGTAACAACTGCAGTATATAATAAGAAAAAAGTAATATTACTTTTGATTAGATGATACCTCTGTGGAACAGTACCTTGTCTGACTGATATAGTCCCGATGATCACTTGGCGTTCCACTCATTTGTGTTGTCAGTGAGGCCACTGACGTTGTAGCTGTCACTGAAGACTGGGCTGTCTTTTGGAACGTCACACCCAAAGCCGGCCTCAGAAGTGGTGGAAACTTTTTTCCCATTGCTGGAACTGATGCTGTTGCTTTCGTTAATTGGACTGCATTCTGAAGTGACTGTGATTTTACTACAACGTTTCTTGTAAATTTTGCCTGAGTCTGGGCTTTGGAAGAGATCGTAGCAGGAGTGATCAAAGATTCTTTGGTTCCTGGTACTGAGGACAATGTTGTCAAGGATAAAGGTCGTACTGTTTTACCGACAGAAACGTTGGATGCTAACTGTAGCTGTGGAGTACAGATGACAGATGGTGAGAGCTGGATCACAGAAGGTGTCAGGGGCCCGGGACTTTCTGCACGTACCGTCACTAGTGTTGGACTAACAGTACTCTTGGGCTGAATGGTGGCTGTAGACTTCTGAAGGACGCTGCCCGGCTGTGACAGAATGAATGCTAACGGTGCTGGCTGTACCAGCAGCTGTGGCACCTGACAGCCAGTTGTGGCCCGAAACGTCTGCAGCTGAGGAACAGGCACTCCAATCAGCGGACGCGCAGCTGTAGCAGCTGTAGAATTTCTGATGGCTGGAATGGCTATTTTCGGTTGTAGTTGTGTCGTCATCGTCGGTACCACTGGGATCTGAATCGACAGTGGAGAAATTTGGAGTGGGGGAGGTACTGAAGGAGTCAGTTGACGAACACTGCCAACGGGATGCTGTGCCGCCGACTTTTTCGCAGTCACGAGGCGTATTCTGTGCTTCGCCTGTGCCGTATGGGATGTCGTCTGATGCCCTGGCGGTGAGCAGTTTGAAGCTGTTGAGGTAGCTGACTTCAGTGTCGAGGACTGCAGTTTCCTTTTGGGCAGGGACTGCCCCACTGTTTGTTCCTCGGGTTCCAGCAGAGTCCGATCGTCAGAATGCAGTGTTGTGGGCTCTGGTTTCACTTTCACAGATGAGACTTCTTCGTCGGCTGGCTGGGCAGTCAGCTCACCAGGCTGCAACTGTTTGAGGTTGTCGGCAGATCCACCAGAAGCGACGCAGCTCTCGGGCTCTTGCACAGTAGGTAGTGCGGCTGGGTTCGCCGCTGGCAGGTCTTTAGAGCTGCCCGCCGACTTGGCCTGCCTCTTCCGCTTCCGCGGCTGGCGCTCGAGTGGATGGTCGACGGAGACTGGGTCGTCGGCGCGCTGGTAGATGCCCGTGGCGTACGACGCGGCGCATTCGCTATCGGGGAAGGCGTTGGGGTGCGCGACCACCAGGTGGGCACGGAAGTCGGCCGCCATGTTGCAGCCGAAGTCGCACAGGTGGCACTGGTACATGTACTTCCCCTGGTGCTTCGCGGTGCTCAGAACGTGTTTACGTAGGTTTTCCTGCGAGCAGAAACAGTTAAGGTTGAGAGATCAGTGCAAGAATAAGCCAAACGTCTGAACACGTATTATGATATTCTAGTATCAAGTGACAATAGATCACAGTAGCATAAACAACAATTCAACACAGCGATTACTAAAATCTAAGATATCTTGCCAAAGCAATTTGGGCATCCTGCTGAACGCTATCTGCATAAAAAATCAAACACAATAAATGATTAATGTATATTTTCGGGAATACGTTTGTCTCGGTAACATATATAAGAGATTGGCATTCCAAGATTACAGGCTAATGTATGTGCAAATACGCCGTTGCAAATACGAAATTCTCGCACTTTAACAACCGCCAGAATGTTGACTGCAAACATGCAAACGTGCGTGCACTGTGTTGTACAGGTGCTGGATGTCAGTTGGTGGAATGGAGTTCAATGCCTGTTGGACATGATCGGTCAATACAGGGACGGTTAATGTTGGTTGTGGATGATGCTAGAGTTGTTGTCTGATGATATCCCATGCGTGCTCGATTACAGACAGATTTGGTGATCGAGGAGCCAAGGCAATATGTCGACACTATGTAGAGCATGTTGCGCTACAGCAGCGGTATGCGGGCGAGCGTTATCCTGTTGGAAAACATCCCCTGGGCTTCTGTTCATGAATGCCAGCACAACAGGTCGAATCACCAGACTGACGGACATATTTGCAGTCAAGCTGCGTGGGATAACCACGAGGGCGCTCCTGCTAACATACGGGTTCGCACCTCGGACTATAAATCCAGGTGTAGGTCCAATGAGTGTAGCACGCAAATGGGTTGTTTGCAGGCCCTCAACTGCTCTCCTCCTAACCAAAACACAGCCATCACTAGAGCTGAGACAGAACCAGCTTTCACCACAAAACACAACAGACCTCTACCCTGCATTCCAATGAGCTCTCACTTGATGTGGCCGAAGTCACAAATGGCGGTGGTTTGTGGTCACTGGAATGATTGCTACAGAGCTGTACTTGAAGTAAACGATTTCTAACAGTTCGCTGTGTGACTGTGGTGGAAACCTGCTCAAATAGCTGCTGCAGATGCAGTACGACGCGCCAGAGCCATACACCGAACACGACAGTCTTCCCTCCCGGTAGTACCACGCAGCCATTCGGCGTCCGGTCTTGTTGCGACTGCTCGCTCTCATGACCACCGCTGCCAGAAATCACGTACATTCTTGCCACATCTCTATGCAGTATCGTAGAAGGAACATT
Source organism: Schistocerca serialis cubense (assembly GCF_023864345.2). Classification (NCBI taxonomy): domain Eukaryota; kingdom Metazoa; phylum Arthropoda; class Insecta; order Orthoptera; family Acrididae; genus Schistocerca; species Schistocerca serialis. Next base: position 259,276,886 of record NC_064638.1, on the reverse strand, counting down.
CAGCTTCTCGTAACCGTATTACATGACCTCGTTCAAACTCAGTGAGGTATTTATTATGGCATCTTTGTCGCCTTGAAGGCATTCTTATTTGGCATCAGGTCTCCACTTCCAATCTCAAAGGTAACTAATGCTCACGACCGTTACGGCGTGATTTAAAGCACTACTAGCGCCACTCTTATCCAACTGGTGCGAAATTTGAATGGACATAATCTTTCACATGTAGAAAGACGCCTGCCTGCAATCTTTCGTTTATGTCGCACAACTGCTTTAGGTCTCGCGATCTTTTTTCGGTCAATTTATTTGAACTCTACTTATCTACACTACTGGCCATTAAAATTGCTACACCACGAAGATGACGTGCTACAGACGCGAAATTTAACCGACAGGAAAAAGATGCTGTCATATGCAAATGATTAGCTTTTTAGAGCATTCACACATGGCTGGCGGCAGGGACGACACCTACAACGTTCTGACATGAGGAAAGTTTCCAACCGATTTCTCATACACAAACAGCAGTTGGCCGACGTTGCCTGGTGAAACGTTGTTGTGATGCCTCGTGTAAGGAGGAGAAATGCGTACCTTCACGTTTCCAACTTTGATAAACGTCGGATTGTAGCCTATCGCGATTGCGGTTTATCGTATCGCGACATTGCTGTTCGCGTTGGTCGAGATCCAATGACTGTTAGCAGAATATGGTATCGGTGGGTTCAGGAGGGTAATACGGAACGCCGTGCTGGATCCCAACGGCCTCGTATCACTAGCAATCGAGATGACAGGCATCTTATCCGCATGGCTGTAACGGATCGTGCAGTCACGTCTCGATCCCTGAGTCAACAGATGGGGCCGTTTGCAAGGCAATAACCATCTGCACGAACAGTTCAACAACGTTTGCAGCAGCATGAACTAACTGCTCGGAGACCATGGCTGCGGTTACCCTTGACACTGCGTCACAGACAGGAGCGCCTGCGATGGTGTACTCAACGACAAATCTGGGTGCATGAATGGAAAAACGTCATTTTTTCGGATGAATCCAGGTTCTGTTTACAGCATCATGATGGTCGCATCCGTGTTTGGCGACATCGCGGTGAGCGCACATTGGAAGCGTGTATTCGTCATCGCCATACTGGCGTATCACCCAGCGTGATGGGATTGGGTGCCTTTGGTTACACGTGTCGGTCACCTCTTGTTCGCACTGACGGCACTTTGAACAGTGGACGTTACATTTCAGATGCGTTACGACCCGTGGCTCTACGCTTCATTCGATCCCTGCGAACCCCTACATTTCAGTAGGATAATGCAGGACCGCATGTTGCAGGTCCTGTACGGGCCTTTCTGGATATAGAAAATGTTCGACTGCTGCCCTGGCCAGCATATTCTCCAGATCTCTCACCAATTTAAAACGTCTGGTCAATGGTGGCCGAGCAACTGGCTCATCACAATATGCCAGTCACTACTCTTGATGAACTGTGGTATCGTGTTGAAGCTGCATGGGCAGCTGTACCAGTACACGCCATCCAAGCTCTGTTTGACTCAATGCCCAGGCGTATCATGGCCGTTACTACGGATAGAGGTGGTTGTTCTGGGTACTGATTTCACAGGGTCTTTGCGTGAAAATGTAATCACATGTCAGTTCTAGTATAATATATTTGTCCAATGAATACCCGTTTATCATCTGCATTTCTTCTTGGTGTAGCAATTTTAATGGCCAGTTGTGTAATAATCCGCCGCTCGAGTGATATGCAGATGGATTCATAGTCGCGGCTATATTGTTCATACGGCTCGTACTTTCGCCTTCAGCAGCCGCAGTCCTACGGCGGGTGGAACGAGGAGTTCGTATCGAATGGTTCAAATGGTTCTGAGCACTATGGGACTTAACTACTGAGGTCATCAGTCCCCTAGAACTTAGAACTACTTAAGCCTAACTGACCTAAGGACATCACACACATCCATGCCCGAGGCAGGATTCGAACCTGCGACCGTAGCGGTCACGCGGTTCCAAACTGACGCGCTTAGAACCGCACGGCCACACCGGCCGGCAGTTCGTATCGATCAATGGCATAGATACGCCGACTCTCGAATCACTGACCTTGCCTTCTGGACATATATTTTGATTCGAAACTCTTTTGGATTACATGTAGTTACGACGACTCTGGCTTACATTCGTCAATGTTGATTACTGTTCATACTGCTTACAGTCGACATGACAGCGTTCTTCTGCAGTTCCGGCTATGTAATTAGTGCCGATCTTGTATTCCACACATTTCATGGTTCGTGGCATTGCCCTGCCTAGTTAGGCGTGGTGCACACTGAGTCCATCGATATGCGATACGACACATTTGCAATAAAAATCGCCTGACGCGACGCTTATCCGTCCGACACTTGTGTCCCCTCTGGAACGATATGATATACGACAGACATGCAGTGCGACTCGTCAGATGACAAGCAACAAGACAGCACGAATCACTTTTCTGTGACAGTTTCAGCCGCAATCATGAGCTTTTCTGAAGATAACATTATTGTGGCTTATCATTATTCGAAGCTCAAACAACTGAAAAAGAAAAGAAAGTACTCGGTGCGCCAGTACAATGCTATACAAAGATAGTTCGCTTGAGGTTTTTGTGATCTCTCTCAGCACATTCACAAATCCCGCGAATACTACAGAATCAGTTTCTATCAGCTGCTCTGCCAAAGCAGGACACAGATTTGCTGCTTGCTATTTCTTCTGCTGAGACTACTGATAAGCTGCTCATTACAATAACGTAAGTTGGCGAAAACTATGAATGACTTTAAAAATGCTGCCACGAAAAATTTCATTTTTTGAATGACCACCTAGTCTGTAGTTTTTTCGCAAATTTTGCTAAACTTCTCTCCCCACGTTGCTCTGAACAGTTTGTTCTGCATGCTGTCGTTCTTTGTCATAATAACAATAATAACGAGGATGTCAGTATAAATTTGGTTTGACAAACATAGACACACAAACTTCGGTTGATAAAATAAATGGATTCGAGGGAGACGAGTGGCCCGACCGAGGTTCCATCCTGTGACCTCGGCGTTTCCAGGCTTGAGTTTTATCGCTACACCACGAGGCCCGACGTGTATGTAGACAATTCATCTACAGTGCAAGTTTTGATGAGTAAGTTTAGGAATGTCATAATATGTAACATACAGGGCCGTATTTTTTTATTGTATTGACTTACATGCTTAAATATTTTATACAGCCATGAACCTTAGTATTTGATATATATTTCAAATTGATACCTCTACCGTTCCTGAGAATAACGGTCTGAACTGACAGACACGACAGATTGACAAAAAACGGGAAAAGAAGTATTTTTTATGCAATATAACTAAAAATTAACAATTTCCGGAATTTTTCCTTTACTTGTACTATAAAACCTTTCCTCTTGTCAAATTTCATGATTCTAAGTCAACGGAAAGCAACCTGTATGTGTTTTGCTGAGAAAGCTTGCCAGTATACGTGACATAAAAGGCCGTATCTTTTGATCACATTGGCTTCCAAAATTAAAGTTCTCACACCGACAAAGGTCCGTAGACCTTGACATGTAGCATAAAATTCCGCTTGATACCTCAACGTATTCCTGAAAAAAAGGGGTATTAACAATCGTAGAGACAGACAGACGGATCGAGGACAAAGTGGTCTTACAACGGTTCCGTTTTTAGCGATGAGGTGCGGAACCCTAAGAACTATTTCCCTTCAATTACAGCATTTTTGAATCCCCGCCTAATGTGATGGGCGTGACAAGCATTTGATGGTCGCCCGGTCGTCCAGAAGTCGCAACAAGTGTGGGAGTCTCTCTACAACGTCGCCGCGCTTGAGCAGTGCAGAATTTCAGTCGGAGAAACAGACCAGTCTGTGGTGGAGAGCTAATGAGGAAGGACAAGAAGCGAACAATAGAGATTGGTGTGATCAGTACGGACTGAGCTACGCCCTCGCTTGGCCGGCAGCGTGGTAAAGTCTGTGCGTGAATTAGAGTCAACTTGCTGTCAACACGGACACACTGATTCCTGGTCCTGGCGTCTTGGCTGCAGGGAAGATCTTGCTGACGGTGCACAAGTGGATGTTGCCCTTGGTGTGTGCTCTTGAACGGATGTGCACAAGAAGAGTGTCGTGGCGGTGATGCTTGACGGAAACATCGGTTGAACACTCTGGTTGAGATTCACATTCACGCTGTGCTAGCAGTTGGAAGGTTCAGTGTTTTCCTGTTTGCCACTGTCCTAACTGAAGAGTGGGAGGTGGGGTTGGTGGGAGAGGGGAGAGGGAGGGAGGGAGGGAGGGAGGGAGGGAGAGAGAGAGAGAGAGAGAGCGGGGAGGATGGGGGGGAGAGATGTGTTCTTATTCTGTTGGTAAAAGCTATCTTCAACAGGTTAGATTAACCTTTCTTAGATGTAATCTGCTGGCCTAGTGTCCAAATTCTAACACAGCGCAGGCCTTTTTGTGTGCTATCTATCGTAAAGCCATTGTATAACTATCTCATGAATCGGTACTGAGAACGTTATGCATCGGTTGTCAAACGTATAATATTTTCATAACAACATGTATCGTCCTACGTTATCCCGCTATCGAACGCCATAAAAGAAGGAAAATAATCAATACATCGTAAATACTACATACACCTCAGTATACCGTCCCTTAGTACAACATACCTTACTGCTTTTGAAGCTACCATTACACACCGTCAAAAGCAAAAGCCAGCTGAAAACATACATCGTCAAACATAGTGGCACAGCTAAAAACTAAAGGCAGCTGCCTTCACCTACCAAAGATAATACTTTTCCGCAACGCGTAAGTCACAGCCTTAAATATGCTACTGTCTATCATAAAATCTGTGAACATATATGTCAAGTCCTAGTAGATTTTAAAAACGAATGCTACACCTATGTTGTAATTTACTGGGGCTTGACATATAATGATCACAGATTCTGTCAGGGACAGTAGCATCGCTGAGGGTGAGACATACGCGTTGCAAAAAAGTACTGTCTGCTGCCTTGAGTTCAGAGCTGTGCCTTGAGAGTATAACATACCAACATGTGATGCTCTACGAAGAGTTTTATGTCTGACAATTCATGTTTGCTGCAGGACTTTTACTTCAGACGGTGCCTAATGGCACAGAAGTTCTAAGAAATGTTATGCTATAGGACAAGATGAATATTTACATGGTTCTCAGTACATGTAGTTTTGCGATGTACTGATTTGTTTCCTTGCTTTTTTGGCACTTTGTAATTGGGTAACGTAATTCTGAAACATATTCTGATAAAAGCATCGCACGTTTGACAAATGGCGCGTAACATGCTCAATATCGGCTTTTTGTGTCTTGCTAAATTGTCTACTTCTTGCTGGCTTTAGTGAGTTGGCAAAGTTAATGTCAGCTTCTGAGTGATTTTTGTCAGCTCTCATTTGCGTTTTATTTAGAATTTATGTATTTATTGCTCTGTCCATTTTGTACGTTTAATTAGTTGTAGGTATGAATATTTGCCTTGTGACCCATTTTATTGCAAACCAACGTTTATTTAACGTGTCAGGAGTTTGTTAAATTGAGATTTAGTTGAAAATATACATCCATATTCATTTTTATTTCTTGGATTTGAGAGCAAGTAAGCATTTCTTTATTGTGTTATTTAAACTTATATGCTATGTTTTGCTGAATTTTGTTATTAATAAATAACAACAAAACTGACAAGCCTTTACGTCCCTATGCGGCCGAACGGTTCTAGGCGCTTCAGTCTGGAACCGCGCAACCACTACTGTCGCAGGTTCGAATCCTGCCTCGGGCATGGATGTGTGTGATGTCCTTAGGTTAGTTAGGTTTAAGTAGTTCTAAGTTCTATGGGACTGATGACCTCAGATGTTAAGTCCCATAGTGCTCAGTGCCATTTTTGAACCTTTGCGTCCCCTCAGGCGCAAGCCACTTACGACTCCCACCGTTCCCTGCGCCACAACTATGACCAGGCCAAGTCAAATCACACGAAAACAGCTGAGTTTAAATATGCTTCGACCGAAGTGATGCGGTAGTTAACAGACTCGCATTCTGGTTGAATGAGGTTCAAATCTCCGCCTGGCTATACAGATTAAATATTTTCGTGGTTTAGGTATGTTTCCCCCTGACAGGGGGTTGGGAGGGGGAGGGGAGCGTTATCATGTGGGTATGAGATCTCACCCTTCTCCTCCCTCCCCCCCCCCCCCCCCCTCACATTTTCGTAACAGCGTTTATACTTTTATGTGTCAATTTTCACATTTTTATCTAACTGTTAAAGAATAAAGTAACATGAAATCAAAGAGTCTCCAAAACGGCAAGCGGTTCTAGAAAATTACAAGCTATGTTTCTAACAAAGGATACTTTCCAGTTTCTTGCCCACATGGATGTCCCTGCGTCCATATCATCTGCGTGGAACGTTCCAGACAGATGAAGGCGTACATCCATATGACGGCAGTACCTGCTACCAAGATCAAAACCAATACGGTTACGGAGTCTACCAGTAGGATCGACATTCAACAGAAAAAGCGGTAAGAGGAGACAGAAACCCCCGCCCCCCTATGCGCCTACTAAGAAAATGAAAACATAAACACTGACGTTCGGAACGCAGGCGGAAACGACTGAAAAAATGTTTCAAATGGCTCTGAGCACTATGGGACCTAACTTCTAAGGTCATCAGTCCCCTAGAACTTAGAACTACTTAAACCTAACTAACCCAAGGACATCACAAACATCCATGCCCGAGGCAGAATTCGAACCTGCAACCGCAGCGGTCACGTGGCACCAGACTGTAGCGCCTAGAACCGCTCGGCCACCCCGGCCGGCGGAAATGACTGAAAGCAGCAGCTTTCCTCGCCATATGTACGTTCGCGTAGCCACATTCTGAAACCTGTGTTCATAATCTTAGTGCTAAGTGAATTGCTAAATTCACACTTCGATTTTACACCATGTAAAACCCGATGACGTCAAAGCTACGCAATTCTTGCTGTTATTACTAGGATCAACTGTGTAACACACCCACTCTCAATTATTTGGACGAATGCTTTTCAAACGTTGTATGTCTCCGAACTTTTCTTTTTTTTTGGTGTGTGGAATCTTATGGGACTTAACTGCTATGGTCATCAGTCCCTAAGCTTACAGACTACTTAACCTAAATTATCCTAAGGACAAACACACCCACCCATGCCCGAGGGAGGACTCGAACCTCCGCCGGGACCAGCCGCACAGTCCATGACTGTAGCGCCACAGACCTCTCGGTTAATCCCGCGCGGCGTCTCTGAACTCCAGTCCCTTTTAAATTACGCTATAAAAGTGTACTAACCACTGATGTATGCATATTGTTATTATTCCTCTTGGCCGAGCGGTTCTAGGCGCTACAGTCTGGAACCGCGCGACCGCTACGGTCGCAGATTCGAATCCTCTCTCGGGCATGGATGTGTGTGATGTCCTTAGGTTAGTTAGGTTTAGGTAGTTCTAAGTTCTGGGGCACTGAAGAACACAGCAGTTAAGTCCCATAGTGCTCAGAGCCATTTGAGCAATTATTCCTCTATAACAAGAGGCTTCGTGGCTCAGTTGTTTCGTGTAACTTTTTGTTTTTATTACCATTATTAATATTATTATAATTATTCCTCTTCCTACATCCACATCATCTACATCAATACTCCGCAGCCCACCTGGCGACTTGTGACGGAGGGTACTTCTGACACCAGACTGATTCCTTTTTCCCCTTTCCATTCGCGAATGGCGTGTGTGAAGAATGTTTGTCGATAAGCCTCTCACTTACCAATTTTCTCATCGTGGTCTTTCCGCTATATGAATGTTGGAGGAATAATACGTTGCTAACTCTTTCTGGAAAGTACTCCCTCGATATTTCAGTAGCAAACATCTCCGAAATCCACAACGCCTCTCTTGTAGCGTATGCGACTGCAGTTCGTTGAACGTCTCGGTAATGCTCTCACGTCGACTAAACGATTCGGTGACGAAACGCGCCGCTCTTCGTTGGATCTTCTCTCTCTACCTCCCTCTGTCTGTCTTTATCTGTCCTACCTGGTAAGGGTCACAGACTGGTGAACAACATTCAAATATCGGTCGAACAAGCACCTTGTAAGCCACTTCTTTCGTGGATGAGTAACATTCCCTTACCATTCTTCCTATGGATCTTAGTCTGGCGTCTGCATTTCCCACAACTTGTTTTATGTAGTCATTCCACTAACGGTCGCCCTGAACAGTTACTTCCAATTAAAATTGCTACACCACGAAGATGAAGCGCTATAGACGCGAAATTTAACCGACAGGAAGAAGATGCTGTGATATCCAAATGATTAGCTTTTCAGAGCATTCACACAAGGTTGGAGCCGGTGGTAACACCTACAACGTGCTGGCATGAGGAAAGTTTCCAACCGATTTCTCATACACAAACAGCAGTTGACCGGCGTTGCCTGGTGAAACGTTATTGTGTTGCCTCGTGTAAGCAGTAGAAATGCGTACCATCACGTTTCAGACTTTTATAAACGTCGGATTGTATCCTATCGCGATTGCGGTTTATCGTATCGCGACATTGCTGTTCGCGTTGGTCGAGATCCGATGACTGTTAGCAGAATATGGTATCGGTGGGTTCAGGAGGGTAATACGGAACGCCGTGCTGGATCCCAACGGCCTCGTATCACTAGCAGTCGAGATGACAGGCATCTTATCCGCATGGTTGTAACGGATCGTGCAGCCACGTCTCGATCCCTGAGTCAACAGATGGGGACGTTGGCAAGGCAACAACCATCTGCACGAACAGTTCGACGACGTTTGCAGCAGCACGGACTATCAGCTAGGAGACCTTGGCTGCGGTTACCCTTGACGCTGCATCACAGACAGAAGCGCCTGCGATGGTGTACTCAACGACGAACCTGGGGGCACGAATGGCAAAACCTCATTTTTTCGGATGAGTCCAGGTTCTGTTTACAGAATCATGATGGTCGCATCCGAGTTTGGCGCCATCGCGATGAACGCACATTGGAAGTGTGTGTTCGTCATCGCCATACTGGCGTATCACCCGGCGAGATGGTATGGGGTGCCACTGGTTACACATCTCGCTCACCTCTTGTTCGCACTGGCGGCACTTTGAACAGTGGACATTACATTTCAGATGTGTTACGACCCGTGGCTCTACCCTTCATTCGATCCCTGCGAAACCCTAGATTTCATTAGCATAATGCACGACCGTATATTGTAGGTCCTGTACGAGCCTTTCTGGATACAGAAAATGTTCTACTGCTGCCCTGGCCAGCACATTCTCCCGATCTCCCACCAATTGAAAACGTGTGGTCAATGGTGGCCGAGCAACTGGCTCGTCACAATATGCCAGTCATTACTCTTGATGAACTGTGGTATCATGTTGAAGCTGCATGGGCAGCTGTATCTGTGCACGCCATCCAAGGTCTGTTTGACTCAATGCCCAGGCGTATCAAGGCCGTTATTATGGGCAGCGGTGGTTTTTCTGGGTACTGATTTCTTAGGATCTATGCACCCAAATCGCGTGAAACGTAATCACATGTCAGGTCTAATATAATATATTTGTCCAATGAATACCGTTTATCATCTGCATTTCTTCTTGGTGTAGCAATTTTAATGACAGTAATATATATATATATATATATATATATATATATATATATATATATATATATATATATGACTTCGGTTTCTTTGTAGCTAGGTAGGGTCGCTTCAAAGATATGAAGGTCAACTTTGTTTTTTAAAATAGGATGTTATAGTTTGGTACTTGTTTTCTGATAGTAGCTATCGCCACGAATCCAATGATGCGTAACAGTAAGGTCTTTGAAGGTAAACTAAGGTCAAAAAGGTGGCATGAACGACCATATAGAGAAGGTGTTCGAAGTGATGACCATTGGTATCAGTGCAGTTGTGCAATCTTCTTATTATGGATTTAGTGGTATTCCTTATCACATGGACACTTATTGAAGCACTTGCTCTGACAATTCTCTCTCGCATATCTTCAGGTGCAGTTGGAACATTTTTATAAACAATGTATTTTACGAATTCCCACAAGAAGAAATCCAAAGGCGTCAAGTCTGGCGAACGAGCCGGCCACGTCACATCTTCTCCGCGTCCAATCCAACGATTTGGAAATTGTCTCTGCAACTCATTTCTAGCCATCAGCGAAAAATGTGGCAGACACTCATCGTGTTGATGCCACTTTCTGTTCCTTGTTCCTAAAGGTATTTCTTCCAATAATAGACATAATGTTTCTTGCAGGAATGTGGTATACTTCCTAGCATTAAGGTTTCCTTCGATGAAATAGAGGCCTATGATTGTGTCCTCCAGAATCTCACACCATACATTCACCGACCACGGTTTTTGGTGTGCAACTTGCCGCAGCCAACATGGATTATCAGTTGCCCAATAATGCATGTTATGCAAATTAACATTTTCATGGTTCGTGAATGTAGCCTCGTAAGTAAATAAAATCAAATTAATAAACGTGTCCTCCCTCTGAATCTGAAGTTGAGCCCATCGGCAGAATTCAATGCGACGCATACAGGCCGTGACAGTTAATTCTTGGTGGAGACTGATATGGTAAGGATGATATTTCTGGCGCTGCAGAACACGAACAACACTACTCTGGCTCATGCTAGATTCCACTGCGATTTCACGCAAACTAACACAAGGATCTCGAACCATAGTGGCAAGAGTACTAATTCCCGTTTCCGCGTTAGTAACGTTCCTTTGCCGGATATGTTTCCGATGCGTTAAATACCCAGTTGTTGCCAATTTATCATACACATATTTAAATGTACGACGTGTAGCGTGAGTACGCTGAGGATATCTTTCAGCGTATAAGTCTCTAGCTCTCACTGAATTTCGTTGGCATTCTCCGTAAATGGGAAGCATATCGACTTGTTCTTCAAAGAGATACATTATTCACATTTGCTTGATTCGACGATACTAGTCTTACAGTTCCTATTAGTGTTGTATTGTGAAACCGTCGAATGGTGTTTACATATCAGTGGCACATTAGATGGATTCGCCGTATTCAGCGAATATTTACTATTTGTACGATGTACGAGCATGTGATTCGATAAGGGCCGAAGTGATAAAGAATACCACTCAATCCTTGATAAGAAGATTGCAGCACTGCATTGATACCATTGGTCATCACTTCTAACACCTTCTCTAAATGGAAGTTCATGCCATCTTTTTGACCTTCGTTGACCTTCAACGAGCTTACTGTTACACATCATTGGATTCGTCTCGATAGCCACCTGTCAGATGTACCAAACTACAGCATCCCATTTAAAAAAACAAAGTTCACGTTCATATCTCCGACGCGACGCCACCTAGCAACAAAAAACCTACGTCATAATATGGCCCCCGATGTCCCATGCAACATTTGTCCCACAAATTTTTCAGCTCCTATCATAATCCCGCAGTTATTCCAGGTGGCAATAGTTAGTGACTCACCCTGTATACAACGGCATCATCTACGAATTGTCTTAAAGAGCTCCCAGCGCTTTCTACTGGATTAGTTACGTAGGTCCATTTTTTGAACAGTAACAGTCCTATCACACTTCCCTGAGATACTGCTGAAATTACCTTTACTTTTGTCGATTTTGTCCGGTTAAAAGCAACGTCTTGAGATATATCTCCAAGGAAGTCCTCTTCTCTGTTCATTTATATAGTCCTAGAGCGGGTTTGAAGTTGTTAGCTTTATGTGGCAGGTTCTTTCTCTTTTCCTCTTTCCTTCTCTTCATGAAATCGCTACGTTGTTCCTTGCATTCCTTTGTCCACTGTTTTTCAGTTTTTTTTATATTAAATATAAATATGTGATTTGCAACAACGATTACAAAGGCTTTGCGTTCGCTGTTGGTGGTCCCTACTGTGACATCTCTCCCCATATGATTCGACCAATTCTGATTCTGCAACTGTGAAAACAGAACTTCTAGCATCTTCTGCGTCCATATTGAGTCAATGAACTTGTCCATTGCTGTGTATAGATTTGTAGTTTTTCTTTTAATCCATGTGTATTTTATATAAGTGGGATCATAAATTTTTGTTAGAATGTTCCGATGTGCCTTTAGAATGTCATCAATTTATGAATGCCGTCCTCGACACATAGTTTCGGCGGCATATAGTCCTTCAGGGAAGATAATTCTCTTGTAATGCCGAAGTTTCTCATTACGTGACATCATTTTTTCCCATGTTATTCTGAACGCTTTCTGGACTTTGGTGGCTGTTTCTAAATTGGCTTTACTGTCTGGTCAAGATGGTGCTACGACTTCAAGATATTCTTAAGAAGACTCAGATCAAACTGCCCCATATATCGCTTCTAGTAGGGATGTTCTGCTATTTTTATTTAAATCTTCCATCAAATGAATGTATCATTTTTGGAATCGTGTCGTTGATTCTATATTGCGTAACTTCCCTATTACGTAATTACTTTCCTCATTAATTTTAATGACGATAGACAGATCATCAGTCTTTATCCCACTCTGTGACGACTTTGTCTAACACAGTGTTATTATTATTATTATTTTATATGCAAGCGAAGGAAATAATATGTTTTGCATGTAACGTGTAATTTTGAATGTATGCAGTTTGATTAACAAAAATTGGGCAGGTTACTTTCATTTACAAAAAATCTGAAAACGTCATTCATACGATTAACATAAATGTCGGTTGTTGATTTTCTTGTAACAATCGTGAAATCCTTATTTTTGGAAAAAGTTAAATCCCATACTAATTGCTGCAATTCCGCTGTTTTATTTCTCTAATTTACATCTAAAAGCAGTTCAAATATATAACATAGCGAAGAGAAAATGTTCTACAAGAAGAACTAAAAACAATTAAAGTTGTCTAGAAGATGTTACTGTGGGTACAAAAAGTTCGCTGCTATGTTTGCCCTTTTATCACCATGACATTGTTAATATTAATTTCTTTTTTAATGTAAATAATTTAAGGATATACTGATATTGGTTAATCTGTATATCAACATTTGTAAAACCTTGCAATTCCTGTACTTCAATTCAATAAAATCTTCAGTTAAAAAAATTGTTGAAGTGCCTGATAACAGATCTAAAGATTTCTGGTTCGATTCGAAAACCTTTATCTGTCGCTTTTGACTTCTTTCATCTCCATCAATGTTTGTTGATGTCAGAAATGTCGAGCAGCGAAGGGGTTCGGAATCCACATTAAACTGTAGGTCCGTCTACAACTGGCTACGTAAGTCAGATCAAATATCGGAAGCTTTACCCTTTTTATTCCACTAAAACATTTTGTATATAATTTATTGCTATTATTGTGAGAAAGTATTACAAGGCCAACAGCCTGAAGCCAAATCCAAGCAAAGCAGTAATAAGCCCTTTCCTTGTCCGTAACAAATATACTAACTACTGGTTGAAAGTCTCATGATTGGAAACTCCTCTCAGTCACAGGTCTTACCCCTAAAGACACCAGGTATTCTTGATAGGAGTCTGACATTCAGGGAACATTATAACAATGTCAGAATGAAGGTCGCTGCAAGAAACAATACCATGCAAAATGTCAGAGGCACAAATTGGAGAGCAAGCACGCGCATATTTAGGGCATCGGCTCCAGCCTTATGCTACTCGGCAGCGGAGTATGCGTGCCCTGTGTGGTGCCTGTCCTGGCACTCGAGACAAGTTGATAATGCTCTTAACCAAGCTGCCAGGTGACAGGATGCTTGGCATCAAACCCCATTCGAGAAGATCAGTGCTATGGCAGGAGTAGAGCACTTGACATCAGGTAGAGAGTAACAGAGAAATCCGAAAGGGGCAAAGTCAACACTGACGAAGACGCCCACTTCATGGGAATCATCCTGTTTCGACGCCTTCACAACAGGACAAGATTAATCTCAAGTACCATCTCCTTACTGAATCAAAGGCGTAAGAGAAGCTTCGACGCTGGAAGGGAAGAGCCAAAAGTGGTTGGATACTACCAAAAGAGGAGCTATCCTCGGGAAACAGCCTGTTATGGCCAACATGGAGGTCACTTAATTCGCTTCACGCGGGCATTACCCGAAGTAAAACTGGCATGTTAAAATGGGGCTCGGCGACAACCAAGATGTGTCACAGCAGGCGATGATCCATTTCCTTCATTATCCTGCTTACACCATCTCATCAGGCATCGTGATGCAAGAGGATCTGGCATTAGGAAGCCCAAAAGAAGTGCACCTGCTGAGACACAAATTAAATTTAGGGGGAGAGAGAGTGACTTTAGCAAATTGTATCTCCCCCAATGAACCGAATACTGGATCCGCAACTGTTCGTACACTACTGGCCATTAAAATTGCTACACCACGAAGATGACGTGCTACAAACGCGAAACTTAACCGACAGGAAGAAGATGCTGTGATATGCAAATGATTATCTTTTCAGAGCATTCACACAAGGTTGGAGCCGGTGGCGACACCTACAACGTGCTGACATGAGCAAAGTTTCCAACCGATTTCTCATACACAAACAGCAGTTGACCGGCGTTGCCTGGTGAAACGTTGTTGTGATGCCTTGTGTAAGGAGAAAAAATGCGTACCATCACGTTTCCGACTTTGATAAAAGTCGGATTGTAGCCTATCGCGATTGCGGTTTATCGTATCGCGACATTGCTGCTCGCGTTGGTCGAGATCCAATGACTGTTAGCAGAATATAGAATCGGTGGGTTCAGGAGGGTAATACGGAACGTTGTGCTGGATCCCAACGTATCACCAGGAGTCGAGATGACAGGCATTTTATCTGCATGGCTGTAACGGATCGTGCAGCCACGTCTCGATCCCTGAGTCAACAGATGGGGACGTTTGCAAGACAACAACCATCTGCACGAACAGTTCGACGACGTTTGCAGCAGCACGGACTATCAGCTCGGAGACCATGGCTGCGGTTACCCTTGACGCTGCATCACAGACAGGAGCGCCTGCGATTGCGTACTCAACGACGAACCTGGGTGAACGAATGGCAAAACGTCATTTTTTCGGATGAATCCAGGTTCTAGTTACAGCATCATGATGGTCGCATCCGTGTTTGGCGACATCGCGGTGAACGCACATTGGAAGCTTGTATTCGTCATCGCCATACTGGCCTGTCACCTAGCGTGATGGTATGGGGTGCCATTGGTTACACGTATCGGTCACCTCTTGTTCGCATTGACGGCACTTTGAACAGTGGACGTTAAATTTCAGATGTGTTACGACCCGTGGCTCTACCCTTCATTCGATCCCTGTGAAACCCTACATTTCAGCAGAATAATGCACGACCGCATGTTGCAGGTCGTGTACTGGCCTTTCTGGATACAGAAAATGTTCGACTGCTGCCCTGGCCAGCACATTCTCCAGATCTCTCACCAATTAAAAACGTCTGGTCAATGGTGGCCGAGCAACTGGCTCGTCACAATACGCCAGTCATTACTCTTGATGAACTGTGGTATCGTGTTGAAGCTACATGGGCAGTTGTACCTGTACACGCCATCCAAGCTCTGTTTGATTCAATGTCTAGGCGTATCAAGGCCGTTATTACGGCCAGAGGTGGCTGTTCTGGGTACTGATTTCTCAGGATCTATGCACCCAAATTGCGTGAAAATGAAATCACATGTCAGTTCTAGTATAATACATTTGTCCAATGAATACTCTTTTATGATATGCATTGCTTCTTGGTGCAGCAATTTTAATGGCCAGTTGTGTAATAGGTTAATATGCAACCATTACCAGCAGCAGCAGCGCTGGTGAAACTGGCGACGCGGTCGCGGCAGATCCCGCGGCCGGACGCTGGCTTGGACTGTACCTCAGATTAATGTAAGCGTGACTGGATTACCGCCGGTTCTCCCTGGACCTCGAGGAGCGGCTGACATCACTGGGCAATAATTTTTTAACGCGGCGCTGCGCATCAGACAAGCAGTAACAAGAAATTATATACTCGCCATTCAAATGTATATATCCGCGGCGGACGACAATCGCCTCTCAGGCAAGCGAGGGGCGTAAGTCAGCCTCCCACGCCGCTGGACGTGGACGCGCCGCGGCCGCTCTGGGATCCCACACGATCGCAATCGGCCGGCGTCGAGTATAAGTTTATTACTTTATCGTTCCAGATACAGGCCGCTTAATGTATATCTGGCATCCCGGGCTCTGAGGCTAACTAGTTAAAAGAGGGAGGTTTTCCTTAACCAAACCTGTACCGCACAGCACACATGCTGGCAACAGATTTTTGTCACTGTGGAGGAGGTTGGGTCTGGGGCTGCACTTGTATGGCTGAGCTGGGTTGTTCGTGTACAAGCAGATGACTAGCTGAAGACAACGGTATCACCTGCTAGTCGAATAACCGCCAAGTTTCTTAAGGCTTAAGGGGAGGTTTACTATCTTTGGCCCGAAAAAAGCACGTTCTTTGAGAATTTGTTTCTTAGGATATATTATACATATCAATGTAAAATTTGGTCAAAATGTTGATTGACATTTCCTCTACAAACTGGAATTTTCTCGACCGGAAATGTCGAAGAGCAAAGGCGGAAGTGCTGTCGGAACGAAACAAAATATCGATGTAGACCTCCACGCGCGGTATGTCACAGGTCAGCCGACCCGTCTGAAATCAAAATTGAGTTGATGTTAGCGAAGTATATAAGATGCTTTAGGAGTTGTACCTCACTTAAGTTATTTGGACCATAGGAAACAAAACGGCAGCCATTTGAAAAAAATAGGGTTTTTTCATCGATTTTTAGATTTCATTGGTCAAAGTAAAATTATTTATAGTTGATGGATCGGAATAAAAGTGGTAAAACTCCTAGACAATTTAGTTAGCTTCGTCGGAAACAAAGAATCATGCAAGTAGGTTCAGTAGATTTGAAGTTACCACACCGAGTGATTTAAAAAAAGCGCCATTTCGAGAAAAACGCGTTTGAAGTTTTGACTAAATATAAAGGCAATATTATGCAACGTACGTTCAATCTGCTATTCCGGGTCCATACACTAGCCCTTCCTCTTCCTTATAGAGGGCGTTCTGCTCGATCTGGGCCATCCTGCGCTGCTCCAGAGCCGCTCGTACGGCCGGTGACAAGCGGTTTTCGGCCGCTTGAATCCGGTGGTCGTCCGAATGCTTGGCGAACTGCGTCGAATAGAGACCCAGGGTGAAGTTCATCGTTGTCATGGTCTTCAGAATAGCTGAATACCCTCCGTTGCAGCTGCTCACTGCCAGGAAAGTCGCAATATCCACAGTCTTCGCAACAGAATGCAAATGCTTGGGGGCTAACTTCCAAACACACGCGTTCAAACTTTCATTAGAATTTTGTGTGTTTCCTCCGAAGCACCGGTACAATAACTCGTCCTCCGAAAGAAAAAAAACTGGTGCGTGAAAAAAGCCAACTTCGGGCAGGTGCATTTCTTTGTTCAACCGCGAATAACAAACATTTCCGTTCCGTATTCGGAAAAACCGTTTCAGGGGTGGATTCTAAACACTTTTATGGATGCAAAAATGAAGTTAAAAAAATCGATTTTTTGAACCAAAAGATAGCACACCTCCCCTTAAGGGGCCAAAAATAATGAGACAGTATTTTGTAGTATCTTTGTCTCTCCTCCTCTTCCCAATCCCGCCTGCCTCCCTCCCTTCCTCCTTCCTACCTCCCTACCTCTCTCTTCCTCTCACTTCCTCCCTCCCTCCCTTCCCCCTTTCTCTCTCTCTCTCTCTCTTTCTCTCTCCCTGTGTATGTGTTTCGGACTTACGTCAATAATGATACTGTTGAACTTTCTCTCATATTGATCAATAGTAGAGAGAAATGATCGTCACTCTCTCACTCACTCACTCGCTCCGTTGGCTTCTTTCGGACGTGACTATATAGCGCCTCTCACACTCTGTGTCTCCACTTCTCCATGTCTTGTCCCGTTTCCTTCCATTCAGGGATACGCAATACTCTGCAGTCTGAGCTCAAATCAACTTGCAATCTGCTTCTTGGTCGTTCAAGGGGACTTGAGCCTTGCATCTTTGTATCACGTACATGACAAATATTCTGCTAGGGTCCATTCTGAGAGCATGGCCTGTTTATTGCAAACGTCTCGCTTTGGCGGTGTTCACTGCCTATAGTTGATCGGCTAGCTTAAATAGTTCTTCAGTGGACCTCCAAATCTACGTTTGTGTTGCTTGGTCAAACGTTGGCCCAAAGATTATTCTGTACACTTTACTTTGGAGGACTGAGAGTTGGAACTCTTTTCTTTAAGCCATGCTCCATTGTAAGGGGTTCACCACCCTGCTGGAGCAAATATCATGTCGAAGTATTGCTCACTTACTAGAACAATTCACGGGCCCTGCCTGAGACATAAAACATCTTCGCCCTAGTTAAAAGAGATCTGCAATAGAGCCGCAGGTCAGAGCAGTCTCTGCCGCAGTTGCAGTCGCTCGCAGCTACAGTGTAGTTGTAGTCTGTCGCTGGTACAGCGCAGTTTACAGTTAGTAGTTGTTAAAGTCACAGTACAGAACAAACCGTAAAATTTTATTATATAGAATTGAATAATAATTGTGATCAGCCGCAGAGCTAAATGATACCATGGAATGAGATGATGATGAACAAATAAATGATTCTTAGTATAGCGAAAAATCAACAGTGTAATTAAGTCAACCATCTATTGTAAGGTAAATTTTATTATTTTTATTGGCATGCGCGTTGTTAAGTCACTTGTCTGAGATGTTAATATGAATTTGTTTCAATCTTTTCTTTTGTGATTCGTCAGCACCAGTTGACCCAGATTTGTAATATATTCAATTTTCCCATGCAATGGATTGTAGATCTTTATCAATAACGTAAAAAAGTTTCAGAATATAATTGTTTTTACCAGTCAACTATAAAAGAATAATTTTCCCTTAAGTCATTGCCAGTGCCGATCCAGTCATTTATCTAAATTAAAATATTCCAGAATTTTTGTCATATCATAGTCACGTGTTCTTTAGTAATCAGACGACCAGCTGTGCAGCTGTGTCACTTAGTGAAGTCAGTTTTTCTCGTAATTCTGATCTCAGACGGATGTTATCGAGTATTAGTATGTAGGCCAGCATTGCACTAAGCTGTGCCATTTACGAGCAGATATATAGACAGCGTTATCCTGCGACACCATCACGAGGTACGAATTTTTCAGTTTATTCGTCACGAACAGATTCAGATTGATTTCTCAGGGCCATGGCGTAGCGCTGCTTACGTCAAAATTTATCAGCCTTTCATGAGTTAAGATTTATCAGTTTTCTTACGTCAGAATTTAATTATCCAATTTTAATTATTTTTACTTTTTATTTTCTGTTCGGAAAGGTTACACATCATTATTTTATTTTTTTATCCCGCTTCTGCTTCATACAGCATACTAACCTGAAGATTGCGTTGTAGAGTTTCAAGTCTGTTTCTCCCGTAAAGAGTTTGGAGAACAGAAGTTTTTGGAAGGAAAAGTACACTTTTTTTTACGTGTCACATTAATTTGACCACTTACTAAAAGATTCAACAACAACCTTTTGCAGCTGGAACCGCTGCGAGCTATGCAGGAAGAGAGTCAGGGGGGTTCTGGAATGTGCTGATAGGTAAGTGGAGGTACGCCGACCTCACTGCTGTGGCGGCTGTGCTAGGTTTCGAGGTTGAGGATCCAGGAAAACTCGCCCTGGTGCTCTTTGAACGACGCACGTACACTGCTAGCTGTGTGAGATGTTGCATTATCCTGCTGGTAGATGCCATCATGTCGAGGAAAAACAGACAGCATGTACAGATGAACATGGTCCCCAACGACATATGCATACTTGTGTTACCGATGATGGTGCCACTAAAGCGGAGTTGCTAAATACAGTTTTCCGTAATTTCTTCACGAAAGAAGACGAAGTAAATATTCCAGAATACGAAACCAGAACAGCTGTTAGCATGAGTCACATAAAAGTAGATATCTTAGGTGTTGCGAAACAACTCAGATCACTTAAGAAATGCAAGTCTTCCGGTCCAGATGGTATACCAATCAGATTCCTTTCAGAGTATGCAGACACAATAGCACCTTTATTAGCAATCATATATAACCGCTCATTTGACGAAAGGTCTGATCCTAAAGACTAGAAAGTAGCACAGGTCACACCAATATTCAAGAAAGGAAATAGGAGTAACCCATTGAATTACAGACCCATATCACTGACCTCAATTTGCAGTAGGATTTTGGAGCACATACTGTACTCGACCATTATGAATCACCTTGAAGAAAATGACTTATTGATGCATAACCAACACGGATTCAGGAAACATCGTTATTGTGCAACACAGCTAGCTCTTCATTCCCATGAAGTAATGAGTGCTGTCGACAAGGGATCTCAGATCGATTCCATATTCCTAGATTTTCACAAGGATTTTGACACCGTTCCTCACAAGCGACTATTAATCAAATTGCGTACATACGGAGTATCGTCTCAGTTGTGTGACTGGATTCGTGATTTCCTCTCAGAGAGGTCACAGTTCGTAGTGATAGACGGTAAATCATCGAGTAGAAGAGAAGTGATATCTACCGCTCCGCAAGGCAGTGTCATAGGCCCTCTGCAGTTCCTGTTTTACATAAATGATCTAGGTGATAATCTGAGCAGCCCCTTAGATTGTTTGCAGATGACGCTGTAATTTACCGTCTAGTAAAATCATCAGACGATCAATTCCAATTACAAAATGATCTAGAGAGAATTTCTGTATGGTGCGAAAAGTGGCAATTGGCACTAAACAAAGAAGAGTTCGAGGTCATCCACATGGGTACTAAAAGAAATCCGATAAATTTTGGGTATACGATAAATTGCGCATATCTAAGAGCTGTCAATTCAACTAAATACCTAGAAATTATAATTACGAGCAACTTAAATTGGAAAAACCACATAGATAATATTGTCAGGAAGGCGAAACAAAGACTGCGCTTTGTTGGCAGAACACTTAGAAGATGCGACAAACCCAATAAAGAGACAGCCTACATTACACTTGTCCGTCCTCTGCTGGAATATTGCTGTGCGATATGGGATCCTTACCAGGTAGGATTGACGGAGGACATCGAAACAGTGCAAAGAAGGGCAGCTCGTTTCGTGTTATCGCGCAGTAGGGGTGAAAGTGTCGCTGATATGACACGCGAGTTGGGTGGCAGTCACTGAAGCAAAGGCGGTTTTCTTTGCGGCGGGATATATCTACGAAATTTCAATCGCCAACTTTCTCTTCCGAATGCGAAAATATTTTGTTGACACCCACCTACGTAGGGAGAAATGATCATCATAATAAAATAAGAGAAATCAGAACTCGAAGAGAAAGATTTAGGTGTTCCTTTTTCCCACGCGCCATTCGAGAATGGAATGGTAGAGAAATAGTATGAAAATGGTTCGATGAACCCTCTGCCAGGCACTTAAGAGTGAATTGCAGAGTAACCATATAGATGTAGATGTAGATCCGATGTGCTTTCCATAATGACGAGATCACCCAGGAAATGCCTTGACAACATTCCCCGTCCACAACGCTCCCTCCTCTGGCCTGGACACTCCGACGATTGTTGCAGCGTGTTTGCTGTCTGTCGGATGGAGCACAAAATGTGATTCGTCTGGAAAGACTACCTCTGGCCACTCAGTAGAAGTCAAGTTACGGTACTGGCGAGCGAGTTCCAGCCTTCGTCGCCGATGAGCAGCACTCAGCATGGATGCCTGCCTGTACCAGATGTCTGCTGCGAAGGCCCATACACAGCAACGTTTGCTGAGCAGTCGCTGAGGAGGCATTATTGGTAGGCTCTCGGTTCATTTAGGCAGTCAGTTGCTCAGCGTCTAAGCGTCTGTACACATCTCCGACGTCTTCCATCATAAATAAATAAATAATGTACACATCTCCGCAACCGCCGTTCACCCCTGTCATTTATGTACCTCGGCGCCGGTTTTGAATTGCGCCATTTTGCCATGCATGGTACACTTCAACGACGGCAGCCTGGGAACAATTTACAAAGTTCGTTTTATGTGTGAAGGTCAGCACATTGTTCTGTACTCATGATTTCTCCTTCTATGACTGTTAGCCTCCAGTCTTGGCCCGAAAGCCAATGTTCGTGCCCGTTTGGACGTCAGACATATCGCTCTGTTTCCGCATTACGACTACGCTATTTTCCGCGTCCCCCCCCCCCCCCCTCCCTCCCACATGCTTTATATGCTACGCTGAACTGCAGTTGCTGCCACCTGCCGTCTGTCATTGGTTAGAGCACATTGACTTCGAACATAGTGGAAGTCACATTAATTTGATTGGACCGTGTATATACGCCAAGGTATTTAAAGCTGGAAGTGTTCTTGAAAGTGTAGTTTTGCATGTGAAGGTCATGACATACACTCCTGGAAATGGAAAAAAGAACACATTGACACCGGTGTGTCAGACCCACCATACTTGCTCCGGACACTGCGAGAGGGCTGTACAAGCAATGATCACACGCACGGCACAGCGGACACACCAGGAACCGCGGTGTTGGCCGTCGAATGGCGCTAGCTGCGCAGCATTTGTGCACCGCCGCCGTCAGTGTCAGCCAGTTTGCCGTGGCATACGGAGCTCCATCGCAGTCTTTAACACTGGTAGCATGCCGCGACAGCGTGGACGTGAACCGTATGTGCAGTTGAGGGACTTTGAGCGAGGGCGTATAGTGGGCATGCGGGAGGCCGGGTGGACGTACCGCCGAATTGCTCAACACGTGGGGCGTGAGGTCTCCACAGTACATCGATGTTGTCGCCAGTGGTCGGCGGAAGGTGCACGTGCCCGTCGACCTGGGACCGGACCGCAGCGACGCACGGATGCACGCCAAGACCGTAGGATCCTACGCAGTGCCGTAGGGGACCGCACCGCCACTTCCCAGCAAATTAGGGACACTGTTGCTCCTGGGGTATCGGCGAGGACCATTCGCAACCGTCTCCATGAAGCTGGGCTACGGTCCCGCACACCGTTAGGCCGTCTTCCGCTCACGCCCCAACATCGTGCAGCCCGCCTCCAGTGGTGTTGCGACAGGCGTGAATGGAGGGACGAATGGAGACGTGTCGTCTTCAGCGATGAGAGTCGCTTCTGCCTTGGTGCCAATGATGGTCGTATGCGTGTTTGGCGCCGTGCAGGTGAGCGCCACAATCAGGACTGCATACGACCGAGGCACACAGGGCCAACACCCGGCATCATGGTGTGGGGAGCGATCTCCTACACTGGCCGTACACCACTGGTGATCGTCGAGGGGA
This sequence comes from Schistocerca serialis cubense, assembly GCF_023864345.2. NCBI lineage: Eukaryota > Metazoa > Arthropoda > Insecta > Orthoptera > Acrididae > Schistocerca > Schistocerca serialis. Next base: position 259,253,677 of record NC_064638.1, on the reverse strand, counting down.
CACTGAATAGTGCACGGTACATCCAAACCGTCATCGAACCCATCGTTCTACCATTCCTAGACCGGCAAGGGAACTTGCTGTTCCAACAGGACAATGCACGTCCGCATGTATCCCGTGCCACCCAACGTGCTCTAGAAGGCGTAAGTCAACTACCCTGGCCAGCAAGATCTCCGGATCTGTCCCCCATTGAGCATGTTTGGGACTGGATGAAGCGTCGTCTCACGCGGTCTGCACGTCCAGCACGAACGCTGGTCCAACTGAGGCGCCAGGTGGAAATGGCATGGCAAGCCGTTCCACAGGACTACATCCAGCATCTCTACGATCGTCTCCATGGGAGAATAGCAGCCTGCATTGCTGCGAAAGGTGGATATACACTGTACTAGTGCCGACATTGTGCATGCTCTGTTGCCTGTGTCTATGTGCCTGTGGTTCTGTCAGTGTGATCATGTGATGTATCTGACCCCAGGAATGTGTCAATAAAGTTTCCCCTTCCTGGGACAATGAATTCACGGTGTTCTTATTTCAATTTCCAGGAGTGTAGTTCTGTAATCATGTTCTCCCTTTCTATGACCACCTATCCTCTCTTTTCTTCATTAATTTTTAAACCTATTTTCCGGGTGGTTTCATTTACTTTCTTGATCAGCGTTCCAGTTTCACCACTTTTATTTCCCACTAAAAAGTATTCCATCTGCATAGGTCAATATATTTAGCTGTTTCTCTTTGATGCTTCCATTTGTTGCTTGCTTGGTTTCTCCCACTACTTTTTCCATGACAAGGTTGAAGATACGTGGGGACAGAGCATCACCTTGCTTCAGTCCAGTTTTGCTCTCAAAGCAATTCGATAACGAGCCGCAGTACGTCACCCTGCTTACCGCCTTCTCAATACACGTTTGAACCAGGCTGAAGAGTTTCTTAGGGATTCCGTATTCTGCAATGGTTTCCTATACCACTCTGGTGTGCACTGAATCGTAGGCCTTCTGAAAGTTTATGAACAGGCATTGGATATTCTTGTTGTATTCCAACACTTTTACAGTTATGGTCTTGGTACAGAATATGTCATGGCTAAGCATACCGTAGGAATCCAGGAAAAGAAGAGAATCGAAGAGTTTGAGATGTGGTGCTACAGAACAACGTTGAAAATTAGATGGAGTGATAAGGTAAGGAATGAGAAGGTTCTCCGCAGAATCGGGGAAGAAAGACACATATGGAAAACGCTGACAAGAAGAAGAGACCCGACGATAAGAAATATGTTAAGACATCAGGAAATACTATCGTATCGGAATTTCGAGCTCAATTTCCGTCCTGGCAGAAAATAATAATGAATTAAGGATGGGACCACCTTTTTGCAAATATTTGTCTTTTATTTTTATGAAATACATACACATAGATAATTTTTACGTTACGAAATATGTTATATCGGATTTTGTTGACATTTGTCTAAATGGATTTAGGGGAACCCGAATCACGATGGTCGCATTTGAATTCGAATCCTGGCCCTTCCAATACGGGTCAATTGCCTTAAACGCCGCTTCACACACGCGGCGTCACCAAAGTAAGGAACTCATTAAATGATTGCCCGTCTATGTGGTACGGTTCGAGTAATGGGAATATATTTAGCAGTTGTGTATCAATTATTCGTAAGAGAATTCTTCGCTGTTCCTTACTCGTTTGCAGTGTCCATTAAAGACCGTTGTGGTTAAAGAAGCTGTCAAACAGTGCCCATGCTACATTAGACGTTCGTACGCTATGAGCTCATAGTATTCAGAATCACAAGACAACACCCAGAATAGGCGTATAGTACGTCTATCACAATTCTGTCTATATCATAGGGTACACCTGCTTCATTCTCCTGCTTAGTGGAATGATATTGCAACAACTTACTATTTCCGCTGGACAGTTTGGCGGCACTGGTCTCTTTTCTCCATTAAATTACAAATTCCTTTGAGGAGAGGTTGGAGCAAGATAACCCTCCAATTGATGTGAAGCCTTTACGCAGGAGGAATGAACCAACAGTTCAAGGCGACAATTTCCATAAGCGTTGGGAGGTGTCCAACAAAGACCGTATGCAAACCAGTACCTACTGTCAGAGACGAAAGTCCTACTGAATCACGATCAGAAATTAGTCACTAAAATGATGTCTAATTTCACTAAATCCGTAAGCAAACCACATCAGTCAACTTACCACAATAGGTGTCACCACCCACTTCAGGCAAATGCTCGGATCGTTCCTTTGTGAGGGCACGGCTGATTTCCTTCCCCATCCTTCCCTCATCCGGTTGGACTGATTACCTCGCTATCTGGTCCCCTCCCCAAAATCAACCAAACAACCAACACTCCATCACAAATGCCCAAGCGGTCCCAGCTAGTCACTCCCTCCTCTACTGTTCCCCTGGCATTTTAGGTCACTCTAGGTTGAAAGAGAACGGCCTTTCAAAATCACTCCGACCATCACGAGGATACTTTTCCATAAAGGGTTTCATCCCTCACCTGCATATCTGTACAGAGTACCATAGCACCACTCAACTGTCTTCGTGTTAATTCACGGAGGACCGGTGGTGCCTGAATAATACTTTCACTGTGAATGTAAATCCGATCAGGTTAAATAAATAAATCCTTGAACACATGCCTATTAGCATGATGACATGCTGACGTCCACGAGACACACTTTATCAGTACTGGCCCGCACAAGAAGATATCAAAACACAGGAGAGAACGCAATGTCTCCAGACACTGATGCCATAGAGGCCTTCCCAACAGCACTGTCGTAGTTTCGGCTCCAAGGATCCGGACCCAAGGCTGACCGACACGTGAATGCTACTGGACAACCGGGGAATTTGAAGAGAAAACCTGTCAGAACGTACAGTAAACATTTCCAAGTGTATGTTTCATTTAACATCGGGAAAGCGGATACTACGAAATGCGAATAAAAGCTGCTATACATAATTTCATTGGGTACGCGAAGAATCTGAGCTGGCAAGTCAAATGTAACGAAACGTCCAAGGTAGCGTGTGTTGATGCGTCCATAAGAACAGACGGATGTCTACTAGGTTAACTAAGGTTGTACATCGGTAGAAAGAAACTTACGCACAGATAAACTTACGAATAGAGACAAGAGAGACTCACAGATGATTGTTATCTGTAACAAGTCCATCATCATGATTCTAAGTGTTAAATTTAATATGCATTTAGAAGTCAAAGTGTGTGTTAGAACTGCGTAAACAAACTAATAATGGAACAGTTGCTGTCAACGAATCTCTGTAAAAACAGATGACGTAAACAAATGGATTCAGTGGTGCAAGGAGAACAATACCTAAACTAAAGGAAAAATGCCATGCGGTGGAACAAGTCTACTCCCTTACTTACAACATTTTAACGTATGAAGAACATAAGCGCAAGTGCCATTCAGTATTCTTGTATAATGCGTGGACTTGGGTGAACGTTTCGTTACTTCCTCGAGCATCTCTCAAGCAATAATATCAGCCTCTGTGTGATCGATATTCAGGACTTATATGAATCATGTACTTTAGGCTGTCCTGCATCCCAAAGGAGATGTGTTATGTTGGCAGAAGGGCCAACACCGTGTTACGAGTGGAGGCCGAAATGCACGCGTTTTAGCTCACGCAGGCTGGCGTGAGGAGGGAAGAATTATACTGACGTGAGGTCTGGAACATGACAAGGAATTAGAATTCAGAAAGCGGACTTAATTAGTTTGATACTTAACTTTAATCCATTAATGATGAACGTCGCTCTTGACGGTACATGATTCACAATATTATCAGTTCAGAATACATTCTTGAAGAAATATGGCGCCTTGCTAGGTCGCAGCAAATGACGTAGCTGAAGGCTACCCTAAACTGTCGTCTCTGCAAATGAGAGCGTATGTAGTCAGTGAATCATCGCTAGCAAAGTCGGCTTTACAACTGGGGCGAGTGCTAAGGAGTCTCACTAGACTAGACCTGCCGTGTGGCGGCGCTCGGTCTGCAATCATTGATAGTGGCGACACGCGGGTCCGACGTATACTAACGGACCGCGACCGATTTAAAGACTACCACCTAGCAAGCTTGGTGTCTGGCGGTGGCACCACCAAATGAACATCGAAATATCTGTGTAGTGTTTGTACAACCGCTTTAATCTGAAGTTACTATAAAAAGATTACTGCTGGAACAAGCACATTTAATGCAGCCAATTCTACACGAACATGCCCCCACCTCTCCCTCCACCGCTATACCTCCGTATCCTAGTAGACATAAGTAGGCTTGCTCTTCTTAACCAAGAACATCAAGACGACATTTACCCAGTGAGCCAGCTGTAGCTACAGTCTGCATGTTGTCCCTTGCTTTTTCAATTTAGGCCGCAACACACACACACACACACACACCAGCATCAAGACCCACCCTTGCTCCTTTCTGTTCCAGACAGCTTCTATGCACAGACAATCTCCTCCACCCCACTCCCTTTCCTCTTCTACAATTGGCGATCCGAACATATTGCTCCCAATCCTTGCTCCCTTATTTCTAACTTTCCAGCTGTTACAGGTGTACAGTGTTTACTAAAAGCTGACCTCCATGGACTCGCCAGCAACATCATCTACATCACAGCATAAGCCACATCAGCGCCATAATATCACAAAATACCAGTGCAGATTTCACCCCTCCAGAGGAATTATTGATATGATCTGTGCACGGTACAACGTAAGCCTTCGCTATTTGTGTTCTATGATCCAGAAAAGGCCATTGATACGGTGGCCAGAGAAGCCACGTGGAAAGACTTAAAACGCTTTTGGCTACCCTGAACACTCATTCAAGTTTTCTATGATGACATGTCTGAGCAAGGTCTATACCAGAATGAAGCGTTTCACAAATTCCCTATTACTGATGGGGTCAAACAAGGATGCGTCCTGGCGCCAACGTTGTTCGCTCGGTACCTAGGAGCCATGCTTTATGAGGTATTGTCTGCAAACGGAGGGCTATTTGATCACTCTAGACTGAATTCTGAAAGGTTCAAAAGTTTCACTCAGGTAACTGAACTACAGTACGCTGACGACAATGCTTCTCCAGCTCACACACACGCAGAGCTTTAACTGTCTGTAAATTGTTTCTGTGCTGCATATAAAGGGTTCGGCCTGACCCTCAAAATCCAAAAAGCAAAGCTAGCACAGCTAGCTTCTGAAACTGCATTTCGAGATTTAAATATCTCTATTTCCAACACACCTTTGGAATGAGATCACTTTCTCTTTCTAGGAGTATATTATCAACTACTTTCTCTTCGGAAAAGTACGTGGAGAACAGGATGCATGCCACACATGTTTCTTTTGGACGTCTCCTACAGCGGGTCTCCCTGAATAAAGATCTGACACTATGCACCGAACTGATGCTGTGTAGAGCAGTTGTGATTTCTACCCTGCTCTGTGGCTGCGAAACCTAGACAGAGTATCTCCGTGATCTTAAGAAATAGAGTGCTTCAACCAACAGAAGCTTAGATACACTATAAACATCCAGTGGAATGACTCCGTATCAAACACCACTGTTCCTGAGAAGACAAAGATGCATAGTACGGAAGCCACCGTTATTGATCCCCAACTCAGATGAATTAGGGATGGCCGACGAATAAGAAACGACAGACTTCCTCGATCGATTTTGTATGGTAAAGTGAGCACAGGTGGATGGTCCCGTGGTGCTTCTAAATCAAATGGCTCTGAGCACTATGGGACTTAACATCTGAGATCATCAGTCCCCTAGAACTTAGAACTACTTAACCCTAAGGACATCACACACATCCATGCCCGAGGCAGGATTCGAACTTGCGACCGTAGCGGTCGCGCGGTTCCAGACTGAAGCGCCTAGAACCGTTCGGCCACACTGGCCGGCCGTGGTGCTTCTCTGAAGCTCTACAAGTACCTATTCAATACGAACCTAAAGAGTCTAAACCCCATTAATTGGAGCGTTGCAGCAGGTCGTAAACATTGACGCACAACTTTTTCAGCCGCTCTCTTACATTTTGAGCTGGAATGTCGGAGGCAGGAAAATGTAAAACGTCAGAGATGCAAAGTTCGCCTGGTCCAGTCACGCCCACCACCGTCTATTATGTGTAACGTACGAGGCGGTTTGTTTAGTGGCCGGATTGGTCTTCTAATCCAACATAGGCATCTTTATACCTGAACTGCGCTGCAATGATGGAAATGGAGAAGAAAAATGAAAACTCGACTACGAGTATCAGCCGACGACGACGATGATCACAAAAATAAATAATTTCTCTATGTATTTTAATCGCATTATTTTATTCTTTTTAAACTTTACAAAACTATATGACAAATTTTAATATCATGAGGCGGGAGAGAAGCAGTATGTTTGTTCTCCGTCCTCCCTCGCCGCCACCTGTGGGACGGAATGAAGCGAATAATTTAAAAAGTGTGTTTAATCGGCGTCGTTAATAGGACACGCATCTCTTGTATTTCGCGCGTCTCTCAGGCTGCAGAGCGCTTTATGAAGGGCGAGCGGGCAGACATAGGTACGGGCAGACGCATACCACAAGGCGGCCGCAGAACACGCCCCATAGCACGCGACCCGCATCACTCCTTATCTCGCGCCGCCTCCGCCAGTTTATTCGCAACAGATTTTATTTACAAGACACGGGGCGCTCAAAGACGCGGCCGCCGCGGCTTTCCGCCGCGGGAAAGCCAATTTTCCTTAACGATTTACTGCAGTTTCTCTCCCCCAGCGTTCGCACGCGCCGCGCCGGCAGTTTTTAATATCGCCGAACGCAGCACGCGCGCTCGCATATTAGGACCTAACGCAAAGTAAATGCAGCCGTCAGGTAACGCTGACTCCCTCCCCTCGTGTAGCTGGTCGGTGACTGATTGCTGCGCAGTAAAACGCCTGGCACTGACGTCGCCTCGACGGCATTTCACTCGCATTGTTAACTGGTTGGCGTTCCTATTCCTCTAATTTGCTTCGGAAGTGCACTGTTGTCCAATCTATGAAAGCGGTGTGCGACAAACGTCGAAATGGTATAAAGTATACTGCGCGTTTGAGTACTCCCATGATAATTTTGAAGCAAAGAAAGTGGTAACATTAATGGAAAGCCGGCCAGAGTGGCCGAGCGGTTCTAGGCGCTACAGTCTGGAACCGCGCGACCGCTACGATCGCAGGTTCGAATCCTGCCTCGGGCATGGATGTGTGTGATGTCCTTAGGTTCATTAGGTTTGAGTTGTTCTAAGTTATAGGGGAATGATGACCTCAGAAGTTAAATCCCCGAAGTGCTCAGAGCCATTTGAACCATTAATGGAACACTTGTGTTTCAGTTCTCTCAGTCTGTTGCACAGGTTACTCCCTGATCGCTGTACCAGTCACACGTCAACGCTATGTGACTTAAAATCACCTACTGACGTTGAGTCGCACGAACAAGTTTTAGGAGAAAGTTGGGGGGTGGGCTGTGCCTCTGCCGTGATAGGAATGCATCCTTCTCACTGAGTTAGACGTCCAATCAGTAAACCACAATCTCCTTGGGGGAGCACGCTGCACATAATACTACATTGAGGTGACAAAAGCCGTGTGGTATCTCCTAATATCTAGTCGGACCGGGTATAGTATGTAATCAACAAGCCCTTGGAAATTGCCTGCAGAAATATTGATCCATGCCGCCTCTATAGCCATCTAAGTTGCAAAAATGTTGCCGGTGCAGGATTTTGTGGCTGGCTCTGAGCACTATGGGACGTAACATCTGTGGTCATCAGTCCCCTAGAACTTAGAACTACTTAAACCTAACTAACCTAAGGACATCACACACACCCATGCCCAAGGCAGGATTCGAACCTGCGACCGTAGCAGTCGCAGGATTTTGTGTACGAACTGACCTCTCGATTATGCGGGCGATCTTGGTAGCCAGTTTATACGCTCGAATTATCCAGAATATTCTCCAAGTGAATCGTGAACAGTTGTGGTCAAGTGCCAGGGTGCACTGACATGCATAAAAATTCCAACGTTGTCTGGGAACATGAAGTCCATAAATGACTGGGCTGAAAACAGTCTCCAAGTAACCGAACATAACCAGTTACAGTAAATGAACGGTTCAGTTCGACCAGAGGATACAGTCCACTCCATGTAAACACAGCCAATACCATTATGGAGCCACCACTAGCTCGCACAGTGCCTTGTTGATAACTTGGGTCCATGATTTGGTAGGATCTGCGCCACACACAGGCCCCACCATCAGGTCTTACCAACTGAAATCGGGACTCATCTGGCCAGGTCACGGTTTTCCAGTCGTCTAGATTCCAACCGATATTGTCACGAGTCGAGGAGAGTCGCTACAGGCGGTGTCGTGCCCTCAGCAATGGCACTCGCGTCGGTCGTCTGCTGCCATAGCCCATTAACGCCAGATTTCGTCGCACTGTCCTAACAGATACATTCGTCATACGTCCCACACTGATTTCTGTGGTTATTTCAAGCAGTGCTGCTTGTCTGCTAGGACTGCCAACTCTTCGCAGACGCCGCTGCTCTCGGTCGTTAAGTCAAAGCCGTCGGCCACTGCATGGACCGCGGTGAGAGGTAATACCAGATACTTGGTATTTTCGGCATACTCTTGACACTGTGAATCTCTAAATACTGAATTGCCTAACCATTTCCGAAATGGAATGTCCCATGCTAACGCGCTCCTTCCTGGACTCGGGTAGGCGCGCCGGCCCCGGATCGAATCCGCCCGGCGGATTAACGATGAGGGCCAGTGTGCCGGCCAGCCTGGATATGATTTTTAGGCGGTTTTCCGCATCCCCCTCGGTGAATAGCGGACTGGTCCCCACAACCCGCCTCAGTTACACGGCTCGCAGACATCTGAGCACTTTCACACTACTCCATGGATTACACTAGTCGCAGACAGTTGGGGTATACTAATTCCTTCCCGGGGGGTATGGGGTGGCGGTAGGAAGGGCATCCGGCCACCCCTTCAACTAACATTGCCACATCCGGTTAACGAAGCCGACCCTGCGTATCCGCGGGAAAAACGGCACACGTAAAAGAAAGGAAAAAAGTACAAAGTCTGTTACTTTCGATTGCGCGGTCATAATCACGTCGCCGGCCGCGGAAGCCGAGCGCTTCTAGGCACTTCAGTCCAGAACCGCGCGACTGCTACGGTCGCAGGTTCGAATCCTGCCTCGGGCATGAATGTGTGTGATGTCCTTAGGTTAGTTAGGTTTAAGTAGTTCTAGGTTCTAGGGGAGTGATGACCTCAGATGTTAAGTCCCATAGTGCTCAGAGCCATTTGAACCATTTTTTTTGTACGTGATACTACCACCACCTGATATGAGCATGTCGCCATCCCACGACTCTTGTCACCTCAGAGTAATGGGGTCCACTTCCCACTTTCAGTGCATTATACGCCTTCGCTTTTTCATGGATGCGATCAGATGTATTGAATGTGGGAATGAGTAAGGTGAACAGTCACACACGGAAGTGTGAGAGAGGAAAGCGCGAATGAAACAGAGACGAATAAAAGAGTGTGGATAGGCAGAAAACAGAGGGAAGGTCGACACAGGAGAATATTATAAATGATCACACGGGAATGAAACGTGGAAGTATGTCGATGGAACTCCGCCCAATTTACCTCCACAATTCCACTGTGGACTTAGCATCTTTTGTAGTTTAGACATTATAGTTTCAGTGAAATTACAGCATCTTGTATTTGTAAGACGCATTTAGAGAACGTGTGGGAGGCAGTTGAGTGCTATCCGCAACTGGCGTGTAGTTTCTCGGTCCAACTAATGTGAGTGACTGTATCGCTCGTCGGACGAGGCTACATCGCGACGCAGCGAGGTCGCGACGCGAGGGACGAGGTCTCCGAAACCCGTTCTCGCTTGGCGTCTCTCACAGCCCCCACAAATCTGCATCGGCCGCAGTTTTGCGAGTCTAGATTCCAGTCACAAGGAACACGGCTATCTGATTCGAAGGAGACAGTACATTGCTGGCGGAGACGCCTGTGGTCGCCTCAGATGATGTTTATGTGAAATCCGCGCGACGTGCAGGCCGTAAATTTTACGCTGTTTCTCGAGATCCCGTTTGGTACTGCAGCTTTCGTATTTTACCCGAGTTGAAAGATCCGTTACCCATGTTACATATCTCACCCAGCTGTGGCAAAGAATATCTCGGAGATGAATCCGATCTCTCTTTTTGCGACGATTTGTTTCATTCCGCCTTCCTCTTGTTTGATGTATTGTCTTCATCTCAATAGACGTACCACGAGCAGCAACGTTATCAATAATTTGCCCGATGCATTCGACGATTCTTTCTCTTTACGGTTTGTCCCCTCTAGCTCTCCCTCTAAATACAAATAACCTACTAACAAAAGCCTTTCCATACCTCCCACCAAATTGTACATTTACGTCGTAGAAGAAAAATGGGAAGAGAGATTAGGATCGAACGTTCTGTCGACGACGGATCTCAAGCACGGATTGGGGAAAGATAGAGAATAAAATTTCCGTATCCGTTTCAAAGGAACCACATTTTCTCTTAATCGATTTGGCGTTAACTGCGGAAAATGTAAATCTGCATGCCCAAACGGGAATGAATAGCGGTCCTCTGGAATGTTTTAGTAGCAAACGCTTTTCCCAGAGTACTTCCCCGCCAATTCCACATAAATACTGTTGATGTTTCGAAACTATACCACCAATCCTTCAGTTCCAAATTAGTCCAGTTTCTCTTTCTGTCATTTACCAATATCTGCTCCACACGTTCAAGAACGTGAGTCGTTAAAGTGGCTTCGACATGCGACTTCTCTTTGAGAACAACAGGATTCAAATAGTGCCTTAAACCTACACGTATACTGTATGTTGTCTGACGTATTCAGCGAGGAAAAATCGTTGTCTTCATCTTCCGTACACACAGTAATATATCTTATATTAGTTTCGGAAGATACAGAATAGAAGCAATGGAAACGCTACAGTGTTCCACGAATAACCCTTTTCTAAATTTAATAAAAAGTGCTAGCGAGAACAACATAATTTTTCTTCAAATGATTTCCACTTAAGTTCCCTGAATATATCTGTTAGACTTTTGTATGTTCTGTGCCTACCTGTTACGATACCTGCCCAGATAACTGTCCTATTTAAGCGCCGGTTCCAGGATGAACCCGCCCTGCGGATTAAGGACGAGGGCAGGTGTGCTGGCGAGCCTGGATGGTTATTCTTTCGGTGGTTTCCTACAGCCACGAATTATTTACAGAAGAATGGAAAAACTGATAGAAGCCGACTTCGGGGAAGATCACTTTGGATTCCAGAGAAGTGTAGAAACACCGAGGCAATACTGACCCAATGACTTCATTTAGAAGATGGGTCAGGGAAAGGCAAACCTACGCTTATAGCATTAGACATAGAGCAAGAATTTGACAATGTTGACAGAAACACTCTATTCGGCATTCTGAAAGTAGGAGGGACAAAATACAGGGAGCGAAAGACTATTTCGAACTTGAACAGAAACCAGACGTCAGATATAAGAGTTCAGGGGAATGAAAGGGAAGAAGTGATTGAGAAGGGAGTGAGGACGGGATGTAGCCTATCTCCGATGTTATTAAATCTGTACATTCAGCAACCAGTAATGGAAGTCAAAGAAAAATTTGAAGCAGGAATTGAAAGTTCAGAGAGAGAGAGAGAGAGAGAGAGAGAGAAACTTCGAGGAGTGCCGACGACACTGTAATTCTGTCAGAGACAGCAAAGGACTTGGAAGAGCAGTTAGATGAAATGGACAGTGTCTTGGAAAGAGGAAACAAGATGAATATCAACAAGAGCAAAACAAGAATAAGAGAATGTAATCGAATTAAATCAGGCGATGCAGAGCGAATTAGATTGGAAAACAAGACACTGAAATCTGTTGATGAGTATTGCTATTTGAGCAGTAGAATAGCTGATGATGGCTGAAGCAGAGAGAATATAAAATGTAGACTGAAAATGGCAAGAAAATTGTTTCTGAAGAAGAGAAAATGTTAACATGAATGACAGGAAGCCTTTTCTGAAGATATTTGCCTTTAGTGCAGACTTGTATGAAAGTGAAAAGCGAATAATAAACAGTTTAGACAAGACGAGAATAGAAGCTTTTGAAATGTGGGTCTACAGAAGAATACTGAAAATTACATAGGTAGATCAGGTAACTAATAAGGAGGTAATGAATAGAATTGGCGCCGGCCGCGGTGGCCGTGCGGTTCTGGCGCTGCAGTCCGGAACCGCGGGACTGCTACGGTCGCAGGTTCGAATCCTGCCTCGGGCATGGGTGTGTGTGATGTCCTTAGGTTAGTTAGGTTTAAGTAGTTCTAAGTTCTAGGGGACTTATGACCTAAGATGTTGAGTCCCATAGTGCTCAGAGCCATTTTTTGAATAGAATTGGCGGGAAAAGACATTGACGGCACAACTGGACTAATGTAAGCGATCGGTTGATATGCCACGTTCTGAGACATCAGTGTATCACTAAGTTAACATTAGAGGGAAGTGTCGGGGATAAAAATTGTAGAGGGAGACCGAGAGATGAAAACAGTAGGCAGATTCAGAAGGATGTAGGTTGCAGTGGTTATTCGGAGATGAAGAGGCTTGCACAGGATGGAGTAGCATGGAGAGCTACAACAAACTAGTCTTCGGACTGAATACCACAACAACATTCCTTCGTCCCAGAAACTGAATACAGAGCTGATACCCAAGTCCCGCTTCATTTACAAGCAGACATTTGGCTCACTTTCACATGAATAGATTTAAACGCAGACCGTTGGAGTATAAATATTCGTCCCGGAAGGTAACGGTATGGTGAAAGGGAGCGCATCCGGCCACCCGTTAAATTAACCATGCCCAATACGTTAATAACGTTGCTGCGCTGATGCTGCTCACAGGCAAAAGAAAAAGAAGAAGTAGACACATATCTATTGCAATCATTCAAACGCCATTCTGAATTCTTCAGATGTCTCCTTATCAAGTAGATAGGAACTCTAATACCTGATGCGCTAGCGGCTTTTACGGAATTTTCTTTACAAGCGCACCGCCTTTCTCCAGTATCCTTACGACAAACCTAAGCCTTCCATTAGATTCCGTACTATAGATTTTACCTTTTAATCCCATTTCATGTGTCTTAGCAATAGGGTCCCCAAATAAATTTACGGAAAATAATGCAACCAAAAAAGGAGCATTGCGTCATAAAAAGAAAGTTGGTAGTCGTGTTTCTGTATTTAAAAGATGATGTCTTTTCAAATTTCGTGCCCGTTGCATGAGACCGGCGCCAGTAGCGCTACTATGAGGATGTAAATCAGATTTGCTTCAAATACACACTGTAACGGTTGTGAGCGGTAGTTACCTTTGAGATTGGATGTGGTGAGTTAACACGAGATGGCACTCCAAACGCCAATTAAATATGGAACACATAACAACAGACATATTACACACTCATCTTTATTATAATTATAGCTCACATACAGAAAGCTTCCTCGCGAATCAGTCTCTCTCTTACTAAAAACCATATCAAAATCCCTTTACTGATTTCTCAGATTATCTCTCACTTACAGACAGAAAACGCGGCGGGAGCTGTTGTAATTTATAATAAGTGTAGATGTGGCAAAGTTAAGACGACTTTATGAAAATGCAGGAAGGCAGAGTGAATCTGCTCACCTCCGTCTACTATTTGTAGGATGTCTTACGTGAACTGTTTTTCAGAATAAGGACGACCTAATTTTCGAATTGTTAGGATCCTAGTGGAGAATACCGAGGTAGTTCGTCGAACTGAAGACCACGTGATACATGTGCTGCTGGTTTAATTAGTTGCAAACGAGCAAGACGGCGCAGTGGTTGGGAGGGTGGTGGTTCAAATCGTCGTGCGGCCATCTAGAGTTTGTTGATGCGTGGTTTTCTTAAATAGGTTAAAGCAAATGGTGTGGTGGTTGCCTTAACACTGTGGTGCGCCGTGTCCACTGCAGTGGACAGCTGTCAATGGTCGCTTCTATGACGTTCTCAATCACTCCTCAGGCTGCAAATGTACGCAGTCGACTGCAGTAGGCTTTCCCTACTGGTGCTGTGCCCTGCATGCAATGCATTCACATCCTCGTGACTGATTGAAAACGCCAAAAAAGTGACCATTGAAAGCTGTCCGGTTCACTGCAGTAAAAATTGTATACCACAGGGCTAAGCGTACTGTCGATTTCCTTCCCCATCCTGTACTAACGTGATCCTGTTATCGACGGGGCGTTAAGCTCTATTCTTCATTCATTGAAGGGCCAGAAGACCACAACAACAACATGTGTTATAAAAGTGAAATTGCAGAGCTTACGTGGAAGTCTTCCCTCATTCGCGACTAAAAAAAATAAACAAATAAATAAACAAAATCTGGCAGCTTACAGTTTCCATGCAACCGGCTATAGAAGCCGGCCGATGTGGCCGAGCGGTTCTAGGCGCTTCAGTCTGGAACCGCGCGACCGCTACGGTCGCAGGTTCAAATCCTGCCTCGGGCATGGATGTGTGTGATGTCCTTAGGTTAGTTAGGTTTAAGTAGTTCTAAGTTCTAGGGGACTGATGACCTCAGATGTTGAGTCCCATATTGCTCAGAGCCATTTTGAGCTAGCTAAAGAGGCTGTCTCCCCTAAGAATACTCAGACACATTTTCTCTGGTTTTCAGTAGATACTTGCAATTTCGTTTTTGTATTATGAAGCTGGAATCAGCAGAAACAAACACTCCTCACCACGTCTTTTATGCGGCGTCCAGTGTCAACAGAAGGCGTCTGTCTGGTTACAAACAAAATTATTCTTAAACCAGAATATTTTATGTGCATACTCGATAGAGCGATCCCAAATTAGTCTACTACAAATTTGTTTGATCGATACGAGTGAAAGGGACAGTAAAACACGATGGATAAATAGCAGTCCAGCAGAGACTCAGTAGCGCTGCATGCTTTATTTATTTATTTGGCCTTCCGAGTAGCAATTCGATTTAGCCGTCAACAACACACAGTTACAATGTACATAGAGTTGAATAAAAGAATACGGAAATGCTTATTTGGAAGTAGAGAAAGCTCAAACCGTCGCAGCTGTATCCACTATACTTTTGCAACAATTAGATTAAAAGGTAGTTAAAATTGTGTTGAGTTACAGTTGATACCATTCCTGAACATCTTTAGAAGCAAGACAGGAAACAGAATATGTACACCGTTAAAACCTACAGACTGTGCCCAGAACTCTTAAGAAACTTAACAACCACTTTATAAATGTGAATGTCTTTGGTAATTAATAGAGAAGACCTGACTGAGGAAGGTGGAATCCCATACTCAGTAATGTCTTCAGACAGGCCAACCATTCGCAGTCAAAGTCATGACACATAAGATGCGATTGACATCAGTTTCCGACTCAGTACTACACTCATATGCTGGCGAAGCGTAAACGTTCATCCGATGTAGGTGTTGAGGAAAAGAGGCGTGATTGAAGCGAAGTCGTATGATAGCAGAAATCGTGTATCGGTCCAAATGTGTCCCCATGACCCACGGCTGTGAAGGACTCTGAGGTTGGAGCACTGCCTAATAACGGCCTGGGAAACGTTCAACATCTCTTGTCATTGTTGGTTTGCGTGACCCTTGACCTCACGTAAGTAGTCGGTGTAAGGTAATTTCAGATCCAGGACAGTACCTAAAGACGCCGCCTTCTTAGCTAATGCATCAGATTCCTCATTATGTAGGATACGTGCGTGGGAAGGAACCCACAGCAAATGGATTGTCCTCCCCACCCGTGCGCTGGGAATATATTCCGAAACCACATCCAAGATATAGCGGTTAGTTGTTTTGTTCTATCTCCAGTGCTGAATATTCTGAAGGACGACTTAAGAGCTTCCAAAAGTGCCACTGTCTCCATCGTAAATATAGAAACGCTTTGGGGCAGTTTGAAAGGTTTCCGGATCTGAATCCGAGGGCAGAGAAATGCACATCCAGGTATACTGTTCCTGCGGAGTTTTGGAACCATCGGTATATGTACAGAGGAAACCACTATTGACATTAGCGCTTTCCAAACGGTTTATATTAACCGCTGCATGCTCGGTGGTAGCACTCAGCGCGCTATCTATTCCTAGTGTTTTACTGTTCATGTTAATAAATACCGATACAACGAATATCGAAGCAGACTAACATCGGACCGCTCTATTGAATGGGCAAATAAGATTTCACTTTAAAATCGTTTTGTTTGTAAGGTAAAACAAACCAACGCTTTTGGTCGACACTGGGTGTCGCATGAAAGACGTGATGAAGAGTATTTATGAGAGTATTTGTTTCGGCTGACTCAAGCTCCACAGTTCAAGAAGGGAATTGCAAAAATCTGCTAACACACCAAAGGAAATGCGCCTGACGAGTTTTAGGAGAGACACCCTTTTATACGTGCCACACGGTACGCGCTGCCGCCTGTACGTAGCCGGTTGATGTCAGAGCGAAACCCAGTTAAAACGCACTAGCACTCTTACCGCTCATACACAGGCCATTGGAAACCAGAATTGTCTGAGAGAAACAGTTTAAATTAAAGTATGCAGCGCGTCGATTTGACAATAGACTGTCTCATGTGCTTCCACTGCCCTTCCTTTCCGGTCCCCCCCCGCCCCCCCCCTCCTCCGCCCACGCTCACAGTCAGACATCGTAGCACGTAGTGGTTAATCTAAACGAACAAGTCATACCCGGCGTCTCTTATATATCACAGGTGAACATTTTTGTTATTATGAGAAGTAGTTCTCAGCTCTTGCAATGCGACATAAACTGATATCAGAGAAAGAGTAAAACACTGATAACAATGTCGATGCTACAGGAAGAGTACCTAGCAAAATATCAAAGTACTGTGCTGCACATGTTAGCCCTGTACGTAGCCATGTTTGCAACTTTTCCTTTAAGAATGGTCACTTCCCTGAACGATTAAAGTGCTCACTAGTAAAACGGCCGTATAAAAAGGAAGAAAGGGATAATGTAGGCAGTTTAACATCTATTTCTATGCCATCAGTGTTTGCTTAAGTTATTGGAAAGGCTGTGTATGTGGAAGGATAATTGATCATTTTATTTCTCATAATTTGCCATCAAACATACAGATCGATTTTAGAAATGATTTAACAACTGAAAATGATTTTTTCTCTTTTCTCCGTGAGGTACTGGATGGAATAAACAAAATGTTTCGAACGCTAGGCATCTTTTTTGATTTAATTAAAGCGTTTGATTGTGTTGATCGCAAAATATTGCTCCAGAATTTGGGATATTATGGAATACGGGGAGCAGCTCACAACTGATTCACCTCTCACTTTAATAACAGGCAGCAAGCAAAAGGCCATTCTCCACAGTGTTAAGAATGGCTATGGTGTAGCTTCTGAGTGAGACGTGGTTAAATGAGGGGGAGGGGGGTGCCCCACGGATCAGTGCTGGAGCCACTCCTGTTCCTTATTTATATAAACGATATGCCTCCCAGTGTTACAGGTCATTCTAAAATATTTCCGTTTGCTGATTGCTGATAACACTAGCTTGGTAGTGAAGGATGTTGTGTGCAACGTTGGCACTGTTTCAAACAGTGCAGTCGAGACATAAGTTCATGACTTGTAGAAAATAAACCAACGCTAAATCACAGTAAGACTCGGGTTTTACAGCTTCTAAAACACAATTCAACCAAACCCGCCGTTTTAATTTCATAGAATGGGCTTATGATTAGTGAAACTGAACAGCTCAAGTTTCTAGATGTTGAGATAGACAGTAAGCTGTCATGGAAAGCCCACCTTCAGGATCTTGTTCAAAGACTTAAGGCTCCCGCTATTCGAAAGGTATCTGAAGTAAGTGACAGTTCGAGGCGAAAAGCAGTCTACATTCCTTACTTTCATACATTTATGGCGTATGATATTACTTTTTGGGGTAACTCTTCACATTCTCAAAGGATATTTTTGGCTCAGAAGCGGACGGTTCGGACGATAAGTGGTGTTCAGTTTTGTTAACAGTATCAGCTTCTTCCCAAGAATTAGCAGCTTTCACTCATTTAATACTAGGCAGAAACCCAATCTGCATTTTGATCGCTCTTCCTTGACTCTTGTGTAGAAAGGCGTCAGTATACTGCCGCATCCATTTTCAATAGGCTACCACAAGAATTCAAAAATCTGAGCAGAAAACCACGCGCTTTCAAATAGAAACTGAAGAGTTTCCTCATGTATCACTCTTTCTATTCTGTAAAAGAGTTCCTTGGAAAATTAAACTGATTCCTGTGTTATATTGTTCAAAATGGTTCAAATGGCTCTGAGCACTATGGGACTCAACATCTGAGGTCATCACTCTCCTAGAACTTAGAACTACTTAAACCTAACTAACTTAAGGACATCACACACATCCGCGCCAGAGGCAGCATTCGAACCTGCAACCGCAGCGGCCGCGCGGTTCCAGACTGGAGCGCCTAGAACCGCTCGGCCACACCGGCCGGCTGTGTTATATTGTTGATTGTTTTTACATAAACATATGGCTTGTCTTTTTCGTGTTCATAAACTTTTTTATCTGTTATTACTTTTATGCTGTAATTTCATGTACTGACACGTTCCATGACTTCGTAGATTTGCTCCTCAATTTGGTCCTGCGGAACTGGACGTGTGAAATAAAATAAACAAGAAGCGAAGCGACTGGAAAGTCTATTGTTGCATACATACCGACCAAGTTTGCAACATCGATAATGATTTCACACCAGATCAGGTCCACTACACATGAGGGAGAGGAGAAAAGGGGAGAGGGGTACTCATCGCGGCGCACCGTATAGTCTAGGAGCGATAATCAACGCTAATCGCTGTCCTCAGACAGCAGAGCTCTTAACGCGCTTTCGTTTTGGCTCGCGGCTGACAAGAAACGACCCGTAAAGTGTCAGAGTCACAGCACCGACCTTGCCAAAAGTAAATGAATTCCGAATGAGAAAATATGCAGTCGGCATGAATAATTCTAACCTCGAGAGTGATTTCTGTCCTTTCGCTTCTGATAGAAATGATGGTGCTGAGAAAAATGGAAGGTAGATTACGAAGCAAGCGAGAACGTACCGGGAGGGAGGAGAGAGAGAGAGAGAGAGAGAGAGTGAGAAGGAGGGAGGGCTACAGAGACGAGACATAAACATCGAAACAATTCAACTCAACATTCGGTATTCGGAGACACAACTCGACGGCGAGAAGGGAGAGGGAGTAGGCGGGGGCAGGAGAGGCGCGGCGTGGCGCTTTATCGCCGGAGTTTTCTGAGCGTTTCGCGTGTAATCCGGCGCTGCCACGGCTGTCCTTTACTCATCATTATAGCGGGCTCGGGCCGCAAGCCAGCGACGCGGCCATCCTTCCAGCCGGAGCATTTGCGTCGCGCCGATGGACTTTATAGTATTGACGCCTCGAGAAACCTCCCATTTACCTTGGCGCGTCAACCATTTATTAGCGTAATGGCTATTGCGACCGGCGTTCCTGCGGCAACCTGAGATATACATTCTATTTGCGTTTATTTTTTTCCCGACGGCGGAGCGCCGGCTGCAGATAAATTCGCCGCTCCGCAGCCGCCGTCGCCGCAGTCGCTGCCCTGGACAAATCTCCAGTCCCACACTCCTCTCTGTCTCCGGCAATGACCCCTACTCGTCCTCCGGTGCGCTCCTTTGTGTGGGAAGCCACTCACGAGCAAAGTACTGCCAGCGCCCGGCGCACATGTTTCACGCCTAAAGAAACAAATACTACGACCAGTTTCTAAACTTATTATCCTACTGACCTTCCAATTAAAACGTACGATCATACGCCTTCAATAGCGTACCGAGGACCTGGCCAGGGGAGGGGGACAGGGGAAGGCAACTCTAATTAGTTCCACGGTGGAAGACGAAATAGGATCTGGGTGCTCCTCTAACTGGTCAATATCAAACGAAACTATATGGTTCCAGAGACCTTTTCAAATCTCAAACATTTATTATGTGTAAATACAGACTGAAGGGGCGAAGCAAATTTTTACCAGGCCGGGACTTGAAACTGGATCTTGTGAGCAGGAGTGCAAGGTTCGAGTCCCGTCCTTGGTACAAATTTCCATTCGTCGCTTCAGTATGCATATACACTACTGGCCATTAAAATTGCTACACCACGAAGATGAAGTGCTACAGACGCGAAATTTAACCGACAGGAAGAAGATGTTGTGATATGAAAAGGATAAGCTTTCCAGAGCATTCACACAAGGCTGGCGCCGGTGGCGACACCTACAACGTGCTCACATGAGCAAAGCTTACAACCGATTTCTCATACACAAGCAGCAGTTGACCGGCGTTGCCTGGTGAAACATTGTTGTGATGCCTCGTGAAACGAGGAGAAATGCGTACCATTACGTTTCCGACTTTGATAAAGGTCGGTTTGTAGCCTATCACGATTGCGGCTTATTGTATCGCGACACTGCTGCTCGGGTTGGTCGAGATCCAATGACTGTTAGCAGAATATCGAATCGGAGGGTTCAGAAGGGTAATACAGAACGCCGTGCTGGATCCCAACGGCTTCGTATCACTAGCAGTCGAGATGACAGGCATCTAATCCGCATGGCTGTAACGGATCGTGCAGCCACGTCTCGATCCCTGAGTCAACAGGGACGTTTGCAAGACAACAACCATCTGCACAAACTGTTCGACGACGTTTGGAGCAGCATGGACTATCAGCTCGGAGACCGTGCCTGCGATTACCCTTGGCGTTGCATCACAGACAGGAACGCCTGCGCTGGTGTACTCAACGACGATCCTGGCTGCACGAATGGCAAAACGTCATTTTTTTGGATGAATCCAGGTTCCGTTTACAGCATCATGATGGTCGCATCCGCGTTTGGCGACATCGCGGTGAACGCACATTGGAAGCGTGTATTCGTCATCGCCATACTGGCGTATCACCCGGCGTGATGGTATGGGTTGCCATTGGTTACACGTCTCGGTCACCTCTCGTTCGCACTGACGGCACTTTGAACAGTGGACGTTACATTTCAGATGTGTTACGACCCGTTGCTCTACCCTTCATTCCATCCCTGCGAAACCCTACATTTCAGCAGGATAATGCACGACCGCATGTTGCAGGTCCTGTACGGGCCTTTATGAATACAGAAAATGTTCGACCGCTGCCCTGGCTAGCACATTCTCCAGATCTCTCGCCAATTGAAAACGTCTGGTCAATGGTGGCCGAGCAACTGGCTCGACACAATACACCAGTCACTACTCTTGATGAACTGTGGTATCGTGTTGAAGCTGCATTGGCAGCTGTACCTGTACACGCCATCCAAGCTCTGTTTGACTCATTGCCCAGGAGTATCAAGGCCGTTATTACAGCCAGATGTGGTTGTTCTGGGTACTGATTTCTCAGGATCTATTAACCCAAATTGCGTGAGAATGTAATCACATGTCATTTCTATTATAGTATATTTGTCCAATGAATACCCGTTTATCACCTGCATTTCTTCTTGGTGTAGCAAGTTTAATGGCTGGTAGATTATACTTCATAGTCAGTACCCACTTGTTAATTCACGACTACAGGCAGCACTCGGAACTGCCGATCCTTGGTTGGAACGATGGTGTGTTAAAGTAAACGTCGACGAGTGGGAGGCTGTTCTGTTTACACGCAAACCGAAACACCTGCACGAACACCACTAACTGCAGACAAATAACACTACACACACGCCCAATACGTTTCTGTAAGAAACTCACATATCTCAGTACCTCGAGTTTGCAGATGCGCAGCTCCAACACGTCTGCGCTGCCTGCAGATCATACAGAACAAAGTGCCACGTATCATAATCAACGCTCCATGACACACACGTACCGCAGACCTTCACAGAGAATACTGTCTTGAGACTCTCACGGAGGTGTTCAGAAAACTTGCCACACATATGTACGAGGAAACGAGACACTCGAACAATCCTTTGATCCTTTACCTGGGTAAATACGATCACAACCACTGGTGGAAACACAGCCGCCCAAAGACGCTACTACTTAGGGAAAATTAACCATCTATGGATAACACCGACACACAGACATGACAAATACTGGTGAAACCCTGTAGCACGGCAAAATTAACTGTCACCGCCAGGTCTACATTAGTCGGCATACTAAAGGCAAACAAATCCAACCAAAACCCGTACACAGTGTTCTATTTGTGACCAATCGACCACTTATGTAACAGTCTTGGTATGTTACAGTTACAGACGCTGCAGCTGGCCCAGGAGACTTCGCAGGTGCCCAACCCAGCATTACTGACACTTTTTATGACCACCTAATCTATGACAACGGTACCGAGCATTTCACGATACCCAAAACTAACAATCATCCTACCCTTGCATGATCTGTCGCAGATAGCAAGAAACCGCTACCGCTATTACTACCCGACCAGACTTCGCAGAGGTTTTTTTTCCCTTGGTGCTTGCCTTTTTATCCCCTGCCCTTGAAACTGCTATCCTTCGTTCGCTTCTTGCCCAGTACCTATCTGCTCCATGTGACCGTGTTAGTCGGTAATCCTACCCAGGCGCACGGATAACATCACGGCCCTACATCCTCAATTAGTAACTAACAAATACAGAGGTGGCGGTAGATCTTTTAGATGGTCACCACGTCGGTGTGGGCGTGGAGGGGCTCAACCCCATTTTTTCCTAAAAAAAAAGAAAAAAAAGAGCACACTAGCTTTGTTCAGATAGATATCGCAGTCTGTTTGATGGGATACGGGTTCGGCTACCGGAGATCCCTTTCTGTCGGGGACGACAGGAAAGAGTGCAATGGCACCTACCATCTTCCTACTCCTCGTTGGGGTTCGCCAGCGCACAATTAACAATAACTTCATAATAATATTAATGACTTTTACAGGATTTGGACAAAAATGAGTACCACGGCGAGAAATACGTGCCTAAACATAAATGCAAATGGTAGCCAAGCCTGCAGGTTGCGCTGTTGCATTTGACAGCAAACGGCACCTGTGCTGTGTCCTCAGCACGTTCCAAGTGCCAGTCGTGGTCAGAATAGGGTTCTGTGAATATAACGGAGCGACAAAGTGAATTCGAACATGGGAAAATTATTGGTGCTTTATGGTGAGCGGTACCGTAACCAAGGCGGCCGAAGGGTTCGGTGTTTCAAAGGTACCGTACCGAAGACATACACCGCAAACAGAGAAAACGGAAAAACATCATCCGCTAAGTCACAATGCGGACCAAAGTGTGTGTTGAGTGTTTGTGACGAACGGTCACTGAAGAGGATTGTGAAGAAAAGCAAGAGAATCACAGCTGCAAAAAGTCATTGCAGACGTGAGTGTCGCAGTCGCATCACGGTCAGCACCAGAACGGCACGGAGGGAGTCCCACAAGCAGGAAACTGCATGGCGAGCTGGGATTCCAAAACCACTCAGCAGTGATGCAAATGTAAAACGTAGTGCTGAAGCCAAAAAACCTGGACTATGGAGCAGTGGAAGAATGTTATTTGGTCGGATGAGTCTTGTTTCACATTGTTTACAACTTGTAGTCGAGTTTACGTCGAAAGAGTGAAACACGGCGGGGGGAGGTTGGCGACTGGGTCAGCCATGTCGTGCTGTTCCATGGGCCCCATGATTACTCTGCAAGCTCACATTATTGCCAAGGTTTATGTGACCATTTGGCTGACATGTCCATCCCATGGTACAATGGGTCGCCCGTAGTGGTGGCGCTGTGTCCCAAAATAACAGGTACCCTGTTCACACAGCTCTCACCGTACGCAGCTCGTGGTCTTGCGGTAGCGCGCACGGGGTCCCGGCTTCGATAACCGGCGGGGTCAGGGATTTTCTCTGCCTCGTGATGACTGGGTGTTGTGTGTCTTTCATCATCATTTCATCCTCATTGACTCGCAAGTCGCCGAAGTGGCGTCAGCTAAAAAGGACTTGCAATTTCGGCGGCCGAACACCCCGCATGGGGTCTCCCGGCCAACAATGCCGTACGATCATTTCATTTCTCAGTTCTCACCATCCCGTACTGATGTTCTGAGCACGAGGATGAATTTTCGCCTTTTCTCTGGCCACCACCGTCACCAGGTCTCACTGTCGTTGAACCTTTGTCGTTTGCATCGGAGAGAAAGGTGCGTGAGGATATAAAATTCGACTGAAAACCATACAGCACCTGTATTTATGTATTTCGAGACAGATGGAAACTGTTCTGAATGCCAGGTGGTGTCCTAGGCAGTATTAGCATGCTAATGTGCTGTACTTTTGGTGTTTCAAAAATTTTCTGACGTTCAAGTGAAACGTAAATCACATTCCACATCAACCTTTGCATCACTAAAAACTCGGGAAGGCCTACGTACAAATGGTAAAAGGTACGATAATGTGGAAGTGTAGTTTCTTCGACCCATCTGTCAAAGTTGTCCAAATAATAGTGGAAGACAGGCGTACCGGTAAAAGGCGTAATATTGTACTGAATTCTGGTTTTTTGTTGTGGTTGTGGTTGTGGTGGTGGTGGTGGTGGTGGTGGTGGTGGTGGTGGTGGTGGGGTGGGGTCATCTTCAGTCCGAAAAATGTTTTGATGCACCTCTTAAAGTCAATCCCGCGTGAGTTTCTTCACGTCTCCGCAATTATTGCAATTTACACCGATTTCATACTGGTTGCTGTAATCAAGCCTGGTCTCCCACTAAAATGTCCCCAAACTCCTCCCCCATACATACTCATTTTCCTACATTATTAAACTAATTATTTATTTATTTAATCTGATCTGATGAAGGCCAACACCCCCTCTCTTACGTCGGACCATGGTTTCACGTATACAGTACTTTGTTACATCTTAGTTACCTAACAAATAACAATTTTAATGTGACAAATGGTTTAAAAATGATTTGAATTTCCATAGTGACAATCTGAATAAATAATATTGCTAATATTTTATATTATAATATTAATATGTTAATACTGGAAGTACTTCTACCATTGCTGCTGCTGCCACTAATATAATGATAATAATAATAATAATAATAATAGTAATAATAATGACAATGATGATAGTGGCAGGTATAAAAAGAACTTATAGGTATACAAAAAAGATGTTTTCTGATATAGCGAGTTCTGGGGAAATAAAATTTAAAGAGACTCCTCTAGCTAAGATTATTGAGAAATGAGGAGGGTCTGGTTGAATGTCTCAGAATGTGTCCAACTAATAGCTTCTTTTTCCCAATTCATTTCAGCGTCTCTTGATCAATTACCTGACCAACCCACCTTATCCTCAGCGCTTTTCTGCAGCACGTTATTATTAAAGTTTCTGTCCTTTTCTTGTTTCTACTGTTTATCGTCCACTTCTCCCGATAGATGCGTCCAGAAAAGACTTCCTACCACTAAAACTTATGCTGATGGAAATGGCAAGTGTTGCACAATGAACATTATTAATGAACGCTACCAATCTAGCAATCTGCTACTCCAGTATTGTCATGCATATGGGATATGTTGATTAAATTTCCATCCTTATGTGAGTTTATTTTCAGTATTTTAAGTTTGGATAAAGAAACATTCCTACTACTGGGGAGTAGTGTCATTACACGATGGAATTGAGTGTGTCTGATGTTACTGGATCTTCTCAGGTGGAGACAGCCACAGAGCATACCCAGAGGACGAACACTTGCAGCTTATAACAATGTTTGGAACTTTGAGAAAGGTCAGATTATTGGCATGAATATGAAATGGAAGCATCGTACCGTCAGATCGCCCTGGTCACTGAATGTACTGCAATGGCTGCAGACATTTGGTGACGAGATGGATTCAAAAGAACAAAGGCAGGCAAGAAGGATAGGCACGGGTCGTTCCAGAAGGATAACAACTCAAGAAGATCGTGGCATAGTTCGACTGGCCTTGACGAATAGATGGATGACAACAGCTGTATTCCGGGCAGAGGCTGCATCAGTATTTTGCCACAAACCGTCGGGAGCAGGTTACTAGAAACTGGGTTGATATCTCTAATTGAAATGCATTTCGTACTGCTGACACCACACCACAGACAACAGTGACATGATTGGGATTGAGTCAAGTCATATGGAACACTGAGCGGCATTCTGTGGTGTCTCGCTACTGCTTGTCTTGATCAGATCGACGGCAGCGTGTCCGTAGACGATCTGGTGGGCGGTGAAAAAAAGCAGCGATTCTCGAGACCCATACCTCTCCTGTTCCTTGAGCTGTGGTGTAAGAAGCTATTGGATATGACAGTTTGTACTTTTTAAAGAGAAGCTGAATGCTGTCCAGAATGGCAAACCCTATTGTCATATCCTACATGACCAGATACCTAATGGCATATTCCAGCAGGATAATGCAAGACCCCGCAACGCAGTTCAAGCCTTGAGGAACGCACGGATCCTTGACCGGCTTGCCTGGCCCCTTAATTTGCCACTGCTTGAGCTCGTGCGGGAATCGATGGGAAGACATACTTTCATACCAGCCTGTAACCCGATGTGTGATTCAGGAATGGCAAGTCATTCCCACTCATACCACAACGAATACAAGACTCTTCATGCCCGTGAGCATTACCCCACATTGTCATGTTGATGAGGTATTTAGTACAGAAAGGAATGAGAGTTTAATGATTTAATATTCGTTACGCAATGAACATCTCCACAAAGTTCGATTAATATCAGAATGGTGCCTCATAGTGTAACATTATCCACGTTCGTCAGTGTACATTAAATGCTAACATAATTATGTTTTTAAGAAAAGAACTCTTTTTATTGCCAGTCTACAGTTTATACCCTCTATACTCTACCTTGTCATTCTACCACCACCTTCAGTGTCTGATTTCCTGGTCTAATCACCTCAGCATTGCTAGTTTTAATTTAAGTACGCTACATCGTCTCCAGTACTGATCGGAACATAGAACTTCAAGTTTTAAATACGGGGTCATTCTGAAAAATAATGCCTCCGAATTTTTTATTCTGTTCTCAATATCGGTTGAGGTATTACGCTACTTGCATATTACTCGGTCCGCTTTCGCGATTCGCTGACGCCAAGTTGCAACCCGATGCCAGAAGGGAGCCTAGAAATGTAGCGTGTAACATGGCGGCGTGTGATATGACTATGTCGGTGCGTGAGAAACAGCGTGCTGTAATAGATTTCTAACTGCAGCAAACTTTCGTCCCCACATGGATCACCCTCTCCTTTAGCACGACACACGAGCACTGTAAGCTGGGTAACAATCCGACACCTTGGGTTCACGGTCGTCGAGTAGCCCCCATATGGTACCGACCTACATAACGAACGCCTCCGGGGACTTAATTTTAATTGTGATGAAGCAATGCAACTAGAGGTGAGATTGTGGATCCGTCAACAAAGCAAACATTCTACAGTGACGGTGTCAACAAACTGGTCTCTGGTTGGGAGAAATGTGTTCGTCGCCAAGGCGATGAGAAATAAGTACGTGGACATGATGAATTAAGACGTGGAATGTTAATAAAGTCTGTTTTATTTTAAAAGCTTTAAGAGTTTTCATCTAAAAAATTCGAATGGATTACTTTTCAGCACGCTGTCGAATATCTCACACTTGCAGTAACATCAATAAAATTTCAAATTATATTAAATTAGTGAACAAACCAAGGACACACGACTAATTATTAATTGCATCATCTGAAGACTACAGATTTTTATTAAAAACGCCGGTCGTTAAGTTGATTGGATCTTTTCCATATTTGTTAACATACGATATGCACCCGTAATCATTTATTTTGCATATTTTATTTTTATTTGATTGGATTTATGCGCCTGTGGTCAGGGGATACGAAACCAGATATCGAGGGCTGATTTAAAAAAATTAAAAAATAGAAACAGAACATTGATGTACAAAATAACAAAGTAAAAGTTACACTGAAAATAATAATCTCTTTCTAATTTTTGTCCGTTGTTACGATTTACCCCTCTCTACTTCTCTACTGTCTCTTCATGTACCAAATTAATTATTCTTGGATGCCGTTGCAGATATTCCGTGTAACCGTTTCGCCTTATGAAAAATATCTTCCACAGAAACAAAGATGAAGATACGTTATCGAAGACGTAACTAAAGGATGAAGCTTTTGATCTGCGTCGGAGTGTCCGATACTTGTGAAACGTTGTGGAGGATGAAAACTGCGTCAGAGACGAAAGCTGTGAGGACGGGTCGGAAGTAGCGCATTTACACCTCAGTCGGCAAAAGCATTACCAGAAAAAGGGAAGATTCCTGCGTCGATGCATCGGCATACGTTTTTAATCAGCCAGTGAAGCACAAAACTAAAGACTAATTTAAATCTGATTCTAAGCACAAGTGGTATCCTCTACTATTTTAGAGCGATAAAGCGTATCATTTTTTCTGTTAGTGAGAATAGTTAGAATTACTTCTCTCAACTCCTTCAGTCATAAAAAGACAGTACCGTGATGTAACTCAGATTGATCCATACACCCTATTTTAAAGATATTTAATGATGTCTCACTAATGCTTTTCTAAAAAGCAGCAGAGATGAAAATACCGTAGTACGGTAGAAAGTATAGCAGATTGCATGTTGCTTCGCGTATCGAAATGCTCATCACGGCTATGACGAAGAGTTATTCGACGAACTCTATTTTTTTAATAGCTTTTAATAGCTATATGCTTATTTTGGCAGTAAACGAACATCGTAAAAATTTCACGACAAGGTTGGCTGGAAGACCACGAGAGGTACGTTTGAAAAACTTCCCGTGGGTCTGCTCCTTTACCTCGCAAAACGCGGATGTTGTGTCTAAAGTGCAATTATTAAAGTGTATAAGACTATGGTGTTAACGATGATTACAAAAGATACGAGGGTGACAGTGCACGGCTATGCACAGCCTGCTCCTCTCGAATAGAACCAAGGGGGCCACCGCAATCTCCCTATCCAAAGGACAGGTTAAGAACAGTATCACATTGCTTCATTACTCGAGGAACTGTGCAGACGTATTGAGAGATGATTCAAAATATGAAAGCTTAGTCTAACGATCACAGCTTGGATGCCCATCCGTTACCAACCAAATATGCGTGAGGAAAGCTACTTCTAATCGCCAGGATTGAAACATAATGTCACGAGACGGAGAGCAAGCTCACAAATGCATCTTGGTGATGATTCTCTTTAGAAAACAAGTAGGCCGAATACGTGAATCGACTGTCTGATTACGAGGGCTTCTTGAAAAGTAAAGCCTCCAAAACATTTGCGTGAAAACCCTTAATGCGTTTTAAATGTAGAACCAACTTTGTCAACATTCTACATCTTTATTCTTCATGTCTACATATTTATTTCTCAACTTTGTGACCCTGGCGACGAACACATTTCTCGCAAAGAGAGACCAATTTGTTGATACCGTCACTGTAGAATGTTTGGCTTTGCTGCCGGAGCCATAACCTCACCTCTGCCTGAATCTCTTCATCACTATCACAGTGAAGTCTTCGAAGGTATTCTTTAAATTTTGGAAACAAATTGAAATCGGATGGGGCCAACTCAGGACTGTATGTAGGATGATCAATGACAGTGAACCCAAGGCGTCATATTGTTGCAGATGTCTCAACGCCCGTGTGTGGTTTGGCATTGCCATGATGGAGGAGATGGCGCTCCGTGTATAGACGAACTTCTCGAATTCGACACGCTATTACAGCACGCTGATCCTAGCGCACTGACAAAGTTAAGTTACACACCGCCATGTTACACAATACAATTTGGAGTCCTCTAGCAGCAGAGGGCTGCAAATATCAAGACATGAAGAATTAAGACGCAGAATGTTAAGAAAGTAAAAATCTTTCACACTAGAAATTCGGAGACATTACTTTTGAACACGCCCTCATAGAATTGTTTCTTTCATCTACATCCGTATTCTCGAGGAAGATCAGTAGTCTTACTTTTGTATGTCGTTCTCGTGATGCGTCAGGTTGTTTCATCGCTGTCTGGTAGCTGTCTGCAAAACGTGTGACATCACTGGCTGTATTAGAACGACTGAACGTCACACGCTATGTTATGTATCATTACAACGCATAGCATATTTCTCATTATAATTTTCTTTGAAAACTGGGAGTGATCACCATATTTCCTCAATTCTGTTATGGCTTAAAACGTCCACAAATAATCAACAAACAACTTTCACTACGAGTCGTGACTCCATCAGTTTTCTGACTCAGAACTAGGCAATTACTGCAAATACAAAATTTCCTGAGAATCTCAACAGAAGATCCGCGGTCGACAATTTTTGGTCCTTTTTGGAGAGCATCTTGTGACGATCTAATTTTTATGAATGACGTCAGGCTGAAGACTCATCTTTCAGATGAATGACCGTACCTACTATACACGCTTTTATCAGATCTCATTTGATAATTGGAAGGCATATCTCTGTTACTACTTGTACATTTAATTAATCTTTAATACCACACTTACCTACGCCTGTCACCTTTGAAATTCTCCGTACAATTAATTGATACTATTGATTTTTTTGTACGAAGGTTAAGGACAAAATATCAGCTTACATAGAACAAAACTACTGAGACTTCTTTTTGAAAAACTTGAACACAACCTGTGACGCTCTGGTGTGAGACAGCATCATTGAAGCTCTACAGTCGCCGCTGTGAAAGACGTGTAGTTGTGATACGGAAGCTGACACGTTCGACAGTCGATTCAGACGGAGGGAGATAGCAGTACATCTGTCAAAACGAGTCTTAAGCCATTAATGGAACGAGCGACAAGACAGCCAAGCCTCTAGATTTCTCTCCTGTTTAAACAGTGGCTTGAAGTCATGAAGAAGAAACAAAACAAGTTATGACTCCCCCCCCCCCCCCCCCCCCCCCCGCCGCTAGAGATGTTAAAAAAGGAAAATAGCAAACTAAACGTGAAACGGGATAGAAAACTAAACCGGTCACCACACCTTCGTCTCTATTCTTCCTCTGCGCGAAGTGGTGCAGGGGTTAAATCATCACCCGGCCAGAGTGATTTAGGTTCGTTCATCTAGTGATAGAAGTCATGTTTCCGTACAGGTTGTCTGTTGCTTCGAACCATACTTTATTCTGTAGCACGATCAACTAATTTCGATCACACGGTACTCTATATTACTTAACAGCTATCCCGGAACGCAATACCAGTTGCACGTTGCCTGTCTAACGGCTTTCAAGGAGCAAAAAAATTTAATTTTGAATACCTAGCGTAATTTTGACCAAGTTTAAAAATTTACCTCGTTAAGAAGTGTAATCTTATGTTAAAAGTTTGACACAATAATACAAATACTACAGTTAGAAACTGTGTGATTTGTCTTGACAAAGGACACGCAACTACCTGGACCTTATTGATCCAGTATCTGAGAATGAGAGAACTTTACGCCTTCCAACAAACTTTACATATAATTTCAAACCATTATAAACCTGCTTCTCGCTGATACCCCTCCTTCGCTCCCTCCTCCCCTCGCCCCACGATACACAAACTGATGTAAGGAAAAAAGTTTATAGCTTACTATATTTTCACTATTCATGCAATAAAATTTGTCTGTCTGAGATGGCGTATTAATTCGTTAGTTCTTTACTACTGCCAAACTTTGTACACAATGTTTACATGTATCGCTAAATATACGCTCTAAGACAAAAAAGACGACGCGTCACAAAGAAATTATCCTAACGGGGTGGATATCGGTAAAAAATGAAATGAAATGTAATGTGGCTAGGGCCTCCCGTCGGGTAGACCGTTCGCCTGGTGCAGGTCTTTCGATTTGACGCCACTTCGGCGACCTGCGCGTCGATGGGGATAAAATGATGATAATTAGGACAACACAACACCCAGTCCCTGAGCGGAGAAAATCTCCGACCCAGCCGAGAATCGAACCCGGGCCCCTTGGATTGAAATTCTGTCACGCTGACCACTCAGCTACCGGGGGCGGACCGAGATATGATGCATAAATGCAGACTAATAAATGATTGCATTCAAGAGAAAGTTCTTCCTAAACTGAGCAAGTGAATAACGTGTGGGTAGGCCCCTGGCCCTTATGCAAGCTGTTATTCGACTTGGCATTCATTGATGGTATTGTTAGATGCCCTCCTGAGGGATATCGTGCCAAATTATGTCCAGCTGGCGCACTAGTGTTCGGCTACCGTGCTGGCCGAGGTAGAATTTGGCAAGCCCGAAGGTAAACAGTAGAAACTCTCGGAGTGTACGGGTGCGGGCAGGCATTATCTTGTTGAAATGTAAGCCCGGGATGGTTTGCCATAAAGGGCACCAAAAGGGGTCTACAATGTCGTCTACATACCGCTACGATGTAAGCGTGCCACAGATGACAACCAAAAGTGTCCTTCTACAATAAGAAATGGCACCCCAAAGCATTGCTCTTGGTTGCCGTGCTGTATGCTCGGCGACAGTCGGGGTTGTATCGTATCACTGTCCTGGGCGTCTCCAGACACATCTTCGCTCATCTTCGGGGCTCATTTTGAAGCGGGATTCGTCATTGAAGACAATTACACAGCAGTCAATGAGATTCCGGGCCGAAGACATGTCTGGAGGCGCCGCAGACAGTGGTAGGATACCAACATAGTTGTCGCCCGCCATACAGCCCGACTAGCAGGAGTGTTGTTTTTGAGTGACATTTCTTTTCATAACAGGAACCCTTTGGTTGTCATTGGCGGCACCCTTACAGCACAGCGGTATGTCGACCATATTCCACGCCCCGTTTTGATGTCGTTCATAACGAACGATCCTGGGCTTACAGTTCAGCTTGATAATGCTGCCGGCACTGTTTGCCTCGTGCTTGCCAAATCGTACCTTGGCCAGCAAGGTTTCCGTATGGAGCATGGCCCTCCAATCAGCTGGGGATTTAGACGCTCCAACGCGCCTGTTGCACACAATTTGGCTCTATATCCCTCAGGAGAACATCCAATAACTTCATCAATCAATGTGAAGCGGAATAAATGGCTCTGGGCACTATGGGTCTTAACATCTGAGGTCATCAGTCCCCTAAAACTTAGAACTATATAAACCTAACTAACCTAAGGACATCACACACATCCATCCCCGAGGCAGGATTCGAACCTGTGACCGTAGCGGTTGCGCGGTTCCAGACTGAAGCGCCTAGAACCGCTCGGCCACACCGGCCCGGAATAACTACCCAGAGGTCAAGCAATGCATTATTGACTTATTTAATTTGTGAAGCTCTTTCTCTTGAATAAATAATCGGATTTTTCTGAAATTGCAATCATTTGTTTGTCCTTACATGTACATCTACCGATTTCCATCCTATTTTGATAATTTCTTTGTTGTCTGTCTTTTCTTTTCTTTTTTTTTGTCTTGGAATGTATGTGTAAAATTTTATCATAGTGGGACACGTAGTTCAGGAAATAAAGACACCACAAACACTGAGATGCCTGAAAAACTAGCTTTTGCTTAAAACAGGAGCCGGCGTTTCATACTGAGAGCGGTTGGCAAATTCCGGTAAACTTTAAGCATAATTGTAAACTTTTCATAACATTCTCCTTGCTCTAGCAGCTGTAGCTCCTTGTTTCATACACAGTAATTTAGTTTAACCGCTGTTTTCCATGTAAGTCTGTGAGGAAGTGAACTGTACCTTTGTGTTTTACTGTTTAGACTAGTTTTTCCGCGTGAATTTTAGTGCACATCTTTGTGTGAGGCAATTTTTTCGTGTAGTTTTCTGCCGCCAGAAGCGCCATTTTAATTGATCCAGTTTGAATTTCTTGACCTTTGGATACAATGCTTCAGCAGGTAATGTAGCGGCAATCACGGAAATGAGAGGACGCGCCTATAGCAGTGGCAGTTTGTCTAATACGCAGTAATTTAGATTAGTTTCTGTTTTTCGCCTACTTCTGGGAATAAGACAATTGTATTTGTCTCTTTCACTGTGTAGAATAATGTTTTCTGCGTAAATTTTAGTGCATTGGCTGTGTGTAAGCCGACTTTTTCTGGTAGTATAGACTAAAGGCAGCGGAGCAGCACAACGTAAATTTCTCCCAGTGACTTCTTGAGTTAGTATTACATTACTTGTAATAAAGACAAAAACTGGTTAAAGACGGACAGGGACAGGGCCTGTTATGTACGGATCATGTGGAATTGGCCACTGTCTGTTAACAGTTTGAAGCTGTGTTGGTCACGGTCGACAGGCATCAGCCTGCCGCCACGGGCTGCGGTGGCGTTCAGGCACCTGACACGAATGCTTTTGCACCTCTGGAGCCTATAGCGCTGCCTGAGATCCCTGATGCCGCTGTGCTTCCCGAACCACACCTCCCTGCTGGTCAACATTTGCCTGAGCGTGAATGGCGAACAGTGTCGCGAGTCTCTGGAAGGAAGATGAACGCTGGCCCCGGCCACATGGTTGTCCTTTACTCCTCAAAAACAGATTCGAGGTACTGCCCTGCTGAAAACACATCTGAGCCAGTACAGGACACCTTGAATGTTGGGATCGTGGTCGATATTTCCGAGAGGTCCAGACTAGTACGGAGGATGGGATTGCTTGTCATTAGGAGCTCCAGTGTTAGCCGGTGATGGAGTCCCACAGGGAAATAGCGGGCAGGGCGGGAAAGGAGACCAGTGTTTACCCTGCTTGCAGGGGAGCCTCGTCCGGGACGTGGAGGAGGCTCTGCCGGCAGAAATCGAGTGCACTGGATGCACACAACTGTAAATCGTGCCTCATGTTGGCACGAATGACGCCTGCCGCGTGGGTTCAGAGGTCATCCTCAGTTCCTGCAGGCGGCTAGTTGATTTGATGAAGATCAAAAGATGTAAGCAGAACTATCATTTTGTAGCATCATTCCCAGAAACGATCGCGGTCTTCTTGTTTGGAACTGAGTGGAAGGGTTAAACCAGCGACCCAGACGATTCTGTGACGATCTTCGACGCAAGTATCTGGGCCTTCGCTATCGTGTGGACAACCTGTCTAAAGCGCTTTGTACGATGCACTTGAACTTTGCCCACTGATGCTCAACATTGTCAGTTCTGGAGACGAAATTTTCGTATTGAACTCTCAGATAAACTGAAATTTGTCTCGTGTCTCTCCTGTTGAACAGAAAAATCTTCCTACCTCTCTTCGCTTTCAACGGGTAAAAGCTCGCTCTATGGACTGGTTCGTATTTTATGTCTTTTTACGTACTTGCGATTTGGCCCACAGATCACCTACGTAGTCTGTAATTAGGCTATTTGTATCGCGTCTGCCTCTCATTTCCACGTGTTTACTCTGCTCTTCTTTTAGCTGTCTGGTACTGGTCTGAAGTCTCCCTCTGTTCTCTTCATTAATCAATTAATAACAATCAACAATCGAAATCCTTGCTGTGAGTGAAGGAATTGACGCCATCACCGTCCAGAGAGCAGCAGAACAACAGGTGAGGTACCAGTTTGATGGTAGGGAAGTGTGACAAACAGAACTCATTTATTTGTTTAATTTCGATCTCTCTGAAGCCAAAAACAAACACGCTACACCTCGAAAATTGCAGTGGTAGTACCACCTGAACATACAGCGAACTGCTGCAGGATCACAATAACGTGACCACAGAGATATCTGTCGGTGTTGCACAAATACGCTGCCTTTCTTATGACGTCATGAGCGTTACCCTGGCTGCCCCCGTGATTTCTCTAAATCGCTTCAGGCAAATGCGGGATGGTTCCTTTGAAAGGGTATGGCCAAATTCCTTCCTCGTCTTTCCATAATCCAACTGGACCAATGACATCGCAGTTTGGTCCCCTCCCCCAAAGCAACCAATCAACTTGGCTGCCCTGAGTTGTGTCTTATAACATCTAGCCGCAACATTTCGGCGTCGTATAATCGTTCCCCTGACTTTTCGACTGTCACTTTAGATCAACAAGTAGTTCACCTGCGGCAAGCACACGGAGAGCGGTAGTGGTGGGGGTTGGGGGGTAGGCGGTCGGTGAACTGCAGGGGAAATGCTGACAAGGGAACCTCCCCATCGCACCCCCCTCAGATTTAGTTATAAATTAACACAGTGGATAGGCCTTGAAAAACTGAACACAGATCAATCGAGAAAACAGGAAGAAGTTGTGTGGAACTATGAAAAAATAAGCAAAATATACAAACTGATTAGTCCATGAACAAGATAGGCAATATCAAGGACAGTATAACCTCACGAGCGCCGTGGTCCCGTGGTTAGAGTGAGCAACTGCGAAACAAGAGATCTTGGGTTCGAGTCCTCCCTCAAGTGAAAATTTTACTTTCTTTATTTTCGCATTGTTACGATCTGACCGTTCGTTAATTGACGTCTCTGTTCACTGTAATAAGTTTAGTGTCTGTGTTTTGGGACCGCATCGCAAAACCGTGCGATTAGTAGACGAAAGGACGTGCCTCTCCAATGGGAACCGAAAACATTTGATCACAAGTTCATAGGTCAACCGATTCCTCCACAGGAAAACACGTCTGATATATTCTATACGACACTGGTGATGGCATGTGCGTCACATGACAGGAATATGTTGTCGACCCACCTAACTTGCACACTAGGCGAATGGGTAAAAAGATTCTTCTACCTTGCCCGATTTAGGTTTCCTTGTGGATGTGATAATCACTCCCAAAAAAGTGATGAAAACACAAGAGTTTGTCACATAAACTGCAACAAATGAATACAACAGTTTCACAGTCGCACAGTTTTCCCTGTGCTCTGTCAAAACATATGTTTTTTACGTTTTCAAATGTTTCCGTGTGTAGACCGTAAAACTGTGCATATGTCCAAGGAAATCTGAACACGCCCTGGAATTTTGGAGAGCGAAGTTAATTATGTGTGAGAGCCTGAACTTTGATAATTGTCTGAAAATAAAAAAATGAAACTTTTCTCTCGAGAGAAGATTCGAACCTAGGACCTCTCGTTTCGCAGCTGCTCACGCTAACCACGGGACCACGGCGCTCGTAAGCTGGAACTCTCCTAAATGTTGCATACATTGCGCATGGACTACTCAGTTTGTATATTTTGCTTATTTTTTCATAGTTCCACACAACTTCTTCCTGTTTTCTCGATTGATCTGTGTTCAGTTTTTCATGGCCTATCCCTGTGCCAACTTATAACTAAATCTGAGGGGGGTGCGATGGGGAGGTTCCCTTGTGAGCACTGGAGGAGAACTGCTGCTCTAAACTGAAGTCTACGCTCATATTTTTTGTAAATATTAAGTGGAGCATCTCCACCCCCACAGTGTATGGCGACCATCCAAAACAATGTACTGTTACCACTGCTGTCGTTAATATCTAAACAGAATTCCGCTGATAATGCAACAAAAGCATCGATTTATTTTCACCTGGCTTGTTAAATATTTGTAAGTTACAGAGAAGTGTCGAGAACGGCGAATTTTATGTAAAACCTACATTTCTCTTCTTGCCATGTCAAAATTTGCTTTTTTCGCCAAAGCACATCGGAGTTTACACAATGTTACCCCACTAACATGTTGTGCAGTCGCACATCGGATTAGGGAAGGATGGCGAAGAAAGTCCGCCGTGCCGTTTCAAAAGAACCATCCCAGAATTTGCGTGAAGCGATTTAGGGAAATCACGGAAAACCAAAATCAGGATGGCGAGATGCAAGTTTGAACCATCGTCCTCCCGAATGCGAGTCCAGTGTGCTAACCACTGCGCCGTCTCGCTCGGTGGTGAATTCTGAGGCAGCGGTTTATTATGAGAGGAACAGAGGACAAGTAAGATTTATGGAAAACCAGATCCTCGGTACAAAAATAAATGTGTAATGTCTTCATTTATGTTATTCCAAAATCCCCAGCATTTTTCTTTTGACCAGGTATAGGTGGCCGCTAAAAGTCACATACTTTCGCAGAAAAAGGCTGTAGTTAGTGGAGTAACACGATAGATAATGAAGTTTCGCATAATAACCATCTGCCAAAACACTCTCCTCTCTTTGCATGCTATCGCTTTTCAAGATCTTGTTTCGATATCACAAACGGTTTGTCGATGGTAAGCAAAGAAAAACCTCGTAACTCCATCTCTCTGTGAAAACCTTGTAATTTCAGTAACCAGTTAACTCCATGATCAAAGAGAGATTTGGAAGTGCGTAGATTTCTATAATGTGTCAGTAAATATGCTTATACTATTTAGTCGCACATGTAGCAAGTTTATCTGTATCACTTTATATATTTTTTAATGGTTCAAATGGCTCTGAGCACTATGGGACTTAACTTCTGAGGTCATCAGTCCCCTAGAACTTAGAACTACTTAAACCTAACTAACCTAAGGACATCACACACATCCATGCCCGAGGCAGGATTCGAGCCTGCGACCGTAGCGGTATATTTTTTAAGAAATTGTTTTTGTTTCTACTGTAACATCAAGCAAAAGGAAGTTACAAGGAGTTTATTGGTTACCATCGTTATGAGATATGAGGAATGCTACGGATATTTCATTTTGACTTTAACGTGATCCCAAATGGGTGAGTTACATAAGGATAAGGTCAGGTTCTTAGAAATTGGTGACGGATAGAGATGTCCACCCAAGTGTAATGAACAATTCAGTATCTTATTTAAATTTCACATGCAGCAACATATTACGTAATATGCACCAAATGCAAAATCTTAGCGAAACCTATTTCTCACTGTAAACTTTTTGTAACTCAGTACAGTGCCTTACATAATAGCAAATGTCGCAATAACTATAAGCATTAACGAAATCATGTGCACTTCATCATGAAGGTGACACATAAATCTGTAAGTAATACAAAAATGATTTTTTTTTTACCGAATAGTTTCTGTAAAATCGTTTGAGAATGGTTGCAGGGCGTGAGCCTCGACCCTGTCACCGTATCTGGCCGAAGGCGGGCAAACAATGTCGGTTGTCCCTTCCGAACAAACGAGTAACCTCCCCCAGCGCTTCGGACGAAAATTCGTCACTCCGCACCGGTCACCGTATACCGCGCGGACTCAACCCGACCACGATATTATTGTACTTGGCGACCCGTGGCCGCTATCGGAAACTCGAGGTGGCGTTGCAGTAAACAAGTACAGTGGTGACTAACGACAGCGCACCGCACTGCGAATGCTTTGAAGACAGTTGTGGATATACCATCAGGGGGTTCTGCGTGTGCTCGTGAAATGTCACGGTAAAAACTCAAGAAAAGCTGACAGAAGTACCCTCACTTCCATGTTATTTATTCGTGTCAAAAGCGTTGCATAAAAAATAGCCTAAAAGAGAAAAGCAAACGAAATATATAAAATTAATACGTGTAAAGGAAATGCAAATAGAGCCATACAATAATAGTTATATATAAATCCATTACAAACACTAATATAATCAGGCTCAAAATTAGCGACTTCGACGGTATTGTCCCGTGCCCACAACAGCTCCTGGACGGGACAATACCGTGCAGAAAACTGGGCACTGAGGACAGTTGTACAGGTGTTTGGTGGTTTGTTTGGCCCCACATTCGCATACAGCTGATGGGTCTCCAAGATAGTTCCATCTGGCCATATTATCCTTTGTTCTACCCAAACCACTTCTTAGTCTGTTGAGGAACTTCCAAATTTTCCATTGCAGGTTTTCGCATGGGGAGGGAGGGCCCCCCGCTTCAGTCTGGAATCGTGCAGCCGCTACGGTCGCAGGTTCGAATCCTGCCTCGGGCATAGATGTATGTGCTGTCCTTGGGTTAGGTTTAAGTAGTTGTAAGTCTAGGGGACTGATGACCTCAGATGTTAAGTCCCATAGCGCATAGAGCCATTTGAACCATTTTGGAGGGCCTCCGAAGGTGGGATCCATGATGCGATACCTGTATTTCTGGTTGTCCACAGGTTTTGTCATGCCATTGACGGTGGTGTACTGTCTTTGATGGAAGTTTTTAGAAAGTTCTTCCTAGACTTCAGCCTGCTTGGAGGAGGTTGTTGTCCACGCAAATGTGAGCAGCGTTGAGTCCGCTTTACTTCTCCCTGTGTTTGCGGCAACTTCCCGTCTTATATCTGGTGGCGCTACTCCCACTAGGCTGTAGTTTTTGTAGACAGGCGTTGCTCTCAGGTATCCTGATGTTATTTTACATCTCGTTGAGGGCAACATCAACATACCTAGCATGAAACAACTGCACCAAACAGGGCAGACGTATTCAGCGGCAGAGTAACATAATGCAAGTGCCGATATTCTGAGTACTGTCGCCTGGGCACCCCCATCCACTACTTGTGAACTTTCTGATGATGTTATTGAGGGCGCACACTGTTTTTAGTCAGTGCTTAGGCCGTGCTTCCTAAATGTCATTGCAGGGCCCAGAGTGATCCCGAGATATTTTGAATTATGACAGTGCTCCAGTTCGGTGCCAACCCATACGACATTTAATTTTCTATTGGTGTCACGTTTCATAGATGAAAAGCGCATACTTGAGTTTTAGCCGGATTCGGTTCAGGTAGTTATTTTGCTACTATGCCGCGCAGTCCATTTGTCTGATGTCTCTGTACTGTTTGGAAGTCTTTGATTTGAGATATTAGCTCCAGATCGTCAGCATGGACGAAGCTTTTTGTGTTAAAAATATATCGTGTGACTAGGGCCTTCCGTCGGGTAGACCGTTTGCCGGGTGCAAGTCTACGTCTGCATATACATCCACGCTCCGCAAGCCACCCGACGGTGTGTGGCGGAGGGTACCTTTAGTACCTCTATCGGTTATCCCTTCTATTCCAGTCTCGTATTGTTCATGGAAAGAATGATTGTCGGTATGCCTCTGTGTGGACTCTAATCTCTCTGATTTCATCCTCATGTCTCTTCGCGAGATATACGTAGGAGGGAGCAATATACTCGGGTTCCCGGGTTCGATTCCCGGCGGGGTCAGGGATTTTCTCTCCCTCGTGATGACTGGGTGTTGCGTGATGTCCTTAGGTTAGTTAGGTTTAAGTAGTTCTAAGTTCTAGGGGACTGATGACCATAGCTGTTAAGTCCCATAGTGCTCAGAGCCATTTGAACCATTTTTTTTGGAGCAATATACTGCTTGACTCCTCGGTGAAGGTATGTTCTCGAAACTTCAACAAAAGCCCGTACCGAGCTGCTGAGTGTCTCTCGAATTGACGCCACTTCGGTTACTTGCGCGTCGATGGGGATGAAATGATGACGATGAGGACAACACAATACCCAGTCCCCGAGCGGAGAAAATCTCCGACCCAGCCGGGAATTTAATCCGGGCCCTTAGGATAGATATTCTGTCGCGCTGACCACTCAGCTACCGGGAGGGGGGGGGGGGACGCTTTTTGTGTTAAGAGGTTGTGACTGATTGTTAGTATAGAGGTTAAACAACGTTGGTGCTAGGTCGCTACCTTGAGGCAGACCGCTTTTCTGTATTCTCCATCTACTTGTCTTGCGTCTTGTTCGACTTAGAATCTACGGTTCTGAAGGAGAGTTCCTATGAAGCTGGTAAATTCTTAATCTCCCGTTAGTTGGTATAGTTTGTGCAACATGATATTGTGCTGTACTGTATCATAACCTCCGGAGAGATCAACGAATACTGCTCCTGTGACCAAATCGCCGCCGACCCGTGTGGCCGTGCGGTTCTAGGCGCTTCAGTCTGGAACCGCGCGACCGCTACGGTCGCAGCTTCGAATCCTGCCTCGGACATGGATGTGTGTGGTGTCCTTAGGTTAGTCAGGTTTAAGTAGTTCTAAGTTGTAGGGGACAGATGACCTCAGATGTTAAGTCCCATAGTGCTCAGAGCCATTTGAAGCATTTTGAACCAAACCCCCTCAAAACCATCCTCGATATTCTTTCTCCCAGATGCAATTATATTACATAAATTTTTCAACATTAACAGTGTTTTCTTTCTTTACACGGAGCAAGAGAATCAATTTCTGTGTAGGTGTTAGGAGACGAGGAGCACATGTCAAATGGGGGGTTGGCTGTGCGATATTGCAGTCGCGAGCGCAAGTCGACCTGACGAGCGAATCGACTGCAGGTGTGGTCGGGGCGCGCCTGCGGCGGCAGGCTCTCGGGTATCGCGACGGCTGCTCGGCGGGCAAAGTCAAACAGCGTATTTTCATGCATAAGAATGCCCGCGGCGCGGTGCCGTATCTGCCGCGCGAGGAGGCGCGCGACTCTAATATCGGCGCGCGAGGGATCTCAATATTGAAACTGTAAATTTCATTAACGACAACCATAACGATGTGTTCATACGGCTGCCAGAAAGGAATTTAGTAAGAGCGTCGGCGGTTTGCCGATGGCTGCGCGCGGCTAACGAAATGGCTGGCACGGCGCGCTGTTAATCTCGCGGCCCCAACCCCCGCCCTGAGAGGCGAGGCGCGGCGAGGCGAAGCGGGGAGCAGTGCAGAGGCAGGCGTCTCGCGCCGGCGCTAAGGGCGCGATAAACCACCGCCCGCCGCCTACTTTGCATTTTCAAAGCATCATCCGCGCCTCCGCATTTCCGCCACACTTATTATAAATCTTTTTAATCTGAGAATTACCTAATAACTTGGGGATTGAATCACCTGTACACACACACAGACACGCGGAGGGGTAGCTCCGCGCAGACGCTACGGCCTGGCCGTTCTCTGCCGACGCGGCTGCTCGGTCGAGGCGCCGCTTTGCAACGTGGCTTATTAAAGCGTGCAAGGTGCGCAACAAAAGGAGAGATTCCTCTATGCAATCCGTATTCACATGCTCAGTTTCTGATTCGTTTAGCTATCTACATCACTAAAAGACTTGAGTCACCCAATCCCAATAATGGTTCAAATGGCTCTGAGCACTAAGGGACTTAATATCTGAGGTCATCAGTCCCCTAGAATTTAGAACTACTTAAACCTAACTAACCTAAGGACATCACACACATCCATGCCCGAGGCAGGATTCGAACCTGCGACCGTAGCGGTCGCGCGGTTCCAGACTGAAACGCCTAAAACCGCTCGACCGCTCCGGCCGGCCACCTAATCCCAGTTGCAGGTTACATGTCTCTAGGGTCAACTATTGGTCGAATTAAAAAAGGTCATAATCTGTTTATTAAGAGGTATAATGTTACGATGGCAACGGCCTTGTTGCAGTGGATACACCGGTTTCCGTGAGGTTACCGAAGTTAAACGCTGTCGGGCGTGGCCGGCACTTGGATGGGTGACCATCCAGCCCGCCATGCGCTGTTACCATTTTTCAGGGTGCACTCAGCTTCGTGATGCCAACTGAGGAGCTACTCGACCGAATAGTAGTGGCTCCAGTCAAAGAAAACATCATAACGACTGGGAGAGCGGTGTGCTGACCACACGCCCCTTCTATGAGCATCCTCAACTAAGGATGACACGGCGGTCGGAAGGTCTCGATGGGCCACTTGCAGCCTGCAGATGGAGTGCTATAATGTTACGATGAAGGTATTTAAGACAATAAGGCACTTATTAAATTTAGAAACTGTGTACTGGGTGGTCAGAAACAATCTGAAGAGATTGTAAGAGTTTTTCAGGGTAGCCTATGTTGAGAAAGATAAAAATTCGATACGTCGTGTCGTTTCCGAGTTAGCTAGCATTGAAGTTAGCCACTAAGGACCTTGCGCGTATAAGTTCAAGCGACCCACCACAGAGGGTGTTGCCAAAAGTGTTCTTTGTCTGGTTTCCTAAAACCGAAAAACATAGCGATACGAAAATTGGACATGGGGCAGCTGTAAGGATCGAACCGGATC
The DNA here is from genome assembly GCF_023864345.2 of Schistocerca serialis cubense. Classification (NCBI taxonomy): domain Eukaryota; kingdom Metazoa; phylum Arthropoda; class Insecta; order Orthoptera; family Acrididae; genus Schistocerca; species Schistocerca serialis. The sequence continues at coordinate 259,210,193 of NC_064638.1, read as the reverse complement.
CAAAGGCTGAGCTGTCTCGTGTACAATCATCTACGTTATGAGAACAATTGACACCAATTGCATCTGCCGGGCCGCTTGAATATGCGCGCGCAACTGTCTGATTGGCTAACTTCAGTGCTAGTTAACTCGGAAATGGCGTAACGAATTAGTTTTTTGTAACAATTATTTCTGAGCACAACATATCCTGCAACATGTTACTAGCTTTTCAGACCAGCTCGGTGGCCACATTTCTGTCACTACACAGTTTCACTCATGTTTGCCCGCAGCACCACTTTGTGAGAACTGTCTACGTAAAAGGTGCCTCCTCTCACTCTACTACAGTGCAAGAGCAAGTTCCAGCACCACCACTCTTACCTGTCACTCTCTCTCTCTTTGGACCAACTGTCTTCGTAAGTAGCACGTACTTTAGTAACAACAAAATGACGAGTTCATTCCGCACTCGTCTTATTCCCGAGTAGTTGTTAACAACCCCTACCTTTTTAATACACTCTTATACACTCTTGTTCAGTAAAAGCAGAACACCTTGAACGACTAAAGATACGACGTTCACTTTCATGTGAATGCTCATTAGTGCATTAGCACGTTCTGCAGGAATGATTAGCATTTCACTCACCTCGGTTAAGCATGTCTCCTGTTGCCTAGTTGGCACAGGGTCCGCATGGGGGTTGATAATTTGTTCCATGCGTCATGGCACCGAAGCGTTGTTGTTGTTGTGGTCTTCAGTCCTGAGACTGGTTTGATGCAGCTCTCCATGCTACTCTATCCTGTGCAAGCTTCTTCATCTCCCAGTACCTACTGCAGCCTACATCCTTCTGAATCTGCTTAGTGTATTCATCTCTTGGTCTCCCTCTACGATTTTTACCCTCCACGCTGCCCTCCAGTACTAAATGGGTGATCCCTTGATGTCTCAGAACATGTCTTACCAACCGGTCCCTTCTTCTAGTCAACTTGTGCCACAAACTCCTCTTCTCCCCAATTCTGTTCAATACCTCCTCATTACTTATGTGATCTACCCATCTAATCTTCAGCATTCATTTGTAGCACCACATTTCGAAAGCTTTTATTCTCTTCTTGTCTAAACTATTTATCGTCCATGTTTCATTTCCATACATGGCTACACTCCATAGAAATACTTTCAGAGACGACTTCCTGACACTTAAATCTATACTCGATGTTAACAAATTTCTCTTCTTCAGAAACGCTTTCCTGGCCATTGCCAGCCTACATTTTATATCCTCTCTACTTCGACCATCATCAGTTATTTTGCTCCCCAAATAGCAAAACTCCTTTACTACTTTAAGTGTCTCGTTTCCTAATCTACTTCCCTCAGCATCACCCGACTTAATTTGACCACATTCCATTATCCTCGTTTTGCTTTTGTTGATGTTCATCTTATACCCTCCTTTCAAGATACTATCCATTCCGTTCAACTGCTCTTCCAAGTCCTTTGCTGTCTCTGGCAGAATTACAGTGTTATCGGCGAACCTCAAAGTTTTCATTTCTTCACCATGGATTTTAATACCTACTCCGAATTTTTCTCTTGTTTCCTTTACTGCTTGCTCAATATACAGATTGAACAACATCGGGGAGAGGCTACAACCCTGTCTCACTCCCTTCCCAACCACTGCTTCCCGTTCAAGCCCCTCGACTCTTATAACTGCCATCCTGTTTCTGTACAAATTGTAAATAGCCATTCGCTTCCTGTGTTTTACCCCTGCCACCTTCAGAATTTGAAAGAGAGTATTCCAGTGAACATTGTCAAAAGCTTTCTCTAAGTCTACAAATGCTAGGAACGTAGGTATGCCTTTCCTTAATCTAGCTTCTAAGATAAGTCGTAGGGTCAATATTGCCTCATGTGTTCCAGCATTTCTACGGAATCCAAACTGATCTTCCCCGAGGTCGGCTTGTACCAGTTTTTCCATTCGTCTGTAAAGAATTCGCGTTAGTATTTTGCAGCTGTGACTTATTAAACTGATAGTTCGGTAATTTTCACATTTGTCAACACCTGCTTTCTTTGGGATTGGGATTATTATATTCATCTTGAAGTCTGAGTGAATTTCGCCTGTCTCATACATCTTGACCATACGATAGAGTTTTGTCAGGACTGGCTCTCCAAAGGCTGTCAGTAGTTCTAATGGAATGCTGTCTACTCCCGGGGCCTTGTTTCGACTTAGGTCTTCCAGTGCTCTGTCAAACTCTTCACGCAGTATCATATCTCCTATTTCATCTTCATCTACATCCTCTTCCATTTCCATAATATTGTCGTCAAGAACATCGCCTCGGTATAGACCCTCTATATACTCCTTCCACCTTTCTGCTTTCCCTCCTTTGCTTAGAACTCGGTTTCCATCTAAGGTCTTGATATTCATGCAAGTGGTTCTCTTTTCTTCAAAGGTCTCTAATTTTCCTGTAGGCAGTATCTATCTTACCCCTCGTGAGATACGCCTCTACATCCTTAAATTTGTCCTCTAGCCATCCCTGATTAGCCATTTTGCACTTCTTGTCGATCTCATTTTTGAGACGTTTGTATTCCTTTTCGCCTGCTTCATTTACTGCATTTTTGTATTTTCTCCTTTCATCAATTAAATTCAGTATCTCTTATGTTACCCAAGGAATTCTACTAGCCCTCGTCTTTTTACCTACTTGATCCTCTGCTGCCTTCACTACTTCATCCCTCAAAGCTACCCATTCTTCTTCTACTGTGTTTCTTTCCCCCATTCCTGTCAATTGTTCCCATGTGCTCTCCCTGAAACTCTGTACAACCTCTGGTTTAGTCAGTTTATCCAGCTCCCACCTCCTTAAATTCCCACCTTTTTGCAGTTTCTTCAGTTTTAATCTACAGTTCATAACCAATAGAGTGTGGTCAGAGTCCACATCTGCCCCTGGAAATGTCTTACAATTTAAAACCTGGTTCCTAAATCTCTGTCTTACCATTATATAATCTATCTGAAACCTGCCAGTATCTCCAGGCTTCTTCCCTGTATACAACCTTCTTTTATGATTCTTGAACCAAGTGTTAGTTATGATTAAGTTGTGCTCTGTGCAAAATTATACCAGGCGGCTTCCTCTTTCATTTCTTAGCCCCAATCCATATTCACCTACTACGTTTCCTTCTCTCCCTTTTCCTACTGTCGAATTCCAGTCACCCATGACTATTAAATTTTCGTCTGCCTTCACTACCTGAATAATTTCTTTTATCTCATCATACATTTCATCAATTTCTTCATCATCTGCAGAGCTAGTTGGCATAAAAACTTGTACTACTCTAGTAGGCGTGGGCTTCATGTCTATCTTGGCCACAATAATGCGTTCATTATGCTGTTTGTAGTAGCTTACCCGCACTCCTATTTTTTTTATTCATTATTAAACCTATTCCTGCATTACCTCTATTTATAACCCTGTATTCACCTGACCAAAAGTTTCAGGCGCAAATTGCGTCCTGTGCCATAGCCATCCATGCTGCATTCACCTGGTTCCAAAATTCATCTGTGGTGGTTGGCATTGGGTCACAGCACTACACCTGACATTTCACCATATCCCATACATTTTCGATTGGCGACAAAACTGGTGATATAGCGGGCAAGGACAAAACGCTGACATCCTGTGACACCAAGAAGGCAAGTGTTCGTGCAGCAACATGTGGTCGTGCATTGCCTTGCTGGAAAATGCCTGGTTGCACGGGAGGAAGCTAGTGCACTACATGCAATTCATTTTCTCAAGTGTGGAAATCTGTACATATCTTCCAAGTTTCAAGAAAAATTCAATATGTTAGTTACATTTCACACACAGCAATATATGACCTACCGTGCACCAATTACAAACTCTTCATTTTACAACCATGATTCGTAGACTGATATTTTGTTAATATTCGCACCTGTCAGCATCTGCCTTTTTGAGATTTGGAATTGTTACATTCTTAAAGTTTGGAGGTATTTTGCCCATCTCAGGGAGTTTAAAATAAGCTGGTTTGGGTTGAATTGGGTTGTTTGGGGGAAGAGACCAAACAGCGAGGTCATCGGTCTCATTGGATTAGGGTAGGACGGGGAAGGAAGTCGGCCGTGCCCTTTCAAAGGAACAATCCCGGCATTTTCCTGGAGCGATTCAGGGAAGTCACGGAAAACCTAAATCAGGATGGTCGGACGCGGGATTGAACCGTAGTCCTCCCGAATGCGAGTCCAGTGTGCTAGCCACTGCGCCACCTCGCTCGGTTTAAAATATGTGTCACATGTTTCTACAGAAGGTCGTAAGGTCGTAATGGTCAAAACGGTTAAGAACCTTGTTTCACAGGAACGCGTATACGTATAACGTCGAAATTTATGTCACGTACTAAGGTCTATGGTCCCTTGCGGGCGTAAAAATTTAAGCTTCCGAGTTAACGCAATCAAAAGATAAAGCCATTCATGTCACATATTTTGATACTCGCAAACTCGCTCGTCGAAACCTTTAGAGCACTTCCCGTTGACTTATAATCATGGAATTTGGTAAGAAGAAAGGTTTTACAGTACAAGTAAAAGAAAAATATCCGAGAATTGCCAAACTGTAATTATCTCACATAAAACATCATTTTTCCATTAGAACTTACATTGCGGTCATCATCCGCCAACAGCACAATAGAAAACTGTATGCAAACATAAAATGTAAGTTCCAGTCATGTTTTAGTAAGTACCTAAAAATATTTTATACTATCTTATCTCTCTAAACACATAAATTTAAGTCCCCTGCTCGCTTCTTATGATATGTCTGGCTAGCAACTACTGTACAGATTTTGATATTGCCTTGGGATTCTTGAGACTAATATGTTGCCCATATCGGTATCGATAACAGGCATATATCGTCGAGATTTTCGATTCCTAGGTTGGATGAGTATAAGTACTGCAATATATTTTTTGTTCTTGACCAATTCCGTTTGAAGAAATGTAGAATTTGCTGTCTGGTATTATGGAATGTTGCTGTTTCACACCCTATAGTTTCATGACGTTCTGATAGGTGATGGCGCTACACACAGCCCTCCAAGTGGCATTGTAAGGCACGTGCGTGCCAAGCAGAGAGCTGTCATTGAGTTTCTTTTGGAGGAACACCAGAGCATCGCAAGTATTCATAGGCGCTTGCAGAATGTCTACGGGGACCTGGCAGCGAACAAAACCACTGTGAGTCATAGGTCGAGGCGTCCGTCATCATCACAACAAGGTCGCGTAAATTTGTCCGATCTACCGCGTGCCAGCCGGCCGGCATTTAGCTGTGACTCCTGCAATGTTGGAACGTGCGGACACTCTCATTTGAGGTGATTGACGGATCCAAATCAAACATCTTGCTGCTCAACTGGAGGTCTCTGTTGGTAGTGCTGACACTCATTCACCACATACGGTGGGTTCCTCGCCGCCTAACATAAGACCATGAACATGACGGATGCCCTCCACCGGAAAGAGTGCGTGGATAGTGCAGAGGTTATTGATGCAGCAAGACTTTGGTTCTGACGTAGACTAGTAGAGTGGTACCATGGAGGTTATGTTAAAAAATAGAATTTTGTAGCCAAAAGAGTGGGGAATCCCATGGTGTATTGGAATCACGAATAAAACCAACATGCTTTCAGAAAAAAATTACCTGTACAGAAAGGTAGCTCTGACTCTAACGCACGAACGAGGGTAGCTGTCTCCATCAAACCAGGCGTGCCAACATAAGCCACGATTTGCAGCCAACTGCCTCCAATACGCTCAGTTTCTGCCGGCAGAGCCTTCACCTCCCCCCCCCCCCCTCCCTCCAGCAAGCACACTGCACACTGGCCTTCTTTCTGACCCTGCCCACTATTTTCCAGAAGACCTTTCGGGAAGATCTGCCACAGACCCAACATGCGAAGCATCCTGCGCTGGCTCCGTTATTCTTTCAGCAGTGGACAATATCTCGACCCCGTTTTTGAGGCGTGAGGGGACGGCCTTGTGGCCGGAATCTACTTTCGCCTTCTTTCCAGAGGTTCGTAACTCCACCACTGTTCGACATTCACCCTCAGGAACGTGCTGACCAGCAGGGAGGGCGCTGCGGTATCAAGGAACCCAGGCAGCGCAAAGAGCTCAAGGGGTGCCAAAGCATTCGCCTCAGGTGCCCCGACGGCAAGGCAGCAACTTGAAGTCTGTCGACCCTGTGTACGGAACCTTGAGTGCACAAGTCCGACTTGCACTTAATATATTTGTTTTACTAAAAAACCTGTACAGAAAGGTAGCTCTGACTTGACCCAAGAACAAGGATAGTTGTCTTCACCAAATCAACCAGCGACCTGTAGGAACTGAGGATGGCCTCCGAAACCAGGTGTGCCAACATAAGCCATGATTTGCAGCCAGCTGCATCCAGTACGTTCAGTTTCTACCGGCAGAGCCTTCACCTTTCCTTCTTTCCTTCACGACTCGGATAAGACACCCCCCCCCCCCCCCCAAGCAAGCACAAGCAGAGTGCACACTGGCCTTCTTTCTGACCTTGCCCACTATTTCCCAGAATATCTCCGGGAAGATCGGCCACAGTTCCAACATGCGAAGCATCCTGCGCTGGCTCCGTTGATCTTTCAGCAGTGGGCAAATGTCTCGAACCCGTTTTTGAGGCTGGAATCAACTTTTGCCTTCTTTCAAGAGATTCGTAACTCCACCACTGTTCGACATTCACCCTCAGGAACGTGTTGACCAGCAGGGAGGGCGCAACGGTATCAGGGAACCCAGGCAGCGCAATGAGCTCAAGGGGTGCCAAAGCATTCGCCTCAGGTGCCCCGAAGGCACAACAACCCAAGGCAGCATCTTGAAGTCTGTCAACGCTTTGTACGGAACCTTCAGTGCGCAAATCCGAGTTGCACTTAGTAAATTTGCTTTATTAATAATAATAATAATAATAATACATATTGGATAACCACAGCGACTGCATAGAAGCGATGGAAAAAACAGATGCCTATAAATATCTAGGATACAGACAAAAAATAGGAATAGATAATACAAATATTAAAGGAGAACTAAAATAAAAATATAGACAAAGACTAACAAAAATACTGAAAACAGAATTGACAGCAAGAAACAAGACAAAAGCTATAAATACTTATGCTATACCAGTATTGACCTACTCATTTGGAGTAGTGAAATGGAGTAACACAGACCTAGAAGCACTCAATACACTTACACGATCACAATGCCACAAATATAGAACACATCACATACATTCAGCAACTGAAAGATTCACATTAAGCAGAAAGGAAGGATGAAGGGGATTTATCGACATAAAAAACCTACATTATGGACAGGTAGACAATTTAAGAAAATTCTTTATAGAACGAGCAGAAACTAGCAAAATACACAAAGCAATCACTCATATAAATACATCGGCTACACCACTGCAATTTCATAACCACTTCTACAACCCTTTAGATCACAAAACATCAACAGATACGAAGAAAGTAAATTGGAAAAAGAAAACACTACATGGCAAGCACCCGTATCATCTAACGCAGCCACACATCGATCAAGACGCATCCAACACATGGCTAAGAAAAGGCAATATATACAGTGAGACAGAAGGATTCATGATTGCAATACAGGATCAAACAATAAACACCAGATATTACAGCAAGCATATGATTAAAGATCCCAATACCACAACAGATAAATGCAGACTTTGCAAACAACAAATAGAAACAGTAGATCACATCACAAGCGGATGTACAATACTAGCAAATACAGAATACCCAAGAAGACATGACAATGTAGCAAAAATAATACATCAACAGCTTGCCTTACAACATAAACTTATAAAACAACATGTTCCCACATACAAGTATGCACCACAAAATGTACTGGAGAACGATGAATACAAATTATACTGGAACAGAACCATTATAACAGATAAAACAACACCACATAACAAACCTGACATCATACTCACCAATAAAAAGAAGAAATTAACACAACTAATCGAAATATCCATACCCAATACAACAAATATACAAAAGAAAACAGGAGAAAAAATTGAAAAATACATCCAACTGGCTGAGGAAGTCAGACATGTGGCATCAGGATAAAGTTGACATCATACCAATTATACTATCAACTACAGGAGTCATACCACACAATATCCACCAGTACATCAATGCAATACTGCTACATCCAAACTTATAACAACTACAGAAATCTGTAATTATTGACACTTGTTCAATTACCCGAAAATTCCTAAATGCAATGTAACATATACCGTACAGTTAAAAGGAAGTCACGCTTGATCAAGGTCCGCGTCACCTTCCATTTTTAACTAGACATAACGTCTGAGACAAGAAAGAAATAATAATAATAATAGAGAGAGAGAGAGAGAGAGAGAGAGAGAGAGAGAGAGAGAGAGAGAGAAAGAGAGAGAGCAAGAGAGACCGGCCGAGCGGTTATAGGCGCCTCAGTCCGGAACCGCGCTGCTGCTACGGTCGCAGGTTCGAATCCTGCCTCGGGCATGGATGTGTATGATGTCCTTAGGTTAGTTAGGTTTAAGTAGTTCTAAGTCTAGGGGACTGATGACCTCAGATGTTAAGTTCCATAGTGCTCAGAGCCATTTGAACCATTTTTTTAACCTTAGGTTAGTTAGGTTTAAGTAGTTCTAAGTTCTAAGGGACTGATGACCTCAGATGTTAAGTCCCATAGTGCTCATAGCCATTTGGACCATTTGAAGAGCAAGAGAGAAAGAAAAAGGCAGTATTGCGCATCAGATAGAATAATTTTGTCACGGTTGTCTCAACAGCTGTGCGTTAATGTCGTCTACTCCAGAGATCTTACTCCAACTTACGTCTTTCGGGACTCGGAAGCGCATCAAGTTCCGCGAGACACTTGTCCAGGAAGACTGTCCGAACTGGGTGTGGCAGGGGCGCAGCGACGCACGCAGCCTCAGGCCCGGACCTCACGCACGGCCCGTTTGTCCGAATAACAAAGTGCGCGGGGCTGGGAAGTCGCGCGGCTACCTGCGAGATACGGCGGAGCGGAGGCGCGCGCCTGCGCACTAAACATCTGGGCCGGCGGCCGCCGTCCATCGCCGCGCGCCGCTCTAGCAGAGCGAGCAGCCGAAGCCGGCTGCGTGAAAGCGGCGCGTAAATACGGCGGCGGCCTTAATTTTACAAAGGAAAACCGCGGGGCTTTACGCGCGGGGGATCGGAAGTCGGGCGGCCGCTGTTGTACCAGCGGGCCGTGGCGGCGGGGCCGGCCTCTGGCGCCAAGCCGCGTCGGCAGGTAACTTATATTTGGTACAGGCACGGAACCGTGAGGGCCCGCGAGTTACGAGCCGGCGCCAGAATTACTGCCAATTAAACTGAGAGGCTACGATTTACTGATTGGCGCGCCTGAAAAACAAGTTGGCAGTGAGTAGGTAGTAAAGTTCATATCACAAAGTTATTGCCGCCGCTCGAAGATACGTCAGGGCGGGCGGGCGGTTTTATTCTCGCGTCCTCTCGGTCCGCGCTGATTACGGAAAGTAATTTTATTGATTGCGGAGACAGGTTCCCCGTGTCACATATCACAGGCGTGTCTCTTTTATTTTCACCAAAACAAAAAGAAAAATCTCGCCAGAGAGGACTTGACGGGAGTGTACGAAGAAATTGTTTCTCGTTGACCTCTGACGGCGGTGGTGCAAAGAGGGTAATTACTTCCTCGTTGCTGCCGGTTGTATATCGCTCTCCCGAAACCTTACAGTCTTACTAACGTCACGAACGAGAGAATCGTGGTTTCTAAGTGACGAAATCAGTAGTGATCTATACAGTAATAGCAAAGTCCTTCCTGGACGTGACAAGATGTTTTCCTGTAAAAAGGAACTTTTTTCTTTTTTTCAAATCGTCTGGATGCTTTTGGAAACATAATTAGTCGGCATGGTCCAACTACTTTTGACTACCTGCTGTTGTTGTTGTGGCCTTCAGTCCAGAGACTCGTGCCAGCCTCATCATCTCCTAGTACCTACTGCAACCTACATCCTTCTGAGTCTGCTTAGTGTATTCATCTCTTGGTCTCCCTCTACGATTTTTACCCTCCACGCTTACCTCCAATATGAAATTGGTGATCCCTTAATGCCTTAGAACGTGTCCTACGAACCAGTCCCTTCTTCTAGTCAAGCTGTGCCACAAATTCCTCTTCTCAGTATTCTTTTCATACCTCCTACCCATCTAATCTTCAGCGTTCTTCTGTAGCACCACATTTCGAAAGCTTCTACTCTCTTCTTATCTACACTGTTTATCGTTAATATTTCACTTCCATACGTGGCTACACTCCATACACATACTTTCAGAAAACACTTCCTGATGCTTGTATCTATACCCGATGTTAACTAATTTCTCTTCTTCAGAAACGCTTTTCTTGCCATTGCTAGTTTACATTTTATATCCTCTCTACTTCGACCATCATCATTGGCTCTGAGCACTATGGGACTTAACATCTATGGTTATCAGTCCCCTAGAACTTGGAACTACTTGAACCTAACTAACCTAAGGACAGCACAGAACACCCAGTCATCACGAGGCAGAGAAGACCATCATCATTATTTTGTTCTCCAAATAGCAAAACTCATCTACTACCGTAAGTGCCTCATTTCATAATCTAATTCCCTCAGCAACACTTGATTTAATTGGACTACATTCCATTATCCTCGTTTTGCTTTTGCTGAAGTTTATCTTATACCCTCCTTTCAATATACTGTCCATTCCGTTCAGCTGCTCTTCCAGGTCGTTTGCTGTCTCTGACAGAATTATAATGTCGTCAAAGTTCTTATTTTTTCTCTATGGATTTTAATTCGTACGCCAAATTTTTCTTTTGCCTACAAAGGCAATTACGGATCTCTTAAAATGATATATATATATATATATATATATATATATATATATATATATATATATATATATATATGTGTGTGTGTGTGTGTGTGTGTGTGTGTAGGGTGAGTCACCTACCATTACCGCTGGATATATTTCGTAAACCACATCAAATACTGACGAATCGATTCCACAGACCGAACGTGAGGAGAGGGGCTAGTGTAATTGGTTAATACAAACCATAAAAAAATGCACGGAAGTATGTTTTTTAACACAAACCTACGTTTTTTTTAAATGGAACCCCGTTAGTTTTGTTAGCACATCTGAACATATAAACAAATACGTAATCAGTGCCGTTTGTTGTGTAGTGGCGTGGCAAGACAGCCAAGCCACTCGGAGGTAGCCGAAAGGCACGCGTTAAGCTCACGCAGATTGCGCGTGAGGTCTGGAACAAGGTAAAGTAATTATCCTATAAATAAAAGAACGTAGTTCTTGGAATACTTAACTTTAATCCACAATTGTAGAACATCGCTCTTGATGATACATGCTTCACATAATAAATATCAATTGAATACGGCGCCTTGCTAGGTCGTAGCAAATGACGTAGCTGAAGGCTATGCTAACTATCGTCTCGGCAAATGAGAGCGTATTTGTCAGTGTAGCGTCGCTAGCAAAGTCGGCTGTACAACTGGGGCGAGTGCTAGGACGATTCTTTAGACCTGCCGTGTGGTGGGGCTCGGTCTGCGATCACTGACAGTGGCGACACGCGGGTCCGACATATACTACTGGACCGCGGCCAATTTAAAGGCTACCACCTAGCAAGTGTGGTGTCTAGCGGTGACACCACATGTTGCATTGTAAAATGTTAATTACATCCGGAGATATTGTAACCTAAAGCTGACGCTTGAGTACCACTCCTTCGCTGTTCGATCGTGTGTATCGGAGAGCACCGAATTACGTAGGGATCGAAAGGGAACGGTGATGGACCTTAGGTACAGAAGAGACTGGAACAGCACATTACGTCCACATGCTAACACCTTTTAATTGGTCTTTTTCACTGACGCACATGTACATTACCATGAGGGGTGAGGTACACGTACACACGTGGTTTCCGTTCTCAATTACGGAGTGGAATAGAGTGTGTCCCGACATGTCAGGCCAATAGATGTTCAATGTGGTGGCCATCATTTGCTGCACACAATTGCAATCTCTGGCGTAATGAATGTCGTACACGCCGCAGTACATCTGGTGTAACGTCGCCGCAGGCTACCACAATACGTTGTTTCATATCCTCTGGGGTTGTAGGCACATCACGGTACACATTCTCCTTTAACGTACGCCACAGAAAGAAGTCCAGAGGTGTAAGATCAGGAGAACGGGCTGGCCAATTTATGCGTCCTCCACGTCCTATGAAACGCCCGTCGAACATCCTGTCAAGGGTCAGCCTAGTGTTCATTGCGGAATGTGCGGGTGCACCATCATGCTGATGCCAGTGGGACATTTTCGAGCAACGTTGGCAGATCATTCTGTAGAAACGCGATGTATGTTGCAGCTGTTTGGGCCCCTGCAATGAAGTGAGGACCAATAAGGTGGTCGCCAATGATTCCGCACCATACATTTACAGTCCACGGTCGCTGTCGCTCTACCTGTCTGAGCCAGCGAGGATTGTCCACGGACCAGTAATGCATGTTCCGTAGATTCACTGCCCCGTGGTTTGTGAAGCCCGCTTCATCGGTAAACAGGTAGAACTGCAACGCATTCTCTGTTAATGCCCATTGACAGAATTGCACTCGATGATTAAAGTCATCACCATGTAATTGCTGATGTAGCGACACATGAAACGGGTGAAAGCGGTGACGATGCAGTATGCGCATGACACTACTTTGACTCAGTCCACCGGCTCTCGCAATGTCCCGTGTACTCATGTGTGGGTTCATGGCAACAGCAGCTAACACACCAACTGCACCCGCTTCTCCTGTGACGGGCCTGTTACGGACCCGTTTGCGTGCTACGACCATACCTGTTGCATACAGTTGGCGGTAGATGTTTTGCAATGTGCGGCACGTTGGATGCTCTCCGTCCGGGTACCGTTCTGTATACACCCTGCAGGCTTCAGCTGCATTTCGTCGACAGTCGCCATAGATGAGTATCATCTCCGCCTTTTCAGAGTTCGAATACACCATGGTCACAGTTCCTGCAACACTACACTATCACAGACGTCTGGTAACACGGTGTACTACAGTTGGCCTGCGTGCGGAGACGAATGCAGAATAACAATAGCAGCAAGCGCTACATGCGGACACTGCGACAGCTAGACCAAACCACAACAGTGCACTACAGCCACCCTCGTAAACACGGTCGTCATCGTAAACATGTCCCTGCAGATGCTGCTCGGCGACCGTGGCCCGTGTTTGTTACAACATGCAACTGAACGTCGGAGGTTTCAAGCGCCAACTTTAGGTTACAATATCTCCGGATGTAATTAACATTTTACAATGCAACAAACGGCACTGATTACGTATTTGTTTAAATGTCCAGATGTGCTAACAAAACTAACGTGGTTCCATTTTAAAAAAACCTAGGTTTGTGTTAAAAAACATACTTCCGTGCATTTTTGTATGGTTTGTATTAAACAATTACACTAACCCCTCTCCTCACGTTCGGTCTGTGGAATCGGTTCGTCAGTATTTGATGTGGTTTACGAAATATATCCAGCGATAACGTTAGGTGACTCACCCTGTATATATATATATATATATATATATATATATATATATGTGTGTGTGTGTGTGTGTGTGTGTGTGTGTGTGTGTGCAGATTTTAAAAGAATCTTGTAAACAATAGATTTCAGCTATCAGCCGTCCTTTTTAAATTTTATTGGCAGATCTAGATTTCAGCTAGAAACTAGCGATTCTCAATGCACTATCGTTTTTTGTTCAATGCATGTAATGCCTTTTGGTAGTGCTTTATCCACAGTTCATTGAATACGATAGTGCATTGAGAATCGCTAGTTTATAGCTAAAATCTAGATCTGCCAATAAAATTTAAAAAGGACGGCTGATAGCTGAAATCTATTATTTACAAGTCAATATAAGAGTGGCTGCATGCAACAGCCTTCTGAATCGAAGGTAACCTGATGGTTTAAAAGAATCGTTAATTGTGCTAGAGTGTGTTTATAAACAGATATAATTATAGCTATATGTATATAACTTCTGATCAAAAATATCCAGACACGTATTAGCAGGTATTTATACGGGACGGAGGATGTCAACTCTTCGCCTTTATGACGGCTTCAGTCCTGTTGGGGCCACGTTCAATGAATGTCTGTGGGGGAATGGTAGCCCGCACTGCACATTACGGCAGATAACGTTCTCCAAGCATTCGCCAAACCAAAACCCTTCCATCGGGTCGCCACAGGACACTGCTAGTTAATGATTTCTAGTCATCCACTGTCCAGGGCCGTCTCTCCTTACACCTCCTCAAGCTTCGCTTAGCACTCACTACAGAGACGTGTACCCCACTCTGTTTAACTCCCTAAGCATATACTGTGATAGCCGGACTGCTGGTAACACTTCGCAACTCACGAGTGATTTCTACCGCTGATTTCATGCGATTATTTTACTACGACCCTCCTCAATGCTCGACGGTCCGTGTCCCTCAGTAGATGGGGTCTGCGTGGTCTTGGTTTAGCTGCAGTTGGTCCTTGACGTTTCGACCTCATCATCACATCACCAACAGTCAATTTGGGAAGCTGTAGAAGGGATGAAATGCCTCTGACGGATTTGTTAAACAGATGACATGCAATGACTAGTCCATTTTCAAAGTCGCTGAGCTCTCCTGACGGAGCCATTCTCCTAGTACTGCTTCTCTGCTGACAGCACAGCATTCCCCGTAATATTTTTCACTGGTGGGTCCGCCTCTTCTGCGATGTAGTGGTCAATTCCACATTACGTAGGGGTGACTGGATACTTTTGATCAGAAAGTTTATTGCCTTTATGTACCAACGGACAACGAGTTCGGGTGGCCGAACGGTTCTAGGCGCTACAGTCTGGAACCGTGCGACCACTACGGTCGCAGGTTCGAATCCTGCCTCGGGCATGGATGTGTGTGATGTCCTTAGGTTAGTTAGGTTTAAGTAGTTCTAAGTTCTAGGCGACTGATGACCTTAGAAGTTAAGTCCCATAGTGCTCAGAGCCATTTGAACCATTTGAACCAACGAGTTCGGACTTACGGTGATGTTGTCAAGGACAAGCAGCGAGTACCTTACTTTCAGTTATTAATTTTTATCGCTGTCAAATAATAGAATAAATAATTTAATGGCTACATCGATTTCAACTGATTGGTTATTTTCAGTAGCCCATAAATACTTCTTGGCCGATGGGTGTCTCAGGCCATGCGGAGAGATAACATTTACGCGAGACTCCAAATAAAGTCCTATATGTTTGCTAGTCATCTCTACTTCCCTTTTCTCCGTTCGAAATCTAGTAAGCCAAGTAATTTTTTTCATAATTACTGAATAATAGTAACTGAAATGCA
The DNA here is from genome assembly GCF_023864345.2 of Schistocerca serialis cubense. NCBI lineage: Eukaryota > Metazoa > Arthropoda > Insecta > Orthoptera > Acrididae > Schistocerca > Schistocerca serialis. The sequence continues at coordinate 259,194,865 of NC_064638.1, read as the reverse complement.
GATCAATTTCTTTGAAACTGAGATCTACCAGTTTGGAGATTCAGGCCAACAGGTGCAACCTGTTTTCCTGGATCTCTGAAAATCTTTCGGCGCCAGTAAAGTGGTACGAATTTGGAACTATGTTCACAGGTTGCCGAACGGCTCAAAAAGTTCTCGATGTACAGAGTCCAATACATAAACATGAAACACGAGTGATTATCAGCAAAATGGATAAAACTTGAAAACCCTATGAAAATACTTATAAATAATTTACCAGGTAAATAAATAATACATGTGACTGCCAGAAAGGGCTGATTTCAGCGCGAAAGCATCGACGCTGGACAATTCTAAGAGCTGAGATTATTGTCTCTTTATTGATGTCCACGATGCTGCCATGTGATTTAACAACGTTTTCCACCTGGAAAATTCTTATTCTTATTTTGTTTCTGACTTTTATCCCAGATCTTCATGTGGTCGGCATGTTAACACTTCCTACGATTAGCAGCTATTCGGGAATGTTTAGTGGTAGAGGTTGTCGAATGGCTCACCTATCGCTCACAATGGCCGAAGCGGAAACCCTTCCTTATGGATTGTAGGCAGCCGATAAAGTCGTAGTGGAACTGGCGCTTATACTCTTCAGCCAGAGGTGTTAAAACCTAAATGCTTCTGGAGATATGTGGACAGCACCTTTGTAGTATGGCCATATGGGACAGCTACGCTTCCTGCATTTCTGGACCGCCTTAATTCCTTCCACTCGCTTCACCATCGAAAGGGAGAAAAATGCTGATCTCCCGTTCTTAGATGTCTAGGTCCGCGGAAAAGACGAGGGTTCCTTGGGTCACAGTGTGCTTCGTAAGCCAACTTCTCTTCTCTTTCTAAAAAATTTGTCTGCAATACCATTTGAAAATCTCAGTTTCACCTTGATCCATGGGCTGTAATAAGGAGGTTTCGTTGGGTGGAAGAAACATCACTTGTATGAACTCGTTCTTTTTGTTAGAGATATCTAATGATGGATGAGTTGGTGCGACGCTAAGGAGCAGTAATGTCCCCCTCCCACCTCTACGTTTGCCATTCTTTAACTGATAAGCTTTTACAGCACTCCGTCTTCAGGCCACGAATGGCCTACCGGGACCATCCGACCGCCGTGTCATCTTCAGAGGATGCGGATAGGAGGGGCGTGGAGTCAGCACACCGCTCTCCCGGTCGTTATGATGGTATTCTTGACCGAAGCCGCTACTATTCGGTCGAGTAGTTCCTCAATTGGCATCACGAGGCTGAGTGCACCCCGAAAAATGGCAACAGCGCATGGCGGCTGGATGGTCAACCATCCAAGTGCCGGCCACGCGCTTAACTTCAGTGATCTCACGGGAACCGGTGTATCCACTGCTGCAAGGCCGTTGCCAAGCTTTTACAGAATGTACAAAATCCCATAACCCATTCAGAGAAAATCGTACTCCTCATTTAGGCGCTCTTTTGTGAGGTGTAAACAATAAGCATTGCAGAAGTATTAATGTGTTTGAAACAACGCTGTTTCTTACTTGCACTAATGATGAGTATAAGCATCCAATGGCTACCAGTAACATCAGGACAAGCTACAGTTTATTTCAGGACCAGGTGCTGCTAATCCACGATGTGAAGTAAGAGCTTTTCTTGGCAGAGAAGTCTCATTCAGCCCAGTTTCGTCGACATTTTAAATGTTTTCGAGAGCATAACCTTCTCCCCTCAGTAAGCCTCTTAGCTTAATTTTGAAAGAATCAGCTGCTGGAGAATCAGCAGACAAGTTTCCTCCTTGTGTTTGAAGCTCAGGAATGCCGTGTCTTGAGTTGAAGAATTTTAACAAGCCCCATTCTCACTTTAAAATTCGACGGCTCTCCAGATTCTCGTTACATTGAATCGCCTTTTCACATAGAATGGGACCAGCGACAGGTTCTCTCTGCGATCTCTTTTTGTACAAGCCACTTGTAAACAGCATCATCCACGTGGCGAGCTTCATAGTCTTACAACGTGTTGACATATCATTAGACTCAAGATTAGATATAAAATCTGTGATGCTCGTGCTCAGTTTTTTTTCTTTTCTTGTATCCTTGATCTTCGATTTACCAACCTTGTACTCATTATATAACTTGGTTGTAGATGTACCTTCTCTAAACTTTTATTAATCTAGTATTTATCTCTCATAAAAAAGACGTTTACATTTAGGTAATTTATATCGCAAGTTTACCTTAGGTGGCAAAATTGACACAAGTGATAGTAACAGATTGTAAACAGTTCTACCGTCGGTAACTCGGCAATGGTGCGGAGCGGGGGACCATAGCGAGGGGACTGCGGCATGAGCTGGCAAGAGTTCTATTAAGCTGTCGTTCTGTTGACCTGCGTTCGGATAACACTGCTCAACAGTCAAAACGCTTCACCGATAAAAGTAACAATTTCTTACTCATTTGATGGCAGTGATAACGAATACGTCATTAGTTTTTGAAGACTGGTTCGGGTTTCAAGGAAGTACATTCTCACGGATATGCCCGAGTGCGCAAATAAGAGTTCAGGACAACTACAGTTGTCTGCTTATTTAATAAATATCCGTCGTTTGGCTGTCAGCTACATCGCTATTCTTATCGCTAGCACTATAACACTAATAAACGAAAATTAATAACCTTAACAGTGTTGCCAATAAATCTAGTGGATTTGGAATAGTCCTCAGTGGAAACAATATTCCTAAATTTACGTTTTTTTTTATCTGATATTATTAAATTTTCCTTTTTTCTTCTTTTTTTTGTTAACCACTTTTATATATTCTACCATCTTTTTTTTCTAATATAAATGACGGCCTTCTGCATAAAATAAAATAAAAATATTTCTTGTAAGTAAGTATATTTTTTCGAGATCAGGTTTTTTTGTTTTCAGATCATGTATCATACTAATTTATTTATTTATTCTTTATATATTTGTTGAGATGACATAGGACGCCCTCCAGGAGAAAAACAATTATGTGTAATTACCATCAATAACAAACAAAATATAAGGGGAATCAAAGAAATTAAAGAAAACGCGCTCCTGGCAGAACAGAAAAAATGGCATCTGCGTCACGCCAACTTGTGGGTAGACGCACACTGAATCCCAAGGCAGTCAGGCATGTTCCAGGCACGTTTTCACGAAGAATACTGCATTTTGCCTGTACATTGGACCGAGTCCTGGTATTACACAATCTCACTGAAATCACCTTCTCATACCTGGGACACCCCAGCTGCAGGGGGGATCGGAGAAGGCACTACCCAAAAATTTGACATAGTATTGACGGTATCGCGGATGGCGCGCGAGAAAAGTAAAGCGATCTTGCAGGAACGTCCAAGAATGAAGAACACTCTTATCACCTTCACAGAACAAATAAGAGATCGAGAGGCCTTTTATCCAGATGACAGCGTTGGTCTCCGTACGTGTCCGTGAGACATTTGAGTCTCAACTTTATCTGTGATGATGATAGAAGCTGAAGAAATGAACTAATATTTGTGCAATGGCAAGGACCTAAACCCAGGTCTCCTTGATTACTATGCACGTGTGCTAGCCATTACATCGTCGCAGCAGTATAGGTAGTCCAACGTCCTCCCTAAGCTGAAGACATTAAGTGAAGTTTGTATTAGGTCCTGGATGTGGTACGAATTTTAGTTCATCCATTTCCTGAGTTTCTGTCGTTACCGTAGATTATATGGTAGTTGAGGATATTTTTAAATAGTTGCTAAGGGGAAAAACATATTTCTTTACATTGAAAATGTGAAAGTTATCATATTTTTTACCAGCTTTTGGTGGTTTCGCTTGAAATTAATGAGCAACATTGAAAGTCATGCTTCAGTTTGCATTAAAAACTTTGCCAGAGAAATCATATTGTGTAGAGCTCTATTGTAGTTACGATTTGCATTACCAGAGATGGTCGTGGTGAGATAGTAGGTTATTGTGTTGTGACACATATCGCGTAAATGTGTTAACACTGCACACAAAATTTATGTTTGTGCTGACGTGACACTAGACCATCAAAAAAGTAATTTCGTGCCCATAAAAAGGCCTATCAAAATTCTGTGTTTTTAGTGGTTGCAGTGAGAGTTTGCACTTGTGAATAATGTGTCACGTAAATATATGGACAGTATGGACAATTTTGGTCATGTCTGTGGTGAGGTAACATTTTCCAATCAAAAAAGGAATTTCAAGCCAATCGTTAAGAAAGCCTACTACTTGTATTTTGATTGTAAAGAGGGAGATGTGGACAAGAAGTGAGCAACATACGTTAGTTGTAATATGTTTGTTACAAACTTGTGGAAAAAGATCAAGCATACTGTTTGCTGCACCCATGATAATGAGAGCCGAGTAATGATTCTTCAAACTGCTATTTTTGCACAATTCCTAAAATTAAGGGCATATCCAGAAAAAGGTTGAGTATGACTTATCCCAGTATCCCTTGAGCTATTCGTCCTGTGACACACTCTAAAAAAATACCTGTTCCACAGCCTCCCAAACCTTACTCCAGCGGTTCATTTGATGTAAAGCAAGACCCAGACAAACTCGACGTACTTATGCCAAACGCTGTTGTACATTCGTCGTCATCCTCTGATGCTGAGTTCACAGCTAATCGCCATATGACAATTCAAAAACAATTAAGTGATTTTGTAAGGGACCTGGGGTTGACAAAAAGTGGTGCAGAACTGATGACATCTACATTCGAGCAGAAATGGAGCTCTTGCTGAAGACGTTAAGATATAAGTTTTCAGATACGTCAAAAGACTCTGGAAATTTATTTTTCAGTGGAAAGTAATCTAGTGTATTGTAAAAATGTAACTGATCTTATGAGTAAACCTAACATAGAACATAATCCCACTGACTGGTGATGTTTCATAGATGCATCAACGCTGAAAGCTGTGTTACTGTGCAATGGAACTATGTTGCCACCAATTCCAGTGGGTTTTGCAGTGTACTTGAAGGAGACATATGCCAGCATGGAAAAACTGTTGAGAGCTATGTACTGTTCAGCCAGAACATTATGACCATCGACTTACTATCGATATAAACCCTTCCAGGCGATAGCAACATCACCTGGCGAGGAATAACTGCTAGTCATACACATGCACGGTGCATGCAGTATCAGTGAGTGGGATGTCTGTGTGTTGAATGGAAAAGGCTCGCGATCTATCTGAGTTTGACCAACAGCAGATTGTGATGGCCCAGAGCCTCAGCATGAGCGTTTCGGAAATTTGTCGAGTATAAAAGGAGTGCTGTGGTTAGTGTCTTCATCACGTGGAGAAACCAAGGTGAAACCATAGCCAGACATCATGGGTTCAGACTTTAATGCTGGGCATAGTACAAACGTGTATGAACATACACTACACTGAACAATCCTAACGGTGGGCCTTCCCAGCTGAGCCATGCATGTGCCGATGTTAACACCATGACATTGGCAACTACGATTACAATGGGCACGTGACCATCGGCATTGTACGAGCTGCATTCATGTTCTAAGGCCTCTGATTTTTTTTCTCCGGACTGGAAAGAGATAGAAACATGCGCATTGTTTTAAAATGAGGCCGCATTCATCGTCAATATGTCCCAGAGATGGCAGCACCGTACGGCAGATAGAATTTTACCGCCAGTGGCGAGAATGAGAACTGTTTTAAATACTTATAATGGCGACGTTTTCCTTACTTGAACAGCGCGCAATCATTCGTTTTCTGAACTTGCGTGGTGTGAAACCAATTGAAATTCATCGACAGTTGAAGGAGACATGTGGTGATGGAGTTATGGATGTGTCGAAAGTGCGTTCGTGGGTCCGACAGTTTAATGAAGGCAGAACATCGTGTGACAACAAACCGAAACATCCTCGGGCTCGCACAAGCCGGTCTGACGACATGATCGAGAAAGTGGAGAGAATTGTTTTGGGGGATCGCCGAATGACTGTTGAACAGATCGCCTCCAGATTTGGCATTTCTGTGTGTTCTGTGCACACAATCCTGCATGACGAACTGAAAATGCGAAAAGTGTCATCCAGGTGGGTGCCACGAATGCTGACGGACGACCACATGGCTGCCCGTGTGGCATGCTGCCAAGCAATGTTCACGCGCAACGACAGCATGAATGGGACTTTCTTTTCGTCGGTTGTGACAATGGATGAGACGTGGATGCCATTTTTCAATCCAGAAACAAAGCGCCAGTCAGCTCAATGGAAGCACACAGATTCACCGCCACCAAAAAAATTTCGGGTAACCGCCAGTGCTGAAAAAATGATGGTGTCCATGTTCTGGGACAACGAGGGCGTAATCCTTACCCATTGCGTTCCAAAGGGCACTACGGTAACAGGTGCATCCTACGAAAATGTTTTGAAGAACAAATTCCTTCCTGCACTGCAACAAAAACGTCCGGGAAGGGCTGCGCGTGTGCTGTTTCACCAAGACAACGCACCCGCACATCGAGCTAACGTTACGCAACAGTTTCTTCGTGATAACAACTGTGAAGTGATTCCTCATGCTCCCTACTCACCTGACATGGCTCCTAGTGACTTTTGGCTTTTTCCAACAATGAAAGACACTCTCCGTGACCGCACATTCACCAGCCGTGCTGCTATTGCCTCAGCGATTTTCCAGTGGTCAAAGCAGACTCCTAAAGAAGCCTTCGCCGCTGCCATGGAATCATGGCGTCAGCGTTGTGAAAAATGCGCACGTCTGCAGGGCGATTACGTCGAGAAGTAACGTGAGTTTCATCGATTTCGGGTGAGTAGTTAATTAGAAAAAAAATCAGAGGCCTTAGAACTTGAATGCACCTCGTACGTTGGCGCAGTGCCAGAGTGTTGCATGATCTGATGAATCTCGATACCTTCTTCATAATGCTGATGGGTGGACGTGAATCCATTTTCTTCCAGAGGATCAGCTCATTGACACCTGTACTGCAGGACATAGACAAGTGGTTGCATTGTCCTCTGGGGAATATTCACTTGGGCATCCATAGGAACTCGTGCAATGCACCACGACGACCAAGGAGTATCGTACACTGATTGCAGACCTCGAACACCAATTCACAATGGCAGTGGCATTTTTCAACAAGATAGTGCGACTTATGACAAGTCCAGGAGTGTGATGGAGTGATTCGAGGAACATATTGACGAGTTCTAATTGATGTGCTGGTCACGCAGTTCACTGGGATGTGATCGAATGTGGCGTCAGAGCTCATCCCCCTCATCCCCGGAATTTGCGGGAATTAGGTGACTTGCGTGAGCAGACATGGTACCAGCTCCCTCCAGCGCCCTCCCAAGACCTCGTAGCTTCCATGCCACGACGAGTTTCCGCTGTTGTCCGTGCCAACCGGCTATTAGGTGGGTGATCATAATGTTCTGGGCCGGCCGAAGTGACCGTGCGGTTAAAGGCGCTGCAGTCTGGAACCGCAAGACCGCTACGGTCGCAGGTTCGGATCCTGCCTCGGGCACGGATGTTTGTGATGTCCTTAGGTTAGTTAGGTTTAACTAGTTCTCTAAGTTCTAGGGGACTAATGACCTCAGAAGTTAAGTCCCATAGTGCTCAGAGCCATTTGAACCATAATGTTCTGGTGATCAGTGTAATAATAGTAAATACAACTGGAATATTTGTGGCGGCTTCAAAGTTATCATATTTCTTGGCCTCCAGCTCGGCTGCACAAAATATTAGTGCTTCTGTGCGAATGAGATTGTCTACAAATACACGTATTACACTCCCGCATAGACTTCGGAAAATTACAGAGCAATCAAGGACGAACAAGGGGAACATTTACAGCAAGTGATATATACAATTGTAAAACGATATCCGGGCTATTGGAGCTATTGGGCTCGCTGATTATTGCTGGATGATCGGTGAAGATAGTCCAGACCCACAATGCAAACGAAAGTCAAAATGGCGCCGCCGCATTTTTATCGATTCCATTTTGAGCAATTCTATTTATTTCTCATTAACACTGCATAATACTGTCCCTTTGCAGTTATTTAAACTCAGACCAGTTCAGCTTTTTTGTCATTTTCGTATTCAGTAGCCAATATTTCATTAGAAAATTCATGTTTTGTTTCCGAAGCATCAAAAAAGTTACATTCTCTTGTCCAGTGTAATCGACGCTCTACTCTAGTTCTATCGAAGACTCTCCATCCAAGATCTGAAGCTAAACTGCGCGTTCTAGGCGCTTCAGTCTGGAACCGCGCGCCCTCTACGGTCACAGGTTCTAATCCCGCCTCGGGCATGGATGTGTGTGATGTCCTTAGGTTAGTTAGGTTTAAGTAGTTCTAAGTTCTAGGGGACTGATGACCTCAGATGTTAACTGCCATAGTGCTCAGAGCCATTTGAACCATTTGAAGGACTAATAAGAAAAATTCAGATGTTGTACAGAGACTGTACCGGCTGTGTACAAATTGGGCAAGTCCGATCGTCATGGTTTGAGACCAAGTGTGGAGATCAGCAAGGAAGTGCACTGAACCCACTACTATTCATCACTGTTATGGATACTGCAATGAAGAACGTCAAGAGAAGTCAGGTGAACTGAATGCATTTGCCTTTGCTGAAGACATCGTGATATGGAGTGAAACTGCAGAGGAAGTACAGATCATACTCGATGAGTGGAAGTCTCAGTTCCAGAAATATAACCTCAACATCAGCAAGACCAAGACAGTGGTGATGGCAGTCAACAGAGATAGACAAGAGCCATTTTTTTTAAACTGCGCGTTGCCACCTGCTTCCAATAGTGAGCAGGTGACTCTGAGACTTTGCAACCTGGACGCACATCATAAGGTGAGGAGACAGCAAAGTCTGGGGTGGAGGGACGCCCCCATTAGCGCTGCTGTTAGGGAGGCGGCCGCCCCTGCACCTGCGGCGCGCCTGCGAGGCGGCGGCGGCGGCGGCGGCGGCGGCGGCGGCGGCGGGTGTCGGCCCTGACTAATGTGGGCGGCTTCCCCGGCGGCTGGGCTCCACGAATTATCGGCCAATTAGCATGTCCCGCGAGTGACAAAAAGAGGAGCCCCGGCCCGTTACTGTCCCCGCTGACGTAAACTATTCCGAGCGCGCCCGTCGCTAACTATCTTTACGGCACCTCACGGAATGATTATTGAAACTGCGATAGCTGTCCACGTACGCGGCCTAAGTGCTTCGGAAGAATGGCGCCGGCCGAGGCATTTCTCGCCGAGGTGCGACGGTAGGGGCGGCGGCGCGTCGGTACTCCGCTGCCCGCACGAGCTTCACGCCGGTACTTTCCTCCTTTTGGTGCTCCGAGAGCTGCGCGCTCCTCGTGGGCAACTGTAAATGAGTTTCCCTCCAATGACGATAAATTTGTTGGAGGAAACATGAAATCAGACAGCGCTCCTCCGAAGTACTACCAAGGAACGCGGAGTGGTTCCCAACTGAAGTAGTAGCGGTAAAATTCCACCCGCGACGGAACACTGACAGGAAAAAGAAGAACAAAGAAAGGTAATAAATAGTACAAAAAGGTAAAGCACAGGCGATTCTTTCGCTGCGATGCGAAGGTTAAAATTCCGATGATGCATCACGTTATCTGCCACTGCTTCCCGCCACTACTCAGTAGTCGACATCGCTATTGCATGGTTGTCCGAAGGGGCCTGATTTGGAGGAGCAGGCTCGAATCCTGAGAACATTTTCATTGTCAGTGTTTGACAGACGATGGCCGTTGGTGGTGATGATGGTGGTGGTGGTGGTGGTGGTGGCGTACAGTTCGTGGCCGGCCGGTGTGGCCGTGCGGTTCTAGGCGCTTCAGTCTGGAACCGCGTGATCGCTACGGTCGCAGGTTCGAATCCTGCCTCGGGCATGGATGTGTGTGATGTCCTTAGGTTAGTTAAGTTTAAGTAGTTCTAAGTTCTAGGGGACTGATGACCACAGATGTTAAGTGCCCAGAGCCATTTGAACCATTTTCGTGCAGTTCGTCATCGTCATTTTCCTGGGTTAAATCGGAAACCTTTATACAGTGTTTCGTGGAGTGAAGGCAAAAGGCCTATTGAAGGTGATCCATGGGTCGTATGGGGACGTTAATCTCAGTTGCTATCTGAGAGGAATGGACTATATCCCACCAACAGGTTACACCATCCTTAACAACAACACAAACATGGCACTGCACTGCAACAAAACATTACAGTCACCTATGCGATACAGCTACACTCATGACAAGTTTCCCAAGGGGCGTCCGTCAGTAACGACCAGCATCCACCAGTGGGTCGGACGATTCCAAAATCTCTAAGCGCTCACTGGTTCCACAGTAAAGGTGATTTATAAGTAACTTTACATTATAAAATTTATAAAGCCACCTTAAAGCAAGTTTATGTAATAAGAATTACTTACTCGTACTTTACGGTAAAGTTTTACAAAAACCTAAAAAAACTGTTTTAAACCAATTCCGCCTGCTGCTTACCATAAAAGTTAGAACGCCCATTAATAGGCGATAGAGACCAGGCTGAATACCACCGATTTAGATGAATTTTTCATGTTAAAAGTAGCAGAGTTACTCGATGATTTTGTGGTATCATCCTTAACAGCGATGATTTGATCTTGCCAGACATACTCAGTAGTTCACTCTTGTACGTTGCAAAGAGTTGTCATTGTAATTCGTGAGTGGTGACGAAAACGCCACGTTCTCATCACATTAAATGGCTGGTGTGGAGACAATAAGTTAACAGCCGGCTCTTGAAGACGGAAACAAATCTCTCTATCTTGGAAGTAGAACAGTTATTGAAGGAAGATTCAAGAAAGACTCAGCAGCAAGTACTGCACGAGGTAAAAACACTTTCTGTTATAAAGAACAGCTACTACCATCCAAAAATATAAAACGCGATACCAGAGAAAGATTCATGGTAAGCTGTCTTTGGAGCAGAGTTCTGTATGGGTGCGAGATATAAATTGGGAAGCAAGGAAAGAATGATTAGAAGCACAGAATGATCGGCAAAGTAAGGAGCGCCTAATAAGGAGCATAATGAAAGGAAAAATAGAATGGTTTGGCATATATTACGACATTTACACCTATGGTCTGCAAATGAGTGCGAAGCACATGGCAGAATCTACTTTACAGAGGAACATGTAGTGGAATTCCTCCCCGTTCCATTCGCGTACGGAACGTGGGAATTATATATGATTCAAAGCGTCCGCGCGCGGTGCAGCTAACGTCACATAAGGAGCGATTAGTAGGAGCTGCTGTAATTCCATAGATTACTAACTAAATACCAGTTCTCGAAACTTTGTAGGCAGGCTTTCGCGAGGCCATATAGTTGACTTCAAACATCTGCCAGCTCAAACTTTTTCACAACCCCCCCCCCCCCCCTCCTTCCACCACCCCGCACCAAGTCGCTGTGAGTAAAACCAGCCTGTGAGACCATCCGTGCTGCCCTTCTCTGTACGCGTTCAATAGCCTCCCTTAGTGCTGTTAGATATAGTTCGCTACTGAAAACAGAAACAGTAGTTGAATCAATAGCAGAAGGAAGGAATTGCAGGTACAAGTCGAGAAACGCGTACATAACGATATGTGTTGCAGGAGTTATGATGAAATACAGAAGATAACCGGAAAGTGACAGTTGTTGTGGTCTTCAGTCCTGAGACTGGTTTGATGCAGCTCTCCATGCTACCCTATCCTGTGCAAGCTTCTTCATCTCCCAGTACCTACTGCAACCTACATCCTTCTGAATCTGCTTAGTGTATTCATATTCATCTCTTGGTCTCACTCTACGATTTTTACCCTCCACGCTGCTCTCCAATGCTAAATTTGTGATCCCTTGATGCCTCAAAACATGTCCTACCAACCGATCCCTTCTTCTAGTCAAGTTGTGCCACAACCTTCTCTTCTCCCCAATCCTATTCAATACCTCCTCATTAGTTACGTGATCTACCCACCTTATCTTCAGCATTCTTCTGTAGCACCAAGTTTCGAAAGCTTCTATTCTCTTCTTGTCCAAACTAGTTATCGTCCATGTTTCACTTCCATTCATGGCTACACTCCATACAAATATTTTCAGAAACGACTTCCTGACACTTAAATCTATACTCGATGTTAACAAACTTCTCTTCTTCAGAAACGATTTCCTTGCCATTGCCAGTCTACATTTTATATCCTCTCTACGTCGACCATAATCAGTTATTTTACTCCCTAAGTAGCAAAATTCGTTTACTACTTTAAGTGTCTCATTTCCTAATCTAATTCCCTCAGCATCACCCGATTTAATTTGACTACATTCCATTATCCTTGTTTTGCTTTTGTTGATGTTCATCTTGTATCCTACTTTCAAGACACTGTCCATTCCGTTCAACTGCTCTTCCAAGTCCTTTGCTGTCTCTGACAGAATTACAATGTCATCGGCGAACCTCAAAGTTTTTATTTCTTCTCCATGAATTTTAATACCTACTCCGAATTTTTGTATTGTTTCCTTTACTGCTTGCTCAATATACAGATTGAATAACATCGGGGACAGGCTACAACCTGTCTCACTCCTTTCCCAACCACTGCTTCCCTTTCACGCCCCTCGACTCTTATAACTGCCATCTGGTTTCTGTACAAATTGTAAATAGCCTTTCGCTCCCTGTATTTTACCGCTGCCACCTTCAGAATTTGAAAGAGAGTATTCCAGTTAACATTGTCAAAAGCTTTCTTTAAGTCTACAAATGCTAGAAACGTAGGTTTGCCTTTTCTTAATCTTTCTTCTAAGATAAGTCGTAAGGTTAGTATTGCCTCACGAGTTCCAACATTTCTACGGAATCCAAACTGATCTTCCCCAAGGTCAGCTTCTACCAGTTTTTCCGTTCGTCTGTAAAGAATTCGCGTTAGTATTTTGCAGCTGTGACTTATTAAACTGATAGTTCGGTAATTTTCACATCTGTCAACACCTGCTTTCTTTGGGATTGGAATTATTATATTCTTCTTGAAGTCTGAGGGTATTTCGCCTGTCTCATACATCTTTCTCACCAGATGGTAGAGTTTTGTTATGACTGGCTCCCCCAAGACCATCAGTAGTTCTAATGGAATATTGTCTATTCCCGGGGCCTTGTTTCGACTTAGGTCTTTCAGTGCTCTGTCAAACTCTTCACGCAGTATCTTATCTCCCATTTCATCTTCATCTACATCCTCTTCCATTTCCATAATATTGTCCTCAAGTACATCGCCCTTGTATAAACCCTCTATATACTGCTTCCACCTTTCTGCCTTCCCTTCTTTGCTTGGAACTGGGTTGCCATCTGAGCTCTTGATATTCATACAAGTGGTCCTCTTCTCTCCAAAGGTCTGTTTAATTTTCCTGTAGGCAGTATCTATCTTACCCCTAGTGAGACAAGCCTCTACATCCTTACATTTGTCCTCTAGCCATCCCTGCTTAGCCATTTTGCACTTCCTGTCGATCTCATTTTTGACACGTTTGTATTCCTTTTTGCCTGCTTCATTTACTGCATTTTTATATTTTCTCCTTTCATCAATTAAATTCAATATTTTTTCTGTTACCCAAGGATTTCTATTAGCCCTCGTCTTTTTACCTACTTGATCGTCTGCTGCCTTCACTACTTCATCCCTCAGAGCTACCCATTCTTCTTCTACTGTATTTCTTTCCCCCATTCCTGTCAATTGTTCCCTTATGCTCTCCCTCAAACTCTCTACAACCTCTGGTTCTTTCAGTTTATCCAGGTCCATCTCCTTAAATTCCCACCTTTTTGCAGTTTCTTCAGTTTCAATCTGCAGTTCATAATCAATAGATTGTGGTCAGAATCCACATCTGCCCCTGGAAATGTCTTACAATTTAAAACCTGGTTCCTAAATCTCTGTCTTACCATTGTATAATCTATCTGATACCTTTTAGTATCTCCAGGATTCTTCCAGGTATACAACCTTCTTTTATGATTCTTGAACCAAGTGTTAGCTATGATTAAGTTATGCTCTGTGCAAAATTCTACAAGGCGGCTTCCTCTTTCATTTCTTCCCCCCAATCCATATTCACCTACTACGTTTCCTTCTCTCCCTTTTCCTACTGACGAATTCCAGTTACCCATGACTATTAAATTTTCGTCTCCCTTCACTACCTGAATAATTTCTTTTATCTCGTCATACATTTCATCCATTTCTTCATCATCTGCAGAGCTAGTTGGCATATAAACTTGTACTACTGTAGTAGGCATGGGCTTTGTGTCTATCTTGGCGACAATAATGCGTTCACTATGCTGTTTGTAGTAGCTTACCCGCACTCCTATTTTTTTATTCATTATTAAACCTACTCCTGCATTACCCCTATTTGATTTTGTATTTATAACCCTGTAATCACCTGACCAAAAGTCTTGTTCCTCCTGCCACCGAACTTCACTAATTCCCACTATATCTAACTTTAACCTATCCATTTACCTTTTTAAATTTTCTAACCTACCTGCCCGATTAAGGGATCTGACATTCCACGCTCCGATCCGTAGAACGCCAGTTTTCTTTCTCCTGATAACGACGTCCTCTTGAGTAGTCCCCGCCCGGAGATCCGAATGGGGGACTATTTTACCTCCTGAATATTTTACCCAAGGGGACGCCATCGTTATTTAATCATACAGTAAAGCTGCATGTGACAGGAGTCATCAAAATCAACATTACAGTTAATGATCATAACAACTACAGCAATACATAAATCAGTTTAAATTTTGCTGAAAGGAGACTAGGTGACAGGAATATAATTCACAATCGGAGCTGGTATAAAGATAGACGAAGAACACAACTTCCATACTTACCTTTCAATGGAAGCTCAATGGAAGACGTCAAGAAAATAGTATCAACTGGTCAACGAAGCTTTGAGGTCTCCCGGAATATAATAAAAATAACACGGAGCAATCTTTACCGTAACTGTGGGCTACGAGACTATAAAAGCAATAAAAGGCTCTTCAATTGGACGCAATGAAAGGTACTCTTGGGCTTCAAAGGCGCGTACAGAATTGTACAGGACGAGGTGCTCTTGATGATATTGGAAATAGGTACGCTGGGCAATGAAAACGAGTGGTGAACTATGTTAGCTCAACAAAGCGCAAAGAGGGCAAGAATGAAATAATGCGTTAAAGAACTACGTTAAGAATGAAACAAAAGCATGGATCGGCAGCGAATGGCACGAATCTAGGATGAGTCAGGAATAAGGAGAAGCACTGGACTCGCATTCGGGGGGACGATTTAGGTTTTCCGTGATTTCCCTAAATCGCTCCAGGCAAATGCCGGGATGGTTCCTTTGAAAGGGCACGGCCGGCTTCCTTCCCTAATCCTATGAGACCGATGACCGCGCTGTCTGGTCTCCTCCCCCAAAACAAACCAAACCAATAAGGAGAAGAAATTATTATTTCCTAAAAAAACGGGATAGATCTAACATGTTATTTATTTCGCCGACTAAGTGTGGAATTCAATATTTTACTGACAATGAGCTGTATACCAACATACTAATACTATATTAAATCACGAGATACACATTTGAATGAATTCCTGACCACACAGACTGAAATCAAGAGCCAGGACGTGTTTCGAAAAAATTGTCGGTAGTATAACAAGGATAAAGGTTTGTTACACAAGCAGAATACAGTGACCGATAAAACATCAACCACCGTACTGGAGATATAACTGTGAGGCGTCAAACAGAAATGAACAGTTGCACGGGTGCACGGAGAGATCACGTCGTTTATATCAGAGATCTGCGGACATCGATTATCTTATTGTCAAACGTTTTCTTTATTTTTTTTTTTATTCCAGTCTTTCATCACAATATAAATTCCTATAATGATGACCGGTCTCAGTCAGTAATGACAATCTTCAGATCTACACTATAAAAATTATATACACCTAGTCGGCAAGCTATCTTTCAACACAATACAGTATTTCATATCACAATATACTACCATACAAACTGGGAAATGTACAGATAAATTAAGATAAAGCGTACCTGTTCTACACCTGTCCTAATGTGATAGAGCTGTAATGGCATCGTCAAAACATATAAATGCATTCAGCACAGCATCGTCATATAGATCTAAAATATGGTGTAAAATAAGCCACAACGTCCACACAGTCATTTTGCATCTGCCGTTTTTGCACAAAACCTACTGAGGTGCAGTAGCTACCAGAAATCTATTTGCCTACATCTTTCATAGATGTCGCTTCTGTGAGCTTAGATGTATTCTTATGTATCTTATTGTGGTTGCTACAATGACTACACGCAATTGGATTTTAGCCCATCTACTTTTGTCAAAGGTCCTGATAATGATGTAATGTCACATTGAAACCAGTAGCTTAATAAAGAGATTAAAGTTTATGGGTGAAAGCGTACCGCTGTTTACGTCAGAGATGGTTCAAGTGGCTCTGAGCACTATGGGACTTAACATTAGAGGTCATCAGTCCCCTAGACTTAGAACTACTTAAACCTAACTAACCTAAGGACAGCACACACATCCATGCCCGAGGCAGGATTAGAACCTGCGACTGTAACAGCAGTGCGGTTCTGGACTGAAGTGCCAACAACTGCTCGGCCACAACGGCCGGCTACGTCAGAGAAAAGAGTCAAACATCATAATAGGAGCAACAAAGACAAGAACCTCAATCGTAACATCCTTCTGGAAACAGCAGTAAGATAAGCATCGATGAGGACACCCATCCTGTCTACAGATCAGTATGGGATAAAGATGAACACATCTGAAACACTGAAGAAAGGAGCTACGAGCCACGACAGGACAGTACATTCCTGTTATTCCCAAGTTATGTGGCAGCACTCCAACTTCTAACGAACCACCAATGAAAGAACATACATCGTAAAACATGCGGGACACCAAAGCTTATGTCGTAAATCGTGACATACCACAGATGACTGTGTTCTTACACATTATGAACCATCTCAGAAGGAGTAGGATGCTCGAACTATTTTAATTAAAGCAGTGGTATCATCACTGCGTTCGTGAGATCCAGTCCCAACGCGCATCTATGGGATGCGACGGAGACCCCTGTTCCTCCCCAGAATCTTCCATTATATAGTTCCAAGTGCTGTGTGTAGCTGTTGATACAGTAAAGCTCAATATCGCTGCAAGCATTTGAGCGCGGAGGAATCCGTGTACTAACATAGTTAAGTCTCACACCTATCGCAAGGTACTATCCTGAAAGGGAATTGGATGAAACGACAGGATGTCAAATCAAACACCTTACAGCAGGCTAATTTCCAAACTGTTATTTCATTTGGTTACCAGTTTCGGCGATTTACTACGCCATCTTCACGTCCCCTGACCAACGTGTGGGAAGATTCCAATCTCGGTTCCGCTCAAAATAGGAGCCAACATTCAAACACTGGTATTTTGACCGGAACCGAGGTTGGAATCTTCCCACATGTCGGTCAGGGGGTGTGAAAATCGCGTAGTAAATTGCCGAAACTGGTAGCCAAATAAAATAACAGTTTGGAAACTAGACGGCTGTACCGAACAACCGAGTTCCTCAACCATCTCTGAAAAGATGGGCATACACAGAAACTATGTGAGTTCTGAAAACATAGTGAGTCTGATAGTTCGAAAGACGAATATACATAAGGATTAAAAATTCTTGCATAAAGGCGACATGAGAGCTGATTCACTATGGACATTAGTTAAATAGTAACCTAAACATTTTTACGTACCTCCTTGTGTTACCGGATGCAACGAGATATAAAAGTGAAGTAATTATGGAATACTGTCGAATATCATTTACATTGCTGACAAAAAGGGAAGTAAAGAAGGAGCTGAACGCCCTTGCGGAATATTCTAAAAGTCCTGCCATAACTTACCGCAGGTTATGCAAAGAGATTTTTATCTTTTCTTTTCGGGAAACGTAGAGGCGACATCGAGAGCACATTAGCCACTTTCAGGTCTTCGTCAGCTTTGCCACAAATGCATTTCAGCAACTAAAAAGGCATACGAGATATATTCTGCTCTTCAGGTCGGTAATTGCAGACCGCGATAAAAATGCACATTCCGAGACGATGACAATTAAAGTGAAATATAGGTCTGTGTGAGGCCTTCTTCAGCAGTTAACTCCGCCGCAGATGTGCTGTGCAGTTTTCCGCAGCACTTGCTTTTCGGAGAGCCGAGGATAAAGCTGTTACAGACACTGCAATAACGTAATAAGAATATATTTCGTTGTCGTCCAGTACGCGCGCCCTTTTTGTTCCGTGCGCCAACGTGTTCTCCTCATGCAAATCGTGGGTATTTCCGACACAACAAACAAATTGAGTATATCGCTAAGCAGAATTTCTCAAGTACCGCGGCCGCGGCTAGTCAAGAAATCTCCCGCGCGACTGCCAACAGTTCGTTACTCCGAAGTACGGAGCGGCGCCGTGATGTTGGTTCTTATCGAGACACGACATACGACACCAGGCAGGAGAAGACGGTGCCTCGACGCGCCACGAGTGAGACACGTGAGGAATCGTTATAGGCTAGGGGGAAACGACTGTGACTGAAGCGGTAATAAGAAACTCTTTCCTAACGGCTCAACGCCAAGTTTATCGTCGCAGGTCTCCTGCTCCCACGGGAGACCTCGCCAGTTCTCGAGGCAGCGTGAGAATACGCTCGTTGCCATTACCCACACACTTCCTCTACTGTCCTGACCCTAAAATCAAGCAGCGCTCTAACTAAACGCCAAAGATTATTACGTGATGAGCCAAAAGTTATCCAGATTCACGACCCTACCGCTGACGATTGGTCTTCTACTACTGACAGTGATGGTGACATTCTCGTTCGAGCAAGACAGTACGGCCGCCATCAGGACGCGTGGAATTACTACCCCTCCGCTGATGTGAGATCTGATTTTGTTCACTGTCAGTCTCTCGCTATCTGTTACACACTGGCAGTGAAAAGGGCACAGCTGGGGACAGATGCGGCTGTTATGTCAACTAAGGAAGAGAAGAAGGAAATAAGATTAGGGTGTAACGTCCCGTCTACGACGAGATCGTCGGCGACGGAGCGCAAGACCAATTGGGAAAGGGTGGAGAAGGAAATCTACCTTCAACAATTTAGGGCCACCCCGAAAAACATAAATCTAAATTTCCACTCGGGGATTTGAATCTCTTCCACTAACTTAACAATTAAGCCAAATCGCTCTGTCAATTACAAACAACAATGGCCAGACTGTAACAGCGCTATTCTGACACATATCAACGTATGAATACCTTGCAGGGACTTTCGAGAAATCACGTTTCCACACAGCAATGGGTGACTCCTCAGATTTGTGTGAAATAAAATTATATAGAAGAGGAATTAGTTAACTTTGTTGCTTAGTAAAGAAACGTTAGCACTGCTCAGAGAAATGAACGACGAAAATTGGCAATGGTAGTACTACTTAGGGTCACCAGCAGCTCTGTGAAACTGAGCAGATATTTTAACACATTTACAATATCCTTTTGTAAATTTACAATTATTTACTAACTAGAAGAGTTAGGACGAATTATTTGTTTAAATCATGAACTTAACAAATATAAGAACGCAAACAATACTTCAGACAAAACTGTTAATTACTTTGGAATTAATTAGGAGCCAGCTTTGCTAACACGTTTTTGAATAGAGCCAAATAAATACTTTAATAATGCTAGTGTTTCGTCTTCCAAACATTAATAATTAGTACAGAATTTATGTTTGTTTATACGCCAACAACAGAATTTAAGTTATGAAACAATTACTGATTTTACCCTATAACAAAAGATACTAACTAGGAATGGTCAAAATAAATTAGAAAAACAATTATGTACATAAAACTAAGCACACAATTAGATCTGGTGTTATATTCTTTAAAAGTGAGGACCAACCTTTCTCTTTTATGAAATGCAAATTATACCCACATATGTTAATTGTAATTAGTTAAAAGTGAAAAAACGAATTTAATAAGGCAGATGACAAAACAGGAGGGGAAATGAAAATATCCCAGCTTGCTTTGTAACAGGCTGCCCCGCAAAGCAGGCCATTCCTATACAACATGCTGTTGTGCAGGGCAGTCTGTATGCTAGAGGCTGGAAAAACATGTTTCTGCCAATATCTCCATTCCTCTTCGAACTACGAAGTTATTAACACCACAGTAGTGATACCTGTGAGACCGGATGTTTCTGTGGAAAATTTGGTTGAAATCGATATGGGGACTTTGGAGGAGACCCCAGACACACACGCATACACATATGCACTCTGCTTCACATATAGTTAAGATTGCCAATACAATAAGTGTACTACAGAACACTTGTGAATATCTTTAAATACCTGCAAAATTTCTCACGCATATGGGTTTAAGAATTTAGCTGATTACCAACCTTCAGAAGGACAGATTTGGTGTAGTGGTGTCTTCAGAGCCAATTAGCCTCAGGCATTAGACAACAATATTAAGACGTTAGTTTTGTGCCAGGCCGCTGGTGGTTACATTTGTCGAATAATAATATTAACATATTAAATTAAATTAAAAATCGCAATAAGTTAGTAATTAATTAACACAATATGATAAAATATATGTACTTTTAATCCTTATTGCTGGTGAAATTAGGAATATTTTTTGGACTCTGCAGTTCTGTTATTCCAGTTGTGCTAAAACATTGGGATAATGCTGTAGCTTGGTTATACATCTGTAACAAATGGTTGGTTGACAGAATGAGACCTTGGGAGATGTACTCAACATTTTTTCAGAGTGAGGATGTGTTCCAGTGTATATGGAGGGGCATGCTACAACATGAATTCTATGTCCACCACATGTGACAATTCCTACAATGATCAAGAGCTATGACTGTGACATATACATACACTGTTAGATTCTAGATCAGCAAAACACAAAATTTGAAAGAAACATTTGTTTGCAAGTATGACCCAACAGATCTATTAACAACAGTAACATTAATAATAATAATAATTATTATTATTATTATTATTACTATAACTACTATTTTTGTTAAATGATAATTAATTGAGACCTTCAGCTGCCGACAGGTGTTGTTGATATAACTCGATGGTAAAAGCTGAAAATGGTAACCCGACCGGGACCCTCGAAGACAGGATCTCCTGCTTAGATGGCAGACGCTCTATCCAACTCTGCCATCGAGGACACAGATGAATAACACGACTGCAGGGACTTATTCCTTGCACGCTTCCCGTGTCCTCGGTGGCTCTGATGGATAGAGCGTTTGCCATGTAAGCAGGAGATCCCGGGTTCGGGTCCCGATTGGGGCACACATTTTCAGCTGCCCCATCGAGGTATATCAACAACACCTGTCGGCAGCTGAAGGTTTCAATTAATTATCATTTATTCTAGAGACGCTGCACGGTCATCAATGGTATCTGTTCTCTCGAGAACAGTTACTATCTTCATATACATATATCATTTTTGTTGTTATTCACAGATGTGAGACCAGCTCTGACATCAAATCCATCCCTCTGCTAACACTAGAGCCAGTTAGAACCAATGTTTGCCACCTTATCACAGATGTGGATAAAATGGATGTACAACACCCTGTCTTCTGAATCATAGGTCCAAGAGGGCGTAACATCCAGATGACAAAGGACCAGCTGTGTGACCCTACTGACTTGATTTCGTAACCGCTGAAATTAAACCATGTGTGTGAAGGATTATTTTGCTCTTTCTCTCTTTCTAGGTGCTTAACTTTTTCTGTCAGTGATGATGCTTTGACTACTATCACTGTAAGTAATAGCCTGCTGTGTATACAATATCGACGGCTACGTGGGCCATTTCAACTGCGGAGGGTAAAACTTTAATATGAATAGTGAACTGATACGATGAGAAATGAGGAGGTTCTCCGCAGAACCGGCGAGGAGAGAAACATGCGCAAAACAGCGACAAGAAGGGACAGGGTGGCACGACATGTGTTAAGACATCATGGAATAACTTCTACGAAACGAGATTGAGATGCCGTGGGTATGGGAAGAAAGTTATTGAAATATATCCAACACATAATTGAGAATGGTGAGCGCAAGTGCTGTTCTGAGATGAAGAGCACTTAGCACAGGAGTGGAATTCGTGGTGGGCCACATCATACCGGTCATAAGACTGATGACAAGAAAACGACAGACAGAGAGGGAGGATGGTGCAGGTATGAGGCCAGCTTTTGGGGACATAGTGCTGTTGCTCATACATTGACCATTACGGTACAGTTAGCTGTAATTATTAAAGAAGTGAGCTCAAGTACTTCAGATGTTGCTCATGTAGAGCACTAGCGTCAGTCTGTACCTCTTGAAACCTAAGCAAGAAGAAATGTAAGCACAACATGTTCAGAAGAATGTTTTCTGATGAACTCGAGTTTCCGTTCATCTTCATGAACAGCGACAGCGAAAGATTTCGCGTTTCACGGTACGTTAGTGAACTCAAAAACCTAATCTTGTTGTAAATTACTTAAAGTGGAGTAACTCAAATCGCTAGTAATAGCAACAGCAACAGGCAAAGGAAATCAGTATTAGACGTTAAGTATCGTTTTTACAAGGGAAAATCAAGGGCGCAGAACAAACACTATTTCTGGAGCATTTTTCGTTAACGAAACTTAAAAGAAACTAGTTAATTTATTAGTACAGAAACTACGTTCCTTCAGTTGCAAATTTTTATTTACAAGATCAGATTAACGGATCTTCTCCTGCAAGGTATCTTATTGCAGTGCTTTCGGAAGCATTCATTTACTACCGAGACCGAATCACAGTGCATTATATACCATGGTTGTAGTAATAGTGTAGTATTTATGTCAAAATATTTTTACTGAAGCAAAGTACTGAACAAAACATAAATGCCTTACGGATAATGGGCGTGGAGTATACACTGAACAGATGTAGCAATGAAGCTTGAAGCATTCACAAATCCTTGCTTGGTATTTATCAGCCCATGCATGCATCTCTTGATTAGAGTGCAGCCGATACATGAGTCACGTGCAGATCAACGTATTTAGTTTGTGAATGTTCTGTAAAAATATGTAACAAACATAGTTTGATGCACATATGCCCCCAACAATTGCTTTCGAAACTGCTTAGTCTAATAAGGAGAGCGAGGATTTAAAAATCGACTTATTATTCCGTTTGCATTTGTTTGTCTTTCGTGTTCATCTTATTTGATCTTTCTTTGTTTACTGTAACGATACGTTACATAACAGAAAGCGACTGAGAAAAGCATGCAGCAGACCTCATGAATTTAACGATAACTACGAAAGTAAAATATACAGTAACTATATATGCTGGTTTAGTTAGAGGTCGTCTTTGTTTGAGTGTTTCAGCCATGTGCAGACGAATAACAAGCAATGGTACGTCAGGATTTTAACCTCACATCACTATGTGGGAACTCTGATCACGAAGTTAGCACAATGTATCTCTTTGTTACATGATATACCGTACAAGAATCTCAAATCCTGATAAGACTTACATTAATGCATAAAAATTCTTCTTGCTGCATCTCTACCTTCAACAGAAATCTTATAAAATTTCCGTCACTTCTGACTTGCAGCTAAAAGCACATCGCCGTGGCATTATTTCAGTGGAAACTTATGAAAATATGGCACAAATACACTGAAGAGCAAAAGAAACTGGTATAAGCATGCGCATTCAAATACATAGATATGCAAACAGGCAGAATACGGCGCTGCGGTCGCCAGCGCCTATATACGACAAGTGTTTGGCGCAGTTGTTAGATCGGTTACTGCTGCTACAATGGCAGGTTATCAAGATACAAGTGAGGTTGAACGTGGTGTTATAGTCGGCGCACAAACAATGGGACACAGCATCTCCGAGGAAGCGATGAAGTAGGGATTTTCCTGTACGACAAATTCACGAGTGTACCGTGAATATCAGGTATCGGGTAAAACATCAAATCTCCGACATCGCTGCGGTCGGAAAAACATCCTGCAAGAACTGTCCAACGACGACTGAAGAGAATCGTTCAACGTGACAGAGGTGCAACCCTTCCGCAAACTCCTGCAGATTTCAATGCTAGGCCATCAGCAAATGTCTGCCTGCATACCATTCAACAAAACATCATCGATATGGCCTTTCGGAGCCCAAGGCCCACTCATATACCCTTGATGACAGCACGACACAATGGTTTCCGACTCGCCTGGGTCCGTCAGCACCGACATTGAACAGTTGATGACTGGAAACATGCTGCCTGGTCAGACGAGTTTGGTTTCAAGTTGTATCGAACCTATGGACGTGTACGGATATGGAGACAACCTAATGAATCCATGGACGCTGCATATCAGCAGGGGACTGTTCAAGCTGGTGGAGGCTCTGTAATGGTGTGGGGGTGTGCGGGTGGAGTGATATGGGACCGCTGATACGTCTAGATACGACTGACAGGTGACACGTACGTAAGCATCCTGTCTGATCACCCGCATCCGTTCATGTCCACTGTGCATCCGACGAACTTGGACAATACGGTTAGGACAATCCGACACCCCGCACATCCACAATTGCTACAGAATGGCTCCAGGAACACTCTTCTGAGTTTAAACATTTCCGCTGGCCACCAAACTCCCTAGAAATGAACATTATTGATCTGGGATGCCTTGCAACGTGCTGTTCAGAAGTGATCTCCACCCCGTCGTACTTTTACGGATTTATGGAGAGTCCTGCAGGATTTACGCGTCAAATGGCTCTGAGCACTATCGGACTTAACTTCTGAGGTCATCAGTCCCCTAGAACGTAGAGCTACTTAAACCTAACCAACCTAAGGATATCACACACATCCATGCCCGAGGCAGGATTCGAACCTGCGACCGTAGCGGTCGCGCGGTTCCAGACTGCAGCGCCTAGAACCGCTCGGCCACACCGGCCGGCCTGCAGGATTTATGGTGTCATTCCCGTCCATCACTACTTCAGACATTTGTCGAGTCCATGCTACGTCATGTTGCGGCACCTCTGCGTGGTTGCTGGGGCCCTACACGATATTAGGCAGGTTTACCAGTTTCTTTGGCTCTTCAGTGTACAATGTCTTCGATTTGCTGATACAGTATCTTAAAAGATTATGAAAAGGACGTGAAGTATATGTTCAAAAATTGGTCTAATACCTTCGATAACCAAAAACTGAAAACAAACACAAATACTAAAGTAATTCTGAAAGATAAAGCGAAGACACGACAGGAAAGTAAGGACAAACATTAAGATAGGTAATACAATATTAATCCAAGTAAATTACTCTTTCTGCTTGAGATGTAGAATATGACCTGACGACAGAGGTGTAAGGGATACCAAAACAACCACCTTCATATAGAAACCACAGAACCATCCTGGACTGAAAGAAAATGCAATGAACAAATTCTAAAAGAAATTAAAGAGAAAAGAACAGTGACTAATATTATACAGAGGAGGAAAGCTCAATTAATTGGTAATCTAATTCAACGCAAGGTCTTCGAACACTGAAGAAGGGGAAAAAAAAGAAAAATCACAAGAAAAAAAAGACAGTCACAAGGGAAAAAAAGAAAATCACAAGACAGGCCTAAAACATCCGTGTTAAAAAGTGTTATCAATGGAATAAACACAAGTTACAACCAAATGGTAAGACAGGACGACTTCACCAATAAAGCGTTGACTTTAGTGAATGGTGATGATGCTACGAACGTAACAGGAGAGTCCAGTACTGGCAGAAGTGTGACGTGTCGCCGCTTCAGTCAATCGCAAACTGCACACGCCGGCAGATGGACGGGAAAAGGGTGGCCTTGCTTTCCCGGTATAGAGCTTTAGTGGAGGGCGAGCACTGTTATTTCACAGGTGTTCGTCCTTCTAGAACAACAGCAGCAGTTATAGTTACTGTAAAAAATTATGGACGATTTCGGCACGGCTTATCCCTCTATTTCCCTGTCTGCCTTTATCCTCATCAGTTCTCATGTAGCATACACAGGGTGTTAGAAAAAGGTACGGCCAAACTTTCAGGAAACATTCTTCACACACAAATAAAGAAAAGATGTTATGTGGACATGTGTCCGGAAACGCTTAATTTCCATGTTAGAGCTCACTTTAGTTTCGTCAGTGTGTGCTGTACTTTCTCGATTCACCGCCAGCTGGCCCAATTGAAGGAAGGTAATGTTGACTTCGGTGCGACTCATTGCTCTACAGTACTAGCATCAAGCACATCAGTACTTAGCATCAACAGGTTAGTGTTCATCACGAACGTGGTTTTGCAGTCAGTGCAATGTTTACAAATGCGGAGTTGGCAGATGCCCATTTGATGTATGGATTAGCACGGGGCAATAGCCGTGGCGCGGTACGTTTGTATCGAGACAGATTTCCAGAACGGAGGTGTCCCGACAGGAAGAGGTTCGAAGCAATTGATCGGCGTCTTAGGGAGCACGGAACATTCCAGCCTATGACTCGCGACTGGGGAAGACCTAGAACGACGAGGACACCTGCAATGGACGAGGCAATTCTTCGTGCAGTTGACGATAACCCTAATGTCAGCGTCAGAGAAGTTGCTGCTGTACAAGGTAACGTTGACCACGTCACTGTATGGAGAAAGCTACGGGAGAACCAGTTGTTTCCGTACCATGTACAGCGTGTGCAGGCACTATCAGCAGCTGATTGGCCTCCACGGGTACACTTCTGAGAATGGTTAATCCAACAATGTGTCAATCCTCATTTCAGTGCAAATGTTCTCTTTACGGATGGGGCTTCATTACAACGTGACCAAATTATAAATTTTCACAATCAACATGTGTGGGGTGACGAGAATCCGCACACAATTGTGCAATCACGTCATCAACACAGATTTTCTGTGAACGTTTGGGCAGGCATTGTTGGTGATGTCTTGATTGGGCCCCATGTTCTTTCACCTACGCTCAATGGAGCACGTTATCCTGATTTTATACGGGATACTCTACCTGTGCTGCTAGAACATGTGCCTTTACAAGTACGACACAACATGTGGTTCATGCACGATGGAGCTCCTGCACATTTCAGTCGAAGTGTTCGTACGCTTCTCAACAACAGATTCGGTGACCGATGGATTGGTAGAGGCGGACCAATTCCATGGCCTCCACGCTCTCCTGACCTCAACCCTCTTGACTTTCATTTATGGGGGCATTTGAAAGCTCTTGTCTACGCAACCCCGGTACCAAATGTAGAGACTCTTCGTGCTCGTATTGTGGACGGCTGTGATACAATACGCCATTCTCCAGGGCTGCATCAGCGCATCAGGGATTCCATGCGACAGAGGGTGGATGCATGTATCCTCGCTAACTGAGGACATTTTGAACATTTCCTGTAACAAAGTGTCTGAAGTCCCGCTGGTACGTTCTGTTGTTGTGTGTTTCCATTCCATGATTAATGTGATTTGGAGAGAAGTAATAAAATGAGCTCTAACATGGAAAGTAAGCGTTTCCGGACACATGTCCACATAACATATTTTCTTTCTTTGTGTGCGAGGAATGTTTCCTGAAAGTTTGGCCGTATCTTTTTGTAACACCCTGTATACTACAGCCAACTTTCTCTTTTCTCTACCTCAGGCAATTAGCGAAACTTACTGTGCCTGACTATAACGGTACTTTACGCTATGATCTTTCTGTGTATCGTTTTTTTTTCGTTTCTGCAAGCTGCCTGTGGGCTTCAGCAACTGACTGAAGAAAGCTGTTCATCGCAGAGTTGGCTTGGTTTCGAGAAATAAAGGTAAATTCTGCTTGTTTTTAGTAATTTTGAACTAGAATGTGTTTGGAACATGCGGTAATATCTTAATATAGCCTACCCTAACGAATAAATGACTGTTTCCTCACAATAGCACGGGGAAATATTTTTTCGATGTAGCACTGAGTCTACACTCGACAACAACTTACAGTTTCATATTCACAAAGAACATTACAAGAGGAAGAAGAGAGTGAAGAAGAAGAAAATGAAGAATATGATGAAAAAATTACGCATTTCCAATGAAGAAACGCCCCAGAACACCAAACCCTGTGGCATCACCAATAGCAAGGACGTTGCATGCCATGCATCTACTTGAAACGATGATTAAAAGCCAGAAAAGTCGTTTCCGATGTGGTTTGCCTGGATGTAAGGGTTTCACAGTTGTACACTGCACTAAATGCAAAATACTCCTTTGTTTCACAGAAAAAAGGAACTATTTTTTGTAAGTTAATAAAAAATAGCACAATGGTCTATACAGGATGGTCCATTGATCGTGACCGGGCCAAATATCTCACGGAATAAGCGTCAAACGAAGAAACTACAAGGAACGAAACTTGTCTAGCTTGAATGGGGAAACCGGATGGTGCTATGGTTGACCCGCTAGATGGAGCTGCCATAGGTTCAAATGGTTCAAATGGCTCTGAGCACTATGCGACTTAACGTCTGAGGTCATCAGTCGCCTAGAACTTAGAACTAATTAAACCTAACTAACCTAAGGACATCACACACATCCATGCCCGAGGCAGGATTCGAACCTGCGACCGTAGCGGTCGCTCGGCTCCAGACTGTAGCGCCTAGAACCGCACGGCCACTCCGGCCGGCAGCTGCCATAGGTCAAACGGATATCAAATGCGTTCTTTAAATAGGAACACCCATTTTTTATTGCATATTCGCATGGTACGGGAAGAAATATGAATGTTTTAGTTGGACCACTTTTTCCACTTTGTGATATATGGTGCTGTAATAGCCACAAACATATGGCTCACAATTTTAGACGAACAGCTGGTAACAGGTAGGTTTTTTTAAATTAAAATACAGAACGTAGGTACGTTTGAACATTTTAATGCGGTTATTCCAATGTGATACATGTACCTTCATGAACTTATCATATCTGAGAACGCATGCTGTTAGAGCGTGATTGCCTGTAAATACCACATTAATGCAATAAATGCCCAAAACGATGTCCGTCAACCTCAGTGCATTTAGCAATACGTGTAGGGACATTCCTCTCAACAGTGAGTAGTTCGCCTTACGTAATGTTCGCACATGCATTGACAATGCGCTGACGCATGTTGTCAGGCGTTGTCGGTGGATCACGATAGCAAATATCCTTCAACTTTCCCCACAGAAAGAAATCCGGGGACGGCAGGTCCGGTGAACGTGCGGGCCATGATATGGTGCTTCGACGACCAATCCACCTGTCATCGATAAAATGGAGGCCAATTATCATTCCTCCCACAATGCCGCACCATACATTAACCCGCCAAGGTCGCTGATGTTCCACTTCTCGCAGCCATCGTGGATTTTCCGTTGCTCGATAGTGCATATTATGCCGGTTTCCGTTACCGCTGTTGGCGAATGACGCTTCATCGCTAAATAGAACGCGTGCAAAAAATCTGTCATCGTCACATAACTTCTCTTGTGCCTAGTGACAGAACTGTACTCGATGTTCAAAGTCGTCGCCATGCAATTCCTGCATCGATGTTGATGTAGCATTCTCAACACCGACGTTTTTGAGTTTCCCGATTCTCGCGCAATTTGTCTGCTACTGATGTGCGGATTAGCCGTGACAGCATCTAAAACACCTACTTGGGCATCATCATTTGTTGCAGGTCGTGGGTGACGTTTCACACGTGGCTGAACACTTACTGTTTCCTTAAATAACGTAACTATCCGGCGTACGGTCCGGACACTTGGATGATGTGGTGGTGGTGGTGGTTAGTGTTTAACGTCCCGTCGACAACGAGGTCATTAGAGACGGAGCGCAAGCTCGGGTTAGGAAAGGATTGGGAAGGAAATCGGCCGTGCCCTTTCAAAGGAACTATCCCGGCATTTGCCTGAAACGATTTAGGGAAATCACGGAAAACCTAAATCAGGATGGCCGGAGACGGGATTGAACCGTCGTCCTCCCGAATGCGAGTCCAGTGTTGGATGATGTCATCCAGGATACCGAGCAGCATACATAGCACACGCGCGTTGGGCATTTTGATCACAATAGCCATACATCAACAAGATATCGACCTTTTCCACAGTTGGTAAACGGTCCATTTTAACACGGGTAACGTATCAGGAAGGAAATACCGTCCGCACTGGCGGAATGTTACGTGATACCACGTACTTATACGTTTGTGACTATTACAGCGCCATATATCACAAAGCGAAAAAAATGGTCCAACTATAACATTCATATTTCCTTACGTACTACACGAATATGTAATAAAAATGGTGGTTTTAAAAAAACGCAGTTGATATCCGTTTGACCTATGGCATGGCCGTCTAGCGGGCCAACTATAGCGCCATCTGGTTTCCCCCTTCAAGCTAGACGAGTTTTGTTCTTTGTAGTCTTTTCGTTTGATGCTTGTTTCGTGAGACATTTGGCCCGGTAAATATCAATGGACCACCCTGTATACACTCCTGGAAATGGAAAAAAGAACACATTGACACCGGTGTGTCAGACCCACCATACTTGCTCCGGACACTGCGAGAGGGCTGTACAAGCAATGATCACACGCACGGCACAGCGGACACACCAGGAACCGCGGTGTTGGCCGTCGAATGGCGCTAGCTGCGCAGCATTTGTGCACCGCCGCCATCAGTGTCAGCCAGTTTGCCGTGGCATACGGAGCTCCATCGCAGTCTTTAACACTGGTAGCATGCCGCGACAGCGTGGACGTGAACCGTATGTGCAGTTGACGGACTTTGAGCGAGGGCGTATAATGGGCATGCGGGAGGCCGGGTGGACGTACCGCCGAATTGCTCAACACGTGGGGCGTGAGGTCTCCACAGTACATCGATGTTGTCGCCAGTGGTCGGCGGAAGGTGCACGTGCCCGTCGACCTGGGACCGGACCGCAGCGACGCACGGATGCACGCCAAGACCGTAGGATCCTACGCAGTGCCGTAGGGGACCGCACCGCCACTTCCCAGCAAATTAGGAACACTGTTGCTTCTGGGGTATCGGCGAGGACCATTCGCAACCGTCTCCATGAAGCTGGGCTACGGTCCCGCACACCGTTAGGCCGTCTTCCGCTCACGCCCCAACATCGTGCAGCCCGCCTCCAGTGGTGTCGTGACAGGCGTGAATGGAGGGACGAATGGAGACGTGTCGTCTTCAGCGATGAGAGTCGCTTCTGCCTTGGTGCCAATGATGGTCGTATGCGTGTTTGGCGCCGTGCAGGTGAGCGCCACAATCAGGACTGCATACGACCGAGGCACACAGGGCCAACACCCGGCATCATGGTGTGGGGAGCGATCTCCTACACTGGCCGTACACCACTGGTGATCGTCGAGGGGACACTGAATAGTGCACGGTACATCCAAACCGTCATCGAACCCATCGTTCTACCATTCCTAGACCGGCAAGGGAACTTGCTGTTCCAACAGGACAATGCACGTCCGCATGTATCCCGTGCCACCCAACGTGCTCTAGAAGGTGTAAGTCAACTACCCTGGCCAGCAAGATCTCCGGATCTGTCCCCCATTGAGCATGTTTGGGACTGGATGAAACGTCGTCTCACGCGGTCTGCACGTCCAGCACGAACGCTGGTCCAACTGAGGCGCCAGGTGGAAATGGCATGGCAAGCCGTTCCACAGGACTACATCCAGCATCTCTACGATCGTCTCCATGGGAGAATAGCAGCCTGCATTGCTGCGAAAGGTGGATATACACTGTACTAGTGCCGACATTGTGCATGCTCTGTTGCCTGTGTCTATGTGCCTGTGGTTCTGTCAGTGTGATCATGTGATGTATCTGACCCCAGGAATGTGTCAATAAAGTTTCCCCTTCCTGGGACAATGAATTCACGGTGTTCTTATTTCAATTTCCAGGAGTGTACACAGGGACTTGAAAAAGAAAGTTACGCATGTTCGACTGTGTTTGTGCAAAACGGGTGAAGCATTGTCAGAAGACAGTATATATTGAGTGGATGTCTTGTACCAATTCTGTTTCTGCTGCCATCCCTTAGCGGGAGCATCACATTGTGTGAGTGAAAAGGCACAACAACTGGAAACGCAATCCAAAATTGATGTACGCAGTACAGTACGTTTCCTGTGGGCAAAACGTCTAGATTTCACACAGATTCATCGTAAAATTCTGCAGTATATGGACCAAATGCAATCTCGCGTCCTGCCATGTTGAAAAGGTGCCAACAATTTGAAAAAGGCCGCAAAGATGAGGGTGATGCTGATCGTGAAGAAGGGCCATCGACATCCACATCTGCTAGAGACGACAATCTACATATATACTAGGCAAGCCACCGTACGGTGTGTGGCGGAGGGTGTGGCGGAGGGTACCCTGTACCACTAGTAGCCATTTCCTTTACTGTTCCACTCGCAATGAGAAGAAGGGAAAAACAACTGTCTATATGCCTCCGTATGAGCCCTAATTTCTCGTATCTTATATTCGTGCTCCTTAGCTGCAATATATTTTTGGCGGCAGTAGAATCACGTAGCAGCCAGTTTCAAATGCCAGTTCTTTAAATTTTCTCAATTGTGTTTCTCGAAAAGAAAGTCGCCTTCCCTCCAGGGATTTCCATTTGAGTTCCACCAGCATCTCCGTAACGCTTACGTGTTAGAAATAATTCCAAAGCCAAGATCGCTTAAATACTGTTTACTGAATGACCGGTTTTAACACACTAAACGTGGCATCATCGGATCCGAATGTAGCTTAACATTTAAAAACTATTTGGATATAACGATACATGAGGATGACCAGCTGAAATAAATCATTTTTGTCACAGAAATAAAAAATAAAACAAACAACTGCTCTCATGGTCATTCTGTTCCATCACATATGCAGTACTGGCCATTAAAATTGCTACACCAAGAAGAAATGCAGATGATAAACGGGTATTCATTGGACAAATACATTATACTATAACTGACATGTGATTACATTTTTACGCAATTTGGGTGCATAGATCCTGAGAAATCAGTATCCTGAACAACCACCTCTGGCCGTAATAACGGCCTTGATACGCCTGGACATTGAGTCAAACAGAGCTTGGATGGCGTGTACAGGTACAGCAGCCCATGCAGCTTCAACACGATACCACAGTTCATCAAGAGTAGTGACCGGCGTATTGTGACGAGCCAGTTGCTCGGCCACCATTGACCAGACGTTTTCAATTGGTGAGAGATCTGGAGAATGTGCTGGCCAGGGCAGCAGTCGAACATTTTCTGTATCCAGAAAGGCCCGTACAGGACCTGCAACATGCGGTCGTGCATTATCCAGCTGAAATGTAGGGTTTCACAGGGATCGAATGAAGGGTAGAGCCACGGGTCGTAACACATCTGAAATGTAACGTCCACTGTTCAAAGTGCCGTCAATGCGAACAAGATGTGACCGAGACTTGTAACCAATTGCGCCCCATACCATCACGCCGGGTGATACGCCAGAATGGCGATGATGAATACACGCTACCAATGTGCGTTCACTGCGATGTCGATAAACAAGGATGCGACCATCATGATGCTATAAACAGAACCTGGATTCATCCTAAATAATGACGTTTTGCCATTCGTGCACCCAGGTTCGTCGTTGAGTACTCCATCGCAGGCGCTCCTGTCTGTGATGCAGCGTCAAGGTTAACCGCAGCCATGGTATCCGAGCTGATAATCCATGCTGCTGCAAACGCCGTCGAGCCGTTCGTGCAGATGGTTGTTGTCTTGCAAACGTCCCCATCTGTTGACTCAGGGATCGAGACGTGGCTGCACGATCCGTTACAGCCATGCGGATAAGATGCCTGTCATCTCGACTGCTAGTGATACGAGGCCGTTGGGATGCAGCACGGCGTTCCGTATTACCCTCCTGAACCCACCGATTCCATATTCTGCTAACAGTCATTGGATCACGGCCAACGAGCGCAGCAATGTCGCGATACGATAAACCGCAATCGCGATAGGCTACAATTCGACCTTTACCAAAGTCGGAAACGTGATGGTACGCATTTCTTCTACCTTACACGAGGCAGCACAGCAACGTTTCACCAGGCAACGCCGGTCAACTGCTGTTTGTGTATGAGAAATCGGTTGGGAACTTTCCTCATGTCAGCACGTAGTAGGTGTCGCCTCCGGCGCCAACCTTGAGTGAATGCTCTGAAAAGCTAATCATTTGCATATCACAACATCGTCTTCCTGTCGGTTAAATTTCGTGTCTGTAGCACGTCATCTTCGTGGTGTAGCAATTTTAATAGCGAGTAGTTTATATCGTGCTGAAACGTGTGGAATATCTTTGATAATTGCTCTCTCTCCCTCCCTCTCTCTCTCTCTCTCTCTCTCTCTCTCTCTCTCTCTCTCCCTCCCCCTCCCCCGCCCCATTACTCTCTCCTTCCCACTCCCCCTGTGCACCTTAACTGTTCTTAATCCCTCCTTTTATGCACAGGCAGAAGAAAGCAGTGGAAACAGACGGAAATGTAAGAAATACTGGAAGATAGTTTACGGTGATTGTGGTATAGAGAGAACAAAGAAGACATTGGCAGTGTGATGGAAAGAGAGGGACACAGTGGCAGTGGACAGTGTCAGTGACGGAAGAGTGCTAGGAAAACGCTGAGGGAAGCAGTGGCAGCGGAAGAGCAATAAGGAGAAGCAGAAAGAGCAAGTTGGTGAGAGACAGTAATAATGAGAGAGACAGTCTTTGGCAACGACAACGAGGAAAAATGAGACAGTGACAGTGAAAAGTAAATATCCTCGGAGTAGTGAAGCAACTTAAATCACTTAATAAAAGCAAGTCTTCTGATCCAGACTGAATACCAATTAGGTGCCTTTCGGAGTATGCTGATGTATTAGCTCCATACTTAACAATCATATACAACCGTTCGCTCGACGAAAGATCCGTACCCAAAGACTGGAAAGTTGCACAGGTCACGCCAATATTCAAGAAAGGTAGTAGGAGTAATCCACTAAATTACAGGCCCATATCGCTAACGTCGATAGGCAGCAGGACTTTAGAACATATATTGTGTTCGAACACAATGAATTACCTCGAAGAAAACGGTCTATTGATACACAGTCAACAGGGGTTTAGAAAACATCGTTCATATGAAACACAACTAGCTCTTTATTCACATGAAGTGCTGAGTGCTATTGACAAGGGATTTCCGATCGATTCCGTATTTCTGGATTTCCGGAAGGCTTTTGACACTGTACCACACAAGCTGCTTGTAGTCAAACTGCGTGCTTATTTATGTGTGTGAAATCTTGTGGGACTTAACTGCTAAGGTCATCAGTTCCTAACCTTACACACTACTTAACCTAAATTATCCTAAGTACAAACACACACACCCATGCCCAAGGGAGGACTCGAACCTCCGCCGGGACCAGCCGCACAGTCTATGACTGCAGCGCCTTAGACCGCAAGGCTAATCCCGCGCGGCGTGCTTATTTATGGAATATCGTCTCAGCTATGTGATTGTATCTGTGATTTCCTGTCAGAGAGGTCACAGTTCTTTGTAATTGAGGGAAAGTCATCTAGTAAAACAGAAGTGATTTCTGGCGCTCCCCAAGGTAGTGTGTCACCAGAAGATCAAAACAAACTGCAAAACAATTTAGAAGAAATGTCAGAATGGTGCGAAAAGTGGCAGTTGACCTTAAATAACGAAAAGTGTGAGGTCATCCACATGAGTGCTAAAAGGAATTCGTTTAACTTCGGTTACACGATAAAAGCCATGAATTCAACTAAATACCTAGGTATTACAATTACGAACAATTTAAATTGGAAGGAACACATAGAAAATGTTGTGGGGGAGGCTAACCAAAGACTGCGTTTTATTGGCAGGACACTTAGAAAATGTAACAGACCTACTAAGGAGACTGCCTACACTACGCTTGTCCGTCGTGTTTTAGAATACTGTTGCGCGGTGTGGGGTCCTTACCAGATAGGAATGACGGAGTACATCGAAAAAGTTCAAAGAAAAGCAGCACGTTTTGTATTATCGCGACATATGGGAGAGAGTGTCACAGAAATGATACAGGATTTGGGCTGGAAATCATTAAAAGAAAGGCGTTTTTCGTTGCGACGGAATCTTCTCACGAAATTCCAATCACCAACTTTCTCCTCCGAATGCGAAAATATTTTGTTGACACCGACTTACATAGGGAGGAACGATCACCAAGATAAAATAAGGGAAATCAGAGCTCGTACGGAAAGATATAGGTGTTCATTCTCTCCGCGCTATACGAGATTGGCATAATAGAGAATTGTGAAGGTGATTCGATGAACCTCTGCCAGGCACTTATATGTGATGTGCAGAGTATCCCTATAGATGTAGATGTAGACAGCAGCAATGGGAAGGAAAGAGCAAGACAGACATGGTGAGATAAGACTTTAGTAGTAGGACAGAGCGAAGACTAGCTGTGAGGCTGGAGACAGTGAGAGTGAGACAGACAGAAAGAGATAATGACAATTAGTTGGGCCGATTGACTGAGTGAGAATGAGCAAGTGGGAATGGATGAGTAAGAGAAACGTACAGCGATGGAATAGTGGGTATTAGCGAGTTATAGTTAGGGAAGCTTATGAGTGAGAGGTCAACTTAAAAAGAGTGCAAATATGTTTCCATGCCAAAATTTATGGGCAAATTTTTGGAAGTGCTGAGGAAGGTAGACTGTGGTACCTGGTATCCCACTTTTCATTCAATGTCTTTTAAACAGAAGCATATGCACCGTTTTTTGTGCTCCATTAGGAGCACTTTGCTGACCACATACTATGTGTCCCAATATTTTAGTTACTCGAAACAATTTTTTAAGTTTAGTTGTAAGTAGGCTGTTTAGGTTTCTATGTTGGTAACGCCACGTAGCGCTCTGTATGAAAATCACTGACTGTGCTGTGTGCGGTCTGTGGCTGGTTGGCATTGTTGGAACATTCGCTATTGTAGTGTTGGGCAGTTGGATGTGAACAGCGCGCCGCGTTGCGCAGTTGGAGGTGAGCCGCCGGCAGTGGTGGATATGGGGACAGAGATGGCAGAGTTTTGAGAGCGGATGATCTGGACGTGTGTCCATCAGAGAGAGTAAATTTGTAAGACTGGATGTCATGAACTGATATATACCGGGTGATCAAAAGGTGAGTATAAATTTGAAAACTGAATAAATCACGGAATAACGTAGATAGAGAGGTACAAATTGATACACATGCTTGGAATGACATGGGGTTTCATTAGAACTAAAAAAATACAAACGTTCAAAAAATGTCCGACAGTTGGCGCGTCATCTGATCAGAATAGCAATAATTAGCATAACAAAGTAAGGCAACGCAAATATGATGTTCTTTACTGGAAATGCTCAATACGTCCACCATCATTCCTCAGCAATAGCTGTAGTCGAGGAATAATGTGAACAGCACTGTAAAGCATGTCCGGAGTTATGGTGAGGCATTGGCATCGGATGTTGTCTTTCAGCATCCCTAGAGATGTCGGTCGATCACGATACACTTGCGACTTCTACATCTATATCTACATCCATACTCCGCAAGCCACCTGACGGTGTGTGGCGGAGGGTACCCTGAGTACCTCTATCGGTTCTCCCTTCTATTCCAGTCTCGTATTGTTCGTGGAAAGAAGGATTGTCGGTATGCTTCTGTGTGGGCTCTAATCTCTCTGATTTTATCCTCATGGTCTCTTCGCGAGATATACGTAGGAGGGAGCAATATACTGCTTGACTCTTCGATGAAGGTATGTTCTCGAAACTTTAACAAAAGCCCGTACCGAGCTACTGAGCGTCTCTCCTGTAGAGTCTTCCACTGGACTTTATCATCTCCGTAATGCTTTCGCGATTACTAAATGATCCGGTAACGAAGCGCGCTGCTCTCCGTTGGATCTTCTCTATCTCTTCTATCAACCCTATCTGGTACGGATCCCACACTGCTGAGCAGTATTCAAGCAGTGGGCGAACAAGCGTACTGTAACCTACTTCCTTTGTTTTCGGATTGCATTTCCTTAGGATTCTTCCAATGAATCTCAGTCTGGCATCTGCTTTACCGACGACCAACTTTATATGATCATTCCATTTTAAATCACTCCTAAAGCGTACTCCCAGATAATTTATGGAATTAACTGCTTCCAGTTGCTGACCTGCTATTTTGTAGCTAAATGATAAGGGATCTATCTTTCTATGCATTCGCAGCACATTACACTTGTCTACATTGAGATTCAATTGGCATTCCCTGCACCATGCGTCAATTCGATGCAGATCCTCCTGCATTTCAGTACAATTTTCCATTGTTACAACCTCTCGATATACCACAGCATCATCTGCAAAAAGCCTCAGTGAACTTCCGATGTCATCCACCAGGTCATTTATGTATATTGTGAATAGCAACGGTCCTATGACACTCCCCTGCGGCACACCTGAAATCACTCTTACTTAGGAAGACTTCTCTCCATTGAGAATGACAT
Organism: Schistocerca serialis cubense; assembly: GCF_023864345.2. NCBI lineage: Eukaryota > Metazoa > Arthropoda > Insecta > Orthoptera > Acrididae > Schistocerca > Schistocerca serialis. Next base: position 259,156,684 of record NC_064638.1, on the reverse strand, counting down.
GCTGAGTTCTGTTATCTAGGAACTCCTCAATCCAATCACACAATTGGTCTGATAGTCCATCTGCTCTTATTTTTTTCAGTAAACGACTGTGAGGAACTGCATCGAACGCCTTGCGGAAGTCAAGAAACACGGCATCTACCTGTGAACCCGTGTCTATGGCCCTCTGAGTCTCGTGGACGAATAGCGCGAGCTGGGTTTCACACGACCGTCTTTTTCGAAACCCATGCTGTTTCCCACAGAGTAGATTTCTAGTCTCCAGAAAAGTCATTATACTCGAACATAATACGTGTTCCAAAATTCTATAACTGATCGACGTTAGAGATATACGTCTATTGTTCTGCACATCTGTTCGACGTCCCTTCTTGAAAACGGGGATGACCTGTGCCCTTTTCCAATGCTTTGGAACGCTACGCTCTTCTAGAGACCTACGGTACACCACTGCAAGAAGGGGGGCGAGTTCCTTCGCGAACTCTGTGTAAAATCGAACTGGTATCCCATCAGGTCCAGCGGCCTTTCCTCTTTTGAGCGATATTAATTGTTTCTCTATATCCCTCTGTCGTCTATTTAGATATCTACCATTTTGTCATCTGTGCGACAATCTAGAGGAGGAACTACAGTGCAGTCTTCCTCTGTGAAACAGCTTTGGAAAAAGACATTTAGTATTTCGGCCTTTAGTCTGTCATCCTCTGTTTCAGTACCATTTTGGTCACAGAGTGTCTGGACATTTTGTTTTGATCCACCTACCACTTTGACATAAGACCAAAATTTCTTAGGATTTTCTGCCAAGTCAGTACATAGAACTTTACTTTCGAATTCATTGAACGCCTCTCGCATAGCCCTCCTCACACTACATTTCGCTTCGCGTAATTTTTGTTTGTTCGCAAGGCTTTGGCTATGTTTATGTTTGCTGTGAAGTTCTCTTTGCTTCCGCAGCAGTTTTCTAACTCGGTTGTTGTACCACGGTGGCTATTTTCCATCTCTTACGATCTTGCTTGGCACATACTCATCTAACGCATATTGTACGATGGTTTTGAACTTTGTCCACTGATCCTCAACACTATCTGTACTTGAGACAAAACTTTTGTGTTGAGCCGTCAGGTACTCTGAAATCTGCTTTTTGTCACTTTTGCTAAACAGAAAAATCTTCCTACCTATTTTAATATTTCTATTTACGGCTGCAATCATCGATGCCGTAACCGCTTTATGATCGCTGATTCCCTGTTCTGCGTTAACTGTTTCAAATAGTTCGTTTCTGTTTGTCACCAGAAGGTCTAATATGTTATCGCCACGAGTCGGATCTCTGTTTAACTGCTCAAGGTAGTTTTCAGATAAAGCACTTAAAAAAATTTCTCTGGATTCTTTGTCCCTGCCACCCGTTATGAACGTTTGAGTCTCCCAGCCTATATCCGGCAAATTAAAATCTCCACTCAGAACTATAACATGGTGGGGAAATCTGCCCGAAATATTTTCCAAATTATCCTTCAGGTGCTCAGCCACAACATCTGCTGAACCAGGGGGCCTATAGAGACATCCAATTATCATGTCTGAGCCTGCTTTAACCGTGACCTTCACCCAAATCATTTCACATTTCGGATCTCCGTCAATTTCCTTCGATACTATTGCACTTCTTATCGCTATAAACACGCCTCCCCCTTCACTGTCCAGCCTGTCTCTGCGGTATACATTCCAATCTGAGTTTAGGATTTCATTACTGTTTACGTCTGGTTTCAGCCAACTTTTTGTCCCTAGTACTATATGGGCATTGTGACCGTTTATTAATGAGAGCAGTTCTGGGACCTTTCTATAGACGCTCCTGCAGTTTACTATTAGCACATTAATATTGTTATTCCCTGTTGCATTTTGCCTACTCCTACCTTGCCGCGTCTCAGGAGGCGTCTTGTCGGGCCTAGGGAGAGAATTCTCTACCCTAAAAAACCCCCATGTACACTCCACACGTACCCCGCTACCCTTGTAGCCGCTTCCGGCGTGTAGTGCACGCCTGACCTATTCAGGGGGACCCTACATTTCTCCACCCGATAGCGGAGGTCGAGAAATTTGCACCCCAGATCTCCGCAGAATCGTCTGAGCCTCTGGTTTAAGCCTTCCACTCGGCTCCAAATCAGAGGACCGCGATCGGTTCTGGGAACGATACTACGAATAGTTATCTTTGATTCCACCCCGCGAGCGAGGCTTTCCGCCTTCACCAATTCCACCAACCGCCTGTACGAACTGAGGATGACCTCAGAACCCAGACGGCAGGAGTCACTGGTGCCGACATGAGCAACAATTTGCAGTCGGGTGCACCCAGTGCTCTCTATCGCCGCCGATAGGGCCTCCTCCGCATCTCGGATGAGACCCCCCGGCAAGCAGACAGAGTGAACACTGGCCTTCTTCCCCGACCTTTCCGCTATTTCCCTAGGGGGCTCCCTCACCAGCCTAACGTTGGAGCCCCCAATAACTAATAAACCCCTCTCCCGTGTGCCTGCTCGGACCTTGCTGAAGGAGCAGCCACATGTCCACTCACAGTCAGAGCGGGCGATGCCACACGGCCAGCCTCCACATTTACCCTCCGCCTCGTGCGCCGCGAACGCCGCTGAACCCGCCACTCCCCTTAGGGAGAGGGTGGCCCAACCGCGCCCGGTACCCGCGAAGATGTCTCGACAGCGGGGACTGTGGGTGAAGCATGTAACACCTGGGGTGTACCTTGCGACGCACCAGACTCCCCACTGCCGCTACACTCCGAGGCAGCAGCCTGAAGACGGCTGACCGCGGCCATCAACACGTTCAGCTGTTCGCGAACAGTGGCCAGCTCCTCCTGCGTCCGTACACAGCAGTCACACAGCCTGTCCATCCTAAGGAATCAATTTACTGAAGGGAATTAATCAACTTTTAACTAGACTGCTAATTCACTAAAGGCAGCTGATTATTGACTTAACTCTGATTGCTAGCCACTTCTTGTAGAAAACAATGAAAATAGCACTACCTGTCTCTGGACTGTATTGAAAACAAACACTAGCACTACTGGCACTATGGTTGACTAAAGGGACTCTCTCTGACTGTATTCAAAACAAACACAAAATCTATGGAACACTATTACTAGCACTCGACAATTAAAGCTTCCTAAAAGGAAAAGCACACGGAAGAAGAAGTGACAAGTAAGAAAAATACAGTTAATACTTAAATTAAGGTAGCTCGCTGCGCAGCAGACGTGAATCAGACGGCGGTTAGGACGACACTGACACTACTGGCACTATGGCTGACTAAAGGGACTCTCTCTGACTATTCAAAACAAACACGAAATCTATGGAACACTATTAATAGCACTCGACAATTAAAGCTTCCTAAAAGCAAAAACACACGGAAGAAGAAGTGACAAGTAAGAAAAATACAGTTAATACTTAAATTAAGGTAGCTCGCTGCACAGCAGACGTGAAGCAGACGGCTGTTAGGACGACACGACTTCAGGTAACCCCAAAGCCAATAATCGCACGGACTGAGGTCTGGGGACCTGGGAGGCCAAGCGTGACGAAAGTGGCGGCTGAGCACACGATCATCACCAAATGACGCGCGCAAGAGATCTTTCACGCGTCTAGCAATATGGGGTGGTTTTTTTTGTTCTAATGGAACCCTATGTTATTCCAAGCATGTGTGTCAATTTTTACCTCTCTATCTACATTATTCCGTGGTTTATTCAGTTTTCAAATTTATCCTGACTTTTTGATCACCCGGTATATATTATGATTTTGAACACTATTAAAGTAAATATATTGTTTGTTCTCTACCAAAATCTGTCATTTGCTAACTATGCCTATCAGTAGTTAGTGACTTCAGTAGTTAGAATCTTTTATTTAGCTGGTAGTATAGGCGCTCGCTGTATTGCAATAGTTCGAGTAACGAAAATTTTTGTGAGGTAAGTGATTCATGAAAGGTACAGGTTATTGTTAGTCAGGGCCATTCTTTTGTATGGATTATTGAAAGTGAGATTGCGTTGCGCTAAAAATATTGTGTGTCAGTTTAGTGATGTTCAGAATAAGTAAAGAGAGAAATGTGTACGTTCAGTTTTGATCAGCTGTTTGAAAATCAAATAACGTAAGGGGTTTATCAGCACAATCATTCATAAATTTTTCTAACAAGGGAACCTCCCCATCGCACCCCCCTCAGATTTAGTTATAAGTTGGCACAGTGGATAGGCCTTGAAAAACTGAACACAGATCAATCGAAAAAACAGGAAGAAGTTGTAAGGAATTATGAAAAAATAAGCAAAATATACAAACTGAGTAGTCCTTGCGCAAGATATGCAACATCAAGGAGGGTGTGTGAGCGCAGGAGCGCCGTGGTCCCGTGGTTAGCGTGAGCAGCTCCAGGACGAGACGTCCTTGGTTCAAGTCTTCCCTCGAGTGAAAAGTTTAATTTTTTATTTTCAGACAATTATTATCATTGACCTTGTTATTGAAGTCGCAAACTATATTTGCTGGATTCATATTGCCCACGAAATACATCTCACGTATTTAATGCACTCCCGTCCAAAGTAGCGAACAGCCAACTGCCAGCCAGGGAGCCTCTCTAGCAGGAATTCTCTTCCGTGCGCTGTGGTCGACCGACGTCGTGTGTTTCTATGTTTGTTTAGGTGTAGCGTCCCTATACTACGGCGCAGTTACCTCGCATCGGACGGACAGATAATAATTGTCTGAAAATAAAAAAAATAAACTTTTCACTGGCTGCTCATTCTAACCACGGGATCACGACGATCCGGAGCTCACACTATCCATGTTGTTGCCTATCTTGCGCATGGACTACTCAGTTTGTATATTTTGCTTATTTTTTCATAGTTCCACACATCCTCTTCCTGTTTTCTCGATTGATCTGTGTTCAGTTTTTCAAGGGCTATCCAGTGTGCCAACTTATAACTAAATCTGAGGGGGGAGCGATGGAGAGGTTTCCTTGTAAGGGGAGGTTTCATAGTATTTAGTCTCTTTTGCCACGCTTTGGTGACAAGCATAAACTTTTAATTCACAAAATCTTATCTGAGGACTGAGGAGGTTACTCGAACATCCGCCTGTGTACGCTTATGGAGAATACCGAGAAGCTCGACTGCAGTTTCAGCATACCTACATAATTCAAGCCAGACGTCTCCAACGTAGTGTTCCTCAGTGCCCCAGAAACGCTTCCGGTATACGCAGACACGGAGACGGCGCGCGCCATCTTCAGGCCCAATCTCAGCAGGACCGCCGAGGCTGGTAATGACCTGGCGGACAGGTGAGGAGAAACACGGCCGGCGCAGACGCCTGCACCGGCGACGACGCGCGACCCGGCGACCTCTGGCGGCGCGCTAACGAGCCACCCGCTGCAGCCGGGGCCGCTAGGCTGAGCTAGGCGCTCGCCTCGGCCGCGGCGCCGGCAGCCCGCACGGTAGCCGCCCGCCTGCTAATTGCCGACTTGATTTGCTCCGGCCGCCTGCGTAATGACGCGCGCGCGGCCTTAAATCGACGTCGCCGCGCCTGGGCGGGGCGCCGCGCGCCGCTTTCCCACACGCGAGACGCCTCGGCGCCGGATCGCCTACACGTGTCGCGCCGTATCTCAACCCCTCCACGTAACGAGAGCCCGCCGCCGGCCTACGTCGCGGAGCCTCGCCGCTAACTGATCCCGCCTTTTTCCCGCTGCCCTGGTGTCGTCCTTCGCGATTTCAGAGCTGGGGTCGTAACTCGGACAGACGGACGCAGACCCCTTGAGGGACGGCCCGACCGACGTATAAACCTGTCCCGCGTCGCGAACTGCGGCCGCAGCAGCGTTAATGAAACGATCTGATTACATCCGCCGGTCGCCGCATGGGTGGAGCCGCCACCGCTGGAGCCTCGCAGTAGCAGCCCAATATATCAGGGGCGCCCCGCGTCGCGTACCCTCCCCCCCACCACAGAACATGCCGCGCTATCTGCGCGCCGAGTGCTTCAATCGGGACACGCGGTGCGAGCTTAATTATGGTCCCGCTGCGTCGTTTAGTGTCGCTGCAGCAGAGGAAAACTGTACGCTCCTTCACGATTGCTGCCAGAGACAGCTGCACAAACTTTGCAGGAATGGCTGGGAGCAGGGAGAACAGCTGTGTAGGTGAGCACATGCAGTGTTCGCCGTATCGTATGAAACGCATAGGCACAATCACATGCAAAAAAAATGGCTCTGAGCACTATGGGACTTAACATCTATGGTCATCAGTCCCCTACAACTTAGAACTACTTAAACCTAAATAACCTAAGGACATCACACAACACCCAGTCATCACGAGGCAGAGAAAATCCCTGACCCCGCCTGGAATCGAACCCGGGCGTGGGAAGCGAGAACGCTACCGCACGACCACGACCTGCGGACCAATCACATCCACTTCACCATCTATAGTCGTCACTTCTGGGCATTACAGAGTGGTTTTACTAATTGGGGATATTGTAAGACTTCCATGACTAAGGAACTTTTTGCTAGCGCACTCGAGCAGATGTAATTTCGATGGATTGCTCACGTACTGCCTGCGATATGTAAGCTATAAGAGAATCTCAGACCAGAGAGCAGTGTTGTATGCAGTAAGAGCAGTGTCAGTAGCAGTAGAAGTAAGACATAGCTTGCAGTCTGGTGTATGGAGTTGGCTGGGCCGGTGTGGAGCGATGGCGGTGCCTGAGCGATGTAGTATAAGGTAAAAGCCGCCTCGCGCGTATGTACAATTGTTATATCAAGTCCGATGTAAATGTTTTAAAAAAATTTCTTAATAATACTCTTTTTTATAAAAATTAACTTTTGACAATCATTCATCTCAATTTTAAAAAATGGTTCGAATGGCTCTGAGCACTATGGGACTTAACTGCTATCAGTCCCCTAGACATTAGAACTACTTAAACCTAACTAACTTAAGGACATCACACACATCCATGCCCGAGGCAGGATTCGAACCTGCGACCGTAGCGGCCTCGCGGTTCTAGACTGAAGCGCCTAGAACCTCTCGGCCACTCCGGCCGGCCATCTCAATTTAAAGAATTTACTAATTTCTCCAATCCATGGTCATCCCGATTATTCTAAAGAAAAATCAGTTGTTTCTGTTTATACATGACAAATGCATCGGCCAGCATGCGCTGGGCTGTGCCAGAAAAATTTCTTATACGCGCAGATATATATGCGTTATCCGGCGACTTTATTGAGGTAAGAATTTTCAATTTATTCAGACTTACTTTTCAGGGCCATGACGCTGCACTGCTGAGGTCCAAATTTACCAGTTTAGATTCACAGTCAGTTAATTATTGAAAGGTTATAGGTAAGCCACAATTTTATTGAGAGGTTAGTCACATTTTATTATTCCAAGGTTACGGAAGTAAACTGTTGGTAGGTTACGCTGAAAGTGAATTATATAATTATATTTTTTTCCGTTGGGAGGTTACGCTGAATGTGAATCCTATATAGATTTATTTTTTTACTCTTGGGAGGTTACGCTAAATCTGAATGATATATTATATCTTTTATCTGTTGGGAGGTTACAATATACTGCAAGAGGATAAACAATGTCATATCGACATATAGCCGAGACTGGATTTCAAGGGACACACATCCGCTTCAAGGCGGAGATAATGGATCTTTCACATTATGGATTCCAATGGTTGAAAGTACACTTGAGTAAACACCAGGCAACTGGTAATGTTCTGTCCATATTAGTGTTCAGCACAAGAGGGCAGTGAGATGGAGCACCGTCATGTAGTAGCCACCCTACCCGTTGTACGACCAAAGGCACTTCTTCCAGCAGTGGAGGCAGCATCAAATGGTTCAAAGGCTCTAAGCACTAGGGGACTTAACATCTGAGGTGATCGGTCCCCTAGAATTAGAACTACGTAAACCTAACTAACCTAAGAACATCACACACAGCCATGCCCGAAGCAGGATTCGAACCTGCGACCGTAGCAGCAGCGCGGTTCCGGACTGCAGTGCCTAGAACCGCTCGGTCACAGCGGCCGGCGGAGGCTACATCACCCACAGGAAGTGTAGATACACCTCGTCTGCGGCATCTAAATTTATATTATACTCCGCAAGCCACCTAATGGTGAGTGGCGGAGAGTACTTTCTGTACCGCTAACTGAACCCTCCCAACCTGTTCCACTAGCAAATAGTGCATGATAAGAATGATTGTCGGTAATCTTCTGTATTGGCTCTAATTTCTCGAATTTTCTCCTCATGGTCATTACACGAGACGTACGTACGGGAAGTAATATCTTGTCTGACTCTTTCCGGAAAGTGCTCTCTCGAAATTTCAATAGTAAATCTCTCCATGACGCACAACGCCTCTCTTGTAACGTCTGGCAATGGAGATTGTTGAGCATCTCTGTAGCGCTCTCGTGCCGACTAAACGATCCCGTGACGAAGCTTGCCACACTTCGTTGGATCTTCTCTATTTCTTCTATGTCCCACCTGTAGGGATCCCAGGTAGATGAACAATACTCAAGAATGGGTCGAAAATGCGCCTGATAAGCCACTTCTTTCGTGGATGAGTCACATTTCCTTAAGATTCTTCTTATAAATTTGAGTGCGGCATCTGCTTTTCCCACTATTTGTTTTATGTCGCCATTCCACTTGGTCGCTCCGGAAGATATTTTACGGCAGATACTGTTTCCAGCGGTTTGTCATCAATAGTGTTGCTATACAGTAGCGGATTTCTTTTCCTGTGTATGCGCAATATGTTACATTTATTTACGCTCAGGGTGACCCGACACAGCCTGCAACATCCATCAATTCTCTGCAGGACATTCTGTAAATCGTTACTATCTTCTGTCGTTGCTAATTTGTTATGGACAACCGTATCACCTGCGAACTGCCATAGAGAGCATCCGACGCTTTCTACTGGATCATGTATACATATTATAAACAGTAACGGTCCTATCACACTTCATTGGGGTGCACCATAAATTAGCATTATATCTGTCGATTTTGTCCCATTAAGAGTGATGTGTTGAGACCTGTCAGCAAGGAAGTCTTGAATCCAGTCGCAAATCTGCTCCGATAAGCTCGTATTTTTTTCGCTAAACGGCAATGTGGGACGGTGTCAAACGCCTCCCTGAAGTCAAGGAACACGGAATCAACCTGAACGCTATTGTCTGCGGCACTGTGGTTCTCATGGAGGAACAGAACGAGCTGAATTTCGCAGGATCTCTGTTTGCGGAATTCATGTTGATTTTTATTAAGAAATTTTCCTTCTCCAAGAACGTCATAATTCTTGAGCATGAAGCAAGTAATTCTACAACAGATTGGCGTCAACGATATAGGTCTATAATTTTGTGCATCTGTCCTACGGCCCTTCTTAAAAACGGGAATGACCTGCGCTTTCTTCCAGTCGCTGGTTCTTTCGTTGCTCAAGCAATCTACGATAAATTACTGCTAAAAGGCGAGCGAGTTCTTTCGCATGATCTTTGTAGTACCTTATAGATATTTCATCTGGTCCTGACGCCTTTCCACTACTAAGCGACTGTAGTTGTTTTTCTGTTCCGCGATCGGTTGAGAGGTTCAATTGGCTCTGACCACTATGGGACTGAACTGCTGAGGTCATCAGTCACCTAGAACTTAGAACTACTTAAACCTAACTAACCTAAGGACATCACACACATCCATGCCCGAGGCAGGATTCGAACCTGCGACCATAGCGGTCGCGCGTTTCCAGACTATAGCGCCTAGAATCGCTCGGCCATTCCGGCCGGCAAGACCGGTTGAGAGGAGGGACCGTGTTACGATCTTCCACGATGAAACAATTTTTGAAGACCTAATTCAGTATTTCTGCCTTCTCTCTATCATCTTCCGAAACGGAACGAAGAAATAGATAATTTTGACCCTCTTACTGATTTTACATACGACCTAAACCTCTCATTGCTTTCCTTACGCTCATTTTAACTTAGTTCTGCTTTTGTTTTTCAGCTGGAATTTTACTTCTCTTGAATTTCAGGTGAAGTTCCCGTTGTTTAACTAGCAGTTTTCTAACAACGCTGTTATACCATGATGGGCCTTTCCCATGTTACTCGGAACACATTGGCCTAGGGCAATTTTTGGAATTGGTTTTCCACATCTTCGTCCTCATCACCGAATATTTGACGCTGACAGCTCAAGTACTCTGAAATTTGTATCCTGTCAGTCTTGCTAAGCATAAATATCTTCCAATCTTTCTTAACATTCTTTGTCAGACCCGTTGTCATACATGCTATCCCAGCCTTATGATCACTGGTACCTAACTCTGCGTTAACTGATTCGATGAGTTCAGACCTGTATGTTGCCAGGAGGTCTAATATGATACCCCTACGGGTTGGTTCTCTAACTAGCTGCTCAAAGTAATTTTCGGACAGGACATCCAGAACAATGTGACACGAATCCCTGTCTCTGGCACCAGTTTTGATAGTACGACACTCACAACCTGTACCTGGCAAGTTGAAGTGACCCCCCATTACAACGGCATGATCAGGAAAATTACTAACGATATTCTGCAAGTTCTATCTGAAGTGCTCTACCACTAGAGCTTCTGAACCAGGCGGTCTATAAAAGCGTTCGATTATCATTTTCGACCAATCTCTAATGCTTAACTTCACCCAGATTAATTCACAATCGGCATCCATGATAACCTCGCTAGTTTTTATCGAATTCTTTACCGCAATAAACACGCCGCCACCACCGAAAACTAACCTATCCTTACGATAAATATGCCAATCTGAACTTAGGAGCCGGCCGGTGTGGCCGTGCGGTTCTAGGCGCTTCAGTCTGGAACCGCGTGACCGCTACGATAGCAGGTTCGAATCCTGCCTCGGGGATGGATGTGTGTTATGTCCTTAGGTTAGTTAGGTTTAAGTAGTTCTAAGTTCTAGGGGACTGATGACCACAGATGTTAAGTCCAATAGTGCTCAGAGCCATTTGAACCATTTTTGAACTTAGGATTTACCGTCCGGTTTCAACCAACTTTTTGTTCTTAATACTATGTGTGCTTTACAACCTTCAGTAAGCGATAATAATTCTGGGGCCTTCCCTTGGATGCTCCTGAAGTTTACTGAAATCATATTAACCTTTTCAACCTCCGACGTGCAACGACGAACGTTCCCTGAGGACATTGTGGCTAATTTATCAGGCAAATTGTCTTTGTCTTTGATACCAAGTAGGGGGGGAGAAGGTTCTGTAAAATAAAAAAGCCTCATGTGCACGCCACACGTACTCCGCTACCCTAGTAGCCGCTTCCTGTGGGTAGTGGACGCTTGACCTATTAAGGGGAACCAAAAAGAAAATGGCTCTGAGCAGTATGGGACTTAACAAATGGTTCAAATGGCTCTGAGCACTATGGGACTTAACATCTATGGTCGTCAGTCCCCTAGAACTTAGAACTACTTAAACCTAACTAACCTAAGGACATCACACAACACCCAGTCACCATGAGGCAGAGAAACGCCCTGACTCCGCCGGGAATCGAACCCGGGAACCCGGGCGCGGGAAGCGAGAACGCTACCGCACGAGCACGAGCTGCGGACTGGGACTTAACATCTGAGGTCATTAGTCCCATAGAACTTAGAACTCCTTAAACCTAACTAACCTAAGGACATCACACACATGCATGCCCGAGGCAGGATTCGAACCTGCGACCGTAGCGTTCGCCCAGCTCCAGCCTGATGCGCCTAGAACCGCTCGGCCACACTGACCGGCTACTAAGGGGAACCTTGCAATTCTGTACCGGATAGCGTAGATCGAGAAATTCACAACCGATACCGTCGCAGAGTCGTTTAACCCTCTGTTTTGCACTTTTCACTCTACTCCAAACCAGAGTACCGAGATCAACACTAGTTGTTGTTGTTGTGGTCTTCAGTCCTGAGACTGGTTTGATGCAGCTCTCCATGCTACTCTATCCTGTGCAAGCTTTTTCATCTCCCAGTACCTACTGCAACCTACATCCTTCTGAATCTGCTTAGTGTATTCATCTCTTGGTCTCCCTCTACGATTTTTACCCTCCACGCTGCCCTCCAATGCTAAATTTGTGAACCCTTGATGCCTCAAAACATGTCCTAACAACCGATCCCTTCTTCTAGTCAAGTTGTGCCACAAACTTCTCTTCTCCCCAATCCTATTCAATACCTCCTCATTAGTTACGTGATCTACCCACCTTATCTTCAGCATTCTTCTGTAGCACCACATTTCGAAAGCTTCTATTCTCTTCTTGTCCAAACTGGTTATCGTCCATGTTTCACTTCCATACATGGCTACACTCCATACAAATACTTTCAGAAACGACTTCCTGACACTTAAATCTATACTCGATGTTAACAAATTTCTCTTCTTCAGAAACGATTTCCTTGCCATTGCCAGTCTACATTTTATATCCTCTCTACTTCGACCATCATTTTACTCCCCAAATAGCAAAACTCCTTTACTACTTTAAGTGTCTCATTTCCTAATCTAATCCCCTCAGCATCACCCGATTTAATTTGACTACATTCCCTTATCCTCGTTTTGCTTTTGTTGATGTTCATCTTATATCCTCCTTTCAAGACACTGTCCATTCCGTTCAACTGCTCTTCCAAGTCCTTTGCTGTCTCTGACAGAATTACAATGTCATCGGCGAACCTCAAAGTTTTTACTTCTTCTCCATGAATTTTAATACCTACTCCGAATTTTTCTTTTGTTTCCTTTACTGCTTGCTCAATATACAGATTGAATGACATCGGGAGAGGCTACAACCCTGTCTCACTCCTTTCCCAACCACTGCTTCCCTTTCATGCCCCTCGACTCTTATAACTGCCATCTGGTTTCTGTACAAATTGTAAATAGCCTTTCGCTCCCTGTATTCTACCCCTGCCACCTTCAGAATTTGAAAGAGAGTATTCCAGTTAACGTTGTCAAAAGCTTTCTCTAAGTCTACAAATGCTAGAAACGTAGGTTTGCCTTTTCTTAATCTTTCTTCTAAGATAAGTCGTAAGGTTAGTATTGCCTCACGTGTTCTCTCATTTCTACGGAATCCAAACTGATCTTCCCCGAGGTCCGCTTCTACCAGTTTTTCCATTCGTCTGTAAAGAATTCGCGTTAGTATTTTGCAGCTGTGACTTATTAAGCTGATAGTTCGGTAATTTTCACATCTGTCAACACCTACTTTCTTTGGGATTGGAATTATTATATTCTTCTTGAAGTCTGAGCGTATTTCGCCTGTCTCATACATCTTGCTCACCAGATGGTAGAGTTTTGTCATGACTGGCTCTCCCAAGGCCATCAGTAGTTCTAATGGAATGTTGTCTACTCCCGAGGCCTTGTTTCGACTCAGGTCTTTCAGTGCTCTGTCAAACTCTTCACGCAGTATCTTATCTCCCATTTCATCTTCATCTACATCCTCTTCCATTTCCATAATATTGTCCTCAAGTACATCGCCCTTGTATAAACCCTCTATATACTCCTTCCACCTTTCTGCCTTCCCTTCTTTGCTTAGAACTGGGTTGCCATCTGAGCTCTTGATATTCATACAAGTGGTTCTCTTCTCTCCAAAGGTCTCTTTAATTTTCCTGTAGGCAGTATCTATCTTACTCCTAGTGAGACAAGCCTCTACATCCTTACATTTGTCCTCTAGCCATCCCTGCTTAGCCATTTTGCACTTCCTGTCAATCTCATTTTTGAGACGTTTGTATTCCTTTTTGCCTGCTTCATTTACTGCATTTTTATATTTTCTCCTTTCATTAATTAAATTCAATATTTCTTCTGTTACCCAAGGATTTCTATTAGCCCTCATATTTTTACCTACTTGATCCTCTGCTGCCTTCACTACTTCATCCCTCAGAGCTACCCATTCTTTTTCTACTGTATTTCTTTCCCCCATTCCTGTCAATTGTTCCCTTATGCTCTCCCTGAAACTCTGTACAACCTCTGGTTCTTTCAGTTTATCCAGGTCCCATCTCCTTAACTTCCCGCCTTTTTGCAGTTTCTTCAGTTTCAATCTGCAGCTCATAACCAATAGATTGTGGTCAGAATCCACATCTGCCCCTGGAAATGTCTTACAATTTAAAACCTGGTTCCTAAATCTCTGTCTTACCATTATGTAATCTATCTGATACCTTTTAGTATCTCCAGGATTCTTCCCTGTATACAACCTTCTTTCATGATTCTTGAACCAAGTGTTAGCTATGATTAAGTTATGCTCTGTGCAAAATTCTACAAGGCGGCTTCCTCTTTCATTTCTTCCCCCCAATCCATATTCACCTACTATGTTTCCTTCTCTCCCTTTTCCTACTGACGAATTCCAACACTAGTAAGATGGTACAAAAAGACACCTCAGCCTGCACCCCGCGTGCGATACTAATTGCCCTCATCAGATCAACCATCCGCCGAAAAGAGCCGAGGATGCCCTCAGAACCCAAGCGGAAGGCGTAATTCGTGCCGACGTGTGCCACTACATGCAGCCGGTTGTACTAATTGCGCTCGGTAGCTGCCGGCGGGGCCTGCTCCACATCACGGACGAGAGTCCCCGGCAAATATACCGAGTGCACGCTGCCATTCTTCCGACGTACCTGCTATTACCCTGAGCGGCTCCACCACCTGCCTAACATTGGAGCTCCCAATGACAAGCATACCCACAATCTGCACTTTTCCGGACTGGGCAGGAAAATCGTCCGCTGGCCCAACAGCACTTCAGGGTTGAAACACGTATGTAACGCAGCAGCGATGGCGAGGCATTGTAGCATCTGTGACCAGAGAGTATGCGCTTGACCGCGCGAGTGTTGCGAGCGGTTCTCAGTGAGTAGTAGTCTTTGCGAGTTAGTTGTCGCTATGCAGAGTAGCAGTCAGTCAGTCGTTGCGAGTCTGTCAGTCAGTCGTTGCGAGTCTGTAGCTCTGTCTAGTTGAGAGCAGTACTCAGTCTGTAGTCGTCATGCAGAGCGGTCGGTCAGTAGTAGCAGCCCAGTGCGGTTGTGTGATGTAGGCGGTCGGCAACAATGGTCAAGATGAGGAATAAGGTATACTGTTAATTAATATAATCATTAGATAATGAAAAATTTTATTTATTGTAATTATTCTCCAACAAGTCTCCCAATAATAATTTTTTTATTTCAAAAGCATTTTCTCAAAAATTTAATTTTTTATTGAACTCAAGACTTCGTTGCACTTCCCATTTCATTCCACTTCTTTTGAAGAAAAATTCCACTAAAATCACAAAAAAAGAGAATATTATTATTTGCAATGCAGTTCCTCCAAGCGGTGCGCAACAACAAGAGCAGATATGTGACATCCATTTATTCTGAGGTAAGACTTTAATTCTGATTGTTTTACACAGGGCCAAAGACCGATATTTCGGTTTAATTGAATTTTCTTGTCACTGAATGGACTTTAATTTTTTGAAGGATTTATAATTGAGTCAGATTGCGAATTTCACATTTGTTGCCATTGTCAGTACATTTGATTGTGGGCAGGTTACGCATAGAGCCATGTCCATCAGCATTTCTAATTAGTATCGTCATTTTCTTTCAAAATTTTGTGGGGAGGTTACACTTGGCGACACCCAGTCCAGGATCGTATTTCGTTGAGAGTCTTTTGAGCGACAGTCAGATATCTGCTCTTATTTGCTTAGATAATTAGGATTTGGCGCAACGCTTTTAATAATATTGTGACTTTCTTTCTACAGGTCAACGGCAATTTGCTGCTTTGTTGTATTTGTGTGTTGCTTTTGCATTTGTGCTTATTGTTTTGTGAATATTTGTGACTGTTGCAAAAATGCCGCGAAAGACTGTGAATAGTGTATCGCGAGGTATTTTGAATGAAATTACCGACTTAAACAGCGTGACCGATAGTAATTATGACACGCAGTGTGATGATGACAATCCTGCGTCCACTAACAATCAGTGCATTATAACCACTAGTGATGACGTTTATATTAATGATGAACAAGCGAACTCAATTGTCTCGTCTGTTAATTTGACGACAATTGATGACGCGGGACGCTCTATTGTAATGAGCGCTGCCCAGCTTAACACACCCGATTTGGAAAATTCAAGTAACATACAAACAAATTTTTCGAATGAAAATGGTCAGTGTAGTGAAAGTACGACGGATTTATTTAATTCCGAAATAACGTCTGACAATGTACATCCGACTGACAAACCTTTTTGTAAATCTCAGAATAACCAAATGGTTACAGTAAGCGAGAGAGTTCCAGATCCACCACTAAACAGCACAGAGAGTATAAACGCTAACTTTGGCTTTGAACAAATTATGGTAAGATTGCTACAACAACAGAGTGAAAATTTCAAACAGTTTAATGAAAGATTTAATAAAATCGATGAAAATTTCAAACAACAGAACGAAAAACTTGACAATAATGATGAAAATTTCAAACAACTTAGGGAACAGAACAGGCAGCTTAGTGAACAAATTAGAGACGTTGCCGCGCAGTGCCATGACACTAAGGAACAGTTGCGCGTGGAAATTGAGGCGTGTTCACAAAAAAACAGCGAAGAAATTAAATCTGTTGCGCAAGAATTAAGAGAAATGCAAACAGTCGCAACAGAAACACTCAGAGACGAAATTAGCGGAGTCGCTAAACAATGCTATGAAAAAGCTACACAATTACGGGACGAGTTCAAAGCTATGACGGTAGAACTTTCGCGCACAGTGGACGCGAAGATAGACGCGAAATTCGAACAGCAGAACACTCAGATTAACGAGCGCTTTAATCAGCACATACAGAACAGTGATACGCGTTTCCGCAGATTTATTCAAGATCAAAACAAAGTAAAACGACAAGTCATGGAAACAATCACTGCACAAAGACAAGAGGACAAACGTAAAATGTTTGCGAAAGCGAAGACGTATGTAGATAATAATATTACTACAGTGTCCGGCAAAATTAATACCTTAGAACAATTGAACGCGGAATTACGGGATGAAATTTCTGATCTTAAAGCAAAAACGGATACACACACAGTAAATATTCAAACAGTGACAGATAGATTCGAACAACTAGATCTAACACAGGATTGCGATGTCATCAAAGCTGATGTTAAAAAACTGAGCGAAACTACGCGCAAGTTGCAAAAACAGATTAATGCGTCTGATTCTAAAACCGATGATCAGGTTAAAATACTGACTGAAAAATGTGATGAATTGGCCAGTCGTATTGATGTTATCGAAAATACTAATGACAATAAATCAGACGATACTGCACCGGTTTCTTTTATCCAAACACCTGAATTTCAAAATTTACAGCAGACAATTAGTGAAATCGATTCATCTAACAACACGTTACGTCGGAAGTTATCAAATTTACAACAAGAAGTAACAGAGATGAAAAACATGTCAGTTAATAACATACCACAACAGACGCCACTTTATGAACATGTGTCAGACTCACGCAGCGCGTATAATTTGGGTAATCTACAGAGAGTACGGGACTTAGATTCCGATCAACCGCAGTTCAATAGATTCTCTTACGATCCTGAACCTGTTTCATTACACAGAGATGATAATTTCGACTATAAACATTTTCTGTCAGTAAGAAAGTTCAAAATATTTAAAAACGATAGAACGCAGATTCACCCACTGGATTGGATTCAACAGTTTAGCTTTGCTCTTCCACCGACTTGGCCTGTAACACATAAACTTGAATTTATTTGCAGTTTTTTGGAAGGCGAACCGGCAACTCGTATGAGACCGATCGCGAGACAGTGTTACTCGGTAGAGGAATTTCAGAATGCTTTTCTGTCAGCGTACTGGTCGAAGACGACACAGCGCGGAATTAAAGATCAACTAATTAGTTTGCCAAACTATGAAAACTCAAATTTTCCCAGTGTAACGCAATTTTTTGAGCACATGGTACAACAAAACCAGTACCTAAGTGAACCGTACAGTGAATCCGCACTTATACAACTATGCATCTCTAAATTACCACGGTCATTACGAGTGTCACTTCTAACGGGCCAGCAAAAAGAAAACATTTCAGCATTTAGAGATCTTTTACAGCTCTTGGAAGTACAGCAATCCGATTATTCTTTTGTAAACAAAAACTTTTCGAGTAACAACCAAGGTCAACAACAGTACTACAATTATGATCAGGGACGTAATTCCAATCGGAAAGATAACAGACGTTTTAGGAACGACAACTACCAAAACTTTAATAACAGACAAAACTCTAATTATCAATACCGTCAAAATTTTCAGCAACAGGAACAACACTTTAGTAACAATAGAGGTGTTTCACAACAACAACATCAAAACCAGCCGGTTAACATACCTAACCAACAATGGAATACACAAGGTCAACCAGGCTTTAATGTTTCGCCGCGTGGACGTATAGCCCCTGGTCCAACAAATAGTAACGTACGTCAGCAAGGAAACAACTACGTACAAAGAAGACAGTATTTCAATTCCTATCGTAATGCACCGTATAGGAATGACTATTACGACAGACGTAAAAATAATGAGGACAATTTTCAGCGAACATCTAACAACAGTCGGTCATACCAACAGCAAAATCATACGCAAGAACATATTGTCATGAATGAACCCGATAGTAGGTACCATCCAGAGCGTAATACGCCTGGAAGAAGTAATAGAACAGTTCAAATAGTCGAAATGCCACAGAATCCTCCTAATAATAATAACACGTCAGATAGAATCTGACTAGATAATGTACAGGACGCATCTTGCAATAATACAAGCACTACCTTAGACACGCAAAGTGTTGTTCACGAAAATGTAATTACTTTTGACGACATCAGAGACACTCTTTTACAGGAAAGGCCAGTTATTCAGAAAACCATTTCACATCCTGTTATCGAAATTAAAATTGGTTCATCGAAATTTTCAGCAGTAATTGATTCCGGATCACCAATATCAGTAATAAATGAGGAGACTTTTAATGAGTGCAACAAAGAGAATACTTATCCGACGTTACCTTTAGGCAAAACAAAAGTGAAAGGAGCAGTATCGAGTAAAGGTGTAGACGTTAAATTACAGACGCATTTATCATTTTGTATTGGAGGTCATACTTTTCACTCTAATTTTTGGATTGTGCCTTTATTGACAACAGACGTTATTTTAGGTACGAATTTTCTGGTACAACACGACGCAGTTATTGATTTTCAGAATTCTTATTTAATGTTAAAGGATGAAAGTGTACAACTTGCTTTAGAATTTCAGCACTCTTTATCTACGGAAGAACAAACAATTAACCGCACAGAGGTCATTTCCGCAACACGTAACATAGACTGTAATCCCACATTGTTCACGGATACGTACGTACACAAATATAATACTCCAGATGAAGTTGACTACGACGTAATGCAAATGATTTCCGATAAGGTTAAAGAGAGCAGTGCAAGTACAGACGACGAACGAACGCAATTACACAAAATTCTTTTACAGCAAGCTCCAGTTTTCGACAACATTCCTGGTACTATGTCCGGCTTTATGTATGAATTTCAAGTCAAACCGCACGACACATTTAAAGCAAAGCATTATCCTATTCCATACATTCACAGAGAACAGGTTAAACAAGAATTGCAGGATATGCTTGATCAGGGAATTATTGAACCAGCAGTTAGTCCGTACATAAACCCGCTACATATTGTTAAGAAAAAAGATGGCTCACTTCGCCTTGTACTTGATTCACGTCACATTAATGACATTATTATTAACGAAACAGATCGACCACAGACACTAGAGGAACTTTTACAGAAATTTCATGGTACAGCTATTTATTCTACACTAGATTTGAAATCGGGATTTTGGCAAATTCAACTTCATCCGAACTGCAGAAAATATACAGCTTTTCTCTGTTTCGGCGACTGTTATCAATTTTGCAAACTACCGTTCGGCTTAACTATTTCTTCTGCAGCTTTTATTCGCGGTTTGAACACTATACTTCCGACAAAACTTAAAGACAGAATCACGACGTATGTAGACGACATTCTTATAGCAGAAGCTAATTGGTCTGAACACAATCTGGTTCTTGAACAACTGTTACAAACTTTCCATGCACAAGGACTTACAGTTAACCTCAGTAAATCGCATTTTGGCAAAACTTCTATAAAATTTCTTGGACACGTAATTTCAGCAGAAGGCATTGCACCTGATCCGGAAAAACTTCAAGCTCTACGTGACATCAGTGTTCCTACGACGAAGAAGCAATTACGCAGTTTTTTGGGCTTAATTAACTTTTTTCGTAAATTTATTCACCATTCTGCTTTAGACACGCCTAGACTATGCCAATTAACGGGTAAAAACACTAATTGGTCTTGGGATAAGCAAGCACATTTTGAATTCATGAACCTGAAACATGCTCTGTTGAATGCTCCACTGTTATCGCACCCAGATCTTACTAGAAATTTTTCCATTGCCACCGACAGTTCTAACACCGCTTTAGGCGTACATATTTTCCAGGAAATTGAAGAAGATGGTTCAATAGTAATCAAAAACATCGCATTTGCAAGTCGCATTTTGTCACCTGCTGAACGAAATTATTCTGTTACAGAACTTGAAACATTATGTGTTGTATGGGCTTTCACGAGATTTAGGCATTTTCTTTATGGCAGACACACCACCGTTTACACTGACCATAGAGCCATACAATTTTTGCTTTCAGCCAAATTCACTCACGATAGATTAAGTAGATGGAAACTATATTTGCAAGAATTTAATTTTACGATTGTTCACATTCCCGGCACACAAAATGTTATAGCAGACGCACTATCGCGTTCTCTCGGCAACAATCAGCAAGACGTAGCAACCAACTTCTGTAAAGCAAATTTCAGTGTCATGTACATTCAGCAAGTCGCATTTGAAAATTTTATTTCATCTTCATTACAGGACATAGCACAAGAGCAAAATAAAGACAATGTGTGGAAAGAAATTAAACAGCTTTGGCAAGATAAGAATAATGTTACGATTAGAAACCACTACACTGTACGCAATGACATTCTGTTTCGCCGCTCTCATCCTGACAGCAACAATTGGTTATTATGCATTCCTGACGAACTGGTTAACAAACTAATTTGGTACACTCATTTAAGTTACGCACATTACGGAGCAAGAAAATGTTTTCTTATACTGAGACAGAACTGTTATTTTACCAACATGGAAAAACGTATACGACGAGTTTTAGCGTCTTGTAAAATTTGCCAGAAAGCTAAATCAGACACCACTTCACATATTCCTCCTTTATATCCCATTATACCTGTGAAATTAAGACACATGGCCGCAGTAGATATTTTTGGTCCGATTCCGAGAACTAACAGAGGTTTTTGCTACATTTTTGTCGCTGTTGAGCTCACTTCAAAATTTGTTACTTTCACTCCGTTACGCAAAGCTACTGCTAAAACTGTTTCGAAAGCATTTGTAAAACATTTTCTATCTCATGTAGGGCATGTGATGAGAGTAATTTCTGACAATGGATCTCAATTTCGTAGTACCGTATGGACACGCATGTTACGAGCCAGAAACATTTCTCCGATCTATATATCCAAGTACCACGCTTCTTCGAACCCTTGTGAAAGATTAATGAAGGAAATTGGTAAGCTGTGCAGAATATACTGCCACAAAAGACATATTGATTGGGATACACACATACTCTCATTCCAAGATGTAATTAATTCCATTCCAAATGAATCCACTATGCTATCTCCGACTGTTATACTGAAAAACGTTGAACCACCGAACAAAATTAAAGAATTAATAGAATTCCCCAAAAATCGTCGCCTACGACACCACGAAATAATTGACATTGCGCTGAACAACATCAAACGTGCCGCAGAGCGCCGGAGAAGACAGCAAAAACAGGTTTGTACACGCCGCGACTTTCACGTTGGACAGAAGATATTAGTACGTACACACTATTTATCCAGCAAATTAAAAGGTAAGTGCAGTAAATTTGAACTTCTATACGCAGGTCCGTATCGGATTCGCAGTATCCCTCACCCCAATGTTGTACACGTCGAAACTTTGAGAACCAGAAAATCGAAAGGCAATCACCATATCTCAAACATTAAACCGTTTATTGAGTGAAACCACTGTATGATTCAACACACTATGATGCCATTTACTAATGCAATTAATTCACCTGACTACTTATTGATGATTATCGTATTTTTTTCTTGGCAAGTGCCCGGCAAGGTAAGGTTAGCAGGTCGCTCTTCTTGTCGTTACACATCAGACCGTGCATATTTTTCCAGATGAATTTACACATTTACGACTATTTCTGCAATTATATTTATGTGACTACTTATTGATGATTATCGTATTTTTTTTCTTGGCAAGTGCCCGGCAAGGTAAGGTTAGCAGGTCGCTTTTCTTGTCGTCACACATCAGACCATGCATATTTTTCCATTTTTTTGTGTATATGACTGTACTCCAGTTTTGTTTGTATGCACTATGAAATAGTTAAGATATAACACACACCAGTCGACTTTGACAATTTTTTTTTGCCTTATGACATCTCAACATCGTGACTGTTTCACATTTTTTTTGCTACTGCATTGTATTATTCTGTGTACATTTTTTCGCATCCGAACACTGTCAATGTCTTGGACATATTACGTTTTCTGTCATGTTATGCTGTATGGTTAATTGTGTCACCATAAACCAGTCATTATTTAGTGGGTATAGGATTTAAATGCAAGACATTAATCTTTGTTCATCAATTTCAGAAAGGAATGATGATTCTAAGAAATAAATTTAACATAAATGGGAATTTCACCTACGGAATAAACGAAAGGAGATGCAATAACTTTATGAGGAAGAGTAAATGGATCAGGATTAACAAGCATTAACAAGACTATACTGTACTCATCACAGAATAGCAGTCTTAACTAATTTTTTCTTTCAGATTACAAGGTGATTGATGCAGGCTGTCAGACTGAACTACACATCTTAGTTTTAGTGATGAAATATGCTAGAGATAAGGAATAGTTATGTAATGAGTAATGAAGTGATTTTTTGCAGATGATAGTGAATACTGATGAATAATGACGAAGGATATGGTATTATGAATAATGAAGTTTTTCTTTACAGGTGGTGATAATAATGAAGTTATGATAATATGGATAATGAAGTGATGGATAATGAAGTTTTTTTCTTTACAGATGAGGATAATGTTGAAGTTATGTATTTATGCTACGTAGTTATTTAAGTATTTGTTGCAGTTTGCTTTGACAGCAGGTGTTACATTGCATAGTAGGATGACTGAAAGTTTTGGAAAGGACAGCTATGGAACACATTTTATACACATTTCACTACTTGTTAATTCGAAGTTCACTACTTTTCAGCATAGTGTGCGTTTCTTCTTTCAGGTCAATAATCCGTTTTTGTATTTTTTTTCCAGGAGAAGTTTTTCATGACACTTACTAAACCTGTTACTTATTATACCTGTTCTAGTACTTGCATTTTTATTTATTTTTTACCCATTTGTGTTTATCATTTATAAATGTGATCACATATACTGCCTTGTTACATAATCTTGCTACAGCTGACTCATGACGAATGACGTTACCTATCCTCATTTGCAGCAATAGGTCAAAAGCAAAAAAGTATTATGCCTCAGCAATTAATTATCGATCCCAACGCAATGCATTGCTACCAAAAAAATGTATTACCAGTCCCACATAATGTCACTAGTTTATGATAATTCTGAATAATACTGATCAACTCTGAATAGCATGTCACTCGAGTAATGACCTCTTAATGAGACTATATTCAAAATAATGCTTTGTCACTAGCTAATAACTGCCACTGTTTATTGTAATGCCTGTGATTACTAATGATTTGACTGTAATTAACTGATTTTTAATAATGACTTTGTAATGATCTGAATAATACTGAATGATGAACTATGTTTTATTCTATTCAATACTTGATGGCCACTGAGTGCCAATAATTAATGTCACTCCACGAATTGTTATTAATTATGCCATTGATTAGCTCTTGTTTCCAATGTTGATACTTTGTAATTTGAAATGAATGTGACTGTTTCATAATGCTGTGTAATTAGGAAAAGACTAATGATTCTTAATAGATTGGAATGACACATAATTAATTAACTATGGTACTGTTTAATAATGCTTTGTAATTAATTAAGGCTACAAATGATTAATTAACTGTAATTAGACAAATGATTAATTAACGACAAATGATTAATTAACTGTAATTATACAAATGATTAATTAACTGTAATTAGACAAATGATTAATTAATGACAAATGATTAATTAACTGTAATTAGGAGAAGGTTAATGATTCTTAATTATACTCTGTAACTGAAAAGAATGCGATTATTTCATAATATTTTGTAACCAGGAAAAGAAGGCTACTGATTCTATGTAAAACAATTAATGAACATTTTTCTGTAATACTACATACTTGGTACAGAAATGTTCAATAACTGGGCTATGAATGCCACGAACTATCAATGAAGACTGTAATTGTCAATATTATGTGACTTGATGTCCTTCACCTCATAAGCTGACTACCCTGAATTACTGCAATGTCCATTTGTCCTGTTTATCCCAGTGATCATGGAGCACTATATTTGGTTTTGCACTAATTCTACGTTGGTGTGCCTTGTAAGAGTGTGGTGTTGACACGACATGCTGTCCACCACCATGAGCGATGAAGACATTATTATGGTCCCACTGTTTGGTGTACCTAATGTACTGCCAAAATGAAAACATGGAACATTACTACGACAGTTCAGTGTCTTGGCTACACTGATAAATTCTGATGGGAAAAGAACTTCAAGTTGTGTCACTTGGTGTTGTACTACTGTGGAAAGATATGGACTTTCAGAGCAGCTGTGTGCAATCTAAAGTGCTACAACCATGATGCAATCCTTCCCTTTCCTATCCTGATTCTTGTCACATAAAGAAAAAATTTTTTTGGTAACATCATTTATGTTCATAGGTTATACATTTTTCGATTCGCTAAACTCCAGTGTGAGTACACTTATGTCACTGGTCGACATGATGTTTGCCATTATGTTTATTTGTTGTGAAAATACTAAAGACATTTTTCAGTGCATGTGCACTTTGGACATGAATTTTTTTTTTGCCATTATGTTTATTTGTTGTGAAAATGCTAAAGACATTTTTCAGTGCATGTACACTTGTCAACATAATATTTTTTGCCAGTCTGTTTATTTGTTCTGAATATGCTAAAGAATTTTTTCAGTGCCTGTGCACTTTGTTATCTGTCAAATAATTTGTATATACTTTTCTGATTTGCTACTATGTTTTGTACTCACATTTTGTCTTTGTCTGATATATTTTGTACTTAGTGCGTATGCACAACATTTACTTTATGTACTACATCTAATTATTCTTGCCAGTCTGTTTATTTGTTCTGCATATGCTAAAGAATTTTTTCAGTGCCTGTGCACTTTATCTGTCAAAAAGTTTGTATATACTTTTTTCTGATTTGCTACTATGTTTAGTATTCACATTTTGTTCTTGTCTGATATATTTTGTACTTAGTGCGTGTGCACAACATTTAAATATTCTGTAAGTTGTAGGATTTTGTTAATTAAAGAAAAATTTTGCCGCGCTTGGCAAGTCCAAATGACTCACCATCGCTGCCAAATTTTTGCCCCCCGAGTGGAGGGTTATGAAACACGTATGTAACGCAGCAGCGATGGCGAGGCATTGTAGCATCTGTGACCAGAGAGTATGCGCTTGACCGCGCGAGTGTTGCGAGCGGTTCTCAGTGAGTAGTAGTCTTTGCGAGTTAGTTGTCGCTATGCAGAGTAGCAGTCAGTCAGTCGTTGCGAGTCTGTCAGTCAGTCGTTGCGAGTCTGTAGCTCTGTCTTGTTGAGAGCAGTACTCAGTCTGTAGTCGTCATGCAGAGCGGTCGGTCAGTAGTAGCAGCCCAGTGCGGTTGTGTGATGTAGGCGGTCGGCAACAATGGTCAAGATGAGGAATAAGGTATACTGTTAATTAATATAATCATTAGATAATGAAAAATTTTATTTATTGTAATTATTCTCCAACAAGTCTCCCAATAATAATTTTTTTATTTCAAAAGCATTTTCTCAAAAATTTAATTTTTTATTGAACTCAAGACTTCGTTGCACTTCCCATTTCATTCCACTTCTTTTGAAGAAAAATTCCACTAAAATCACAAAAAAAGAGAATATTATTATTTGCAATGCAGTTCCTCCAAGCGGTGCGCAACAACAAGAGCAGATATGTGACATCCATTTATTCTGAGGTAAGACTTTAATTCTGATTGTTTTACACAGGGCCAAAGACCGATATTTCGGTTTAATTGAATTTTCTTGTCACTGAATGGACTTTAATTTTTTGAAGGATTTATAATTGAGTCAGATTGCGAATTTCACATTTGTTGCCATTGTCAGTACATTTGATTGTGGGCAGGTTACGCATAGAGCCATGTCCATCAGCATTTCTAATTAGTATCGTCATTTTCTTTTAAAATTTTTGTGGGGAGGTTACACTTGGCTCCCATTTCTATTAAGTATTGCTATATTTTCTTTAGAAAATACGGTGGGAAGGTTACAGGGTGCAAACTGTGCGACCACAGTGACCCTGTCGAAATCAAACACTGTAAGGTTTGGAAGGCTTCTGCTGTGTCAAAGAAAGGAGGCGATTGTATGGTCGACTCTGAAACGAAAGGTAGTTCTTGGCTAGCTCGTCACACTCCTGACAAGAAATAGCAGTGAATTGGTGGAAATGCATACAAGCACGCACAAACGCACAAACGCACGCACGTACGCACTCGCACGCGCGCGCGCGCTCACACACACACACACACACACACACACACACACACACACACACACACACACACACACACACACCAAAGAAAATAATGAAACGTAGCACTCCACAGAATACTGGAAAAAATATTTTGAGTCAGAAAAGTACAGATCGTTGATCTTTTTGCTCGATGACGCATCTGATGTGATCTCTTTTTCTTGTGTACACTAGTGTCCATCTGCACACAGACTGACTATGCACAAGATGTAACAGTACTTAAGATGGGAAATTCCCGCGATTTCAGCCTACGGTCCAGATGACTTACACTTGTTTGCAGAATTGGAGTAGTACCTGCATAGAAAGACGTAAACATCTACGTTGAGGTTCAGAAAGTAATGATAAAGGACTGAGAAAAGAGTCGGAACGCTTCTGCAAAAAAGAACGTCTTCTGACTTCAGAGTGTGCACACGCCAGTGGCGATAACGTGGAAAGATATCCAAAAATATATTCGACTGAGAACATATCAAGTTAATACGTAACTATGGTGATGCAATGTTCGTTTTTCGTACGTACTTTAACTTTTCAGACAATCCTCTTAATCTTTAGTACCGTTGTTACTGTGGTAAAGCAAAATAAGTAGCACTGAAAAAAGAAAAATCTTAAATATTAAAAGCAACAACATGAAAACTACAGCAAGCGTCTCAAAGAAATCGCATTGTTGACGCAGCCAGCGTAAAGGGGCTTGTCCTCATTTTGCTAAGTCGAATGTTCAGTGCGGTATCCAGGCAATATTTTCAACTTTGAGGTTGCTATGACGAACAGACATCATGAATTTAAGATTCATGATTTCCTGAAATACTCATGAATACATTTTTAAATCCTCGTTTATTTTCTACTGCTTGATATAAATTCGGTTCCTCCACGTGAAGGCATATCTGGAAAGACATGACGCAACGTGAAATTCCGTCGTAAATGACGATTGTGCCATTGATTTTCAAGCAGGACCTTCAGGCCGACCAGGTTTTGTCACAGTTAAGAGGGAGTATTTTTGTCTCACAAAGTCCATACATCGAGTTCTTTATTCCTTCTGTTGTCACGCGGGAACGTTATAAGGAAGGTAAAATGTTTAGGAATGGCAACCGGAACGGATTGTTCTGCCGCTTTCGAGCATAGAGATGCAATGCCCTCAGCATAGTTAATCGGCGTAACTCTTATTACTGCCTGCAGATGGTGACTTGTTTCTGACGTTACTCCAGCGTTTGAAATTCTCTGCAGCGTCCGCAATGGGACGTGGAAGTATCTCGTAACTGAAGATGAGCAACACCTCCCCCTCTCCCCACCTCTCTCTCTCAACACACACAAAAACACACAAAAACGCACGCACACACACACACACACACACACACACACACACACACACACACACACGCACGCTCCTCTACCTTCACTTCGCGTACCTGAAGCGCATACAAAGATGTATGAACACACTTTCGTACAGTTTCGTAACGGCAGCAAGTAACAAAGTTTGTGAAATATCTTGCGCTTTAACCTTTGTTAGTGTGAACATATTACTTATCACTTGGTCTGTTGTCTCTTAAATTTTTCCTTAGAATAATCGCTGATAAAAACAGGGCCTTTGAGCTTTACCTCTGACAAAATACTAAAACGGCAGAATTCATGATGTGGTGCCAGTTCCTGTTCTAGTTTCACCAGAAATATTCTATTCCTGTGATGAACACTATTTGTCTTAGGCGGTTAACATACTTGTTGTGTAACCAAACTCTCAAGATGTATCAGGACATTAACAACAAACTTTGAAGCCGGCCGGAGTGGCCGTGCGGTTCTAGGCGCTGCAGTCTGGAACCGAGCGACCGCTACGGTCGCAGGTTCGAATCCTGCCTCGGGCATGGATGTATGTGATGTCCTTAGGTTAGTTAGGTTTAATTAGTTCTACGTTCTAGGCGACAGATGATCTCTGAATTTAAGTCGCATAGTGCTCAGAGCCATTTGAACCAAACTTTGAAAAAGAGGAACTCACGCAAACACCATCATTTTTAGGGCTCTGTACCTCAATCGGTAAAAACGGAAATCTTATTGCGTCACTTTGTTGTCTGTCTGTCTGCCTCTTCGACTGTTAAGCTGTTCAAAACCCCTTTTCGCAGGAGCGGGTAGACGTAACAAGCTAAAATTTAAGTTACATATTAAGCTCTACGGTCCCTCGGCGATGTAAAAAAGTGAAGCTTCTAAATCAATGTAATCAAAAGATACGGCCATTTATGCCACTTTTTGATACGCGCTAACTCAGTTATCAAAACATATAGGGTTCTTTCCGTTGGCCTAGAATCATGAAGTTTGGCAAGAAGCAACTTTTCGCTGTACAAGTTAAGGAAATAACACTAAAACAGTGAATTTGTTCTCATATCACACGAAAATAAACTTCTCATTTGTTATCTGACAGTCAGTCTGTCCGTCCGTATATAAAACTCCTTTTTCTCAGGAACGGGTGGACGTATCAAGTTGAAATTAACTCGGCGGTGTAATAAATGCAAGCTTCTGAGTCAATGAAATGAAAAGATACGGTAATTTATTTCACATACTTTGACACTCGGAAACTAACAGATCAAAACTTATAAGGTACTTCCCGTGGATCTAGGATCATGAAATTCGTCTGGAAGCGAGGTTCTCACAGTACAAAGGAAAAAATCCGAAAATTGTTACTTTGGAATTATATCAGGGAAAAAATAGTTATTTGCTATCGGACTTCAAACTTGAAATTAAAACATTCTAGAAAGTCTTGGAATCTGTGGGAATGATATCTTGCCAGTATTAGTGTCGATAATAGCCAAAAATCATCGAATGGATGAACCGTCTATATTGGTTCAAATGGCTCTAAGCACTATGGGACTTAACATCTGAGGTCATCAGTCCCCTAGACTTAGAACTACTTAAACCTAACTAACCTAAGGCCATCACACACGTCCATGTCCAAGGCAGGATTCGAACCTGCGACCGTGGCAGCAGCGTGCTTCCGGACTGAAGCGCCCAGAACCGCTCGGCCACAGCAGTCGGCAACTGTCTATATACGTCATTAATTTTTTACGGAACGCTCAGTGAGCGAATCCTACTCGTACCTGGCCAATTTTTTTTTTTTTAAGGGGTAGATCGTCTTTAAAGCAGTTGCTTATTAGTCATGTGATTAAATTACGAGCTTTGCTCAAAGTATGCAATGTATCATAGACAACTTGTAGTTATTGCTTACATATGAATTTCTGGATGCAGGACGGATTACAAATTGTTTGGGGCTCAATGACACAACTGCGTATTCCATTGAGGAGAGAGGTAATGGAAAAGGCGTATGCGGTACTTACAACGGCTGGGTTCCTAACAGGAAACTCTAACACCACAGTACGTCTGAAAGAGTGAGTCTCGATCCCGAACATGTTGGCGGTGGAAAGGGTGATATGAGCAGACCAGGTTTCGAGGATTTTGTAAAAGAGACGTTTAGCATTGCACCTTCACCCAACAGCTCAGTCTGACGTGCTAATAAAAATTAAATAGAAGTAGCTAAAATGGAAAAACGGTCTGGCGAACAACAACGACGACGACGACGACAACACAGACACACAGAAAGAAAATCAGGAGCAAGCACTCTCCAAGATTAAGAAAATTAAGGAAGTGCTAAAAAAATTTTGTTAACTTTGAAACAGAATAACAGGCAATTTTAACAGTGCGTCGGTGGTTATAGAAAACAGTACGAGAGCCACAGCAGAGATACGACTGTTATGAGTTTTAAAAACTTCGGCCTCAGGCTGTATACCCTTCATGGATCTCACTTCCGTTGGAACTTTGTACTTCTCAATTTACCTAAACACATGTCTGGCCTGTAATTACCTAAAATCGTCAGAAAGAGAGCGATGTCTATATCAACGCAAAAAAACCGTAATCGACTATGAAAGTTTAAAAAATTACAACGATCGACAGAAGGGGTTTATTGTTCTTTACATCAAGAAGCATTTTGTGCTAAATTTATAAGCATACAGTACGTGAAGAAACTAGTGGGATGAATGGTAAAATTTCTGAAGTGGAACGCATACTTCCGCTCTCAGTTGCAACAGTTTTCGATGTAACTGGACAAGGATATGGAGCCTTTGTATAGTATTCCGAACTACGATGGTTGAGTTAAGGGGCATTTTTGGAAAAAGTTTTCTATTTAAAACGTGTTATTGTTGAATTTATGAACGAAAAATGAGCAGGTGTAAAAACTAGAACATCCAGCATGGCTTGCATCCCTCGCATTTGAAGTGGATTTGACTGGTGGTGGTGGTGGTGTGTTGGGGCCTATGGGCGCTCAACATCGAGGTCATCAGCGCCCCGACACACATTAAAAGGAACGCCCACTGCCCACTGTAAGACATTGCAAGTTGACAAACAACTTATTTCTGATTAGATGGGGATGCATCTAAAAAGAAAACCGCATTGTGAAAGAGAGAAATTCTGACAAGTGCGTAAGTTCGTAGCGTTTTTCCAAAAGTTAAACAGAGACTTTAGTTATCAGTAATATAGGGTTATTCTAAATGATGGACCCATTTTCAAAAATTCGTATGTATTCAGGCACAAATCCAAATCGAAGAAGCTTTATACCAATGAAAAGAGGAAGTTTCAAAGTTTTTCGCTGGTGGCGGCGGGCGGGCGGTGATGGTTTCAGAAGCGGCCGATAGAGTTCGCCCGGCAATAGCGCCGTCAGTTGTGAGTGAGATGGCGACTGTGGAGCATAAGGTTTTCTGCGTTCTTGAATTCGCGAAATTGTAGTGCAGCAGGCATTTCGTGCCATATTTGGTATTCAACCACCAACTCGCAAAAGCATTAGCTGTTGGTTTAAACAATTTAAACAGACTGAGAGTGTGTGCACAGGAAAAAGCACAGGCTGACCGCGCGTTTCAGAGGATGATGTCCGATGGATTCAAAAGAGTTTTGTGCGCAGTCCCAGTAAGTCTACCAATAGAGCCAGCCGAGAACCTGTAATACCTAACCAACTGTATGGGAAGTTCTGAGACGGCATTTTCTGTACAAGCCCTACTGATTACAACTGGTGCAGGTTTTCAAGTTCAAGGACAAAGAGAAGCGTCTCGCATTTTGTGGTTATGTGCTAGCAAAGATGGGGGATGACGCATTTCTGCAGCGTGTAATTTTTAGCGATGAAGTGACGTTCCACCTTAGTGGAAAATTCAACAAACACAATGTTCGCATATCGGGTTTGGAAAATCCACATCGACCATTGCAACACGAAAGAGACTCACCAAAGATCAACGTGTTCTGTGCCACATCCAGTACAAATGTTAATGAACCTTGTTTCTTTGTGGAAAGAAATGTAACGGGAATCACGTACCTGGACCTGTTGGAACAATGGCTGTCCCCTCAAGTTATGGAGGACTACCAGGACTACATTTTCCAACAGGATGGAGCTCCGCCCTATTGCCATCGTGGTGTACGAGGCTTTTTAAATGACTCCCTTCCTCAGCGCTGGATCGGTCGCAGGGGGCATGAGGACCTGGCTCTGGACTTCTGGCCACGGAGATATCCTGATCTCACACCCTGCGACTATTTCTTATGGAGTTATGTGAAGGAAGCTGTTTACGTCCCGACCCTACCACCCACTCTGAATGATCTGCAAAACCGGATCACTGCTACAGTACCAGAAGGTACGCTTGCGCGTATGTGGGACGAGTTTGGTGTCGCGTTGATGTCTGACGTGCAGCCAACGGTGGCCACATTGAATATTTATAACATTTATCACATTTACAATTATTAAATAAGTATTAAAAACTAATTAATTAGAAATTATTACAAATTATTAAATTTATTAAATTGATGTCAAACATTATGAAAAAAACTTTGAAACTTCTTCTTTTCATTTTAGATTTGTGCTCGAATGAATACGAAGTTTTGAAAATGGGTCCATCATTTAAAATAAGCCTGTATATCCTCCTTCACTACTTACAACATCCTGCCAACGACTGTAGAAATCACGTAGTTTTGAGGTGAAGAACTCGGAACGCATTTTCATCTTGAAAAGAAGTTCCTTGAAGGAAAAGGTGAACATTTGAAAGCGCAAGATCAGGTGAATAAGGTGGGTGCCGAATGACTTCCAAGCCCAACTCCTGTAGAGTGCTTTTTGTCCGTCTAACTGAATGCGGGAGGGCGTTGTAGTGGAGTAACATCACTTTACGCAGCCTTGGATTGCGTCTGCAAGACGTCTCAGTTGCTGACAGTAACTGTCAGTAGAGCTGGTTACACCTCGAGGAAGCAGTTCGGAGTACACCACACTGTCGCTGTTCCACCAGATGCGTAACACTATTTTGTGGGTGTGCACAGGTCTTTGTACAGGGAGTTGCGGCTTTGTTTTGGCTGAGCCATTCTTTTCTTTTGCTTATGTTAGCATAAATACACCATTTCTCGTCACCAGTAACGATACAGGTTCGTGTTGTTCATGAGCCAATTGAAGATGAACAAGCAGAGATGAACATACGTCACCCGCTGATATTTGTGATTTTGGCTTAAGAGCATGCAGTACCGATACAGTCGATTTTTGAACTTACCCCACTGCATGCAACGTCGCATGTAGGTGGAACGATCAAGTTCATCACATTTGATAGTTCTCGAGTACACCAACGTGGATCAGTGGGGATTAATGCGTTGAAACGATCTTCATCAAACCCCGAACTTCTTCCTGAATGCGGAGAATCACTAATGTCGAAACAGCCCTCCTTAAAACGAGAAAACCATTTTCCTATCGTGCTCTGTGCAGTGGCATTATCTCCATATACGGCGCAAATATTTCTGGCTGCCACCACTGCTGTCACCCCTACACCAAACTCAAATGGAACAGCTCTCCTTTTTCTAGCGTCCTGTCCGCCTGCTTAGCTGGGTGGTAATGTGTTCGCCTCCCATGTAAGCGGGCCCGCGTTCGATTCCCGGTGGGGTTGGAGATTTTCCCCGCTCGGGAACTGGGTGTTGAGTTGTCCTCATCATCATTTCATCCTCATCACCGGCGCGAAAGTCACCCAATGTGGCGTCGACTGAAGTAAGACTTGCACTTGGCTGCCGAACTTCCCGGCCAACGATGCCATACGCTCATTTCATTTTTCTTGCGTCCACAGCTCCACTCACTATCTCCAAATGAGAAAATGACAAAATGTAAACTCAAATAGCAACATTGACTTACAAATAAAAAATGTTAATCGGCAGCTCATCCCACAGCAACTGGAATACCAACATGCAAAACAAAAACGCTATGAACTTATGCACCAAACTAATGTATATGTTTTCTGTTTTCGAGAACATACGCTTTTTCAGTTGAAAGTGCTCCTGCCCATGTGTAGTGGAACTAACTGATCTGTAGTGTAATTCCTGTTTAAAAGACAAGTTCCTTTACGTTAAATCTGTGTGGGAGGACTACGTTGTTTTACTATCGAGGAATTTTCTTGTCACCTTAATAAGGTTGCAAACGTGATAAAATATTTCGATCAACGTTTGTGTCTGGAAGGCTCTTTCTGAACATGGAACTACATATATCACGATTATATGGCAGCCGGAATACGAAAATCTGTGAAATTGTCTGCATTTATCCGTATGCCAATAGTTTGTAACAGATAAAATTTCTTACAATGAAATGAATACCCCTAGCTGCGTACAGGCGTTGACGTACGTCAACGGGGACAGTTGAAAATGTTTGCCCCGACCGGGACTCGAACCCGCGATCTCCTGCTTACATGGCAGACGCTCTATCCAACTGAGCTACACAGAGGATAGTGCGACTGCAAGGACTTATCTCTGGCACGCCTCCCGTGACACCCACATTCCCAAATTTAATGTACCGCACTATACTCTTAGTGACCCTGCCCATTGTACTCATTACCCGCGGCTTTTTGCCGATTCCCCTAAGAGTTCGGGCACTGTTTGTGCATCCGCAAAGAAGAAGATGGTCAAATGGCCGGTCAATAGAGATGGACATGTCCGGAAGAACAGATACCATCTTCATATATACAGGGTGGCGCACGAAATGTGTTACCAATTGTTTCTTTCACAATTAACGACGCACATTAGATATCCCGCTGGGATCTCTGCAGCCGGACCAGCAGAGCTTGGAAAAACAAATGATTTACGAAAAACGTGTAATTCACGATACTGCCGCTAGGAGACTAGTAAGCAGCAATGGCTGACAATGGAAGACTGACGACATAGCAACGATCGGATATTGTGTTACTTTTTCATGAAACGAAAAGCCTTGTTGTGACTCAGAGGCGCTTTCGACAACAGTTTAACACATGATGGGTCCCTTACAAGAAGACCATCCACAGGTTGTTCGATAAATTTGTACAGGAAGGAACAGTATTGGAAGCGAAGCGACCTGGGCCTAAGCCTGTTTGTTCGCCGGAGAATATTGAAGTGGTACGAGTTGCTGTACAGAGAAGTCCCGGGAAATCGTGTAGAAAGGCAGCAGTGCAACTGGGAATATCCAGACGCTCCGTTCAACGCATTCTTAAAAGTGACCTCCATATGTACCCATACACAAGATGATCTGTGCACAGAAGCTCACTGCCGGCCGCGGTGGTCTAGCGGTTCTAGGCGCTCAGTCAGGAACCGCGCGACTGCTACGGTCGCAGGTTCGAATCCTGCCTCGGGCATGGATGTGTGTGATGTCCTTAGGTTAGCTAGGTTTAAGTAGTTCTAAGTTCTAGGGGACTTATGACCACAGATGTTGAGTCCCATAGTGCTCAGAGCTATTTGAACAGAAGATCACTGAATAACACAAGCCACAGAGACTACTGTTTGCTCAGTGGGCGGAGGATAGGGAAGAAACTCTCAACAACGTTTGGTTTCCAGACGAGGCGCATTTTCATTTAGACGGTGTGGTTAACAAACAAAATGTACGCTTTTGGGCCACTGAAAACCCACAAGTGCTTCATGGACGACAACATTATGCTCCGAGGATTACAGCGTGGGCAGCAATTTCCAGTCACGGACTTATTGGACCCTTCTTCTTTGAAGAAACTGTGAACAGCGAGCGTTATTGGAGCATGTTTCGCAAGAGCTTCATTCCACAGCTTCATGCTACTACCTTGCCCTTCAACACGCAGTGGTTCATGCAAGATGGAGCAAGACCACATACTGCAAACACTGTGTTGGAGTTTTTACACGAGCATTTCGACATGCGGATCATTTCACTCAGGTATCAAGGTCGCTTCAATGACGGACAAAATTGCCCCCCCCCCCCCCCCCCCCGCCCCCAGTAGTCCAGACCTCAAGCCACGTGACTTTTTTCTTTGGGGGTACCTAAAGGAAAAAATTTTCCCGAAACGTCCACTTAATTTAATGGAGCTCAGAAGACTTATTCTTCAAGCTTGCCGTGAAATTACGGAAGACATGTGCCGTAGGGTAATCACTAACTTCAGAGTTCGTTTGAAGGAAGTTAGGAAACGAAATGGTGGACATATTGAGCATGTGCTGAGTTAGAACAAATCTCCATGGACGGCTCTTCATTGTAGTATATGTTTCTTTCAGATTATATTGACAATAAAATATATATTCAAAAACAAAATGGTAACACATTTCGTGCGCCACCCTGTAGATAAAATTTCTGTCTTCTGCGGGCCAAAAATAATTGAATCATGCTGAAAATTTGTTTCAGTACTATTTGTTGTTAGGAAATATGAAATCTGAAACCAGGATGCACGCAGTGCGACAGCACTGCCATTTAAATGCGGTGTGTTCCCAAGTTTCCCCTTGTTGACTCTCCTCACACTCAGGCAGCGTGGCGTGGTGGTGGGGGAAATATGCAGCCCAGCGGAGAGCTGTGGCACGCGAGCCAGAGCCTGGATTGTGTGCCGAATTCTTGGCCGTCGCTGCCCTATACTATACTCAATATTAATTTAATTTTTTTCATGTGATGTACATCTGCTTTCCTTATTCATCTATATTCTGGATTCTGTATTGTTAGCTATTAAGTTAGGGCGATCACTGAGCATGAAACTTTAATATGTAGTCTCTGAGCACTATGGGACTTAACATCTGAGGTAATCAGTCCCCTAGAACTTAGAACTACTTAAACCTAACTAACCTAAGGACATCACACACATCCATGCCCGAGGTAGGATTCGAACCTGCAGTCGCGCAGTTCCGGACTGAAGCACCTAGAAACGCTCGACCACCGCGGCCGGCTTAGTATGTAGGAACACTGGAGTTTCCTACCAGATTAGTTTCCCGCGATTAAGAAATTCCGTTTGGAACTCTCTCTTTCCTCTGGGGTTGGCATGTGGGAGACTGGCTCGCACGTGTCCGAGCGATCTCTCCAACGGAAAAAACAAATAGGAATGCGACACCCTCACTCCCAGTTGTCCCGTTCCCGCCAAATCGGCACCACCATTGTGGGATCACATAGGCACTCCAGCGCACCCGCTATCTGTCAACAGGCCTGATGTCTCTTTGGAGGAATTTTTTTTTTTGGGAGATGCGCCTGCTTCCACAGAAATGAGAGCTTTTCCTTACACATTTTCCTTGCTTTTCAGGGAGCAGGCCATCGAGACAGTGTGTAGACTACTGCGTGCGCTCCTGGCATTTGTTTCGTTTGTAGAATGAAATTTCACTCTACAGCGGAGTGTGCGCTGATATGAAACATTCTAGCAGATTAAAACTGTGTGCCGGACCGAGACTCGAAATCGGGACCTTTGCCTTGCACGGGCAAGTGCTCTACCAACTGAGCTACCTAAGCACGTCTCACGCCCCGTCCTCACAGCTTTAATTCCGCGAGTACCTCGTCTCCTACCTTCCAAACTTCACAGAAGCTCTCCTGCAAACCTTGCAGAACTAACACTCCTGGAAGAAAGGATATTGCGGAGACATGGCTTAGCCACAGCCTGCGGGTTGTTTCTAGAATGAAATTTTTCTCTACAGCGGAGTGTGTGCTGATATGAAACTTTCTGGCAGATTAAAACTGTGTGCCGGACCGAGACTCGAACTCGTGACCTAAACCATGTCTCCGCAATATCCTTTCTTCCAGGAGTGCTAGTTCTGCAAGGTTCGCAGGAGAGCTTCTGTGAAGTGTGGAAGGTAGGAGACGAGGAACTGGCGGAATTAAAGCTGTGAGGACGCGGCGTGAGTCGTGCTTGGGTAGCTCAGCCGGCCGAAGTGGCCGTGCGGTTAAAGGCGCTGCAGTCTGGAACCGCAAGACCGCTACGGTCGCAGGTTCGAATCCTGCCTCTGGCATGGATGTTTGTGATGTCCTTAGGTTAGTTAGGTTTAACTAGTTCTAAGTTCTAGGGGACTAATGACCTCAGCAGTTGAGTCCCATAGTGCTCAGAGCCATTTGAACTTTGGGTAGCTCAGTTGGTAGAGCACTTGCCCGCGCAAGGCAAAGGTACCGAGTTCGAGTCTCGGTCCGGCACACACTTTTAATCTGCCAGAAAGTTTCATTTGTTTCGTTGTTAGGTACAGATGTCGAAGGTCAGTTAGTTTCGCTATATTCTTACGAGTGCATTCAACTTGCCAATGGTTCTGTACTCTACACTTCCCTGCAAGTCAGTTTGCAATTACGTGTAATTTGCGGCGTCGTGTAGTTGCGCTCCCTTTCCGCCGGTCGGCGCCAGCAGTATGGAAGTAGCGCGGTAATGCGGCGCCTGCCGTCACGGGAGACGGCGGAGGCAGGCAGTCAGCGGAAGGCGGCCGGGCGCTGATTTGCTGACGGGGGGAGCAGCGAGGCGAGGCGAGGAGAGGCGACCCGACAGCGGCAGCCGCCGCGTCTTTGGTGGCCAATTAGAGAGCGCGGCCGCACGGCGCGCAATTAATAAACGGCCCGCGGCTGTATTTCTCGGCTGGGCTCGTCAGGCCGCCTAATGAGTGTAACCTGTCCGCCGTATCGTCCCGTCCAGTCGCTGCCGGCTACCGGCCCGACAGACCTCCGCCGCCCGCTGCATCGCAAGGTGGTGCCTCAGCCGCCTGCCTATCTCAACTTGTCGGCTCGCGCGCATTCCTCGCTACGTAGGTCGCGGATGCAGCCAGCTATGACTGGGACTCCTATAACCTGAGCCGTGTTTTCCCCAAAATATAGGACAGTTGTATATACTGAAGAGCCAGAGAAACTGGTACTCCTGCCTAATATCACGTAGGATGTAGACCCCTCCCCCCTCCCGAGCAAACTGAAATGCCGCAACACGACGTGGCATGAACTCGACTACTGTCTGAAGAAGTGCTGGATGGAATTGACACCATGAATCCTGCAGGGCTGTCCATAAATTCGGAAGAGTACGAGGGGGTGGAGATCTCTCACGTTGCATCGCAGATCAATAATGTTCGTGTCTAGGGAGTCTGGTGGCCATCGCAAGTGTTTACACTCATAAGAGTGCTCCTGGAGCCGCTCTGTAGCAGTTCTGGACGTGTGGGGTATCGCACTGTCGTGTTGGAATTGCCCAAGCTCGTCAGAATGCACAATGGACATGAATGCATGCATGTGATCAGACAGGATGCTTACGTACGTGTCACCTGTCAGAGTCGTATCCAGACGTATCAGGGGTCCCATATCACACCACCTGCACACGCCCCACACCATTACAGAGCCTCCACCAGCTAACATGCAGGATCCATGGATTCGTGAGGTGTCTCCATACTCGTACACGTCCATCCGCTCGATACAATTTGAAATGAGACTCCAGGCAACATGTTTCCAGTCATCAACAAATCCAATGTCAGTGTTGAAGGGCCCAGGCGTGGCGGCGTGGCGTAAACCTTCGTATCGTGCAGTCATCAAGGGTACACGAGTGGGCCTTCGGCTCCGAAAGCACATATTGATGATCTTTCGTTGAATTGTTTGCACGCTGACACTTGTTGATGGCCCAGCACTGAAATCTGCAGCAAATTTGCGGGAGGGTTGCACTTCTGTCACTTTGAACGATTACCTTCAGTCGGTCCCTTTCTTGCAGGATGTTTTTCCGGCCGCAGCGATGTCGGAAATTTGATATTTTACCGGATTCCTGACATTTACGATACACTCGTGAAATGATCGTACGGGAAAATCCCCACTTCATCGCTACATCGGAGGTGCTGTGTCCCATCGCTCGTGCGGCGACTGTAACATCACGTTCAGACTCACTTAAATCTTGATAACCTGCCATTGTAGCAGCAGTAACCGATCTAACAACTACGCCAGACACTTGTTGTCTTATATGGGCCTTCCGACCGCAGCGTCTTATTCTGCCTGTTTACATACCTCTCTACTTGAATACGGATGCCTATACCAGCTTCTTTGGCGCTTCAGTGTATGTTTACATACGAGTCACATTGTGAGGGAACCTGGACAAGTAACATAACCTTCAAAGAATAATGTTTTTACTACAACAAGCCTGTCATGAAGTACACAGAATGAATACTTGTTAAATGATAGACGAAGCTATTAATAAAAATTCGTTTCACTGTATCAAGAAACTATACTTCACCCCCCTCTGTACAATATAATTTCGAATTTCTTTAAGTACCTACCTATGACTAAAAAATAAACACTTTTACAAGGGTCTATATACAGGCAAAAACTAATAAATAGACACAGGTTGTTAACGCATAGCACCCATATTTGAAGACGTTTGTAGCGATTTCTTAACCCATTACATTTAGTATTTACAAATTACCGCGTAATATTTAATTTCAATTTTCTGTTATATGAGACGAGCATTATAAATACCTCTAATTACTGTTCGGCACACTTCACACATGCAATATAAAATATTTTATAAGAAATATTGCAAAGACTTGCGTAAAAATGTTAACCACCCATAAGGTAAACGTTGCCGAATCCTCAGAGTTGGAGAAAACATGGTGGACGATTCAGCCTGTTATATAGGAGCTCTAGCTATGACGATGACGTCACGTGCTGATAGAACCTGGGATGTGAGACAAAGTACTCGGAAGATCAGTTGAAAGTATTACCATTTCGAATATTTTTTATTGTTTGTTTGTTGGGGCTTTGGTGAACAAAACAGCTGAGTTCTTAAGCACCCAAATCACGAATTAAAATAGACTGTCTTCTAGGGAAAGCACTTAGTGGTTCTAGAAGTTAGCAGACTATTAGGACCTAAAAGATATTGATTGGTAGGTAAAAGTATAACGAATAATAGGCAGGCAAAGGTGAGTAAAACTAAAATGAATAATGGTAAAAACCAACAATCAAACAAATCTTTTTTCAAGGTTGGTTGGTTTCTGGGATTAAAGAGACCAGACTGCTACGCTCATCGGTCCCCCCTTTTTTTTGTCTGCTTCGCCGGCTGGGGTGGCCGAGCGGTTCTAGGCGCTACAGTCTGGAACCGCGCGACCGCTACGGTCGCAGGTTCGAATCCTGCCTCGGGCATGGATGTGTGTGATGTCCTTAGGTTAGTTAGGTTTAAGTAGTTCTAAGTTCTAGGGGACTGATGACCTTAGACGTTAAGTCCCATAGTGCTCAGAGCCATTTGAACCATTTAAGTCTGCTTCACCATGTTGCTACAGCGACTAAAGAGTAGAACGCATTCTACAGCATGTATGTTGTGTATTTGCTAAAACCTCAGATAACTCGGACGAGAAGTTAAAAAACTGACACGGGTTAACTCTTTGAGCAATACTAGTTCCTGCCTCAAATCACCATTTTATTATTTTTTAAAAGTATCACTGCTTGTGCGTGAAACCACTTATGCTATTGCAAGGTAGAGACGTCTAGTGGTACATTAAAATACTTCTACGAATGTAGTGCACTGTATTAGTCGATCACAACATTATTGCACCTGGAAGTGAGAGCAGTTCAATCGGCTTATCGTAAGTTTTTATTGCGGTATTGCACGAGCACACGCTGGACCACTTGATGGTATATGTACAGCTATCTTGAAATCATTCACAATGTGATGGGTTTTCCTTAGTCACCATTGTACTTGTTTACTGTAACGTCACTGCGTGTTTCCGAGAAAGGCCACGGGAGGCGAAGAGCAATAATATCGTGATCGGGTAGTGGCAGTCACATATAGCATTCAGAACAACAGTCAGCACGGAGGTTATGCTACGTGATTGTAGGAAATTGTGACATGTAGTTTTTTAATGGTGATCATTGACAGTGAAAGAAAGTGAATCTAAAGTAATTGTAACATCAATCTAGTTTGTACTACTGCCTTTATGAGTGGTTTCGAAATGAAACCACTGGAGAATTATGTAATTTTGATGCAGATTTATTAAATTTTAGGCCCATTTTTGCCTTTTATTTAGGACTATAATTTGTTTTACTCATTATGAAGTCACAGAAGTTTCGACATATGGGACTGTGTTTAGGAAAAGTGCTGTCAGATGTATCACATGAAATGACAGGTAGACGAAAACTATATAACTTAGTGGTTTCAAAGTGAAACCATCTTCTTAAAACAACAAATTGTTTTTTTTTCAATTTCTGCTTGTACTTGTTGCTTACTATGATAAAAATTTTAATTTTGTGAAAACTTTAAAATTATATATTTTTTCGTATTATTGACACTCAAAGGGTTAAAACACAGCGTCAGTGTTCCATTACAGAGAGAGGAAACTGGTGCAGGGTCTCCACTTAACAGGCGGTGATAGCTGGAAACACAGTGTCTTATACGTAGTGTAGTTAAGATTATTTCGTCGCGACCAGACAGACGATAAGAAGCTGTCCAAGCCATAGGGAGGGTTTAGTCTCCATGAGCTTTGTCCCATACAGAGACGACGAGTGTTTGTACCAGAGTGATGGGATGTTCCTACATGTAACAACGACGTGCTAAAAGTTCAACAGTTTGCAGCCCTGGCAGCAGCAGCCCGATATGCCGACATGTCCAGGAAACCAAACGAACGACACGCTGATGACAGGAACAGTGATCAAGTGAAGGCACATCGTTAAATGAACTGTGATATCTCAGTGCACAGTTAAAACGTACGCACAAACGTCTCATAGAAGCGATTAACCTGCACGAACTGTACCTAAGAGTGAACACATACCAGTAGTGCAGACAACAACCTGCACAGTACGACAACGGCTTCATTGTTGTTGTTGTTTTGGTCTTCAGACTGGTTTGAGCAGCTCTCTACGCTAGTCTATCCTGTGCAAATCTCTTCTCTACAACAACCCACGTCCATTTGAAGCTGCTTATTGCAGTCAAGCCTTAGTCTTCCTCTGCAGTTTTAACCTGCCTCCATCCCTCCACATACACACACACACACACACACACACACACACACACACACACACACACACACACACACACATGTAAATTTCTTTTCTCCACGATTCGAGTCATCAAATCTTCCTTAGCTATCTGTTATACCCATGTGGTATTCAATACTGTCCAGCAGTACAACACATCAAAAGCTTCCATTCTCTACATGTCTCACACGTTTGTCATCCATGTTTCACTTCTCTACAAGGCTACATACACTCCAAACAAATACCTTCAGAAATTATTTGGTAATATCGTGCTACTGCGTAACCCTGCAGTATTTTGGGGTGTCATCATTCTGGGGACGGGAGGTTGCTGGGCTCAGAAAGCAGTGTTGTGCTTGGCAGTTCCGTAAATATGTTATGCGGAAACATGATAAGCTGTTCCAGGTACG
Source organism: Schistocerca serialis cubense (assembly GCF_023864345.2). Lineage (NCBI taxonomy): Eukaryota > Metazoa > Arthropoda > Insecta > Orthoptera > Acrididae > Schistocerca > Schistocerca serialis. The sequence goes on along the minus strand of NC_064638.1, from coordinate 259,113,357 downwards.
TGTCATGGTGGATGTACAGTTCCTTGAGATAATTAGCATCCATTTCATGCCAGACGGTCAGAGGAAACTTTGTTGAAGAGATCTAATAACTATACACGTGATTTCCCGTAATTCCATATGTGTCCATTTGAACTGTTAAAATAACCATTATTCGTAAAAAAAGACTTCATCTGTGAATAGCACGTTCACCTGAAAGACGCTACAGTTGGCATTTTGAAGAACAAAACAGAGCATAAATTCCATACCAGATTAGAAATCGAGTAGTTCTAATGAGTGAACCGCCTCATGGAGGAAACTAATAGGTTACTCAATATCTTACTATTTAAAATAGGCTTCTCCTGGTCCATGTGAGATTACTGTAGCCATTACGAGTGTGTGGCGGGGGAGGGGTGGTGAACCGTGAGAAACGGAGCAATAAACTGTAAAAGTAACTAATAATAGGACAGATCCCGTTAAGTGCATCCACTGGCAGAATTTATGGAATATGTCAGCGTCCAGACATGTAAAAAGTCTTCCAAAATAGAAGGTTTATCGTCCAAATGGGTCTGAGCACTATGGGACTTAACTTCTGAGGTCATAAGTCCCCTAGAACTTAGAACTACTTGAACCTAACTAACCTAAGGAGATCACACACATCCATGCCCGAGGCAGGATTCGATCCTGCGACCGTAGCGGTCGCGCGGTTCCAGATTGTAGTGCCTAGAACCGCTCGGCCACCTCGGCCGGCTTTATTGTCCAGATTGCAGACCTGATTACTAGTTCCAGCAACGTTATATTGCCATCTTCAGATGCCTTGAGATGTGTCGGACATGCCTCAGGTGAAACATCACTTATTCGAAGTATGAAGTTTCTCAGAACTGCGGTGGCATCCATGGACACATAGACACGCTTGACTGTGTATCGACTTGCATTTTACGATTCAGATTATTTATACGATGGTTCTGCATGTTTACTTATTATAGTTGAATATACTGTATTCTTAGTGTAATAAACGTATGTAATGAAAGTATTTTGTTTTTACTGCTCCAGCCTCACCAGCTGCCTCATAACAGGGACAAATAACCTCGCATACTGGGAGACGTGCAGCAGTGTGAAGGAAACCAGCAGTAATGGCACACGCTGACGATCTGTAGCACTGCCTCTAGCCTTAATAATGTTCTCAGTTTAGCGAAGAAGAGAATCCATGACTTTCTTCAGACATGCCATACCAAAGGAAGTGACTCACTGACGAGAAGATCCCGCAGAGCTGTCAAATTGTGGGGATGTTGATAACCTCGTTTCATTCAATGTTCCAAGTAGTCCTAGGCATTTTATAGGATTGAGATTGGGAGTTTAACACGCCAGTGGAGGAACGACAGGGCGCCAGGGTGTTATCCCAGTCATCATGAAAAACTTAAAGTTTGGCATTCTGACCCTAGACGGACCAATCGAGCCCGACCGACCGCCGTGTCATCCTCTGCAAATGGCAACACTGGACGCATGAAGAGGCATGTCGTCAGCACACAGCTCTCCCGGTCGTTGTCGGGTTTCTTGACCTTGAAATCGCTAATAAACGTTCGACTGGTCCCGCAGCACTACCAGCCCCAAATGTTACTGGGAATCGAAACTGGGTCGTCCAAATGGCAGTGCGCCATGTTGACCACTCAGCTACGGAGGTGGACACTCGTCATGAAGATGTATATAAAATGGCAGCATCTGGTTACTGAGAACGTCGAAATACACTTCCTGAGTAATGGTCGCAACCTGAATGATCTGGCTGGAGTGGCCGTGCGGTTATAGGCGCTGCAGTCTAGAGCCGAGCGACCGCTACGGTCGCGGGTTCGAATCCTGCCTCGGGCATGGATGTGTGTGATGTTCTTAGGTTAGTTAGGTTTAATTAGTTCTAAATTCTAGGCGACTGATGACCTCAGAAGTTAGGCTGGCCGCGGTGGCCGTGCGGTTCTAGGCGCTGCAGTCCGGAACCGCGGGACTGCTACGGTCGCAGGTTCGAATCCTGCTTCGGGCATGGATGTGTGTGATGTCCTTAGGTTAGTTAGGTTTAAGTAGTTCTAAGTTCTAGGGGACTGGTGACCTAAGTGTTCAGTCCCATAGTGCTCAGAGCCATTTGAACCATTTGAACCCCAGAAGTTAAGTCGCATAGTGCTCAGAGCCATTTGAACCAACCTGAATGATCTGGCTCAAGTCACGGTACGAAAAACACGGTAAAAAATCCGAGAACTATATCTGGCCTGAACTGAATCCACCAAACCCTTCGTCTCATTGGGCTGTCAGTACAGTTGACGCCTCGCATCGGTTGAAAAGAGGCAAAATCGCGACTCGTTGGACCACACTACACGTCTCCAATCAGCTGATTACCTGTTTCTGAGTTCTTTGGTCCATTGAAGGCGTGCAGCTTTATGTGCTGCTGTCAGGAGTGGCCTTTAGCGACGTACTCGACTCCAGACGTGTTTTTCACGTAGTCTCTTCACAATGTTTGTTCGGAAACTCGTTGATATTGACCTTCATTCACTGATAGCAACAATTTCCGTCGGATTTGAAATCGATTATCACTGACAAGGCATGTCCAGTCATCGTCGGCTAGGGTCTTTTTACGGCCACTGCCCTTACGCAGTGTTACATGGCTGCGAATGGTAGACCATTCCTTTCAGACAAGTCCGCGTTGGTACACCAGGAAACTGGGCAACTCCGCTCACGATGTGGTCGTGGGCACGATCAAACAAAATAGCTCATTTGTGTCAGTTCGTCTGTTAACCACATCGACCTGTCTTGCTGCGTTGGCTGACGCATATATCTAAGGGGCGATACAAAAGTTTTCGTTCTAAGGCCGTTCAGTCCAGAATCGGTATACCAGTCAGGAAAAATCGCCGTGAGCAGTGAAGAAATAATCCCACCGACGTAAAAGGTTGAAGATGCTCGTTTAAAAAAACACATGCTTGCTGCACATCATCCTTGACCTTTCAGAGCCTTTTTTTAAGTGCTCGAAGGCGTGATAATCACATCGGCGAGAGATCAGGACTATAGGGCGGGAACTAGGCTGTCTCCCTCTTGATTTGACGTAAGAGATGAGGCAGGTCTCCCACATCGACCGGCGTCTTGTCCCGAATCGCGACCGGCACGGAACTTGGTGCACCATTCCACAGAGGTAGTTTTCTCGAGATACGCTGCCCCAACGCGCTCTTCATTCTCTGATGGTTGCCTACCGGTGCCTGTCCTTTGGACGTCACAGAAAGAATAACGGCACGTTGGACGCATCTGTTAATAACGTCGCCACAGTTCACGTTTCCGCATTTACCGCACGCACGTCAGAAAGCCATGAATGCCACACTAATCCCTTGCCTACATGTCGGTGCTTATACACTCCTGGAAATGGAAAAAAGAACACATTGACACCGGTGTGTCAGACCCACCATACTTGCTCCGGACACTGCGAGAGGGCTGTACAAGCAATGATCACACGCACGGCACAGCGGACACACCAGGAACCGCGGTGTTGGCCGTCGAATGGCGCTAGCTGCGCAGCATTTGTGCACCGCCGCCGTCAGTGTCAGCCAGTTTGCCGTGGCATACGGAGCTCCATCGCAGTCTTTAACACTGGTAGCATGCCGCGACAGCGTGGACGTGAACCGTATGTGCAGTTGACGGACTTTGAGCGAGGGCGTATAGTGGGCATGCGGGAGGCCGGGTGGACGTACCGCCGAATTGCTCAACACGTGGGGCGTGAGGTCTCCACAGTACATCGATGTTGTCGCCAGTGGTCGGCGGAAGGTGCACGTGCCCGTCGACCAGGGACCGGACCGCAGCGACGCACGGATGCACGCCAAGACCGTAGGATCCTACGCAGTGCCGTAGGGGACCGCACCGCCACTTCCCAGCAAATTAGGGACACTGTTGCTCCTGGGGTATCGGCGAGGACCATTCGCAACCGTCTCCATGAAGCTGGGCTACGGTCCCGCACACCGTTAGGCCGTCTTCCGCTCACGCCCCAACATCGTGCAGCCCGCCTCCAGTGGTGTCGCGACAGGCGTGAATGGAGGAACGAATGGAGACGTGTCGTCTTCAGCGATGAGAGTCGCTTCTGCCTTGGTGCCAATGATGTTCGTATGCGTGTTTGGCGCCGTGCAGGTGAGCGCCACAATCAGGACTGCATACGACCGAGGCACACAGGGCCAACACCCGGCATCATGGTGTGGGGAGCGATCTCCTACACTGGCTGTACACCACTGGTGATCGTCGAGGGGACACTGAATAGTGCACGGTACATCCAAACCGTCATCGAACCCATCGTTCTACCATTCCTAGACCGGCAAGGGGACTTGCTGTTCCAACAGGACAATGCACGTCCGCATGTATCCCGTGCCACCCAACGTGCTCTAGAAGGTGTAAGTCAACTACCCTGGCCAGCAAGATCTCCGGATCTGTCCCCCATTGAGCATGTTTGGGACTGGATGAAGCGTCGTCTCACGCGGTCTGCACGTCCAGCACGAACGCTGGTCCAACTGAGGCGCCAGGTGGAAATGGCATGGCAAGCCGTTCCACAGGACTACATCCAGCATCTCTACGATCGTCTCCATGGGAGAATAGCAGCCTACATTGCTGCGAAAGGTGGATATACACTGTACTAGTGCCGACATTGTGCATGCTCTGTTGCCTGTGTCTATGTGCCTGTGGTGTCAGTGTGATCATGTGATGTATCTGACCCTAGGAATGTGTCAATAAAGTTTCCCCTTCCTGGGACAATGAATTCACGGTGTTCTTATTTCAATTTCCAGGAGTGTATAACTGCATCGGAGTCGTGCTATGTTGCATATACTCTGCAGCAACGCCCTCAAACGGGAACTTTCTGGTAGCCCCTTATATCATTTTATCACTGCACTCCCATGACGTACGTCAGCAGTGGAGAGTCACATGACTGTCTGGTGCCACTCCTACACCATCTACAGCATACCAATCCAACGAGTGTTGCAATTTTAGAGGTAGCTAATATGCTGTCTGGTGGTTGTACCAGTAGCATAGACAGTAATCCATAGACACTAGCTCCCTGTTTTTATTGGTCCCTTACAAAAGATAAAAAATGTTTACATTACTGAGAGTGTAGGCTATTCGTCGTGTAGTATTTACGTGAGAAGACTCGTTTCTTAAGCGTCGAGTCCCGTATTCTTCACAATCCCAATCTTCCAAAATAGAAGATGATGTCATAAGAGATGCTCGGTAAACAACCGAGGAAAAAGTCAGTATTTCGCTTTGGGTAACATATACGGATTGACTTTTCGATGTATAAATCAGACAACGTACACATAACGCTGAAAGAAATCGAAGTGTTATATACCAGTTCCTAAGCAAACCAATATCTCTGGAGCTGTCACTTTTTTCTGTAGCTCACAAATGGCACGTCGGAAAAATATAAAATTAATTCGACGTAAACATACCACATTACAAATATTCCATGAGCTGCTTCCTTTAAACTTAACACCTTACTCGCAAAATGCATGAAAGGTACAGTATCAACAATAAATCAAGCTCATGAAGGTCGTAACTTGGGAAATATCGTATCTCCTATTCTATGCAGGTATCAGCGACGTATTGTCTACAGGGAGTAGAAAAACTCCCACGCGGACCTACACTATGTGATCGAAAGTATCCGAAAACCTATTAAAGGATATTAATATGGGGTGTGTCCACCCTTTGCCTTGATAACCTCTCGAACTCAGATAGGGACACTTTCAGTAAGATGTCGGAATGTCTGAAAAGGAATGGCAACGCATTCTTGCTCAAGAACCGAAACCAGAGAAGGTACTGATGTTGGAAGCTGGGTCCTGCAGCGAAATTGATGTTCTAACTCATCCCAAAGGCATTCAGGTGCGGTCGCATTCTGGTCAGGACTCTTGGATGGCTAATCCTTCTCAGAATTTTTTTCCACAAACCACTGTCTTACATATCTTTTTTTCACAAAACCACTGCCTCACAGCTTTATGACTGGGTGCATTTTCATGCTGATAAGAACAATCTTAGTATCCGTAGTCCATGCATAAATTTGTTCACATCCTTCCATACTTAGCGTTTTCTTAAGCACAATAGGGGAAAACCATCCATCTGATTGCCACGGGGTGTGTGTAATCCAAAATACTGTAACAACTCTGAGTACAAATTCTTTGTGAAGCCATAGTATCACAAAATCTTTCTAACATTTTTTGTAAACAGCAAGAGTAAGTGATGACTTGCGTGTGAGTGATATTCTGTATTATGGAAGAGGCACAAAACCTGTAAGTAAACAATCAAAAACACTATTTCTAACATCAACATTTAAAGACCTTCAAAAATTCATTGTGTCCGATTTTACGACTGCAGTTTAATTTATAAAAGACACAAGCGAGGTAGAAAATCACGCTTGCAAACAACACGAAACATATTCATGTAAGCAAATGCACTTGAAAACGAGAATCAGTTCTCGAAACGCGTTGTGCTAAGCAGCAAAAAATAAGTAAATGTAGCAGCTTTCATTATTTAAATCACAAATAACTGCTCTTCTTTTTAGGCTGCAATCTTTCGTCGCCATTTTCACTGAACGTAAGGTCTTGTGGATTGTTAGGCCACGCCATGTTCATCTTCAAAATTGTTCACTGGTCAACGTTCTGACGGCTCTGCTGGGGTCTTCTTCTGAAATCTCCAGTTGGCTGAACACCTTCGAAAATCAGTGATGCGTTCACTTGTAAAATGATATTTTCCCACGCTTATTCAGAAGAGATGGAGTTATTGTGTAAAATTCTTAAGACTACAATTCATGGGCCATTTTTACAGGCTATATGGCAATAACAGGTAGTGACAGAGAGGGGGAATGACTAGGGTGCGCGAGGAATACAGGTAACTTCAAGAAAGCCACCTCAGCAGCATGACAAGAAATTATGATAAATTTTAGTTAATAATTGATCCACATACCCGAATAACCTTCCACTTTCCGTTAAAGAAATATAAATTTTGCTTTCTGGTTACCGGTTCTGTTCATAGGATATGCACAATATCTTATGTTGGTAGCTCCTTGTATGTCACAGCCCACCCATTTTCTAGCAGGCACAGGATGTACTGAATGGTTGTCAGCTGCTGTGGCATGTGTGGAACTGGATGTGACATGGATTATTTTGTGTGTGGCAACAAGTGGTTCCTTATCTGTCGCTGCCATATGTTGGTCGGAATGAAATCAGCCTAAACTACAGTGTACTTACGAGGCTGCTGCAGGTGAAGGTACAGTGAGGGCAGCGAAAGGGCTTGGCCCCAGTGTGAACTCGCATATGTCTGCGCAGGTGGGAAGACACCCTCGAGCTGAACGAACAGTGCTGGCAGCGGTGTGCGCGCTCGTTCAGGTGCATCTTCACATGCCTGAAACGCAACACACCAGCGTGCTGAAAGATTAGAATTAGCAGCAGTGCGCGATCTCATTCAGACGCATCTTCACATGCCTGAAACGCAACACAACAGCATGCTGAAAGATTAGAATTGGCAGCGGTGCGTGATCTCATTCAGACGCATCTTCACATGCCTGAAACACAACACAACAGCATGCTGAAAGAGTAGAATTGGCAGCGGTGCGTGATCTCATTCAGACGCATCTTCACATGCCTGAAACGCAACACACCAGCGTGCTGAAAGATTAGAATTGGCAGCGGCGCGTGATCTCATTCAGACGCATCTTCACATGCCTGAAACGCAACACAACAGCATGCTGAAAGAGTAGAATTGGCAGCGGTGCGTGATCTCATTCAGACGCATCTTCACATGCCTGAAACACAACACAACAGCATGCTGAAAGAGTAGAATTGGCAGCGGTGCGTGATCTCATTCAGACGCATCTTCACATGCCTGAAACGCAACACACCAGCGTGCTGAAAGATTAGAATTGGCAGCGGCGCGTGATCTCATTCAGACGCATCTTCACATGCCTGAAACGCAACACAACAGCATGCTGAAAGAGTAGAATTGGCAGCGGTGCGTGATCTCATTCAGACGCATCTTCACATGCCTGAAACGCAACACAACAGCGTGCTGAAAGAGTAGAATTGGCAGCGGTGCGTGATCTCATTCAGACGCATCTTCACATGCCTGAAACGCAACACAACAGCATGCTGAAAGAGTAGAATTGGCAGCGGTGCGTGATCTCATTCAGACGCATCTTAACATGCCTCAAACACAACACAACAGCATGCTGAAAGAGTAGAATTGGCAGCGGTGCGTGATCTCATTCAGACGCATCTTCACATGCCTGAAACACAACACACCAGCGTGCTGAAAGATTAGAATTAGCAGCAGTGCGCGATCTCATTCAGACGCATCTTCACATGCCTGAAACGCAACACAACAGCATGCTGAAAGAGTAGAATTGGCAGCGGTGCGTGATCTCATTCAGACGCATCTTCACATGCCTGAAACACAACACAACAGCATGCTGAAAGAGTAGAATTGGCAGCGGTGCGTGATCTCATTCAGACGCATCTTCACATGCCTGAAACGCAACACACCAGCGTGCTGAAAGATTAGAATTAGCAGCAGTGCGCGATCTCATTCAGACGCATCTTCACATGCCTGAAAGGCAACACAACAGCATGCTGAAAGAGTAGAATTGGCAGCGGTGCGTGATCTCATTCAGACGCATCTTCACATGCCTGAAACACAACACAACAGCATGCTGAAAGAGTAGAATTGGCAGCGGTGCGTGATCTCATTCAGACGCATCTTCACATGCCTGAAACGCAACACACCAGCGTGCTGAAAGATTAGAATTGGCAGCGGCGCGTGATCTCATTCAGACGCATCTTCACATGCCTGAAACGCAACGCAACAGCATGCTGAAAGAGTAGAAATGGCAGCGGTGCGCGATGTCATTCAGACGCATCTTCACATGCCTGAAACGCAACACAACAGCATGCTGAAAGAGTAGAATTGGCAGCGGTGCGTGATCTCATTCAGACGCATCTTCACATGCCTGAAACGCAACACAACAGCATGCTGAAAGAGTAGATTTGGCAGCGGTGCGTGATCTCATTCAGACGCATCTTCACATGCCTGAAACGCAACACACCAGCGTGCTGAAAGATTAGAATTGGCAGCGGCGCGTGATCTCATTCAGACACATCTTCACATGCCTGAAACGCAACACAACAGCATGCTGTAAGAGTAGAATTGGCAGCGGTGCGCGATGTCATTCAGACGTGTCTTCACTTGCCTGAAACGCAACAAAACAGCATGCTGAAAGAGTGGAATTGGCACCGGTGCACGGTCTCATTTAGATGCATCTTCACATGCCTGAAACGTAAAACACCAGCATGCTGAAAGAGTAGAATTGGCAGGGGTGCGCGATGTCATTCAGACGTGTCTTCACTTGCCTGAAACGCAACACAACAGCATGCTGAAAGAGTGAAATTGGCACCGGTGCGCAGTCTCATTTAGATGCATCTTCACATGCCTGAAACGTAAAACACCAGCATGCTGAAAGAGTAGAATTGGCACCGGTGCGCGGTCTCATTCAGATGCATCTTCACATGCCTGAAACGCAATATATCAGCGTGTTGAAAGAGTAGAATTGGCAGCGGCGCGCGATCTCATTCAGACGCATCTTCGCATGCCTGAAACACAACACACCTGTGTGCTGAAATGCAGGGCTGGTAGAAGTGCACATACTTGTTCAGGTACATCCCTTAGTGCCTGGGACACGATACACACTCACTCACTGCAGATCAGTCAGAATAAGAAATAGAGTAACTGGCTATGTGATTGTAGTCAGAGGGAGATGGCGTGTCTGTAGACAGTAGCTTCTGAATGGGGCAGAAAAGTACACCAGCTTACAAAAGCTTTGAAATTTCCATTATATATGGGTATAAGTTTGGGGTGACAAGAAACGTACGTGACGACTTCTGTGAATCAGAAGGCGGTATCTTTTAATACATTGCAGTTACCTTTCATTTAAACAGAATCAGTAACACATAAGATAAAGTATGACTTAACAGTTTGATTGATAAATGTGGATGTTAGCTAAGTTAACAGTTATGTAAACAAATACTGAAAACATTAAATAGTGGTGGAAGGAACCTAAGTCCATGGTCGGTCTGTCGTCAGTTGGACTCAGAAAGATAAAAAAAGACAGAAGACTAATTAAGAAAAAGACAAAGAAAGAGAAAAAAGAATAAATGACGGCAAGTCCATTGTTTTGTTCGAATCCGCCATATCTGAAGGAGGTATACTATTTCGCACCAGTCCTACTGTTGAAAGACTATGACGTTGTTGTTTATTGTTTGTGAAGGACAAAAAATCAGCATGAAACTTTTCTCTAAAAAAATTGTGTCGGCTGTTTAATGAAATGGAAATGCGTTAGCTTATAAGACCCACGTAAACATAAAGAAAGCTGGATGGCTCAGTGTCAGTCGTGAAGAAGAGACGCTCGAACAGGTGGATGTATTCTGCTACCTGTGAAACAGAATAGCTAAGGAAGGAAGGTGCAGGTTAAATATGGTAGCAAATACTGTAAAAGGCAAAGGTATTTTATATGAAAAATAAGTAGAAAAATAAGTATTTTCTAATTTCAAAAAACGCAAGTCCTGATACCAAAAATATTCACGAAAAGCTATATTTGGAGCACAGCTAGCTCTCTATGAGTGGACTCTGGGAGAAATAGAAATGAAACCATTAGAAACCTTTTGGAACGTGGAGCTACAATAAGAGGTTGAAAATCAGATAAGTTTATCAAGTAATGAATGAAGATGTCTCGATTTAGTTTCATACTTACGTGGGCCATATTTAATGACCTTTTCCGAGCTCCTGTGTGAAAGAAGAAACATTAGAGAAAGTTACTAATACAATGATAAAATAGAAGCCAACATTTTTTCTCAAATAACGTAACTTCAGATTTTCATTGAGTTGCTCTCTTGTAAACTCTCAATTCCGACGACAGCTCAGCTGAACTGACACAGATATGATGTGCAGCGGCGACTTCCAGCGCAATTCTTAAGCGAGCCCGCTTTGCGAGTATTTCTCTGCACACTGTTTCCACTAAATATTTATCGTCGACTACGATGAAGTTTTCGCTAGCAATAAATGCCAAATGGAATAAAAAGCGCCGCCGTTTCCGCAGTTATCTCACTGGTAGTCATAATAACCGCGAGGACTTATTTCCTAATTCCGAGACAAAACTAAATTTCTCCGCCCACCAGCGGAGCGAATTCAGCGTAATTTTTTTATACAGCCGCGTCAGTAAACATTCGCAGCACTGGGCGTTTGTGTCGATTTTCAATAACATTAGGACAGCGAGGCGAAGAATTCGTGTCTGGACGCCATTCCATAAAGGAAAAGGGCCTCCAATGAATTCTTATTTATCGGCTCCGCTACAGTTTACAGCAATGGGGCCGTAAATATGCGACCCAACTTAATGATAGCGACGGCTGTCGAAGACGAAAACACTGAATCGATACGCGGGCCTTTCGCTTCGCCTTCGTGGAAGTTCCTTGCCACCAAGTGCGATCCTGTCAATCATTTGTCTTCAAATCTAAGAAAAAACTCATGCAGGACACAGCTGATAAATTATCTCGGAAAACACAAAGCAACTGAGTCATCATTGAGTACTGATGAGTGGCCACGTGAAGTAATTCAAAGAGATAAAGAGTCAAACTGCAAGCAGCTTGGGCTGAGCGGTTCTAGGCGCTTCAGTCTGCAACCGCGCGACTGCTACGGTCGCAGGTTCGAATCACGCCTCGGGCATGGGTGTGTGTGATGCCCTTAGGTTAATTAGGTTTAAGTAGTTCTAAGTTCTAGGGGACTGATGACCTCAGATGTTAAGTCCCATAGTGCTCAGAGTTATTTGAACCATTTGCAAGCAGCTTGTGGCTCGATCCCACAAACAGATGCACTCTTGAAAAGCTGCTGCAAAAAAAAAAAAAAAAAAAAAAAGGCATCGATGTCGATGTCAGTGATGGCTGTGCGTGACATGCAGTGAAAATTTTACTGTCGAGTCACCGTGCACTAGAGAGTGGCTTGTGGAGTACACTCATATAGTACAAGGCTATTCAGCTCCTCCTACCAATGTCGTTTTATGCAATATGTAATGTTATATGTGGCCTTTAGAACCACGCGCGAGATTTTCATATTTTCTCGCTCGATAAGGAGGACCTTTCTGTAGGAAATCCAAATTAGTTAAATTTTGTTCTGAGACACGTTTTCGCTGGAGGCCACGGTTTTCGAGTTTTTCAAGAAATACGTGTAAAAATGACGTTCAAATATACCTCCATTCCTCATCAGTCAGAATTTCTAATATGTTGTTCGTGACGCTTGCTCCTATAACTCACAAAATTTACGACCACACGAACTACTCCCGATATTCGATCTTTTTTGGTCTCTATTGTTTGGATTTTTATGCCAGCTGCTTGGTCAGATATTTCGTAAACATTATAATTTAAACGTGCCCGTGAAGGTTTTTAAATAAAAGTCACGCTAAAACTACGTTCATAATTTGATTCAAACTTAACACTTACAAGCATAGTACTTGTGTAGTCAGAAAGCCTGACAAGTACAAAGATGTAATTGTTTGTTTTATGCTGTTAAAATTAACAAAATAATTAGGTTAAATTTACATAAACGACACATTTACAATTAGTAAATAGTCTACTAAGCCGGTGGCATAATAAGACCAGTCAACGAAGTCCAAAAAAGGTCGAATGTGGGAAATAATTCACGCAATCGCAAATTTTTCCACAGTGGTAGGAGAGAATTAAATTAACAACATAGCAAAAATTCTGTCCGGTGGGGGCTGAATGTCGGAGTGGGTGTTCGTTTGAAGATCACCTTTGTTTGTTTGTCTTGAATAATTTGAGAACTACGGTCTCTAGCGAAAACGTATCCCAGTAAAAAAATTACTACATTAAATTTCCTGTATCAAAGTTCTGTTCATTTCTGCCGATGGTCTGGTATTTATGTCGACGCATGCGCTATATGCGCTTCAGTTGGGGAGTTATTCCCAGAGGTAAATCAATGGCCCAGTTTTTAGCTCTGTGTACAGGAAGAAAGATTTTAGACTTACTAGCGACCTGTCCGGAACGTTATCGGGCTAGAAAACAAAATAAAAGTCAGACGATGACATAATGAGGCCATGTGAGTGTTTGTCCGTCTTACGTGGCTTGCCAAGGTCTCCTTTTTTGTGTATCTAAGAAGCTACTGAAGTTTGCACTGGTCCCCTGAGGCACATAGTGATTCCATGTGCCGTAGCGGGGGAGAAGGGGTCGGAAGGGGGGCGGGGGGGGGGGGGGGAGAGAACGCTAGATAACAAGTAGCCATGAAGGGAAACAGATATACTAAACCGTCAGATTGTCTTCTGAACCGAAGGCGGCTGTAAAAGGAAAACTGGATCTTCAGTACCTAAGCTACCACACAGGTGCTCAAACGGGAAATACTTCAGAACACTATCCACCACGAACCTAAGGATAATGAGAAAAGGAAACTAATGTCAAGCACGGCAGCCACTGAGATTACTTAAGATCACCCAGAAACTGCCACAGTACTTGTCACTTTCTCCACAATTTTTCTAATTATGACTAATTTCTTTCTTTTTCATTTCTATTGTTCTTTCAGTTCCCTCTCTCTAACTTTTATTATTACTAGTTCTCTTTTACTGTTATAAAAATAATTTTTATCATATTTGGTAGAGGGCAGTGTAATAGGTAAATTAGTAATGATTACATCTACATACACATTCGCGCTTATTAAATGAACTTGTAAGGATAAGATTTGCTATGTATTGATTTCTCTTTATTTCCTGTATCTAGGCCAAAAAGTACGTACCGTTTACTTAAAAAATTGTTTCCCTTTCGTGGAAGATGGCGCTCTGATCGACAAATATCAAGTGTGTCTTTTTTTGCAATTGAAAATCAGCGCATTTGACTCACATTTCACTTGCGATGTAAATTAAAGATCTGTGTTCTAACAGTTGACATTAACGTTCCAAATTAACTTCAATGTTGCAAGTTTGATTGTACAGTACAATGTGGTTAGCTGTTTCAATGTCTGCTTAGAAACTACATTTGACGTGATCAAGGAACAACGACGTTGATGCAGTAGGTCTCTGTTCCATCGGGATGCCTGGTATCAGTGAGTTCTCTTGTCTCTCACCACTGGGAAGCCTGATTTCGGTGAGTGTGCGAGAGTTTACACGATATGTGTGTATTTATAGGAGATGCGTCCGTCTTTATCGCTTCACGGACATTTCACCTTATTACAATGGTCGTGGTTTGTATTCCGCCGGTTGCTGGGTAGCGGCCAGCGAGACAGTTACGGCGGCTGGAGGAAAACACACCGAAATCAGTCACACTGACGGTGGGGTTCGAGGTAGGGCTGCTGTTTAAATATCGATATATCGGAATTCTTTCAAAACCTATCGCTATGTGTCGACGAAACATACACTGGTACATCGAAATATCGATATCGAAACGGCTGTCGATATTTTTATTTTATATTATATCTTTGTCGCAATTTTCCGTAAATAATTGTAACTGCACCTCTGAAATTATAGTAGAACACATTTTACTTTCGCCGTGAGAAGGAGTCTTACTACTTTTTGAACTTTCATCACGTCCTGTCTTTCTATTTGACTGTGTGAAGGAAGAATAGGTGGCACAAATTAAAAGTCCGGTTGCACTGAGGGGTGGTGGCGTGAATGGAATAACAAGATATCCAATGTGAAGAAATAGCACACCAGTTGCAATAAATAACCATTTTTAACGCAACTAGTGAGCTATTTCTTCACATCGGCATTCTTCAAAATCAGTTGCCGAAACTGATGAGCAAAGATCTAAATGACAAGAACGGTCTTTGCGATGGGCTGAGACATGTGAGGGTAGGTACTGACGCAATCGGCGCTCGGCGCTACCAAAACAAGCGCAACAATTAACTGCATCACGCAGTTTTGGCACTAGAACTGCTAGGTCTCTGGCTTTTACAGAAATGAAAAAAACAGGGAAGTCGACATGAAGTGTTCCGGACAAATCCAATACGTGACGAAACCGAAAAACGGACCCATCGACACCTTTCATTGAACCACTTACATGCAGTTACCATTGTTAGCGAAGTTTTCCTTTCAATTGTTCATCTAAGGGGGATAAGCAAGCTGCTAGTTTGTTGATGTACAAAATCTCTAATAATAAATCAGTACTTAACTATACATTTCTAAAACTGTCAGTGTATTTACAATGTACAGTCGATATTTTTTCCCTCGATATACTGAAATAACGATAATACCATTTCTTTAAATATCGATGTATCGGATATCAGACTTTTTAAAAATATCAACAGACCTAGTTCGAGGGCATCCACCAAAATCAAGGATTCTGTTGATTTGGGGACTGACGACAATCAACGCTGTAGGATACAGAAAACTACGTGACCGTAAGAGTGGCTTACTTACCAGAAATATCAATGTTTAGCCATATTTTTGTAGTGTAGAATCACTTTTGCAACACTCAGGTAACGTTTGAATATCAGTATTGACCGTCAGAACACAAAGGTTTACATTTGCATCATAAATGATGGGTCAGTTCTCAGAATGAGATTTTCACTTTGCAGCAAAGTATGCGCTGATATGAAACTTCCTGGCAGATTGAAACTGTGTGGCGGACAGAGACTCAAACTCAGAACCTGTGCCTTTCGTGAGCAAGTGCTCTACCAACTGAGCTACCCAAGCATGGAAGTTTCATATCAGCGCACACTCCACTGCAGACTGAAAATCTCATTCTGGAAACATACCCGAGGCTGTGGCAAAGCCATGTCTCCGCAATATCCTTTCTTTCAGGAATGCTAGTTCCGCAAGTTTCGCAGGAGAGATTCTGTGAAGTTTGGAAGGTAGGAGACGAGGTACTGGCAGAAGTAAAACTGCGAGGATGGGACGTGAGTCGTGCTTGGTAGGCTCAGTTGGTAGAGCACTTGCCCACAAAAGCAAAGGTCCCGAGTTCGAGTCTCGGTCTGGCATACAGCTTTAATCTGCAAAGAAGTTTGCGTCTGTTCTTCATTTCAGAAACATGTACACTTGATATTTGTCGGTTATAGCGCCATGTGCCGCAAATCGAAAACGATGCAAGGTAAAATACAAAACGGTTCATTTCGTACGTTAGGAAACTAAGAATCGATAAGGAAAAATTGATATTAAAATACGTGAAATGCAGCTTCTGTAAACTAATATGATATCACTTGAGCAATATAGGACTGCTTTACATAATCCTTGCTAACGTCAATCTGTTGTAGAATAATGGAACATGTTTTGTGTTCTCGTATTATGACGTTCTTAGATAATACAAATCTCCTTCATCATAACCAACATGGATTCCGCAAACAGAGATCATGTGAAACTCAGCTCGCCCTATTTGCCCAAGAAATTCACAGTGCCGTAGACACTGGCGAGCAGATTGATGCCGTATTCCTGGACTTCAGGAAGGCATTTGATACGGTTCCGCACTTACGTTTAGTGAAAAAAATACGAGCTTACGGAATATCGGACCAGGTTTGTGATTGGATTCAGGATTTCCTAGAAGAAAGAACACAACATGTCATTCTTAACGGTTCAAAATCTGCGGATGTAGAGGTAATTTCGGGAGTACCGCAGGGAAGCGTGATAGGACCTTTATTGTTTACAATACACATAAATGACTTAGTTGACAACATCGGTAGCTCCGTGAGGCTATTTGCAGATGACACGGTTGTCTACAAGAAAGTAGCAACATCAGAAGACTCGTACGTACTCCAGGAGGACCTGCAGAGGATTAATGCATGGTGCGACAGCTGGCAGCTTTCCCTAAACGTAGATAAATGTAATATAATGCGCATACATAGGGGCAGAAATCCATTCCAGTACGATTATGCCATAGGTGGTAAATCATTGGAAGCGGTAACGACCGTAAAATACTTAGGAGTTACTATCCGGAGCGATCTGAAGTGGAATGATCACATAAAACAAATAGTGGGAAAAGCAGGCGCCAGGTTGAGATTCATAGGAAGAATTCTAAGAAAATGTGACTCATCGACGAAAGAAGTAGCTTACAAAACGCTTGTTCGTCCGATTCTTGAGTAGTGCTCATCAGTATGGGACCCTTACCAGGTTGGATTAATAGAAGAGATAGACATGATCCAGCGAAAAGCAGCGCGATTCGTCATGGGGACATTTAGTCAGCGCGAGAGCGTTACGGAGATGCTGAACAAGCTCCAGTGGCGGACACTTCAAGAAAGGCGTTACGCAATACGGAGAGGTTTATTATCGAAATTACGAGAGAGCACATTCCGGGAAGAGATGGGCAACATATTACTACCGCCCACATATATCTCGCGTAATGATCACAACGAAAAGATCCGAGAAATTAGAGCAAATACGGAGACTTACAAGCAGTCGTTCTTTCCACGCACAATTCGTGAATGGAACAGGGAAGGGGGGATCAGATAGTGGTACAATAAGTACCCTCCGCCACACACCGTAAGGTGGCTCGCGGAGTATAGATGTAGGTGTAGAATTGTGACTCGTCACGATCGAGACGCTGACCCGTTGTGGGCGCAAGCATGTACGGGGTATCCCATAACACAGCCAGTATTACCTGCACCGATACGTATGTATGAATATTAACACCAGCACGAATTTAGAAAGCATCGCCCGCGCGAAACTCAGCTTGCCCTTTTCTCGCACGATATCCTGCGAACTACGGATGGCAACCAGCAGACTGTGTATTCCTATTTCTCCGGAAAACGTTTAACACGGTGCCGCACGGCAGGCTATTGACAAAGGTCCGAGCGTTTGGAGTAGGTTCCCAGACTTGTGAATGGCTCGTAGACTTCTTATTATTACAAGTAATTTCGGTTGTGTATCAACTATGGTTTCAATCTGTGTGGAATGTTATATGTAGTACATATGAATTCACACAAGAATGTTGGACTTTAGACAATACCTACAGGTGTGTCACATACGAAATGTCATTGTTAATATTGTACAGTCATTAATGTCACCAAACGTTTTTAGTGTCATATGATCATTATGCTATTACTGTTATAACTATTTCTTGTATGATCCCATATCTAAGATGTCGCATACAAAGTTTGTTTCCTCTCCCGGCCTCTAACTAGAGCTCTTTTCCCCTCTATACAGAAAACACTGCTAGCTATAATTATGAATTAATACTGCAGTCGTATATTTCTTCTGCACATGTAACAATAACAGTCTTGTTTGTTAAAAGTTGATTCTGTAAATGCAGCGTCACGTGATTCAAGTCGCACATCTTTCGATGCATAATAAAAACCACTACAAAATGATTTTAAAATGTCATGGGCATGCTGTAGTTAGAATATTTAAGGAGGGGAATAATTGTTTCATATTAAAAATTAAAGTGGGAAATCGTATTTACTATAAGCCGTTCGCTAAAACCAGCTGGTGTCCGAATACATTTACTTTGTAACGCGCCGCACGGCGAAAGCCGGTTCGACTCCTGTTGTTGACTAAGACATTTTAAAGTTTAACTAAACACTATATATCCATAAGATATATGATCACTTTACGTGTCACTATAATTACTCTATGCATTTGTTTACATAACAGTTTGTTCCATCTTTTTAATGTAAGTTCTCTGTACAAAAGATCTCATCTGAAGAAATTGTTAAAGCGACAGGACATAAGGATGCTGCACTGAACATTTGAGGTAGAGAACCTGGCGTTGGAGAAAACAGCTTAAGGAGACAATAGAAATAAAATCACATTACTGTGTACTTTTTTTTTACTTTAGTTACATTTAACAGCAAATACCGTCACTGACACAATGAACGTACCATTTGTAATGTATCTTAGAAAATGTGCTGAAACTGACGGCCGTCAACCTCAATGCAAGCGTAACATCGGCGAACAAGATTCTGACGCAACCTGACAAATATCCCTGTTTCGAATCACATCACAGGCAGAACACAATTCTGGCAATTCCTTGTTTCCTTGCAGGAAATAAATAATTTACATGTAAATAAACAGCACAGTACGTGTAAACCTGTACCCTTGTATGTTGTAAATAAGCTGGAAAACAGCAATGCTATACAAAGCGGTAGGCAATATTACTTCCACATCTCCTTAAACTGTCTTCTCTGACCCCAGGTGCCCTACTTCAGATTCTTCAATGGAGCGTTCTCTATGCCACGTTACACTTTTGCGCACTCTTACGGAAACACCCTGCATATAGCGATCAAGACAAGAGTGTGTTACTGAGCCAAAACATGGTCGCAGACATCCTAAAAGAGTTACTGTCCAACGTAACGGCCGGCCTCTGTGGCCAAACTGTTCTAGGCGCTTCAGTCTGGAACCGCGCGACTGCTATGGTCGCAAGTTCGAATCCTGCCCCGGACATGGATGTGTGTGCTGTCCTTAGGTTAGTTAGGTTTAAGTAGTTCTAAGTTCTAGGGCACTTATGACCTCAGATGTTAAGTCCCATAGTGCTCAGAGCCATTTGAACCATTTTGATCCAAAGTAACGAAAAACAATCCTGTAAGAAAATGGCTAATGGTTCAAATGGCTCTGAGCCCTATGGGACTTAACATCTGTGGTCATCAGTCCCCTAGAACTTAGAATTACTTAAACCTAACTAATCTAAGGACATCACACACATCCACGCCCGAGGCAGGATTCGAACCTGCGACCGTAGCGGTCACGAGGTTCCAGACTGAAGCGCATAGAAATCCTCTAAGATTCGAATACAGCATTGGTAGTGAGCTGCTTGACACAGTTACTTTAATTATGTACGTGTAACGCTGCGTAGCGATGTGAAATGGAACGAGCACTTGTCTGGTAGTAGGGAAGGCGAATGGTCGATTTACTGGGAGGATTTTGGGACCATGTAGCTCTAGAAAGGAGACAGTGTATAGAACGCTAGTGCTACCCATTCTTGAGTACTGTTAGAATTTTTGGGATCTCCACTGGGACAGATTAAAGGAACACATCGTACCAATTCAGACGCAGGCTGCTAGAATTGTTAGCGGTAGGTTCCAACAACAGGCAACGGAAACTGAAATGGGAATCCGTGGATGGAAGGCGATGTTCTGTTCTAGAGACACTTGAGACAACTTAGAAAACCGCCATTTGAAGCTGATTTCCGAACGATTCTACTCTGCCAAGATACACTACTGGCCTTTAAATTGCTACACCAAGAAGAAATGCAGATGATAAACGGGTATTCATTGGACAAATATTTTATACTCGAACTAATATGTGATTACATTTTCACGCAATTTGGATGCATAGATCCTGAGAAATCAGTGCCTACAACAACCACTTCTGGCCGTACTAACGGCCTTGATACGCCTGGGCATTAAGTCAAACAGAGTTTGGATGGCGTGTACAGGTACAGCTGCCCATGCAGCTTCAACACGATACCACAGTTCATCAAGAGTAGGGACTGGCGTATTGTGACGAGCTACTTGCTCGGCCACCATTGACCAGACGTTTTCAATTGGCGAGAGATCTGGAGAATGTGCTGGCCAGGGCAGCAGTCGAACATTTTCTGTATCCAGAAAGGCCCGCACAGGACCTGCAACATGCGTTTGTGCATTATCCTGCTGAAATGTAGGATTTCGCAGGGATCGAATGAAGGGTAGAGCCACGGGTCGTAACACAACTGAAATGTAACGTCCACTGTTCAACGTGCTGTCAATGCGAACAAGAGGTGACCGAGACGTGTAACCAATGGCACCCAATACCATCACGCCGGGTGATACGCCAGTATGGCGATGACGAATACACGCTACCAATGTGCATTCACCGCGATGTCGCCAAACACGGATGCGACCATCATAATGCTGTAAACGGAACCTGAATTCATCCGAAAAAATGACGTTTTGCCATTCGTGCACCCAGGTTCGTCGTTGAGTACACCATCGCAGGCGCTCCTGTATGTGATGCAGCGTCAAGGGTAACCGCAGCCATTGTCTCCGAGCTGATAGTCCATGCTGCGGCAAACGTCGTCGAACTGTTCGTGCAGATGGTTGTTGTCTTGCAAACGTCCCCATCTGTTGACTCAGAGATCGAGACGTGGCTGCACAATCCGTTACAGCCATGAGGATAAGATGCCTGTCATCTCGACTGTTAGTGATAGGATGCCGTTGGGATCCAGTACGGCGTTCCGTATTACCCTCCCGAACCCACCGATTCCATATTCTGCTAACAGTCATTGGATCTCGACCAACGCGAGCAGCAATGTCACGATACTATAAACCGCATTCGCGGTAGGTTACAATCTGACCTTTATCAAAGTCGGAAACGTGATGGTACGCATTTCTCCTCCTTACACGAGGCATCACAACAACGTTTCACCAGGCAACGCCGGTCAACTGCTTTTTGTGTATGAGAAATCGGTTGTAAACTTTCCTCATGTCAGGACGTTGTAGGTGTCGCCACCGGTGCCAACCTTGTGTGAATGCTCTGAAAAGGTAATTGCATATCACAGCATCTTCTTCCTGTCGGTTAAATTTCGCGTCTGTAACACGTCATCTTCGTTGTGTAGCAATTTTAATGGCCAGTAGTGTAAATTGCGCGTGAGGATCAGGAAGATATTCGAGGAATTAGGGTTCATACAGAGTCATATAGATAGTCGTTTTTTCCTCGGTCTATTTACGAGTGGAAAAGGAAAGGTGGTGGTACAATGTAAAATCCGCCTCGCACCACAAAGTGGTTTGCGGAGTATGCAGGTGTAGATTACTGCACAGGAGAGACGGCACGACGCAGACGTCGGAATCCAAGGCGGCCCCGCCCGGCACACGCCGTTCAGCCGGCCGGAGGCTGCCGAGTCCGGAGTCGCGTCTCGGCCGTAATTATTCGCGAGGTGCTCTGGGCCCGCCGCCGCCGCCGCCGCTGCAGCCGTTGCTGCTGCCGCTGGCTAATTGTTATCTATGCGGCACGTGGCCGCTGCAACATTCAGCAGCCGTGACGGAGCGCCCTGGCTGGGGCTGCCTGCCCTGTCTCTGCGCCACTCCCTAGCCGTGCCCTCGCATCTCACACGCAACACACGCATGTCACAACGCAGCTGACAACCACCTGGTGTGACTGCCAAATCATTCACTATCACGCATTGATATCTTTTTTTTTTAAATGCGCTAAATATACCACCTACGCTGCTTTTATTCCTGCAACTATACCGCTGGCTCTGCAACACAGTGCAGGTGGCATGTAACAAGCGTCAAATTCGCAAGAAGTGAACTACATACAAAATGGAAATGAAGTCCCAAGATTCTTTACAGAGCGTAGGGGAACGATGCGAGGGACCTGCATCGCCGAACTAGGCAAGGTCTTAATGGAGATGGTTTGCCGTTGCCTTCCTCCGACCGTAATGGGGATGACTGGTGATGATGGAGACGACACAACAACATCTAGTCGTCTCGGGACAGGTGAAAACCCCTGACCCCACCGCGAATCGAACCCGGGACCCCTGCTAGAGAAGCGAGCTGCGAACACTACATACAAACTATTAGTATTTCAGCGCAAATACGAGAATATTACCACGATACGAGACACTCGAGGTAACGTCTCAGCATCGTTAGATAATAGAGGCAGCGCTTTTTTGCTCTGAGCAGTCCTTCTCTGTCTCTCACAATCTTTACCTTTTGAATTTCTCATCATGAAAGTACTGAAGGACCATCTGCTTTAACTGTTAGGAACCATTCAAAACCCAAGATATTTTTTTATTTAATACAACCGCTTTCAACAGTCTAAAACCTTTCTTTTAGTAACACATGTTCGTGTTATGCTGACCTCATGCACAATATGTCAAGTGGATAAAACTCAGCATATTATAAACGTTTGTCATCACTAAAATATTTAAAAACAAAAAGCACCTTCTCCAAACAATGTCATGTAACAAGCATCTATGAGCAGTATGTATTTGGACATCGATGACTATTTTCGGCCCGAGACCCATTTTTCAATCATCGTAACATAGTCTAAAATGGCATTTCCAAACATGAACGCACCGTAAATGTTCATTGCACATTTTTGACATCTTCGGAAATGCCATTTTGGACTATGTTATGATGATTTGAATACGGGTCTCGGCCTGAAAACACTCGTCGAATGAACAGAAAGTAAAAATTTGCAACTTGGGCTGGTTTTCGTTCTACTGAAACATATTTTGTGCGATCTTGGCTTATGAATGGTTTTTGACTTTACCTTTTGTTTATGTGCCTAATTCTACTGATGATAATAATACACTGACGAAAAAAGTGTCCTAACAATCAAAAATAATTGATGTAGAGTGATTAAATGTCGGGAATACATCTGTCTAGCTAACATATTTCAGTGATTAACATTGCAAGATCACAGGTTAATGTAAGAGCGAGATAGGCCATACAAAACGTGAAATGCTGGTACATTAAAAACCGGTGAACAACCAGATTATTGAATTCAAGATCCATTTACTGTTAGCAGAATATGGAATCGGTAGGTTCAGGAGGGTAATACGGAACGCCGTGCGGGATCCCAACGGCCTCGTATCATTAGCAGTCGAGATGACAGGCATCTTATACACATGGCTGTAACGGATCGTGGAGCCACGTCTCGATCTTTGAGTCAACAGATGGGGACGTTTGCAAGACAACAACCATCTGCACGAACAGTTCGACGACGTTTGCAGCAGCATCGACTGTCAGCTCGGAGACCATGGCTGCGGTTACCCTTGACGCTGCATCACAGACAGGTGCGCCTGTGATGGTGTACTCAACGGCGAACCTGGGTGCACGAATGGCAAAACGTCATTTTTTCGGATGAATCCAGGTTCTGTTTACAGCATCATGATGGTCGCATCCGTGTTTGGCGACACCGCGGTGAACGCACATTGGTAGCGTGTATTCGTCATCGCCATACTGGCGTTATCACCCGACGTGATGGTATGGGGTGCCATTGGTTACACGTCTCGATCACCTCTTCTTCGCATTGACGGCACGTTGAACAGTGGACGTTACATTTCAGATGTGTTGCGACCCGTGGCTCTACCCTTCATTCGATACTGCGAAACCCTACATTTCAGCAGGATAATGCACAAACGCATGTTGCAGGTCCTGTGCGGGCCTTTCTGGATACAGAAAATGTTCGACTGCTGCCCTGGTCAGCACATTCTCCAGATCTCTCGCCAATTGAAAACGTCTGGTCAATGGTGGCCGAGCAAGTGGCTCGTCACAATACGCCAGTCACTACTCTTGATGAACTGTGGTATCGTGTTGTAGCTGCCCATGCAGCATGGGCAGCTGTACCTGTACACGCCATCCAAACTCTGTTTGTCTCAATGCCCAGGCGTATCAAGGCCGTTAGTACGGCCAGAAGTGGTTGTTGTAGGCACTGATTTCTCAGGATCTATGCACCCAAATTGCGTGAAAATGTAATCACATGTCGGTTCTAGTATAATATATTTGTCCAATGAATACCCGTTTATCATCTGCATTTCTTCATGGTGTAGCAACTTTAATGGCCAGTAGTGTATGTTGGCACAGTAGAATCGTTCGGAAGTCAGCTTCAAAGCCCGGTTCTCTTAAGTTTCCTCAAGTGTCTCTAGAACATGTGTGTTTGAGGTGCCGGATGTCAGTTTGTGGGATGGAGTTTCATGCCTGTTGCACTTGGTCAGTCAACACAGGGACGGTTAATGCTGGTTGTGGATTACGCTGGAGTTGTCGTCTGACGATGTCCCACATGTGCTCCATAGTGGACACGTCTGGTGATCGAGCAGGCCAAGGCAACTTGACGATACTCTGTAGAGCGTATTGGCTTATAACACCGCTACGTGGACGATCGATATCCTGTTGGAAAACACGCCCTGGAATGCTGTTCATGAATGGCACCACAACAGGTCGAATCACCAGACTTTTTGTGACGGACTATGCTAAAGTAATCCGTGCAGCTTCATTGACCACTGCGGTTGCTCAGCACGTTCTTTCAGAGAGCTTGCTGCTCTCTGTAAGAAAAAAAAAATTGAGTGAATGGATCACTGGTGAACTTGAACGTGTGTCAAGTGATGTCCGCCCATGCCCAGACCAAAAGCAACGAACGATCATGGACGAAATAGAAAAAAAAAGTTGTCAGATCAACCGTCTAAGAGGCAGGAGACCCGAGTTCGTATAGCTGCCCAACACAAATTTTCAACTTTCCTCGTTGATTTCAACCAATATCCACTCGCGGCCAATGTCTGTAATCCATTTGTGACGTTTAGTAATTATTAGTGATTCCCTTGGGCCTAGCTTTCAGAGTATAATTTATCGGAGAAGGGTTTAATATTGAGGACATTTTTCATGTTTAGCTTCGCTGTGCATTTTGTCTTCAGTACAGCCAACGCAGAAAATCCGGTTTCGCAAAGGTAGGCTGTTGAAAATGGTACGACGTACTCTTGTTTTCAGTGGAGAAAACACCATTCAACCGTAACAAAAATTCAAAGAGCGATTATTAAATTATCTTTTGACTTCGCTATTTGCCATGAAGTCTATGAAGATTTCTTCTTCGGAAGCAGGGGGATCTTCGGGGAGATTTTCGCGCACTACATGTAAGGCAGAGAGCAGTAGAGGACCATCGATTTTATCAATGTAGCGAAAAAATGTTCAAATGTGTGTGAAATCTTACGGGACTTAACTGCTAATGTCATCAGTCCCTAAGCTTACACACTACTTAACCAAAATTATCCTAAGGACAAACATACACACCCATGCCCGAGGGAGGACTCGAACCCCCGCAGGGATCAGCCGCACAGTCCATGACTGCAACGCCCTAGACCGCTCGGCTAATCCCGCGCGGCTATCAATGTAGCGGATCGGTGTTGCGAAATATCAGTAAATTTACTTATTGTTTGTAATTTGTAATGTTTCCGTCTTTAGCTTCAAAAAGTTGCTATCGATGCACCGGATCCATCGATGGGTCCGTTCGATTTCTCTGTAGATACTGACAATACGTGCAGTCCAGCAGTCGTTAAGTTACCTCATGTTCCAAGATATTCGCCATTTTAGTTGTGAGTAGTGCCACGAAGACAAAAGCAACAGTGAAAGAAGGTAAGACTTGCACTACGTACTTGTAATTAATAAGTATTAATGAGTGAAATGTCGTACTGACATAGTAATATTGATTAAATTTTTACACTCATCATTGAAAAGTACAAGCAACTAACACCACTTTGTCATATTCACAATTCAAAGTTATGTTCTGCGGACGGAGATCAGGTGTTTTAAGCGATGCCTTGCGAGTTCCCTTGACTGAGCCATTTCGAATTTTGTCTAATATCAGGCCTAAACAGGCCACTATGGACAACCTTTAAGTAATGTTTTCATTATACTTTTCCTAATACTTAGTTTGTAATTGCTTTGATACTCAATCATATGCACTTTTTTACCTTCGAAGAGGGAAATGCTACTTTTAGCTTCCTTGGCGTCGAATACGTGTTGTTTCGTTTTAGATTCCAACAAAAACACCTAACAATAAAAAACTGAAATGTATTTAAAATTAATTAGATGTGTATGGTATTCAAAAGCTATTTCGCTGTAAGCCATTCTCATGAAAACTGCCTGGCTCAATGAAAAAAATCAGCCACCTTGAATGGATCGATGACACATGCGTTTATTATTGAAATATGTCACTAAAAATGAATATTTGTGTCTTTATTGTTACTACACTGAAATTTAAAAGATAATCTTCCAGTAACATCGAAAATAAAACATTTATTACATTATCCAAGTATTTTATTACACATTTTCTTTAGGCGGCCCATCGACAGACGAAATAATTGTGGAGCTTTGAAAGAGTCATCTTGTTTAATTAGGAATGGTACAACGATATTTGCTTTATTGTCGATAATGAATACATTTATTCAGACAGAATGATATATAATGGAGAAGTATAAATGCTATTTATTTTACTTCGTTGGCCTTATTACTGAAGTTCTTTAAGGTAGACAATATTTTTTTCCGTCCTCAGCAAAAACATATAGATTCCTTGGCTGTCCGACTCGTGTATGTAAACAAATTATTCTCAGCACGGAATTATGCAAGTTAAAGCTTTCCCGCTGTCTAAACACTCTACCAATTAAAATCTACTTACAACTGGCAATACGAAAAATATGGCCTTTCTAGATTCAATCACTGGCATTTCTGTGGGAATTATGGTATGCATGGAGTAAGGACATCTTCTCCTTTCGACTTTCCATTAAGAATAGCTGCCTTGATGACATTCGGCATCACTTCCTTCAAAGCGAGTCTTGTTCCATTACACAATAGGGGTTGATTAATGTTACGAAAGAGAATAATTGGCACACCTATTTTTCGATTAGATATAATTCAAATTTATCGGCATCGAGATGCGAAAGGCAAAATAAAACACTGATATGTTTGTTTCTGTCACACTGAAACATCTCACTACTTCCATGCTCTTTCAAATACATCACGCGCGCCACCTAATGTAATTTAATTGCGCTGTGCCTATAAACTTCGCGCAAGTGCAAGCAATAAGTTGACAAAGCTTTTTTGCAAGCGAATTAACGGCATGGCAGCGCATAAAATACGAACAAACAAATAACCATTGATTTTTATATATTAGATAAGCAATATCAATATTTTGTTTCTGCTCTTAGTATAGTCAGCGTAACAGAACAGCGCTGTTGAGTTGCAAGTGGGCCAAAGAAATGACGGGTGAATAATTTCAGACTGGATGGTCCTAGGTTCAGCAATGATGCCCGAGCAACATGGGGGAGGGAGGAGGAGTACTGGTCTCGCTGACGAGACGTTAAACACTAATCTTCAACTCAAATTTCGCCGCCATTCATTCACGCGCTCCCTCGCACATGCATCCGCGTAACCCGGTGGTCAACACTCAACACCTTACCTGGCAAGATTATGGCCTTCAAGCACCCTCTCACATCCGACCAGTTGTGGTTCGGATTCTGTTTAGACTGCAACGTGGAAAGCAAATGAGTTACACAAATAATAATAACAACAATAATAATTATTAAGATGATGTTAGAGTAATGGACATAATTACGGCATAACTTTAGTCTCATTAACATTGTGTTAAGAACATTTCCGATAGTATGAGTTTCCAGTCAATTGGAAGCTATAAACTAAAAGAAAGGGTGGCAGCAGTGCCGATAGAATCTCATATGTACTCCATATGTACTCGTAGAAGAAGTACACTGGCTCGGGGAACGGCGAAAATGGTAGATAATAGTCTGCAGTAGAAATAACGAAAGAAGTAGTGGAGAGAGAGAGAGAGAGAGATTTGGATTTAATATGTTATCTTAACATCCCTCGGTATAGAGAATGAGATTTCCACTCTGCAGCGGAGTGTGCGCTGCTATGAAAATTCCTGGCAGATTAAAACTGTGTGCCGGACCGACACTCGAACTCGGGACCTTTGCCTTTCGCGGGCAAGTGCTCTACCAACTGAGCTACCCAAGCACAACTCACGCCCCGTCCTCACAGCTTTACTTCTGCCAGTACCTCGTCTCCTACCTTCCAAACTTAACAGAAGCTCTCCTGCGAACTCGCAGAACTAGCACTCCTGAAAGAAAGGATATTGGGGAGACATGGCTTAGCCACAGGCTGGGGGATGTTTCCAGAATGAGATTTCCGCTCTGCAGCGGAGTAGGAGACGAGGTACTGGCAGAAGTAAAGCTGTGAGGACGGGCCGTGAGTCGTGCTTGGGTAGCTCAGTTGGTAGAGCACTTGCCCGCGAAAGGCAAAGGTCCCGAGTTCGAGTCTCGGTCCGGCACACAGTTTTAATCTGCCAGGAAGTTTCATCTCTCTCTCTCTCTCTCTCTCTCTATATATATATATATATATATATATATATATATAATTCGTGTATTAATGTTTTGTGTAACAGTACTTACTGTAATAGTACTTGCATACATTACACATTCTTGAGTACCTACAGTAGTATAAAGTATTCCGTTTTGTTATTTTGTTTTATCGTATTACATATAAATTAGTATCAGCAGTGTCCGTGTACTTTGCTCTTTCTTTGGTATGTTTAGTGAAATCTGCAGTGGTTTATTCAACATCTCATTCGATGCGTTAATAAAACGCGTGAAGTGGATACCGTTAAGCCAGTTAGCTTCGACCAATCGGAGCAGAGGAGATGGATATTAATTGATACCGTGTTTTCACGACGGGAAAGCTTTAACTTGCATAACTTCGTGCTGAATGTAGTTTCTCTTCATAGAAGAATTTAACATATTTCAGTAGTCCAGAGTCATAGAGGGAAATTGTCAGCTTGTATCGATGACTATTAATTATTATTATATTCAAAGTGGGACTGCAGTTCGGTAACTTATGAGAACAGCCAATTTTCATGTATTTTTTAGTTGTTCCAGTATTAAATACTACACATTTTTACTAGTTTCGTTAGTGAGAAATCATGTTTCTTCACCATTCTTTAACACTATTCGCCAGATTTCACTTTTATTTAATAGAATATTTAGAATACTGCAAGATGTTTTGAGTGAATACGGTCATTACTGGTAGCAAGACTAATTAAGGAGGGAATGCTGGATTTGCTACGGCGGGAAGCTGCGTCAGTAACAACGTGGAAAGCTTTCGTCTTGTTTTGAATACGCATTTTACTCGGTTGTTCCACAGACGTATGATTTGATGTTAACCATAGGTTATACAGGGTGGTCAGAAACAGTGTTATTGGGTAGTTTGTGCTGAGAAATAACAGTTAAGGAAAAGTTCGATAAGTTGCGCCGTTTCCCATTAATTAGGATTGAAAATCAACCAGAGACGATGAGGCTACACGCATTCTTCGTTTTGTTTACTAAAATCAAACGAGGGAGCGACAGTAAGGATCGAACCTGAGCCAAAGGCTGGGCAGTCTCGTGCGCTATCGTCTACGCCACGAGGAAAACTGATTGTGTCTGCCAGGCCGCTTGAATTTGCGCTCACAACGGCCTGATTGGCTAACTTCCGTTCTAATTAACTCGGAAACGGCACAACGTACCGATTTTTTTTCTTGATAGTTATTTTTCAGCAAGATTTGCCCTGCAACAACCTTCCAACTTTTCAGGCCGTTTCTGACCACCCAGTATAAAACATGTGTAATTCCAAACTAAGCACTGTCATTGCAACGCATTCGAAGACGTCTAGGCAGAATGACATTGGGCGAATGTCACTGTAGATATGTCTTCAGAGAAATGGTTCTCAATTAATTTTTCTGACTGCAGCATCTGAAAATGCATATCTCATTTGCAGTCACTTGTGGAGCGATTATATCTGCTGGCCACAAGGATAGAGATGCAGTCGTAGATAACCCTCCTCCCCCAGTCTCACCCCTTCCCTCGCGATCCCCGCCCACGGAGCTGACGCAGCTGCTGATACTTCGTCCAGTAGTTCAAAGAAAACAGCTCGTTTTATATTAACGTCTTCGTATTAATCTCAAAGCTAGAAATTTCTCGACATCCACTGCTCATTACATACATCAAAGAAACGCGGTTGTGCAATTACTGCCTTAATGTCTTACACATCTTCTCACTGCATAAAGAAGTCATGCTTGTCAACTATAGAATATAAAATACGATATCCCAAATTAAACGCCACATGGAAGCTTGCCAAAAATAATTAATTGAATTACGTGATCTAAAACATAAAAAGGTAAGAATATTTCAGATGGTAGTAAGAGTCGTGAGAGACATGTGTCTATTTCACTGCCAGTTTTCTGTCAACGCTGAAGCCGAATTTCTAATTTTAACCTCTGAATGTTCTCCGGGCAGAACGGCAAGTAACAGAACACAATATCTCAGGTGTCAGTTTACTATTGTGAAGTACAAGTCTTGCGTTTCATCGATGTTTCTAGGTTCTCACAACTTTATGTGGCAATCCACAGACTACTTGTTGTAACTTCCCCCACTGCAGTTTGTGGAGCATTTCTGTATCACTTTCACGAAGGCTAAACAAACCCGTTACAAGTCGTGCATCTCTTCTTTCCATGTTTTCTATCTCTTCAATTAATCTTACTTCGTAATGGTCCAATCCGTACAAACAATATTTAAGAACTGGGCGAATAATGACTCTGCAAGTCAGCTCTATCGTGCGTGAACTAGAATGTCTTAGACTTTTTACAATAAGTATGAGTTCTTAGCTGCTCTCTCCACCGCTAGGTTTATGTGAGTACGTTATTGTTGATATTACTACCCGACGACTAGTTTGATGCCGCTCTCCACGCTAGACTATCCTGTGCAAGCCTTTTCATCTCTGCATAACTACTGCAACGTTTATCCGCCAGAACCTGATTACTGTGTGCATGTCACGTCTTCCTCTACAATTTTTACTCCCCATGCTTCATTTTCAAACCGACAATTCCTTCATACCTTAAGATGTGCCTTCTCAACCATTTCCTTCTCTCAGTCAAGTTGTGCCATAAATTTCCTTTGTTCCCCAATTCCATTCAGTATCCCCTTATTAGTTATTCGATAT
Source organism: Schistocerca serialis cubense (assembly GCF_023864345.2). Lineage (NCBI taxonomy): Eukaryota > Metazoa > Arthropoda > Insecta > Orthoptera > Acrididae > Schistocerca > Schistocerca serialis. Next base: position 259,081,908 of record NC_064638.1, on the reverse strand, counting down.
ACACTCCTGGAAATTGAAATAAGAACACCGTGAATTCATTGTCCCAGGAAGGGGAAACTTCATTGACACATTCCTGGGGTCAGATACATCACATGATCACACTGACAGAACCACAGGCACATAGACACAGGCAACAGAGCATGCACAATGTCGGCACTAGTACTGTTTATATCCACCTTTCGCAGCAATGCAGGCTGCTATTCTCCCATGGAGACGATCGTAGAGATGCTGGATGTAGTCCTGTGGAACGGCTTGCCATGCCATTTCCACCTGGCGCCTCAGTTGGACCAGCGTTCGTGCTGGACGCGCAGACCGCGTGAGACGACGCTTCATCCAGTCCCAAACATGCTCAATGGGGGACAGATCCGGAGATCTTGCTGGCCAGGGTAGTTGACTTACACCTTCCAGAGCACGTTGGGTGGCACGGGATACATGCGGACGTGCATTGTCCTGTTGGAACAGCAAGTTCCCTTGCCGGTCTAGGAATGGTAGAACGATGGGTTCGATGACGGTTTGGATGTACCGTGCACTATTCAGTGTCCCCTCGACGATCACCAGTGGTGTACGGCCAGTGTAGGAGATCGCTCCCCACACCACGATGCCGGGTGTTGGCCCTGTGTGCCTAGGTCGTATGCAGTCCTGATTGTGGCGCTCACCTGCACGGCGCCAAACACGCATACGACCATCATTGGCACCAAGGCAGAAGCGACTCTCGTCGCCGAAGACGACACGTCTCCATTCGTCCCTCGACTCACGCCTGTCGCGACACCACTGGAGGCGGACTGCACGATGTTGGGGCGTGAGCGGAAGACGGCCTAACGGTGTGCGGGACCATAGCCCAGCTTCATGGAGACGGTTGCGAATGGTCCTCGCCGATACCCCAGGAGCAACAGTGTCCCTAATTTGCTGGGAAGTGGCGGTGCGGTCCCCTACGGCACTGCGTAGGATCCTACGGTCTTGGCGTGCATCCGTGCGTCGCTGCGGTCCGGTCACAGGTCGACGGGCACGTGCACCTTCCGCCGACCACTGGCGACAACATCGATGTACTGTGGAGACCTCACACCCCACGTGTTGAGCAATTCGGCGGTACGTCCACCCGGCCTCCCGCATGCCCACTATACGCCCTCGCTCAAAGTCCGTCAACTGCACATACGGTTCACGTCCACGCTGTCGCGGCATGCTACCAGTGTTAAAGACTGCGATGGAGCTCCGTATGCCACGGCAAACTGGCTGACACTGACGGCGGCGGTGCACAAATGCTGCGCAGCTAGCGCCATTCGACGGCCAACACCGCGGTTCCTGGTGTGTCCGCTGTGCCGTGCGTGTGATCATTGCTTGTACAGCCCTCTCGCAGTGCCCGGAGCAAGTATGGTGGGTCTAACACACCGGTGTCAATGTGTTCTTTTTTCCATTTCCAGGAGTGTATCTATCCAATCTTCATCAGTCTTCTGTGGCACTACATTTCAAAAGCTTCTATTTTTTTTCCCCGAGCCGCATATCGTCCACGTTTCGTTTCTGTACAAGGCTACACTCTACACAGGTACCTTCAGAAAAAACTTCCTAACACTTAATTTTACATTAGCCGATAACAATTTTCTCTTTTTCAGAAATACTTTCTTTGCTATTGCCAGTCTACATTTTACAACCTCTCAACTCCGACCATCATTAGTTATTTTGCTGCCCAAACAGCAGGCCCCATCTACTAATTTTAGTGTTTCATTTCCTAATATAATTCCTTGAGCATTGCTTGATTTAATTCGACTACGTTCAATTACCCTTCTTTTACTTTTGTTGATGCTCACCATATTTTTTTTTTTTTCAATTCACTACTCCCTCCTGATGACTGGGTGTTGTGTGTTGTCAAAAAAATGGCTCTGAGCACTATGGGACTCAACTGCTGAGGTCATTAGTCCCCTAGAACTTAGAACTAGTTAAACCTAACTAACCTAAGGACATCACAAACATCCATGCCCGAGGCAGGATTCGAACCTGCGACCGTAGCGGTCTCGCGGTTCCAGACTGCAGCGCCTTTAACCGCACGGCCACTTCGGCCGGCTTGTGTGTTGTCCTTAGGTTAGTTAGGTTTAAGTAGTTCTAAGTTCTAGGGGACTGATGACCATAGATGTTAAGTCCCATAGTGCTCAGAGCCATTTGAACCATTTGAACCACTACTCCCTCCGTTCACCTGCTCTTTCAACTCCTTTGTCGGCTCTGATAGAAAGTTTTTTTTTTTGCTCACTGAACTTTGATTATCTTTCCAAATTCATCTCCTGCTTACTCAGTATACAGATTGAATAACTACGGGGATAGTCCTGTCCCACACCCTTCCTAACTACCGCTAGCATTTCATGTCTCTTGAGCCTTATAACCACAGACTGGTTTCTATAAAAGTTGTAAACAACTTAATCCCCTTGTATTTCACCCCTGCCACCTTCAGAACTTCAAAGACTGCAGTCCAGTCGGTATTGTCAAAAGCTTTCTCTAATTCTGCAAATGCTATGAATGTAGGTTTGCCTTTGGTCCACCTATCTTCTGAGATAAGGCATGTGGTTAACGTTGCCTCATATTTTCTCCGGGTGCCAAACTGACATTCGCCGAGATCGGCTTCTGCCAGTTTCTCCGTTCTTCTATAAATAATTCGTGTTAATATTTTGTGACCGTGATGGTCGGTAAGATTCACCCATGTCAGTATCTGCCTTCTTTAGAATTGGAATTATTACGTTCTTCTTGAAATGTGAAGATATTTCCCCTGTCTCTTATATGTCGACATCCGTATTAAACTGTTACTGACAGTTATTCCTGGATACTTGAATATTGTGGCTGAATTCAGTGACTGATCGCCGATCGCGCAGTCAACGATATAGGAATTCTCGTTCATTTACGTATATTAAATTACATCTTCTTCCATTGAAAGATAGCTGCCAACCTTTGCACGAGGCGCTGATCATCAGTAAGTTCCTCTGCGTCTCGAAATAGGTTACCAATGACGTCACCGCCCGGTACACAATCGCATCATCTGTGAATTACCTTACAGGGTACAGATGTGACTTGTTAGGTCATTTACTCGTATTGTAGACAACAATGGCCCTATGACACTACCGTGACCTACACCGGAAGCAACCACCGCTTATGACGATGCCTCTCCACTAACAACGGCAATCAGTTTGCTAGGAAGCCTTCAGTACAATCACTTCTGTGATCGGACATGCCGTATGTACGTATATCATTTAACAGGTTACAGTGTGTAAGTGTGTCGAAGATTTTCTGGATGCCAAGAAATACAGGGGACACGTGAGCACTGTTTATTGCCTTGTAGATCTCATGAACGAACAGAGCAAGCTGGGTACCATACGATCGGTGCTTGCTTTGTTTAGAGTTATGCGATCTCCGGAAAAATCACTGAACGCCAGCACAATATACGGTATGAGATCTTATTGTTTCCCGTACTGAGTTACATGTTTGTTTTGAACTTTACCTTGAACTGAGTACTCGGTATTCGTAAGAAATTTCTGCGTGGGGGAACGAACTTAATTTTCTCGATGACTTTAATACGACGAAAGTAATGCATAATTTACTGTACGCCAAGTTGGGAGGGAACGGAATAGCAGCGAAATACATTCGTACTGTGGCTTTGATGGTGCGAATGAAGATCGCCAAGTGCTGAATCGATGTACGTGATGTGCAAGTATCAATACATTTATCAGTAAGTCCATTTCGTTCTCGTTGAGGTGTTGGTGGACATTGGTCTAAGATGTTCACATCACAGTGGCGGTATGGTTAGTGCTGATTTCAGATACAATGTGTGTTGGTTAAGCCTACTGATTACGCTATCACTAGTTAACAGGTTTCTATATTTCTGCTCTAATAACAGCTTATTGTTTTCCATGTTTCTTGCAATTATTGTAGGTTTTTCATTATTTGCTTTATAAAAACAGCTTGTAAATCATTTTATTGCAATTGTTGTACTGCATTACTACTACCACTATCAGTACCTCGATTTCCTACTATCGCCGTAAGTCCATCTCCATCCGCGTACGCGCAACACGTGTCTGGCTGCAGTAGAAAAGAGGCCTGTCTGTGAAACATCACATACGTTGAAAAATTAATACTGTAATTGAGAAAGTAATTCTACAATTACTTATTGATTGTTGCACTGTTTACAGTTGTAAAGCACGCATGACTCTCCACGGCTTCTAGAGAGTGGGTAAATATGCAAGTAGAGTTGTATGCGGTGCCATCTATGACAGGCGTTTGAGGCGCCAGGCCACGTATGTACAGGGCTATTACAAATGATTGAAGCGATTTCATAAATTCACTGTAGCTCCATTCATTGACATATGGTCACGACACACTACAGATAGGTAGAAAAACTCATAAAGTTTTGTTCGGCTGAAGCCGCACTTCAGGTTTCTGCCGCCAGAGCGCTCGAGAGCGCAGTGAGACAAAATGGCGACAGGAGCCGAGAAAGCGTATGTCGTGCTTGAAATGCACTCACATCAGTCATAACAGTGCAACGACACTTCAGGACGAAGTTCAACAAAGATCCACCAACTGCTAACTCCATTCGGCGATGGTATGCGCAATTTAAAGCTTCTGGATGCCTCTGTAAGGGGAAATCAACGGGTCGGCCTGCAGTGAGCGAAGAAACGGTTGAACGCGTGCGGGCAAGTTTCACACGTGGCTCATGCCACAACTGGAGACCGACAGCGCCGACTTCATCTTTCAACAGGATGGTGCTCCAACGCACTTCCATCATGATGTTCGGCATTTCTTAAACAGGAGATTGGAAAACCGATGGATCGGTCGTGGTGGAGATCATGATCAGCAATTCATGTCATGGCCTCCACGCTCTCCCGACTTAACCCCATGCGATTTCTTTCTGTGGGGTTATGTGAAAGATTCAGTGTTTAAACCTCCTCTACCAAGAAACGTGCCAGAACTGCGAGCTCGCATCAACGATGCTTTCGAACTCATTGATGGGGACATGCTGCGCCGAGTGTGGGAGGAACTTGATTATCGGCTTGATGTCTGCCGAATCACTAAAGGGGCACATATCGAACATTTGTGAATGCCTAAAAAAACTTTTTGAGTTTTTTTATGTGTGCAAAGCATTGTGAAAATATCTCAAATAATAAAGTTATTGTAGAGCTGTGAAATCGCTTCAATCATTTGTAATAACCCTGTAGTAAGTTTCCTTTAATTTACGTCTATGGTCACAAACCTTTTGCTAACAGATTACCGGTTTCGATCGATAATGACCATCATCAGATCTGCTGCAAAAATGGGAAAACATAAATATACTCGTCGATTGTCTACAGCTTTAAAACAATACATAGATCATAATGAAAAGTACTACTGACAAATATATGCATGTGTGTGGTTTTAAGTATGAAGAGGCATACCTGTTTTATAAAAACAAAATCGTAATGTACTGCAGCCATAGTGGTATCGTCAAATGTTAAATGCAGTATCAGCACCAGCATCGTCAAATATATGTAAATTACATCATATGCACGAGTCGTGTTGTCAGTAGCACTACTGTTCAACACAAGCTGCCGTACAGTAGCGGCCGAGCGGTTCTAGGCGCTACAGTCTGGAACCGCGTGACCGCTACGGTCGCAGGTTCGAATCCTGCCTCGGGCATGGATGTGTGCGATGTCCTTAGGTTAGTTAGGTTTAAGTAGTTCTACGTTCTAAGGGACTGATGGCCTCAGAAGTTAAGTCCCCTAGTGCTCTGAGCCATTTTTTCGTACAGTAGCCACAAGCTGTTTATGTTGGAAGTCGCTAATGTCGGCATACACTAGTTTTCAATAATTAATTGCACAGCGAAAATAAAAGGGGATACAATAGTTCATGTCTGTAATGAGCTAATGACGTATATAAAGCATTACAGTAATACACAGCAATGAAAAAGAACACGATAAAAGTACGATTGTTAAAAATAGGAAGAGTTAAGAAACAGTAGTTGACACATGCTCTAGTGCTAATATTCTAGATAATTGAACATGAATATTACGTATTGCATCTCGACAGTAAGAGTAAAATTTGTATTCGAGAAAGAAACAAACGAGTGCTCATCTCTGATAAACAATGAGGTGAGCCTCGAACGTTAATATTACTCTTTCTAGTCCTCCTAATTACTGCAGAAAGTTTCAGCTACCCTGCGTCGACGTGGAGCTGGAGAGACGCTGGAGAGCAGTACTGCAAATAAACTTGCGACTTTCAACGGACTCAAGAGCACAGCAAGAAATCTGCCACAGCTCTTTACCGACACATTACCACCCGACAATACACACACAAGGCGAGTTTAGTTTCTATGGACGTTGCAATATACAGTTAGAAAACCAAGAATGCATGTTAATTTTGTCCCTAACACCATAAAATACCATAAACATAACAATATAACATCTAGTGCAGAGAAGTAAGACTCGTCAACACGAGTACTCTAGAATGAATCTTCTGCTCTACAGTAGAGTGTGCGCTGTTTTGAAACTTCCTGGAAGATTAAAACAGTGTGCCGGGCAGAGACTCGGGTCCTGAACCTCACCTTCGACGGGCACTGCTCTCACCGACTGAGCTATCCATACGCAACTCAAAATCTGACCGCGCACCTTTATTTCTGACAACTATCGGCTACCGTCTAGACATCACAGTTCCCCTTGTGGTGCTAGCACTCCTCCAAGAAAGGATATTGCGGGTAAGACGTGTGGGATGTGAGGGACTGTACAGCCCAGTTGATAAGAGCATTAAACGAGAAAGGCAAGATTCTGGCTTTGAGTCCCAGTTCGGCACACAGTTTTAATATTCCAGAAAACCGGAAAACGAGTACTGTAGTAGGAGTACACTATAGCTTCCAAGCGACCTGGCTGAGAACCTGGGGAAACCCGTTCTGGACAGTGGGCGGAATAGGCCAGCTCTGACCTAGGTCTACTCTTCTATATCACTACCTCCCTGTGGTACCCTGCGGACATTAACCCAGTGGATTTTGCTACAAGCCAAAGGTTCTCCTTTTCGGAGAGTATGTCCCTTTAAGTTGATGATATTTTCTGAATCAATTTATGACGTGGTGTAAGAAACTGGGGATGGGTACCCTCAGACTTGACTGTTGACAGACTGATTTACCGTCTACTGTAAGGTCTCTTACAGATCATTCATCGTTGGGAAAAATGAGTCGCGTTGAAGAGTGAGCATGTAACTGATGACTACCGCCATATTTCGAGGTCGCAACTTGATTTTTTTCTTGGTGATTTTATGTCTACATCAAGTATTGTTGACCATATTAATGCATATAAGTGTTGACGTTGGTAGCCGAGTTCGTCTGGTAGTGTACTCACACATTCGCGAGTGCACAGCAGAGCGATGCGAGTAGACTCAACGAGCCTCACTGCCACCAGCTAGGCACTGACAGCACGCAACCGCGAGTCCCAATTTCTGGCGTGTTTCTGTAGGATGCGACCTCATTACCAGAGTGAGACGCAGCAAAGTCTGCTGCCAGCGAGGTTCCCTGCCGGTGCGGACCTCCGCAGCCTGTCGTTACAGCATATTAATGGCGTGGGTTCCGAGTCTTTCTAAGTAAGTCCCATTTACTCACATAATGTTGCGATTACCTTCTTCCGTATTCATTTTCATGCCATTTGTATAGACAGTCTCTTATATCACGAAGATCGTCGTCGGATTGTCAAGAACTCGACTGTTAAGCGCACGGGTATACAGCATGGTATAGCCTGAAATGAGGGCATCACGAGAGATGCACATGCGTATGAGATACGTGGCACAGAAACCCGCTGGCTGCTCGTTTCAGAACAGCTCTGCACCTGCGAGCCGCCCGTGCGTAGAAGACTTCTGGATATGAAGAAGACAGGCCGTGGATTACTCTCCACTGCTCGTCCCACCACTTTAAGTCAATGTGTTATCATCTGTTGTCTTTTAGGCGGTTAGCAAACAGCAACAGTATTTACTTAGTTAGGTGTGGCAAACCTCCTGCTAAGGCTGGTCAGTTACTCAGCCCTCGTTGTTAATCCATGAGGCAGATTTGATCCAACACCGGCTCGCTTCCCTGTGTCCTGGAAGCATGCGATTTAGCACCCTCTGCTACCCGGCTGGGTAGACGAATGTAGTAACAACTATAATGATAATAATAATACTTTTTGTTTGTATTGATGAACTCCCTCGATCACGGTTACTATTATTGCAACTGTCCCGAAGAAGGCAAGACTAGTAAGTAAAATCTCCAACTTGTGACCTTTGCAGCATACCTGCGACCACACCTACAACCCTCTGTAGTATTTTCTAAAAACTCCACTCACCTGAACAGTATTTCAGTATGTGTCGTGCTTTTGTTTTGCAAGCTACATCTTCAGTAGACAAACTGCAAGTTGCCACTGCCATCACTATAAACAGCAGACGTCCATTTTCTTTACCCACAACTATGAGTGTTTGATCATTCCACATCATACCTCCACATATTCCTGCTTCCACTTACGGCCTTGATTCTCCCTTGTACGGTACTCTTTGAGACCAGAATCAACATTTTCGTTTCAGTTTAGTTATTGCATATATAGGTACCTGAGTCTCTTTCTCTCACAGCTCTTTCACAATGTGGTGTTACACTTCGCCCGCCCACTGCTAACAGATGGAACAGACGGAACCCAATGAAGGTGACGTCATACCGCGTGGTTTTGGAAGCAGCTGACATGATCCTACTTGCAGGTGTTAATCAAGCAGTCACTTTGAACACTGGCGATTCTTAGCTAATCATAGGGATGTAGGTGAACAGGAAGGGCCGTACCGATATCATAACAATGGGAAGAGCCCTTTTTGACTCCTTAATTGTGATACAGTCCGTATTCAAGATTTACAAACCAGCAAAACACGAATACTGAGCACCAACTGTGCGGCTGGTCCCAGCGGAGGTTCGAGTCCTCCCTCGGGCATGGGTGCGTGTGTTTGTCCTTAGGATAATTTAGGTTAAGTAGTATGTAAGCTTAGAGACAGATGAACTTAGCAGTTAAGTCCCATAAGATTTCACACACATTTGAACATTTTTGAACTTAGCAGTTAAGTCCCATAAGATTACACACACATTTGAACATTTGAAGCTAATTTTCTTTCTTTGTATAATGAGTACCATATATTCCTCGTCGAATCCTTACTCGCATCCCTGCGCTTCCCAAGTACCCGACAGTCTTAGATAAAGGAAACAGAAACTAAAATTAAAAAAGGACATAACAATTAAAAATTAAAACTAAAAATTAATCTTTTCTTTTCAGACGCCTGCAATGGAGAGTAACTGGAAACAGTGCGTAAGTTCCAATAGAAAGGGTCCATTTCGTTGCGTCCGTTGGCGCCTTTAGTAAGAAGCACAAAATGATGTACTGCCGCACATGGCATACCGGATAACTGCAGCAAGCTTCCCAAACAACACTGTGAATGTTTTGTTTGAAAACAGTGACTGTACAGTGAGCAGAATTGTGCTTAAAGTGATAATGTCCCCACCCAATACGTGATTAGTTTTTTTTACGTCAGTCTAGAATTTTTGCGTCGGTAGAAAATTTCAAGGTGAACGTAGGGACTTTCCGCATGTCGTACAGTGATGTGACTGAAAATGAGTTGGCTACACTGATTGAGGACCAGATTAGCGAGAGGTTAGCGTAGGTGCACGAGATAAAGAGGATCGCACAGAAGCTTAAGTCGTGGAGAACTGCATCAAACTAGTAAGAAAAATGAAAAATAAATGTACAGGGATAAATAGTAACATATACGGAGAGAGACAATAATGTTAAAGGCAGTTCTTAGTGAAGAGCCTCTACATACACTCCTGGAAATGGAAAAAAGAACACATTGACACCGGTGTGTCAGACCCACCATACTTGCTCCGGACACTGCGAGAGGGCTGTACAAGCAATGATCACACGCACGGCACAGCGGACACACCAGGAACCGCGGTGTTGGCCGTCGAATGGCGCTAGCTGCGCAGCATTTGTGCACCGCCGCCGTCAGTGTCAGCCAGTTTGCCGTGGCATACGGAGCTCCATCGCAGTCTTTAACACTGGTAGCATGCCGCGACAGCGTGGACGTGAACCGTATGTGCAGTTGACGGACTTTGAGCGAGGGCGTATAGTGGGCATGCGGGAGGCCGGGTGGACGTACCGCCGAATTGCTCAACACGTGGGGCGTGAGGTCTCCACAGTACATCGATGTTGTCGCCAGTGGTCGGCGGAAGGTGCACGTGCCCGTCGACCTGGGACCGGACCGCAGCGACGCACGGATGTACGCCAAGACCGTAGGATCCTACGCAGTGCCGTAGGGGACCGCACCGCCACTTCCCAGCAAATTAGGGACACTGTTGCTCCTGGGGTATCGGCGAGGACCATTCGCAACCGTCTCCATGAAGCTGGGCTACGGTCCCGCACACCGTTAGGCCGTCTTCCGCTCACGCCCCAACATCGTGCAGCCCGCCTCCAGTGGTGTCGCGACAGGCGTGAATGGAGGGACGAATGGAGACGTGTCGTCTTCAGCGATGAGAGTCGCTTCTGCCTTGGTGCCAATGATGGTCGTATGCGTGTTTGGCGCCGTGCAGGTGAGCGCCACAATCAGGACTGCATACGACCGAGGCACACAGGGCCAACACCCGGCATCATGATGTGGGGAGCGATCTCCGACACTGGCCGTACACCACTGGTGATCGTCGAGGGGACACTGAATAGTGCACGGTACATCCAAACCGTCATCGAACACATCGTTCTACCATTCCTAGACCGGCAAGGGAACTTGCTGTTCCAACAGGACAATGCACGTCCGCATGTATCCCGTGCCACCCAACGTGCTCTAGAAGGTGTAAGTCAACTACCCTGGCCAGCAAGATCTCCGGATCTGTCCCCCATTGAGCATGTTTGGGACTGGATGAAGCGTCGTCTCACGCGGTCTGCACGTCCAGCACGAACGCTGAACTGAGGCGCCAGGTGGAAATGCCATGGCAAGCCACAGGACTACATCCAGCATCTCTACGATCGTCTCCATGGGAGAATAGCAGCCTGCATTGCTGCGAAAGGTGGATATACACTGTACTAGTGCCGACATTGTGCATGCTCTGTTGCCTGTGTCTATGTGCCTGTGGTTCTGTCAGTGTGATCATGTGATGTATCTGACCCCAGGAATGTGTCAATAAAGTTTCCCCTTCCTGGGACAATGAATTCACGGTGTTCTTATTTCAATTTCCAGGAGTGTACATTGGCATCGAAACGAACGGGCTCAATCCCTGACGAGTGACATTGCAGATAGTTTCTATGAGAGCTCTCGCTTCAGCTCTTGTTTACCGTTCGACTGTGTTATGTGTGGAACGAGCCAGCTACCGAAAATTTAAATTCCAGACAGATTCAAAGGGCGACCGGTAAAGTGAATGGGTCTATGAAGAATGAATTCATTCGCTTGTACAGGAAAAAAGTATTAAAGTATTGAAGATGCAATACAATGTGACAATAGGCAGTATCAGAATGGCATTCAGCATCAAGAATCCACTGAATGCAGGTTTCCAATTGCCACGTGATACACGGCAGCGACCTATCTCCAGTACGACAGTCCAGCATATCACCAACGATCTACTGAGGAGCTACAGCTCGAACACAGAGAACAGTTTTTTTATGAACATATTATTTCCATTTGTTGTAAACGTGATGCCTCAGACAGCTAATACTGCTTTTATTTCTTCTCTGGGCCTCATCTCTTCAGATAGCTTCTAATACACGAAAATTAGAAATAGCATGTGTGTGTGTGTGTTTGTCCTTAGGATAATTTAGATTAAGTAGTGTGTACGCTTAGGGAGTGATGACATTAGCAGTTAAGTCCCATAAGATTTCACACACATTTGAACATCTGAGCACCAAGATTGGGAGGAAAGAGAGCACTAGTGTTGTATATCAAGTTCACATACTATCGAGCATCAATTAGAAAGAAGTTACGAAAATCTAATCAATGAAACCCCCACAAGACTGAGACGAGCTGGAGAAAGGAATGCTAGCAATGAGAAGCAACAGTGAGCATAACTGCGCACTGCCTAACTTGAAGGCCGCTGCATTTCACCGCATTGTGCTGATGGTGGCGGGCAGTCATCCATGAGGTCCTCTGTGATGGACACAGATGGTATGTGTTAAATTCTGCATGACACAGGGGAAGTAAGGCTGAGCAACTCTGCGAGGTGCTGTTTAACAACTCTGCCCCAGTAACAAAACAGCAGAGCTGTGCCTGTTTTACCAGCGAGTTCTGAGGGAACTCCCAAGATCTGTTAGGTTGTCATTGCTTGGCTGGTTCTAAATGCGAACTACCTCCCTGCAGTCCTCTCCTGGCGTCAATCTCCAAACCAAGGCGCTACTCCAACAGTCACTACCATATTGGTGACCACCAGTAATTCCACTTTGAATGAGTTGCCTAAAACTTAACATGGCCAAAAAATACTCTTCAGTATATGGAAAAATTTTATTGTTGAAACTGAACTTAACTGTAATAGGTAAAGATGTACTACATGAAGTGCAACATGAAAATTTGTATTGGAGTGGGGCCCGAACCCAGATTCCCTTTATCACGAGTGATCGCCTTACCACATTGGATATCCGAACAGACTTCCTCACATGTCACATATCTATCTGTTTCTTCTCATAGACCATTAATTCACTTACCCACACTCACACATCTCGTGATTCCTGTGCAGGTGAAAGTAAATAGATAGATGTATGACATATGGAAGTTTGGGTCAGTCCAGGGAGCATATTCGGGTAGCCTAAGTGGTAAGACGACTGCTCGCGATAAACGGGAATTTCGGTGTCAGCCTTCGTCAAGCAAAAATTTTCATGTGTCACTTTAGGTAGTGCTTCTATTCCTATTACAGTTAAGTCGAATTTCAGGAACAAATTCAATGTTTGAAAATGCAGTTCGTCATCAAAAGTAAGTAGGAATATTGTTAACAAATATTCGTTTCACTCTTGTCTATGAGTTACACAGAAAATCTAGAAGCAGGATTTTTTATATATTTAGCTTAAATTCCTAATAAAATAAATAACTATCACGACAAGACCAAAGTTTCTTAGATATTTGCGAGCGATGCAATGATAAGAGTCTGCTACAGTAGTTACTGAAAGTTCTTCTCCTGGTAGTTTCTGTTTCGATTTACATCTGATCTTCCTATCTGTAGTGTTCTGTTCCTCTTTGCAACTACCGCGCAGGAAGTTCTGCTTGTTAAGGTATTTTCTGATACCGTTTGAATTTCAAGGAGAATACCTACAATCTTTAATTATAGTGGTAGGTATACAATGACGTGACAAAAGTCACGGGATACCTCCAAATATCGTTCGGACTTTCTTTTTCCCGGCGTAGTGCAGCAATTCGACGTGGCATGGACACAACAACTCGTTGGAAGTCCCCTGCAGAAATATTGAACAAAGATGCCTCTATAACCGTCCGTAACTGCGAAAATTTTACGGGTGTAGGGGTTTGTGCACGAAGTGACCTCTCGATTATCTCCCACAAATGTTCGATCGGTGGCGAAATCATTCTCTCGAACTGTCCAGAATGTTCTTCATACCAATCGCGAACCGTCGTGGCCCGGTGAAACAGTCCATTGTCGTCAATAAAAATTGCATCGTTTTTTGGGAACATGAAGTCCATGAGCGGCTTCGCCACACTCAGTTCCTACCGTCAACTCTTACCAACTTAAATTGGGACTCACTGGATCAGGCCACGGTTTTCCATTCGTCTAGGGTCTAACCGATAAGGTCACGACCCCAGGAAAGGCTCTGCAGGCGATATCATGCTCATAGAAAAGGCACTCGCGTCAGTCCTTTGCTGTCAAAACCCATTAACGCCAAATTTCGCATCACTGTCCTAGCGGATACGTTCGTCGCACGTCCCACACTGAATTCTGCGGTTACTTCACTCAGTACTACCCTCGTCTGTTAGCACTGGCAACTCTACGCGAACGTCGCTGCTCTTGGTCGTTAAGTGAAGACCGTCGGCCAATTCGTCGCCTGCTGTGAGAGGTACACACTATGGATCTTACAATATGAATTCCCTAACGATTTCCGAAATATAATATCACATGCATCTAGCTCCAACAACCATTACGCGTTCAAAGATTGTTAATTCCCGTGACTATAGCCACATGGGAGACCTTTCATGTGAATCACCTGAATGAGTAAAAAGACAGCTTCGCCAATGCGTAGCCCTTTTGTACCTTGTGTACGCAGTACTACTGCCATCTGTATATGTGCATATCGCTATCCAATGACTTTTGTCACCTGAGTATATGAGTCTCTAGGTCCCGATGAGCTAAGTTGAAGCAGGGTTACAGTGTTATTTTCGATCTGTGTATTAGTGTCAGATAAAGGCGTGGACAGGTGTGGTAATCAGGGTGCACGGCCACCACCGGAGAGCACGTACCGGACGAGCTGCGACTTGGTCTTGGTGGAGAAGTTGCAGGCGTCGCAATGGAAGGAGCGCTCGTCGGAGTGCGTCCGGCGGTGGAAGGCCAGCTCTGAGAGCGACCGGCAGCGGTACATGCAGCCGGCGTGGTCGCAGGGCACCGTCTTGCCCGAGTGCACCTTCTCGTGCTGCTGCAGCGTCGTCCTGTGAAGACAGGGAAACCTTAATTGTGACACACACACACCACAGTGTGAGGGAGGGAGAGAGAAGGAGGGATTAAGGACCGTTAAGGTGCACAGGGGGAGTGGGAAGGAGAGAGAAAAGGGGAGAGGGAGGGAGAGAGAGAGATAGAAATGGAGAGGAAGAGGAAGAGGCAGATGGGAAGTGCAAGAAGGGGAAATACATGTAGAGTGAGAGAAGAAGTATGGAGAGAGAGAGAGAGAGACAGAGACCAATTATCAAAGACATTCGCACACGTTGCAGCATGATATACACTACTGGCCATTAAAATTGCTACACCAAGAAGAAATGCAGATGATTGACGGGTATTCATTGGACAGATATATTATACTAGAACTGAGATGTGATTACATTTTCACGCAATTTGGGTGCATAGATACTGAGAAATCAGTCCCCAGAACAACCACCTCAGGCCGTAATAACGGCCTTCATACGCCTGGGCATTGAGTCAAACAGAGCTTGGATGGCGTGTACAGGTACAGCTGCCCATGCACTTCAACACGATACCACAGTTCATCAAGAGTAGTGACTGGAGTATTGTGATGAGCCAGTTGCTCGGCCACCATTGACCAGACGTTTTCAATTGGTGAGAGATCTGGAGAATGTGCTGGCCAGGGCAGCAGTCGAACATTTTCTCTATCCAGAAAGGCCAGCTCAGGACCTGTAACATGCGGTCGTGCATTATCCTGCTGAAATGTAGGGTTTCGAATGAAGGGTAGAGCCACGGGTCGTAACACATCTGAAATGTAACGTCCACTGTTCAAAGTGCCGTCAATGCGAACAAGAGGTGACCGAGACGTGTAACAACAATGGCACCCCATACCGTCACGCCGGGTGATACGCCAGTATGGCGATGCCGAATACTCGCTTTCCATGTGCATTCTCCGCGATGTCACCAAGCACGGATCTGACCACCATGATGCTGTAAACAGAACCTAGATTCATCCGAAAAAATGACGTTTTGCAATTCGTGCACCCAGGTTCGTCGTTGAGTACACCATCGCAGGCGCTCCTGTCTGTGACGCAGCGTCAAGGGTAACCGCAGCCATGGTCTCCGAGCTGATAGTCCATGCTGCTGCAAACGTCGTCGAACTGTTAGTGCAGATGGTTGTCTTGCACACGTCCCCATCTGTTTACTCAGGGATGGAGACGTGGCTGCACGATCCGTTATAGCCATCAGGATAAGATGCCTGCCATCTCGACTGTTAGTGATAGGAGGCCGTTGGGATCCAGCACGGCGTTCCGTATTACCCTCCTGAACCCACCGATACCATATTTTGCTAACAGTCTTTGGATCTCGACCAACGCGAGCAGCGACGTCGCGATACGATAAACCGCAATCGCGATAGGCTACAATCCGACCTTTATCAAAGTCGGAAACCTGATGGTACGCATTTCTCCTCCTTACACGAGGCATCACAACAACGTTTCACCAGGCAACGCCCGTCAACTGCTGTTTGTGTATGACAAATCGGTTGGAAACTTTCCTCAAGTCAGCACGTTGTAGGTGTCGCCACCGGCGCCAACCTTGTGTGAATGCTCTGAAAAGCTAATCATTTGCATATCACAGCATCTTCTTACAGTCGGTTAAATTTCGCGTCTGTAGCACGTTATCTTCGTGGTGTAGCAATTTTAATGGCCAGTAGTGTAGTAATTTCTGACAGACAAGTAGCTGCTATGGCCTACTTTATGGAGCTTGAAATTAAAGATACACTACATGATCGAAGATATTCAGATACCACGGTGTAATGTGGATTTGATTATGAGATGTCACAAGAGGCAGACACGTCATTATAAAAGGAGGAAGGGAGTAATGTGCTGTCAGCAGAGAACAACAACTGCAGAATTGGCCGGTCAGATGATGATGATGATGATGATGATGATGATGTTTGGATTGTGGGGCGCTCAACTGCGAGGTTATCAGCGCCCGTACACATTACCAACCTTTGCTCAGTCCAATCTCGCCACTTTCAGGAATGATGATGAAATGATGAGGACAACACAAACACGCAGTCATCTCGAGGCAGGTGAAAATCCCTGACCCCGGCGGGAATAGAACCCGGGAACCCGTGCTTTGGTCGGTCAGGAAAACGCAGTAACTTCGAACGTGGACTAGTCCTTGGATGTCTCTTGAGTAACAGAGCCATAAGTGACATTTCAACGCTTCTCAAACTACCCGCTCAATTGTTGGTGATGTAACTGTGAAGCAGAAACGTGTAGGAAGAACCACAGTTAAGCCAGTACCAGGTAGACCTCATGTACTGACGGTCGGGGACAGTCGAGCAATGAAGAGGAAGGCTGTAAAGAAATAGGCTGAAATCAGCAAAAGAAATTCCTCCTGAGTTCCAAAGTGCTACCAGCAGTCCAGCCAGCACAATTACTGTTAAAAAAGTAGGTACAATGAAGGAGCAGCTCCTCATAAACCAAACATTTCTGCAGTCAATACTAAGCGATGCTTGCGATGGTATAAGTCGCAAAGGACGACGACAGTACACAGTGGATGCCTGGAAACAAGTGATTTGAAGTGATGAATCACGCTATACCTTGTGGCAATTCGACGGAAGGGTTTCAGTTAATTCTTGGAGAATATTACACTACGTGATTAAAAGTATTCTGACACCTCCAAAAACGTACGTTTTTCATATTAGGTGCATTGTGCTGCCACCTACTGCCAGGTACTCCATAACAGCGACTTCAGTAGTTATTAGACTTCGTTTGTACGCGAGATTTCCACACTCCTAAACATGTCTAGGTGCACTGTTTCCGATGTGGTAGTGAAGTGGACACGTGAAGGGACACGTACAGCACAAAAGCGTACAGGCCGACCTCGTCTGTTGACTGACAAGATACCGCCGACAGTTGAAGAGCGTCGTAACGTATAATAGGCAGACATCTATCCAGACCGTCACACAGGAATTCCAAACTGCCATCAGGATCCACTGCAAGTACTATGACAGTTAGGCGGGAGGTGAGAAAACTTGAGTTCATGCTCGAGCGGCTGCTCATAAGCCACACATCAAGCCGGTAAATGCTAAACAACGCCTCGCTTGGTGTAAGGAGCGTAAATATTGGACCATTCGACAGTGGAAAAACGCTGTGTGGAGTGATGAATAACGGTACACAATGTGGCGATCCGATGGTAGGGTGTGGGTCCGGTGAATGCCCGGAGAACGACATCTGCCAGCGTGTGCAGTGCCAACAGTAAGATTCAGAGGCGAGGGTGTTTTTCATGGAGGGGCTTGCAGCCCTTGTTGTCTTGCGTGGCACTATCACAGCACAGGCCTACATAGATGTTTCAAACACCTTCTTGCTTCCAACACTGAAGAGCAATTCGGGGATGGCGATTGCATCTTTCAACACGATCGAGCATCTGTTCATAATGCGCGGCTTGTGGCGGAGTAGTTACACGACAATAACATCCCTGTAATGGACTGGCTTGCACAGAGTCCTGACCTGAATCCTATATAACACCTCTGGGATGTGTTGGAACGCCAACTTCGTGCCAGGACTCACTGATCGACATCGATACCTCTCCTCAGTGTAGCACTCCGTTAAGAATCGGCTGCCATTCCCCAAGAAAGTTTCCAGTCCCTGATTGAACATGCGAGAGTGGAAGCTATCATCAAGGCTAAGGGTGGGCCAACACCATATTTAATTCCAGCATTACCGATGTAAGTCATTTTCAGCCAGGTGTCCGGATATTTTTTATCACACAGCGTATGTGCCATCTAAATAGAGTTAACAGTGGAGTACGGAGGAGGTGGTCTAACGGTATGGGGGTGTTTGCCATGGTTAGAACGTGACTTCCTTATTGCGCTTAAGAAAACGCTAAATACAGAGGAAAATGAACATATTTTGAAGCATTGTGTACTGCGTACAACAGAGGTACAGTTAGGAGATGACTGCTTTTTGTATCAGTTTGACAATGCACCCTGCCAGAAAGCAGCATCTGTGAGGCAACGGTTTATGGACAATAACATTCCTGAAATGGACTGACGTGTCCAGAGTCCCGAACTGAAGCCAGCCTAATACCTTCACTTCGCTCCAGATTCCAGCGTTCAACGTCACTATCTTCTCCGGTTTCGGTTATGAAGAAGGTTTGGTCTGCCACCTTTTTACAGACATTCAGACACCTCATTGAAAGTGTCACCAAGCAGAGTTCAAGCCGTCATAAAAGAGAAAGGTGGACACACTTCATATTAATTTCTACTAATAGGTGTCCCGATACATTTGATTAGATAGTGTATTCTGGTTGTCTCCAAGGTGTCTGTGTAAAACGATAGTGCTACACAGTTAAATTCACAATTACGAAGCTATAAGTTGTGATTTTATTCGTACATCACAGAACCAAACTACACTCCTGGAAATGGAAAAAAGAACACATTGACACCGGTGTGTCAGACCCACCATACTTGCTCCGGACACTGCGAGAGGGCTGTACAAGCAATGATCACACGCACGGCACAGCGGACACACCAGGAACCGCGGTGTTGGCCGTCGAATGGCGCTAGCTGCGCAGCATTTGTGCACCGCCGCCGTCAGTGTCAGCCAGTTTGCCGTGGCATACGGAGCTCCATCGCAGTCTTTAACACTGGTAGCATGCCGCGACAGCGTGGACGTGAACCGTATGTGCAGTTGACGGACTTTGAGTGAGGGCGTATAGTGGGCATGCGGGAGGCCGGGTGGACGTACCGCCGAATTGCTCAACACGTGGGGCGTGAGGTCTCCACAGTACATCGATGTACATTGATGCAGAAGTATTGTCTAGGTGAAATACATAAACACATATACACGTTGTTTAACAAAGTAGTAGACGAGTGTCAATGTGAGTTATTTAAATATTTCTCAGGCTCATGGAAACTATTAGATATTACATTTTTCAGTTATTTCTTAGTAAACCTTTAGTTTTTTCCTTCATTACTGGTTGCATTGCCGGCCGCTGTGGCCGAGCGGTTCTAGGCGCTTCAGTCCGGAACCACGCGGCTGCTGCGGTCGCAGGTTCGAATCCTGCCTCGGGCATGAATGTGTGTGATGTCCTTTGGTCAGTCAGGTTTAAGTAGTTCTAAAGTCTAGGCGACTGATGACCTCAGATGTTAAGTCCCATAGTGCTTAAGGCCATTTGAACCATTTGAACTGGTTGCATTTCGATGAACATTATTCCAGATTGATATACACTCCTGGAAATTGAAATAAGAACACCATGAATTCATTGTCCCAGGAAGGGGAAACTTTATTGACACATTCCTGGGGTCAGATACATCACATGATCACACTGACAGAACCACAGGCACATAGACACAGGCAACAGAGCATGCACAATGTCGGCACTAGTACAGTGTATATCCACCTTTCGCAGCAATGCAGGCTGCTATTCTCGCATGGAGACGATCGTAGAGACGCTGGACGTAGTCCTGTGGTACGGCTTGCCATGCCATTTCCACCTGGCGCCTCAGTTGGACCAGCGTTCGTGCTGGACGTGCAGACCGCGTGAGACGACGCTTCATCCAGTCCCAAACATGCTCAATGGGGGACAGATCCAGAGATCTTGCTGGCCAGGGTAGTTGACTTACACCTTCTAGAGCACGTTGGGTGGCACGGGATACATGCGGACGTGCATTGTCCTGTTGGAACAGCAAGTTCCCTTGCCGGTCTAGGAATGGTAGAACGATGTGTTCGATGACGGTTTGGATGTACCGTGCACTATTCAGTGTCCCCTCGACGATCACCAGTGGTGTACGGCCAGTGTAGGAGATCGCTCCCTACACCATGATGCCGGGTGTTGGCCCTGTGTGCCTCGGTCGTATGCAGTCCTGATTGTGGCGCTCACCTGCACGGCGCCAAACACGCATGCGACCATCATTGGCACCAAGGCAGAAGCGACTCTCATCGCTGAAGACGACACGTCTCCATTCGTCCCTCCATTCACGCCTGTCGCGACACCACTGGAGGCGGGCTGCACGATGTTGGGGCGTGAGCGGAAGACGGCCTAACGGTGTGCGGGACCGTAGCCCAGCTTCATGGAGACGGTTGCGAATGGTCCTCGCCGATACCCCAGGAGCAACAGTGTCCCTAATTTGCTGGGAAGTGGCGGTGCGGTCCCCTACGGCACTGCGTAGGATCCTACGGTCTTGGCGTGCATCCGTGCGTCGCTGCGGTCCGGTCCCAGGTCGACGGGCACGTGCACCTTCCGCCGACCACTGGCGACAACATCGATGTACTGTGGAGACCTCACGCCCCACGTGTTGAGCAATTCGGCGGTACGTCCACCCGGCCTCCCGCATGCCCACTATACGCCCTCGCTCAAAGTCCGTCAACTGCACATACGGTTCACGTCCACGCTGTCGCGGCATGCTACCAGTGTTAAAGACTGCGATGGAGCTCCGTATGCCACGGCAAACTGGCTGACACTGACGGCGGCGGTGCACAAATGCTGCGCAGCTAGCGCCATTCGACGGCCAACACCGCGGTTCCTGGTGTGTCCGCTGTGCCGTGCGTGTGATCATTGCTTGTACAGCCCTCTCGCAGTGTCCGGAGCAAGTATGGTGGGTCTGACACACCGGTGTCAATGTGTTCTTTTTTCCATTTCCAGGAGTGTATATTCTCTTCGAACATTACCTCGAAGGAAACGGTCTATTGACACACAGTCAACATGGGTTTAGAAAACATCGTTGCTGTGAAACACAACTAGCTCTTTATTCGCATGAAGAACTGAGTGCTATTGACAAGGGATTTCAGATCGATTCCGTATTTCTGTATTTCCGGAAGGCTTTTGACACTGTACCACACAAGCTTGCTCGTACTAAAATTGCGTGCTTATGTAATATCGTCTCATTTATGTGACTGGATTTTGCGATTTCCTGCCAGAGAGGTAATTGACGGAAAGTCATCGAGTAAAACATAAGTGATATCAGGCGTTCCCCAAGGTAGTGATATAGGCCCTTTGCTGTTCCTTATCTATATAAACGATTTAGGAGACAATCTGAGCAGCCGTGTTCGGTTGTTTGCACATGACGCTGTCGTTTATCAACTAATAAAGTCATCAGAAGATCAAAACAAATTGCAAAACGATTTGGAAAAAAATATCTGAATTGCGCGAAAAGTGGCAGTTGACCCTAAATAACGAAAAGTGTGAGGTCATCCACATGAGTGCTAAAAGGAACACATTGAACTTCAGTTACACGATAAATTAGTCCAATGTAAAAGCCGTAAATTCTACTAAATACCTAGGTATTACAATTACAAACAACTTAAACTGGAAAGAACACATAGAAAATGTTGTGGGGAAGGCTAACCAAAGGCTGCGTTTTATTGGCAGGACGCTTAGAAAATGTAAGAGACCTGCTAAGGAGACTGCCTACACTACGCTTGTCCGTCCTCTTTTAGAATACTGCTGCGCAGTATGGGATCATTACCAGGTAGGACTGACGGAGTACATCGAAAAAGTTCAAAGAAAGACAGCACGTTTTGTATTATCGCGACATATGGGAGAGAGTGTCACAGAAATGATACAGGATTTGAGCTGGAAATCATTAAAAGAAAGGCGTTTTTCGTTGCGACGGAATCTTCTCACGAAATTCCAATCACCAACTTTCTCCTCCGAATGCGAAAATATTTTGTTGACACCGACCTACATAGGGCGGAACGATCACCACGATAAAATAAGAGAAATCAGAGCTCGTACGGAAAGATATAGGTGTTCATTCTTTCGGCGCGCTATACGAGAATTGTGAAGCTGGTTCGATGAACCCTCTGCCAGGCAGTTAAATGTGATTTGCAGAGTATCCATGTAGATGTAGATGTACATCGTGGAAAGCATTCGACGTACTCCGTCTATAATACCGAAATTTTATGGAATACTCTTATGCCGGAAAATTTTCAAGAATCACATCATTATCACTGCACGACATAACACTGCGTGGACCGTGAGAGAGAGACAATTAGGTTCATCTTGGCCGATAATTCTGATAACTCTGTAGGAATCAGCATGGGTTTCGAAAAAGACGATCGTGTGAAACCCAGCTCGCGCTATTCGTCCACGAGACTCAGAGGGCCATAGACACGGGTTCACAGGTAGATGCCGTGTTTCTTGACTTCCGCAAGGCGTTTAATGAACAAAGTAAGAGCATATGGGCTATCAGACCAATTGTGTGATTGGATTGAAGAGTTCCTAGATAACAGAACGCAGCATGTCATTTTCAATGGAGAGAAGTCTTCCGAAGTAAGAGTGATTTCAGGTGTGCCGCAGGGGAGTGTCGTAGGACCGTTGCTATTCACAATATACATAAATGACCTTCGGAAGTTCACTGAGGCTTTTTGCGGATGACGCTGTGATATATCGAGAGGTTGTAACAATGGAAAATTGTACTGAAATACAGGAGGATCTGCATCGAATTGACGCATGGTGCAATGAATGGCAATTGAATCTCAATGTAGACAAGTATAATGTGCTGCGAATACATAGAAAGAAAGATTCCTTATCATTTAGCTACAATATAGCAGGTCAGCAACTGGAAGCGGTTAATTCCATAAACTATCTGGGAGTAGGCATTAGGAGTGATTTAAAATGGAATGATCATATAAAGTTGATCGTCGGTAAAGCGGATGCCAGACTGAGATTCATTGGAAGAATCCTAAGGAAATGCAATCCGAAAACAAAGGAAGTAGGTTACAGTACGCTTGTTCGCCCACTGCTTGAATACTGCTAAGCAGTGTGGGATCCGTACCAGATAGGGTTGATAGGAGAGATAGAGAAGATCCAACGGAGAGCAGCACGCTTCGTTACAGGATTATTTAGCATTCGCGAAAGCGTTACGGAGATGATAGATAAACTCCAGTGGAAGACTCAGCAGGAGAGAGGCTCAATAGCTCGGTACGGGCTTTTGTTGAAGTTTCGAGAACATACCTTCATGGAGGAGTCAAGCAGTATATTGCTCCCTCCTACGTATATCTCGCGAATAGACCATGAGGATAAGATCAGAGAGATTAGAGCCCACACAGAGGCATACTGACAATCTTTCTTTCCACGAACAATACGAGACTGGAATAGGAGAACCGATAGAGGTACTCAAGGTACCCTCCGCCACACACCGTCAGGTGGCTTGCGGAGTATGGATGTAGATGTAGATGTAGACAATTAGTTTCATCTTGGCTGATAATTCTGATGTATCGTCCCAATCCGGAATGAGAAGATGGGGTTAAGAGAGAATCAGATTCCCGAAGAGACTAGAAACCACGAATTCTATCGGAGGGACAGCTCTCTTTCCTGGCAAGCGATGACTCAGTCTGCAATGCTGAAATTTTATGGAATACCCTTTATGCCGGGAACATTTCAAGAATCACATGCATGACATACGATGTGTGAACCGTGAGAGAGAGATAATTAGTTTCATATTGGCCGATAATTCTGATGTATCGTCCCAATCCGCAATGAGAAGATGGGGTTAAGAGAGAATCAGATTCCCGGCGAGACTAGAAACGACGAATTCTATCGGAGGGACAGCTCTCTTTCTTGGCAAGCGACGACTCAATCTGCAGTACTGAAATTTTATGGAATACTCTTAAAATTCTGAAGGTGGCAGGGGTAAAATACAGGGAACGAAAGGCTATTTACAATTTGTACAGAAACCAGATGGCAATTATAAGAGTCGAGGGACATGAAAGGGAAGCAGTGGTTGGGAAGGGAGTGAGACAGGGTTGTAGCCTCTCCCCGATGTTATTCAATCCCTATATTGAGCAAGTAGTAAAGGAAACAAAAGAAAAGTTTGGAGTAGGTATTAAGATCCATGGAGAAGAAATAAAAACTTTGAGGTTCACCGATGACATTGTAATTCTGTCAGATACAGCAAAGGACTTGGAAGAGCAGTTTAACGGAATGGACAGTGTCTTGAAAGGAGGATATAAGATGAACATCAACAGAAGCAAAACGAGGATAATGGAGTGTAGTCGAATTAAGTCGGGTGATGGTGAGGGAATTAGATTAGGAAATGAGACACTTAAAGTAGTAAAGGAGTTTTGCTATTTGGGGAGCAAAATAGCTGATGATGGTCGAAGTAGAGAGGATATAAAATGTAGACTGGCAATGGCAAGGAAAGCGTTTCTGAAGAAGAAAAATTTGTTAACATCTAATATCGATTTAAATGTCAGGAAGTCGTTTCTGAAAGTATTTGTATGGAGTGTAGCCATGTATGGAAGTGAAATATGGAAGATAAATAGTTTAGACAAAAAGAGAATAGAAGCTTTCGAAATGTGGTGCTACAGAAGAATGCTGAAGATTAGATGGGTAGATCATATAACTAATGAGGAGGTATTGAATAGGATTGGGGAGAAGAGGAGTTTGTGGCACAACTTGACTAGAAGAAGGGATCGGTTCGTAGGACATGTTCTGAGGCATCAAGGGATCACTGATTTAGTACTGGAGGGCAGCGTGGAGGGCAAAAATCGTAGAGAGAGATCAAGAGATGAATACACTAAGCAGATTCAGAAGTTGCAGTAAGTACTGGGAGATGAAGAATCTTGCGCAGGATAGAGTAGCATGGAGAGCTGCATCAAACAAGTCTGAGGACTGAAGACAAGAACAACAACAACAACAACAATCTTCACCGAGGAGTCAAGCAGTATATTGCTCCCTCCTACGTAGATCTCGCGAAGAGACAATGAGGATCAATAAAATCAAAGAGATTAGAGCCCACACAGAGGCATACTGACAATCTTTCTTTCCACGAACAATACGAGACTGGAATAGAAGGGAGAACCGATAGAGGTACTCAAGGTACCCTGCGCCACACAACGTCAGGTGGCTTGCGGAGTATGGATGTAGATGTAGATGTAGATTCGACCAGAAACGATTAATATCATCGGAGGGACAGCTCTCTTTCCTGGCAAGCGACGAAAGCACGACAAAAGAAACTGAGAAGGTAGGAGGCAAAGGTAACGCGTAGGCAAAAATACGCGGCGGCCCGCCCCAGCATACGAAAATATTATGTAATGCCGGAAAATAAATACAGAAAAAACGAATTGGGGCAAAGGAGAGCAGAGAGGAGAGCAGGGCAGAGCCTTTTAGTTTCCTGCGGCTGGTTTTAAAGGCTCACGCCTCCCCGGAATTTATGAAGGCACGTGCCAATACTTCACGGCGCGGGCGGCGCGGCGCGGCGTGGAGCGGAGCTTGCATATATCCATCGCGCCTGCCGCGTCCGCCCACAGAGCGCGGGCCAGCCGGAGGCAGCAGGCAGCTACGGCCGCGGCCAGCCTTGATTTCTTGCGGCCCTGCTACGCCGGGCCCGCACTGCTGCCCCGCCGCTCGCGGAGACCGCTCCATGACGGATGGGACGCGCACTCCCCGCCCGCCAGCGCCTGAAAAACAGGCGCCCGCTCTTAAGCACCGCGGCCCAAACTTATCTCCCTCCCCCTCCTCCCCCCCACTCTGCCTCCTCCCACCACCCGCCCCTGACACCGCCCCCGTGCCCTCTATGACTGGGGGGGATAACGTATACAACTACATCTCACCTATATCATGTATTTCATTTCCAACATGAAGGGTTTTCTCCTTCCCGGCTAAAGCAGGCGCATATATCCGGGTGATATATAGGACAAGCACACACATCGTCAACGTCAACTTCCAAACGACTTCCATTCCATAAGAAACGGGCCGCCGCCGCCGCCGCCTCGTCCGCGCCGCGCCGCGCGGCCCGGCGACCGCCGCTGCCGCTAACTTATAGACGTACAGAGGAGCGTAATCCCACTCATTAGCATATTTAATTGACGACTACGGAGCCGGTGAAATACGCTCGCCTGCCGGTAACTCACGCGGACGTTTATGCGCAATCGCGCGTCGCCCGCCAGCGCCGGACGCGGCCGCGTCTGCTCTGTGGACGGAGCGGACGAGGGCGTACTGGCTGTCCCCGTATCTGCCGCGGCCGACGTATATATTCGCGCTCCGACTCGCCAACTGACTCGCCCGCGCTTAAATTTAGAGGCGGGGCGACTTGAGTCAGCGTTAAGGCGTTGAATCTGTATTGAGAAAACTCCGGCTCCAGTCCGCCTCCGCCTGTCCCAACAGTGCAGACGCGGACGTTATAAAGGACAACACCAATAAACAAACACTCACCGACCTCATAAAACATGTCGACCAAACGTGGCTACGCTACTCGACCGGCAAGAATTCTCATTCTCATTTATTGTTTCGTCTCAGTTGCTCATTTCTAAATACATGTTTCGATCACTCAGGATCATCTTCAGATCTAAGTAGCTGCGTCAGCTACCCGCTTCCTCTACTTAGAACCACCTATTAGACTACTGCACATGATCCCGACTGATCGAAAAATATAGTCTAAAAATGTGCAGCTGCAACGCGACAATAAATGAGAATTATCTTATTGTAGAAATACTGAAACAGCCAAACAGTTGCAAACTGGAAGATTTATTAAACCCCTTCACCATGGTTTCAACATTTATAAAAATTTCTCCTTCAGAAGGAGAATATGGACAACCTAAGCAAGTTAACAGAGATCATACGTATAGATACATATATACACAGGGTTATTCATGTCTCTTTACGAATACAAATACATATTTCGGACTTACCGGATTAGTTAAGGGGGGTAGGACGTCAAACGGATCGACTTGGAGCAGCAGAGGCACCACAAGACATTTTAATTTCCACTGTCTATACTTTTACAAAAAAATTCATAAACCTTTGTCAGCATGACCAGGAAGGATTCAGAATTCACACTCATAGTAGTGGAAGTTCGAAAACATAACGAAATAATTTTTTTTTACATGTGAAATTTCATCATTTTTTTCACTTAGTAATGGCAGTTATTTGTTGCTATAGGTACACTTTTCTTCATAAGTAAGAGAGATTCTTCGATGAATTGTGCACAGCATACAAACCATACTTAAAGGTGTATGAAACTCTAGAATTTTCGAAATCTATTAAAAACTGTGGTAAAAATTAAGGTAATTAACTATAAAATTTGGGTTTTTCCTAAACATGAAGTTTAAAATATAACAGTTCATTCATTTTTTCATAAATTAAATAAATTCTAGAATTTCATGCACCTGTGAGTATGGTATGTATGATGTGCAAAATTCATCGAAAAATCTCTCTAACTTATGAAGAAAAGAGTACCTATAGCAACAAATGCAACCATTAGTAAGTGAAAAAATGATGAAATTCCACACGTAAAAAAAATTTGTTTTGTTATGTTTTCGAACTTCCACCGCAATGCGTGTGAATCCTGAATCCTCCCTGGTGATGCTGACAAAGTTTTATGAATTTATTTGTAAAAGTATAGACAATGGAAATTAAAAGGTCCTGTGATGCCTCTCCTGCTCCAAGTCGGCCCGTTTGACGTCCTACCTCCCTTAATTCGTAACTCGTCAGCGTTGTAGACACTTTTATCCACCAACAATGAAATACGTTTCTTCGTTGTAGTTAACGAGCTGTTTTCGCTCATGAATACCTATCAAGTGCGAGTGAGATGACCACTCGTGTGGGGCGAAGATCTGGATCTATAGTGCAGCGTCTCTTGGCACATACCAGCCACCGACAAGGGAGGTTCTTTCATCTACCAAACTTTCCCAGTAATCCGTATATGTGTTCATCATCTCGACACGTTCTGAATGCGCTCGTTATCACTCATCGCAGAAAGGCAGCTGTTTCAACGACTATGGCATCACCTCTGCGACCTCCCACTATCTATATTTAGTTCAACAAACATAAGGTTTTTAACTTCTCTGTGCTGCTCTGCCGCGCGGGCTAGCCTTGCCATAGTTCGCGCGACTCCATCCCGTCGGAGGTTCGAGTCCTCCCTCGGGCATGGGTGTGGGTGTGTTGTCCTTAGCGTAAATTAGTTTAAGTTAGATTAAGTAGTTTGTAAGCCCAGGGCCCGATGACCTCAGCAGTTTGGTCCCATAGGAACTTACCACAAATTTCCATTTTTGTTCTACTCTAATACTATCTTATTAGTCCCATAGCTATGCATCACGACGTTGGACAATGGTTGGTCGTGAGTCTCATGGGTCCATACCATTGAGAAAAATAGGAAGCGTGAAAGAAATTTTCCTGTGAGAGACCGTTTTTTTAATTACATTTCATTTTTTATTTACTAATTTCGCTCCCTTAGGCAATATCAAACGACATCACGTCCTGATATATAAAACAATGTGGAAACAACGACATGTAATGGTCTTTCTAATAGAAATGTAACACAACTATGGTAGGTATGGGTATTACAAACTCAGATATCAAGTTAGATACGTAGAACGAAAAGAGTGCAATCCACATGTGGGTTTTGCCATCACACCAGTATACTTGTACATCAGCATAGTCAGCGTATCTCTTAAAAACAGATATGGCGCGGTCGACATCTTAAAATCAGTACAATGAATGTCAAGTATACTGTATGTTTTTAGTTGCACCATTCTATTAGACGACCTGAGACTGGAAAAGGGAAAGACCCAGTCTTGCATTCCACAAGTGTCCACGGTCAAGTGAAAGTTTTCTACACTTGTAGTTTGCATTCAGGGGGCTGTAAAGAGCCACTGGCGATATCGGAAAAAACATTACTCTTTTAATCCATTGATATAACAGTTACGAAAGTAAGAACACCTACGACTGAAATGTACTGATCAGGTACGCAGTAACGTACAAATGATTAAGATTTCAGTAGTACAAGTGAGCTCTCATTTCACCATGGAAGAAGGGGGTACAAAATGACAAGAAATAAGATTAAAAGGAAATGGAAGGAACTGAAAAGGAGATGAAGGAGAGGAAAAAATGGTTCAAATGGCTCAAAGCACTATGGGACTTAACATCTGACGTCATCAGTCCCCTAGACTTAGAACTACTTAAACCTAGCTAACCTAAGGACATCACACACATCCATGCCCGGGGCAGGATTCGAACCTGCGACCGTAGCCGCGTGGTTCCGGACTGAAGCGCCTAGAACCGCTCGGCCACCGCGGCCGGCGAAGAGTAAAAGAGAGGAGAATGAGAGAAGAAAAAGAAGACAAGAAGAGGAAGCAACAGAAGAGGAAGATGAACAAACAGAGACACATGAAGAAGAAGAAGAAGAAGAAAAATAAGACTAAACACGTACGAAAAAAGAAAATAGAAGTAGTAAGATGAAGAGGAGGAGGAACAAGAAAAAGGATGATGAGAAACAGAAAAATCAGTATTGGGAAGAGAACAAGAAGAGAAAGAGATTCAAATGGCTCTGAGCACTATGGGACTTAACATCTATGATCATCAGTCCCCTAGAACTTAGAACTACTTAAATCTAACTAACCTAAGGACATCACACAACACCCAGTCATCACGAGGCAGAGAAAATCCCTGACCCCGCCGGGAATCGAACCCGGGCGTGGGAAGCGAGAACGCTACCGCACGACCACGAGCTGCGGACCAAGAGAAAGAGGAGGAGGAGCAGAGCACGCAGTACGAGGAAAAGGAAGGCGAAGAAGCGACTGAAGAAGAAGCAGAAAAGGAGAAAGAAGAAGAAGAATACGAAGAGGCGGAGGATGGGGAGGAGACAGAAGATGACAGAAAAGCAGTTAACAATGTAGCAGGCCGGGCCAGCTGGCTGCATCACATTACCTTCCACGGCTACACTGCCTGACAAAAAGCTAAAGCTCCCAGGAGACATGGTCGGATATCAGTGGGACTACATACACGTACAACTCATCGGCAGGTATGCAAATGATCGGATCTGCATTCTTCTGGAATGGGTAGAACGGCCACCAGAGTTCATTTGTGTTGTTCATGTTTAGTATTGGCACTAGGCCTGGTTGGGTATATAAGGGGCGCAAACAACGTCAGATGTCGGGTGATCACTGTGAAGGACTTGGAGATGCCACAGCATACTCAGGGCCTGACAGTTGGAAACGAATTCATTTTGGGTGGAACCGTGGAAGTATCCAGATTTGTTGGGCATTCAGATATGGCCGTAATCTGATGTTGGATTGTGTAGGCACATGAGATGATCACGGCTTCAGTAAGCACGTCTGAGAATAGGTAATGGACTCCCTGTAACATTGTGTCATCCTGCATCATTGGATGGAGACTAACAGCAGCTGGACTGGGAATTAACTACTGTAGGCTGCCATTAACACAACACAAATGGCTACGTTTGGAGTGGTACCATGACTGGGAAGCATGGACGGCTGATAAATGGAATCACGTTGTTTTCAGTGCTGTACCGCGATTCAGTAATACCCCAGTATGGCGAATATGGCGACGACTTGGGAATAGGTCCCATTCTTCGAATCTTTTGCATAGGTACAGTGGTGTTAGTCCTGCTATCATGTCGGGAGGCACGAGGTATGGCATCAGATCACAGCTGGTATTGACTGAGGCAACTCTGACGGCACTTCCTGCACTATCATGTGATGCCTCTCATGCGATAGTATCATGTGCCGTTTTTCAACAAAACAATGCTCATTCACACATGGCATGTGATCCCATGTATGCGTGATGTTAGGTACTTCCTTGTACAATAGGATCTCTACATATAACCCTGATAGAACATACAGGATGGTCCATTGATAGTGACCGGGCCAAATATCTCACGAAATAAGCATCAAAAGAAAAAACTACAAAGAACGAAACTCGTCTAGCTTGAAGGGGGAAACGAGATGGCGCTATGGTTGGCTCGCTACATGGCGCTGCCATAGGTCAAACGGATATCAACTGCGTTTCTTTTTAAAGTAGGAAACCCCATTTTTATTACATATTCGTGTAGTACGTAAAGAAATATGAATGTTTTAGTTGGACCACTTTTTTCGTTCTGTGTTAGATGGCGCTTTACAGCTTTACAACGTATAAGTACGTGGTATCAGGTAACATTCCGCCAGTGCGGACGGTATTTGCTTCGTGATACATTACCCATGTTAAAATGGAGCGTTTACAAATTGCGGAAAAGGTCGATATCGTGTTGATGTATGGCTATTGTGATCAAAATGCCCAACGGGCGTGTGCTATGTATGCTGCTCGGTATCCTGGACGACATCATCCAAGTGTCCGGACCGTTCGCCGGATAGTTACGTTATTTAAGGAAACAGGAAGTGTTCAGCCACATGTGAAGCGCCAACCACTACCTGCAACAAATGATGATGCCCAAGTAGGTGTTTTAGCTGCTGTCGCGGCTAATCCGTACATCAGTAGCAGACAAATTGCGCGAGAATGGGGAATCTCAAAAACGTCGGTGTTGAGAATGCTGAATCAACATCGATTGCACCCGTACCATATTTCTATGCACCAGGAATTGCATGACGACGACATTGAACGTCGTGTACAGTTCTGCCACTGAACATGAAAGAAACTACGGGACTTTTTGCAGGCGTTCTATTTAGCGACGAAGCGTCATTCACCAACAGCGGTAACGTAAACCGGCATGATATGCACTATTGGGCAACGGAAAATCCACGATGGCTGCGAAAAGTGAACATCAGCGACCTTGGCGGGTTAATGCATGGTGCAGCGTTATGGGAGGAATGATAATTGGCCCCCATTTTATCGATGGCAACCTAAATGGTGCAATGTATGCTGATTTCCTACGTAATGTTCTACCGATGTTACTACAAGATGTTTCACTGCATGACAGAATGGCGATGTACTTCCAACATGATGGATGTCCGGCACATAGCTCGCGTGCGGTTGAAGCGGCATATTTCATGACAGGTGGATTGGTCGTCGAAGCACCATACCATGGCCCGCACGTTCATCGGATCTGACGTCCCCGGATTTCTTTCTGTGGGGAAAGTTGAAGGATATTTGCTATCGTGATCCACCGACACGCCTGACAACATACGCCAGCGCATTGTCAATGCATGTGCGAACATTACTGAAGGTGAACTACTCGCTTTTGAGAGGAATGTCGTTACACGTATTGCCAAATGCATTGAGGTTGACGGACATCATTCTGAGCATGTATAGCATTAATGTGGTATTTACAGGTAATTACGCTATAACAGGTTGCGTTCTCAGAAATGATAAGTTCACAAAGTCACATGTATCACATTGGAACAACCGAAATAAAATGTTCAAACGTACCTACGTTCTGTATTTTAATTTAAAAAACCCACCAGTTAATAACTGTTCGACTAAAATTGTGC
Source organism: Schistocerca serialis cubense (assembly GCF_023864345.2). Classification (NCBI taxonomy): domain Eukaryota; kingdom Metazoa; phylum Arthropoda; class Insecta; order Orthoptera; family Acrididae; genus Schistocerca; species Schistocerca serialis. The sequence goes on along the minus strand of NC_064638.1, from coordinate 259,049,148 downwards.
GCCATATGTTTGTGACTATTACAGTGCCATCTACCACAACGCGAAAAAAGTGGTCTAACTAAAACATTCATATTTCTTTACGTACTACACGAATATGTAATAAAAAATGGAGGTTCTTATTTAAAAAAAAAACGCAGTTGATATCCGTTTGACATATGGCAGCGCCATCTAGCGTGCCTACCATATCGCCATCTGGTTTCCCCCTTCAAGCTAGACAAGTTTAATTCTTTGTTGTTTCTTTGTTTGACGCTTTTTTCGTGAGATATTTGGCCCGGTCACGATCAATTGACCACCCTGTATATGGGGCCAGCTCAGCTCGGATATCACCTCCATCCCAGTGACAGTCTCCAGGGTATCAAGGTCCAGTTACAACAGTTTTGGGTCAGCTTGCGTCTGGAAAGTATACCACGGTCTTACGACACCCTATCCAAATGAATCAGTGCATGCATCCAAGCCAAAGAGGATGCAATATCTTACTGATAAGTAGGCTCAAACTGCCAATTTTGTTCCCTCCTCCTCTTTTTGGTGCTTCAGTTTTTATTATCAGGCAGTGTATTTCAAACCGTACATGCCTATTGTAAACTCTAGTATTTGGTTATTCAAGCAATATGTAGTGGTGTACATGTTCTCGATGCTGCAATGTGAAATATTGTGTAATTACTCATATTACTTATTATTTCACTATAATGTAGATGATTACTTTGAGTTTATACTAAGAAACTACCTCTGCTATGGGAGAAATGTTTTGAAATGGTGCCATGAAATTGAATTTCACAGCATGTTTGTCTTCCCACCTGCCCAGCCAGCCAGGAGAGTAGTGCTCAGGCCCTCAAGTCTACCAGAGGGTGCACCTGGCAGCGTGTGAGCAGCAGCAACAGAACCGCTTCCAGTTTTCTTGGGGCGGCACTTCGATGCCCCTTAGATGGGGTTCCATGCCCTTAGGCGCTAGAGCAGCCACAAGTCTGAATGAGTGTTGAAGACTCATACAGGCACATTTTCAATCTGCTCAAGAAAGGCGTGTCTGTGTGACACTGTGGGTGTTGCCCAACTGGGGTGTCCTAAAGGGACACTCTGCTGTTTTATTGATGCACATCTTAAGGTGGCATCCCCATGTCATCACGCCTCAGGAGGGTGTGAAAAAAATGGGGCTGAAAAAGCATAAACGCCCTTAGCTGCTTGGAATCGCATTCAACAACTGTCTAATTGTTTTGAACAGTCCCTAGCGATTCCACCCTGTATCCAGAGCAAACATTGCACTCGCACTATACTCGGAAGGGGTCACATCGCATTCGGTGGGATTGCAGTCCCACGATGTCATTAGAGAAGGGTTGAATTGTCCAGGAGTTGGCAGCAGCGTTGAACCTTGTCAAGAACGTCGTCGCCTGTAGCACTGCGAACTGTCGTTTTAGACTATAAAATGTGTGGAAATCATCGCTCCAAAGGAAGGAGACGTCTCTTTGACGCCCTTTATGCCACCCCCTGTGGCCTTTCGTGTTGATTCTGAGCAGCGGTGTGTCTGAAATGTTTTCTTCGACCATCCATAAGGTTCAAATGGCTCTGAGCACTATAGGACTTAATACCTGAGGTCATCAGTACCCTAGAACTTAGAACTAATTAAACCTAATAACCTAAGGACTTCACAATCGTCCATGCCCGATACAGGATTCACCCGGCTCACCCATAAGGAAACAGCGTGATTTCAACACCAGGCGCCGTAGGTCCAACGTCCATCGCAGAGGCATCAAAAGAAAGGATGAAATGTGGGTAAAAGGGGTTGTGATGACTTTCTCATCGAGTGACACGTTCACGGTGGCGTTGGACAGATCCAATGTGACTCCATTAGATCACCTTACATCTCAAATGAACTTCTGAGCTCTGGTCTTGTTTTCGCTTGTGTCGGCCCCCTGCTGTTTGAAGCGCCGCCGAGCCAGATGATGACGTCACAGGGTACTACGTTTTCGCAGCATTGCAGAGGAACGTTTTAGGCACTTTTTAGACAAATTTCAGACTTATGCGTCGCAAAGGGAGAAAATTACTGGTTTTCTAAAAAGTGATCATTTATTTTTGTTGCCCAGTGTATTTTGCTTGTCTTTTAAGCCACGTTCCTTAATACGAAACTCTGACTGTGCAGTATTGCTTGCCACAGATAACTTAAAGAACATTGTAAACATTAAAAAAAATGGCATTTGTGAAGTAGGACAGGAGGATGTTCTGAGTTATGAAACATCACATGTCGCTCTTTCTCTCTCTCTCTCTCTCTCTCTCTCACTGTGTGTGTGTGTGTGTGTGTGTGTGTGTGTGTGTGTGTGTGTGTGCCACCCGTCGTAAATACCTATTAATTTATTAACCAGATCTAGAAGAAGTTGAAAGCATATTGTTCCATCAGAGACAGAGAGATACTGGCTACTTAACAACGGCAAGTCCAGATCGGGCACGCATATGGTACGCAGGACAAAGAGTGGCTAATGAAGCCTGTTAAATCCGCCTCGCGACTGCTCCGCCTGCCTAAGCAGATTTATGAGGGCAGCGTGGCAGTGCAGTGAGCCCGCAGACGTTAGCGAGCAATAGGCGCATAAAACTCGTTAATGGCATCTGGAATGTGTCCCGCAGGTTTCGAAGGCGCCATTCACATGGTGGCTTAAAAGTGAAACGACGTTGTTAGTGTCAGCTAATGACGCCTTATAGACTCAGCAATATACGAACGTTACTGAATAGTAAATTGCGCGCTCAGCTGACGAAACTCGACTTCAGGCTCAGCACACTCGTGATGAAAGAGTCCTGACAGCGCTAGAAGATCAAGGCGAACACAGTGGCGCCATAATCTAGCTTCCCGCATCTGTTGCCAAATTTTGTCTCATTCTTCGATTTCTACAAGATAGAACTGTCTTTTCGTGGCGACAGAATATGAAATTTTAGAACTCCATGGTCGGCTACCTCTGAGAAACACTGCAGGGTTTAATTAAACGAGTTATTAAAGAAAAAGCCGACACACAGAAGTAACGCTCACAGTGTCAATAAGTAGTGCACCTATATTTTCTCTGCCAATTTACGTTGAAAAAAAAAGCGGAGTTTGTTGTGGGGCGTCGTGGAATATTCCCGCTTCAGCTCCTATAATTTCAAGAAATTCCGACAGGTGGTGGCGCTATATGTAACCCCAGATCACGTAAGAAACAGATTGCCCGATCGCTTGGTCTAGCAGGCAACCCTTGTCAGGGAACGGCCACCAGGCGGCAACAGCGTCACACCCTTACTTCTGGAATCAACCACTAGATGGCACTCCGTTCTGTGAAATATGTGGCAACATCGGCCGAACGCGTGCAGCTTTCCACTATTTGGCGTTTGTGAAGTACAGCTGTTTCTGACATACCGGTGGTAGAGGATCGAGTCGTCATACCGAGGACCTGCGAGTATATCAACTGTGGAAGGAGTAGACGAACAAATCCTGAACTAAAGGTGTTCAGATTTCCCGTCAAAGATAAAGAAAGGCTACGCTAGTGGATTTTAAATTCAGGTAAATCAATAAATTAGTTATGAGTAAGAATTAATAAAGACCCATAAGCATTCGATCCTATTTAAATTTTATCGATGTTATATTCGATATAATGTGGCAGCCCTTCCTGTACAAGAATCGTATCATATAATTTTTAAATGAAATCTTTGCTGCGATTTGGACTTTTTAAAACTGTTTATTCACTTCACTATCGTAATATTGGGTGTAGAGGCATTTTTGTGTGCAATGTGAAAACTGAAACCAATATAACATATGGATAACAAAATACAAAGCATAGTGTGGTAACATTTGGTAAACAATTTAAGAAGCATTACCTTACAAGACCTTTCCCTTGGTACTTGAAAATGGCTCTAGAGCTGAAATCGCAACAGTGAAATAAATGAATAATAGTCGTCATCTAACTGCTAGATCATCGGTCCCTCTAAATCCTGGTATATACTAGAGCGAACGAAGTGAACGAGTGTAAAACCTCGTTTACACTGCTGCAAACGAGTATTCATAGATAATTCGCCAATGTTCACTGCCATTCGCTTATACTTGTGAACAAGCGTTTATACTGGAATGAAGGGAGGAGAATAGATGAGAACGAGCATAACATGCAAACTATAGACGCTGCCTATTTTAATTTTTTTTTATCTGTGCGCTAATAATCCTCACACAGCTTTCACTTGAAAACAACACTACTTATAATAACAGGTCTGCGCGAGTCCGGATATCCCCAGTAATAACTGTGTTGCAGATAAAAGCGTACGTCTGTTGCGAATATTTGCGGGTTATCTTTAAACTGTACAAAGTAAATTTTTAACATAATTATGGTTTGCCGTCTGTGGCTCTTCAAAGTTGACACCGCCAAAATATGCTCGAAAAACATGCTTTCACTTGTATATTACTGCGTTTGCAGCCCCCTTTCAACAACAATCCAAAATTCATCGTTTTGTGGCACTCTTATATCATTTACGATAAGTTACATGCAAAGTAAAAGAATTTAAATTTGAAATGACTGTCACTGAAATATGTCCAGCCTTAATTCGCATCATAACCGAGTGCGCATTTTGAAAACTTTCTAGTGTTAACCTGCACGTGGAGATCTTTTTTACCACCATAATCCGTATCAGAAGAGCTGTGTAGCAAAGAGGAAATAGACGGCATGGAAGGTGAGTGTAAAACCCTTGCGACTGCAATGCAGTCTGCATTTAAACAGTAACTCGCGAGAAATGTTTGTGTGTTACTTTTCGTTTATTTCATTTCGCATATTATTGTGAGAAATAAACTTGGTTCAGCAGTGTGACGAATGCATTTCGCGCGCAGCGCTCTAGCCGAACGCAAATCAGCGTCATTCACGTCACCGAAGATACAGCGTTGCCAATTCCGCGACATGGACAGGTCAGTTAGCATTGTAGCGTCGCCTGTGACATCTGTTGACCGACGGGAAAACTACTTTTACGGTTGCCTGTTCCGCCGTAAGGACGGTCAATCTGTTTCTTACGTGATCTGGGATGTAACCTTCAAAATGGCATGTGTAAAGGAGGTGTGTTCCAATCAGACAGCTGTCATTGAGCTTCTTTAGGCGGAAAACCAGAGCCTCGCAGATATTGATAGAGGCTTGCAGAATGTCTGTGGAGACTCGGAAATGACCAAAAGCACGCTGAATCGTTGGGCGAGGCGTCTATCATCATCGCAAGGTCGCGCAAACCTGTCCGATGTCCCGCCTGCAGATCGGCCGCACACAGCTGTGACTCCGGGCCATCACAATCAGCACAGGTGCCACTACAATCACCTGGACGGATTTTTATCGACAGTAGGTCGGTGGTCACAATCTTGTTGCTGATTAGTGTATGTACAGTTCCTAATGTTAATACTTGACTTACTGTGTTAAACCTGTCATGTAAGATTATACACTACTGGCCATTAAAATTGTTTCACCAAGAAGAAATGCAGATGATAAACGGATATTCATTGGACAAATATATTATACTAGAACTGAGATGTGATTATATTTTCACCCAATTTGGGTCCATAGATGCTGAGAAATCAGTACCCAGAAGAACCACCTTTGGCCGTAATAACGGCCTTCATACGCCTGGGCATTGAGTCAAACAGAGCTTGGATGGCATGTACAGGTACAGCTGCCCATGCAGCTTCAACACCATACCACCGTTCATCAAGAGTAGTGACTGGCTTATTGTGACGAGCCAGTTGCTCAGCCACCATTGGCTAGACTTTTTCAGTGGTGAGAGATCTGGAGAATGTGCTGGCCTGGGTAGCAGTCGAACATTTTCTGTGTCCAGAAAGGCCGGTACAGGATCTGGAACATGCGGTCGTGCATTATCCTGTTGAAATGCATGGTTTCGCAGGGATCGAATGAAGGGTAGAGCCACGGGTCGTAACACACCTGAAATGTAACGTCCACTGTTCAAAGTGCCGTCAATGCGAACAAGAGGTGACCGAGACGTGTAACCAATGGCACCCCATACCATCACGCCAGGTGATACGCCAGTATGGCGATGACGAATACACACTTCCAATGTGCGTTCACCGCGATGTCGCCAAACACGGATGCGACCATCATGATGCTGTAAACAGAACCTGGATTCATCCAAAAAAATGACGTTTTGCCATTCGTGCACCCAGGTCCGTCGTTGAGTACACCATTGCAGACGCTCCTGTCTGTGATGCAGCGTCAAGGATAACCGCAGCCATGGTCTCCGAGCTGATAGTCTATGCTGCTGCAAACGTCGTCGAACTGTTCGTGCAGATGGTTGTTGTCTCGCAAACTTCCCCATCTGTTGACTCACTGATCGAGACGTGGCTGCACCATCCGTTACAGCCATGCGGATAAGATGCCTGTCATCTCGACTGCTAGTGATACGACGCCGTTGGGATCCAGTACGGCGTTCCGTATTACCCTCCTGAACCCACCGATTCCATATTCTGCTAACAGTCATTGGATCTCGACCAACGCGAGCAGCAATGTCACGATACGATAAACCGCAATCGCGATAGGCTACAATCCGACCTTTATCAAAGTCGGAAACTTGATGGTACGCATTTCTCCTCCTTACACGAGGCATCACAACAACGTTTCACCAGGCAACGTCGGTCAACTGCTGTTTGTGTATTAGAAATCGGTTGGAAACTTTCCTCATATCATCAAGTTGTAGGTGTCGCCACCGGCGCCAACCTTGTGTGAACGGTCTGAAAAGCTAATCATTTGCATATCACAGCATCTTCTTCCTGTCGGTTAAATTTCGCGTCTGTAGCACGTCAACTTCGTGGTGTAGCAATTTTATGGCAAGTAGTATGTTTACTAATTTCCAGCATTCTGGAAGGCATTACGTTAATAACTATTCTGGTTAACCAAATTATGCAATAAATTCCAGAGAACCATCAAAGTTGCAACATTAATTTCTTGATGACTAGCTTCAAGACTAAGTTCATTATCAAATCATCCTATAACGTATGGAATGATGCATTTCAACAGCCAACTGAATATTCATTGTTGTTAAACAAATCTTTAACATAAAGCAGTACAGGACTGAAATTCATTCACGTAACATTCAGGTTAATGAAATTGAGCCCTGCACTGCTTTATACTAAAGATGTGTTTAACTACAATGCATTTTACTGCATAGCTCATTGGTTGATTTGATAATAGGCTTAGGCTCGAAACTAGTCATTAAGTAATACATGCAATTAAAATTGAAACTTTAACAGCTTTCTGCAGTTTGTCGCATAAGTTGAGACAGATTATGTCCCTCAATGAGCAGATTTTGACAGGATTTTAAATTTTTAAATTCGGCCAATAATTACTCGAAACACTGAAAATTAAAATGTTGTTGCCCTGAAAGTCGTTTTATACAGATAATCTGAAACTGGAGGTTGGTGACCGGTTTAGACATTTAGTAATTTAAATATCGGTCGAGACGAAGTAAACTTGAGACGGAGATGACGCTGAGAAATTGAAAAGAGGAGAGCGACTTAATTAACATCGAATTTGGGGGTGGACACTAGTGGAATGTCCGTATTGAGGAAGATATCAGAAGCAGATGGCACAGGAGAAGAAATATTCCTTCAGTACAGAAGCTCTGCCGGTATCAGATTCTGATATGGAAATTACGAAGATGTTTCGGAGAGTGTACAGCTGGAGCATAGCATGGGAGTGAGTCGTGAATGATCGTAAGTTTGGAGCAGAATAAACTGGTAGTCTTAAACGCGTTGTGGTTTAGAAGAACGCTAATAAAAATTAACTGCACAGATAAAGGATGAAATGGAGAAGCACTAAAGACAATATAAAAGGAAAAAAGAGAAAATGAATCATGAAAACACTGGAAGAGTGGCCAATTTAGCGGGAAACGTGCTATGTCGTCCAAGAATAGTTAACCTAGCGCTGGAATGAGCAGAGAGAGGCACACCGTGACTAGATTATACAAATCAGACTATAAAGAACCAGTACCCCTCCCCTACCCCAGACACCTCACGGTTCTTTTAAGAATGAAAGTTCCATTCATAGGCGTCCGCTAAGGTGGCATGAGGGAGGGGGGGGGGGGGGGGGGAAGGAAGAGACATGAGGGTGCACTTGACCCCTCCTGGAATCCGGGTGCAGACTTCTCACACAGGCAGCACAAGGTAAATTAAGCCTTTTCTTCAGCATGGCGGAGATTTCGGTGTCGTCCTGCATTCAGGGCGGATGTGAAGTTTTCCAGAATATCGGCACAACAGATCATCAAATCATTCTCTGTCCCTTCCTCATACACTCCTTCACTCGTAATTGAAATCAAAAGGACTACAGTAGTAGAAATAGTACAAAGGCATGGTTCCCACTAAAGTGACAGTACAATGTCTATAGCATACTGTATCTAATTTATTTTGAAAGTAGTAGATATACGTAAGAGACAGACAATCATAACTGAATTACATAGTTCCTTTCATAACACAGTTACAAAAAAGGCGTTAGCATTTTAACAAAAAAGGCGTTAGCATTTCCTGGATGGAAGTTGGTATAAAGGCACACACCATCCTGTTGTGTAATAGCATTGTTAGTACTTTTTCCAACCCAAGTTTTTCATAATTACTACAAAAAGTCCCTTCGGAATTGATTTTGTTGGCGTTTGTAGTTCTTGCATTGAAATTGTCGCCCACTCTTCTCATATCACACTTTTCAACTCACATGCGACCTTAAAATATCTTCCAGTGCGATTAACAGGCCTTGGAAATATTCCCCAAACGTTTCCTACAGGATCCATAGCCGGGCACCGTGCAAGAAACCGATATCTTTATCTTCAAACAAATTTTGGTTGTAGCAGAAACACGCATAGATGCGTTATCTTGTTGAAGCATTAGACTCTCGGTCCCTATGTCCTCGTACATTCTAATCAATTCTGCCTCTAGCATCTCAGTGCATAAGTTAGAGTTCGTTGCAGCCTTCAGTCAGTCAATGCGTCATATACCTTTAGTGCAGAAGGCTGTCCATAACACTCCTTACACGAAAATTTCTGCGCATTCTTACTTGCTGCTCTATTCTCAGGGGCAATAATATAGGAATCCATCCAGCCCATATAAAGTAAACTTTTCATCACTGAATGTCACTTTATTCCATTCTAAATGCAATGACATATGTTTTTCCAGCAAACTCCAATCTAGCCTGTTTAGATTTGAATGTTAGAGCGCGTTTCTGCGGTCAGTCCTTGAATGTAAGATGTTTGTCATCTGACAAAATTTGTCGCACACGTCTGGCAGTTATTGATATTTGCAAAAAAAGATGAGAAGAATAAAGGTTTGCAGCAAAGGGAACCGTTTCACTGCCTCAAATAATTTTCTCCTTAGCCCGCATATTCTAGTCTCTCCATATCGCGAGCCCAGTACAACAAAATTATCAGTCACTGTACTTGATCGATTCGACTTCTTGGTGATTTGACGATCAGAGAGTCACGCTTGCTTGTACGCACCGATTCTTGCTTTTCCATCTCATGATAATTGTTTTTGCGTGGCATTGTCACAATCATGGGTTATGAACAGAATATGATTTGTCACTAATTGTGTCTGTTTCCTCTCTACAGTAAAGGCACATACGAACACACAGAGCCGACTGCCTTTATACCGAGTTCTACCCTCTATCATCTGAATCGCTGATGTCTTATTGTATACTGTACTACTGACATCAAATGCGATACCATATGACTGCATTTGTCGGTATACTGGAGCTCTTATTACTGCATGTACGCTGTGTTTAAGTTCTTCAGCTGACAATGTTAATTTTGCTACAGATATCCATGTCTTTACACTGATTTCCAGTACTGTGTTCCAACATGCTGACGCGCGAATTCCCACACCAAGTGTATCTGCCCAACATCCGTCCCCATTTCCCAGAATGATATTCCCTTATCCTACTGCCGAAAGTCTTACTCACAAGTGTTTATCAAATATTAGCATTTGTCTGTGGTCAAAGAACAACCATCACTGTGTACTGAAACAACATTCAGTTGTCCAATTGAAGAGCGACTGTAGCAGACTCTGAGGAAGACGGTTTTGCTATATCATAGGAGTACAATATTTAAGCGATGGACCCAAATATATCAATCGAAAAGAGATATGCGTATTTTCTGCACTAGAAGAAAGGATAAGTGTGAAAAATTAAGGTGGTGAAGGTCTCCACTTAAAGAAATCTGGTGTTCTCGAACGCCAGGGGGTGAAACACAGCACAACAAGCTATCACCCTGGTTCAGGTTCAAATGGCTCTGAGCACTATGGGACTCAACATCTATGGTCATCAGTCCCCTAGAACTTAGAACTACTTAAACCTAACTAACCTAAGAACATCACACAACACCCTGTCATCACGAGGCAGAGAACCTGGTTCAGTTCTAGGCCATTAAAACTCGATTGTGAAAGACAATCTGTGATTGTTTTTGAATTTTTCTCAAATTCATTTCGTCGACTGCTGGCCTGGGTTACACATTACACGAACAACAAAAAATGAAGCTTTAAAATATTGAACTTTAATTACGTCACTTCACTTTCAAAAATAGAAGACATGAAAATGGAATCAATTCATCAACATGGTCAGATGTGAAATTTATCAAGAAAACAATGTTATACACAGCAAAAGTTCAATAACCATTTTAAAATTTATTTTTTTATCTTCCCTTCGAGGATTGTTAAATAGAGACATATTTGCTAATTATTTTTGTTAGTAATCAACAGAGATTGCTCAAGTTTTCTGGTATCAAAAACGACAATTATCGAATCCTGCCCTCCACTTGCATAAATTTCTGTGGAGTGCCCTCGATCGTATGTACGAAACAGCTCCTTTGTAAGAAAAGCTAGTGTTTCACACATCTCACTGTTTACGACATCATATCTAATATAATTTTACAGGTGCATTCGGTGGTACAAGTGTGTACCATCTGCAAAATTTGTTGCCAATACAGTTAATAGTAAAGATGTAATACTCGTAAATTGAGACGTCATACAGATGCTGTATTTTACTGCATGAACACTGATAATGCAATAACTGAACCACTTTTCCTCTTTCATTAACTTGTGGGGCGAGGGCGCCAACTGGAAAAGTTTCGATATGGTAAGAATTATGTGTAAAGTTTATCAGAAGTCGCTAAGTGTTCTCACTATCAAACACTGGGTGAATATAGTCTCCATAATGTGTGCATCATGTTATGATGCCTAAAGATATACAGGATGTAATGGATATAAGCGCAGATACTCTCATATGTGGTACCTAAATATGTACACACATCAGTGTGTTCGTTGTTGTTGTTGTTGTTTTCTATGCGTCAAGAAGCTTTCCCACAAACACATCACAAACTTTACGACCTGATGTTTTCTGCAAGGCCGTAACTGCACCATTAAGTGGACTATGTCTGTCAGTATAGACTAACCCTTTTGAATCCACGTATCCACACATCAACACCTGACCTGCACCCCAGGAGAAAATAAGCATTAATGGCTTGTTCTTGCCATATGTACTTGCAGGTACTAACCAACCTAAAAACATACTACTCCTGATAGCTATAATTATTAGTCTGAAAATGAAGTAAATACTGATGTAATGTTGTTCAGGACACTGTCCTCAGTCATCAGTAGAAATATCTGTATTTACACCTATTACACCCTGTATAAACAGTTTATTATTTTAATATTTGATTCACTGTGTTAGTTCTTCAACGTAATGTTATACCTCTTACTGCGTAGATAATGATGCCTTATTAAATATTTAAATGCCGTCAATAGTTACATGAAAAACTGAAAATTTGACTTTTGCTTACCCTAGAAGCCGTCAGACGGGCAACCTGGAATTATGACAGGAGACGTTTCTATCCATTGCGTATCACACATGTTACGTAGAAATGAGTAGCACAAATAGGAAAATATGTAGAGCAGCGGGTAACACCGATTACTTTTTTAAAAAAAGAGGATGATCTACAGGATGGACATTAATAAAACCGACAAACTGTAGGGACGGACCCTGACTGGAAATAAAGGAAAGAAGGTCCTATGAATATGTGTCCGGAAATGTATCTTGCCATGGTAGATGGCGCTGACGAATAGAAGTTCCTCTGACCACGTGCCGTGTTTTCCTAGTGTGTTGCATGCAGGCTGTATGATTGGCGCAGCGTACTCTAAACAGCAGATTGGTCCGGTATTCATGTCGGGAACAAGCCGAGATGGTGTTTACATACGACCAAGCAGATGGAAACCGTCGAGAGGCAGCACGGCAGTACCAAAGCAAGTACCCCCACTAACACCATCAAAATCACACAATGTCATCATGCGTCCCTTCAGACAGATGAACGAGCAGGGAGGCGGCGGACTGTGCGTACACGAGATCTGGAGGACCGGGTACTACAAGATATGGAGACGAACCCCAGTACGAGCTCCAGGTATGTGGCTGGCCAACATGATGTAAGCTAAGGTAAGATTATGTGTGTCCCGCATGACAACCGTTGCTATACTTAACACCTGCAACGAGTGCAGGCATTATCAGCAGCGGATTTTCCTCTACGGGAAGGTTTCTGCCGATGGTTTTGGCGCCAGACCATCTCAATTATGGGACTTCTGTCATCTTTCCGACGAAGCAATCTTTATCACAACTGGTATAATCAATATGCATAATCGTCATCTGCGGGCTGCAGACAATCCTCGAGGAATGATTGAGGCGTCTCAGTTGCATTGGTTCAGTGTGCGTCAGTGTGTGGGCAGGGATTCTTGGCGAACACATACTTAGCCCGGTTACTATTTCACAACGCCTCGACGAAAGAACGTACCTGCAGAATGCTCTGGATGGGCTGCTTGAGAATGTGCCTTTGGTAATACGAGAGGTTATGTGGTTTCTGCACGACGGAGCACCACCCCACCCTGGCTTTACAGTCAGCCGAGAATTCACCATCTTCGCCTGACGTTGGATAGGACGAGAAGCACTTGCAGCATGGTCAGCTAGATACCCGGAATTAAACCCCTGGACCTTTACCTCCGGGGACATCTGAAACGCGTTGTGTATTCTGAAACATTTCCTGATACGCAGATCCTTCAAGACCGTGCTCACAACCCCTGCGACGCTACTCGGAGAGAGGGCGGAACGTGCGAAAGAGAAAGAGAGATCCATGATGCGACGTGTGAACGCTTGCGTCGCGTCCCATGGAGGCCACTATAAACCTCTACATCTACATGGATACTCTGTAAATCACATTTAAGTGCCTGGCAGAGGGATCATCGAACCACCTTCACATTTCTCTATTATTCCAATCTCGTTTAGCGCGCGGAAAGAACGAACACCTATATCTTTCCGTACGAGCTCTGATTTCCCTTATTTTCTCTTGGAGATCGTTTCTTCCTATGTAGGTCGGTGTAAAATAAATATTTTCGCATTCAGAGGAGAAAACTGGTGATTGAAATCTTATGAGAAGATTCCGCGGCAACTAAAAACCCCTTTGTTTTAGTGATGGACAGCCCAAATCCTGTATCATTTCAGTGACGCTCTCTCCCATATTTCGCGATAATACAGAACGTGCTGTCCTTCTTTGAACTTCTTCGGTGTACTTCGTCAATCCTATCTGGTAAGGACCCCCCAGGCGCCCGCGCAGCAGTATTCTAAAAGAGGACGGACAAGCGTAGTGTAGGCAGTCTCCTTAGCAGATATGTTACATTTTCTAAGTGTCCTGCCAATAAAACACAGACTTTGGTTAGCCTTCCCCACAACATTTTCTATATGTTCCTTCCAATTTAAGTTGTTCGTAATTGTAATTCCTATGCATTTAGTTGAATTTGCGGCCTTTAGATTTCACTGATTTATTATGTAACCGAAGTTTAACGAATTCCTTTTAGCACTCATGTGGGTGACCTCACACTTTTCGTTATTTAGAGGCAACTGTCAATTTTTGCACCATTCAGATACCTTTTATAAATCGTTTTGCCGTTTGTTTTGATCTTCTGATGACTTTATTAGTCTGTCGTGACACGGGTGCGATGCAGCTCTGTAGTGTTTTCTGGGATGATTTGTGGTCGTTGAACGTACACGGTTCATTTCTGGACACATGTTCATAGGACTTTTTCCCACTATTTCCAGTCAGGAATCCGTTCCTGCAGTTTGTTGATTTTATTACTGTTCACCCTGTATTGACAGGAAAATGAGAAAGTTCCTGAAAACAAAGCGTTTTGAGCACAACATTCTATGGCGGTAAGATGTGAAAGATTTCAAATCCGGGAAAGAAATATCTATGAGTATTTGAAAGCTGGTGTATCGAAGAATTTTAAAAACTGCGTGGGCATGACAAGCTATTAAATAGAAGAAGACTATGAAACACTATATAAAAGAAGCGGCAGGCTAATGTGACATCTGCTACGGAATCCAGGTGCTTCTCTCAACAACTTCTGATCGCATTGAATCCGTTAACGTGCGGTCTTTTAATTTTAAATCAGAATGACACAGCAATGCCGGCACTATCCCATATGTACAGTGTGAGTGGCGATGCTGTCGACGCCAACTCCGCAGAGAGGTTCACTTCCCTCGTGAAGAAACAGACGAACATTTAAAGCTCCTGCAACCCGCAACACTGGCCGCTGTTGGCTTCCCGGTGGGAGAGGAGGTTTAAACACCGAGGAGGAGACAGACCTTTCGTCCTTTATCCCTTCCCGAGAACAGGATTAAAGGGTCACCATTTAGGCGGCAGTTTCTCGGTTTCTGGGAGCGGATTACCCACACTTCTAGGCTCGTACCCTTTTCTCTTCGCCTCCAACAGCAGCGAGGGCTTGTCCGTACCTCAGAAGCTCCATTTGGGGCGCCACTTTCAATAACATTTTGGTCTGTACGATTATCTGGTTTAGTTTCTCGATTTAAGCTTTTTCGTTGTTTCATTTCGACACTATATCACTTATTTGGAGAAAGTGTGCCAGATGAAGCATCAGCAACGAAACAAGAAAATATTTCCCGACGTCACTGTCTAGTCTGAGAGTATTTATAGGCATATGGCAGAGGGTACTTGAAGTTTTACCAAACACAGGGTGTATCAAAATTAGTAGCGAAAACTGATAAAATAATAGAATCAAACAGTTTACAGTAAGCGTTGCCCCGGAAAGGTGAAGTTTCCGAGATAACTGAAGTTACTTCGTCAGAAGACTGATGAAAAAACCAATGACATGCAATTGTTCTTATCGCGTACCATCTACATCTACCTCTACATCGATACTCGGCAATCTACCTTTTGGTGCGTGGCGGAGGGTACCATTGCTAGTCATTTCCTTTCCTGTACACTCGCAAATAGAACGAGGGAAAAATGACTGTCTATATGCATCCGTATAAGCCGTAATTTCTCGTATCTTCTCTTCGTAGTCCTTACGCGCAAGGTATTTTGGGGGCAACAGAATCGTCCTGCAGTCATCTTTTTGTAACACCCTGTATAATGAGCATTCACAAATCCATGGTAATTCTGTGTCAAAATTTATACCAGTGGTTTCCAAGATGAAAGGGAGGAGCAGGCGCAACCCCATGTGGTTGTGGTGGAGGGTGGGAGGGCAGCTTGGATATTTATGGGGGACACGCAGACAATTTAGAAAATTCAGAAGAAATCAGAAACATGCTACCAAGTCTTCTGAAACACTATAGTTTTCTATTACTCTGTGTTTGAAAACTCTCTTTTACTGAAGTGTGAATAGCAGATTACTGTCAAAGTTTTCGAAAGAAGCGAATGAATAAATAAATAAACATAGGGTGGCATTAGATATTCTGGGGTTGCAAACGAGGGCACCAAATAGAAAATGTAGCAACTGATCGGTACGAGTGTCATATGCCTGTGAGTTATCGTTGCTGGAAGACAAACAATGCAACATTCGAATACGAAATAGCAGTGCCTGTGTTATGAAGATGAACATTGCATCGTACTTCTTAATAACAGAGGCTATTCGTATTTATTTGCCAATACCAGGCCCTCAGGTCTCAATAAACATAACCTTCCTGGATGGGAATATACGTAACGTACGAGAGCAGGTTGTGACGCCTGGACGAAGACATATGGACGTTTGAGTCTGCGCGAGATTCGTGCTCCAATGGCCGAAGCGGTTAAGGCAACCGCTCACGTAAATTGGGCAATGCAGATTTGAATCGCGACCCGGAAA
The DNA here is from genome assembly GCF_023864345.2 of Schistocerca serialis cubense. NCBI lineage: Eukaryota > Metazoa > Arthropoda > Insecta > Orthoptera > Acrididae > Schistocerca > Schistocerca serialis. Next base: position 259,033,016 of record NC_064638.1, on the reverse strand, counting down.
AAATTTTGACTGTCGGGATTCCAGTATACAGCCGAAGGTGGTTCATATTCATAACTGCGAATACATTTCCTCTAATAAGGCATTCCCCCTCTCGCATTCTCCAACCCTGCAGCGGTTGCATTACGTATCTCTCGGCCATGAGGTAAGCGGCCAACTTTACTTAGCTCACAGCCGAATTCCCCAACGTTAATTAAAATTAATATTATTCTCTCTTTGCGTAATCTTGTTTGTTACTGAGCGGGAAACCTACACTCTTAAAAAGCCCTTAACGTCAGTTGACCTATTAGGATTCTGCTGTTAGTTGCTGGATACATATTATTATAGCATACATCTGAGAACCACGGGCCGTACGAAAACTTGATTCGGGCCGCATGTGGCATGTGGCGCAGTTTGACGTCCAATGCGCAAGTCACCTGCCAAAATATCGTTACATCTGACTGCCTCTATAGGGTGGAATACCCGAGAGCAGTTCAGAATCATCTTAAATCCTGTAAACCTAACACCTCGCAGTACTCATGGCGACAGATATTTAGATACCTGCACGTTTCTCACGGATTATACTCTGCCTAAAAAAAAAGTAAAGTGAAGCACGCAGAAGTTGAGCGGGTAACGAAATGAAGCTTCACGCGCTGATGGAGTATGTGATATTATTGCAGTGATTAGAAAACCAAATCAAGCTTGTAATGAATTTGGTGGTATCAGCCTAATCATCAGTACGACGTTATATCCCCTCTGTCCTGTATGCATGCACTCAACCAGTTGGGAAAGGTGTCATAAAGCTGACGTGCCCTTTCCTGAGGCAAGATAGCCCATAACCGTTGTAAGTCGTACATGACATCCTGGGTACTGGTAATGAGACAGAGTTCACTTCCGAGCTGGTTCCATACAGGTTCTGTTGTGGACAAATTATGGATCTTCTGGCCTCAGGAGAACCTTATCATCACGCAGACACTAGGTACGTACCAAGTGTGGACGAGGATTTTGCTTCTGAAAAGCGGCATCACTGTACCGTCGCATGAGAGCTAACACATGAGGTCTCTGAATCTCCACGAAGTCCCGCTTGTGGCGAAACAAGCACTGCATCTTTGTGAGAGATACAGAGGCGAGCGAGTGTGCCGGGACTTACCCCAGTTGACTGCTACTAGCTTCACGTCATCGTAACGCGCCTGCGCTAGCATACAGAGTATTGCGCCATAATCTAAAGCCTAGTTTACACAACACTAGGTTACAGGCAACCGCGCTACCGGCCACTGCGCATGCGCGCCATGCGTTTGCGCAACTCGTCGGTGAACTAAACAGTTTCGGCGTGTTCCAACTTTGGCGACACTAATTGCATGGATTTTGAGATTATGTGTGTTCGTAGATTGTAGACAAACTGAAATATGAAGTGGCGAACGTAGAATAATGTTCACTTTTTGGATAGATGCGCTTTGCATGGGTGTTTGTGGATTTTCAGTGATGCTGATTACAAAAAATAAGCAATACAGTGCCACTCCTGAGACCTCCATGTGCGATCAGAACATAGATAGTTTGACAATATCTGAGCTGCAGGGCAAAATTTATTGAATTAGGAGCACATATACAACTGAATTAACAAAAATACAAGCAAATGTAATTCTAGCTGTAGAAATGCTCTTGACTACAAGACTAAAATACCATCGTTCGAGTTGGCTCAATCCTTTTTTATGGAATATTGTTGACAGGAGGGAAGGTTGCGCAAATCAAGAAGCTACAGATTTTATTCAACATTCATCTATTTAACATGTCGCACCAGTGCTCCCCATTGACACATGTTTAAATTTTGAAATATTGCCACTGTACAGATCGATCTTCAAGAGAGAAGTTTGCCAACCATTCTCTTCTTAATGCGGCCTGCTTAGAATAATTACTGCTGTCAATAATAATAATTGTCACTGTTAATGTTAATTTAATTATCGGTGTTAATGAAAAAGCGTCATCACCAACAGAAGTCGCATCTTATAGCATGCCGAGTGTTCTCGATTGTAATGCATGCCATGTGATATGAAATTTCAGTTCTGGCGACAGTGCTTCATGCATTACAATATCTTTATTCCTTATCGCATAATTAACTCTATTTAGAAGAAACGTTAACAATTCTGGTGTTGACTTCCTAAGATAATTAAAAGAATTTCTTGTGTCTTCCATTACAAATTATTTCAGCAAGGATGCTGAGCAATCGAGCTGACGTCTTTTCTTCATCCAGTCACGAATCGAAACATGTTTCTTTTTTTTTATGCAGTGATTGCACTCAACAAGCTTTAACTCCATCACAACTCGTGCGACGTGCAGCTGCCAAAACTTCCATTTCAGGCACGACTCAGGAACCAACAAAATGACGAAACTGAAGTATATACTGGTTTCGCCGTGTCTACAGTCAAATATGAAACCATTTGCGTGCAACTCATTCCACGCAACGAGTGGCGCAACCCAATTTCGTCGTTTAAACTAGGCTTAAGGGTGAAACTAAAAACTGAAGTAGCTTTCCGAAACTTTGTCAGTGTGTACTTCAGTATATTAACGTTAATATACTGAGTCTCAGAATGATCTAATGAATATGTTTCGTTGAATATATTATTTTAAGAAAAAATAAGTGGTGCTAAATAATGCAACTAGAAACCTAAAAATTGTTCACAGTTTTGAAATGCATGTCACAGTCAAAAGTTACAAGTCTCAATTGGATCAGTTAAATATTTAGGTCAAAATCGGCGCTCTTACGAAAAATTGTAGGCGTTAAATATTAGACTCAGAAAGATGAAGATTCGTATGATAGAAAGTTCTAATTACAGCACCTGATTACAATCATTAAATAGCACAGCTGTACCAAGTTTCAAGACTTTAGTGTAAATAACAATCAATACAAGGACTCTTAAAGAGGTAGTTCTGAGGTCATGTTCTGCTGTCGGTTCCGGTCTAAAAATTATAGCCAGAAAAGTTTAAATGCAGTCGAGCTCAAACTTCTTCAGTAACTGAAGCAAACGCAACATTAATTACACAAAAATTATGAAGATTATTGCACGACAGAGTTGTTATATAACAAGTGTCCGAGAAAGTGGTCATTTAGATGCTTCTGCCGGCGCCTACAGCGGTTGATTGCAGATGTTCCGTTCGGCGGTCCGCTGCGCCCGCATATCAATACGCAAAGGGAGACAGTAGAAGAGAGACTCCGCGCCGAGCTATCAATCTGCCCGCGTCAGTCAAACGCCGGCGTACGCTGTGCCTCGGATGACGTCAGTGGTAGGCACCTACCAAACGTATGTTTTCGGTAAAAGTGGGAAGTGAACTAGCGAGAACTGTACCCCGTCCTGGATCGCTTAGCTTTCACCAAAGTAATTGTTTGTGTGCCGCCCGTAATGTTGACAAAACCGCGTGGCAAGTGGCGAGATTATTTTCCACTTTTGTGGCGGGCAAGTACCTTTGGTGATTAGAAGACAATTTTACTTGGAACTTACCGTAGAGATCGCTTCTGAACTCTTAATAGTGTTGTTTCTGATGGGGACATCACTATTATTATCAAGAATATTATTTTGTTTGTGCGTGTGAACTTTTACTATAATTAGTAAGCAGTTCGAACTCAAAACTTTTATTTATACCCATAGTGTCTGATCCCGCTGAGTGAGCACAAGAATAATGTGGAGTTGTAGACTAGAAATTATGGTCAGTATTTTCTCCATCGCTCGGCGACGAATAAATATAATCCTACCGCCGCCCCATTCGCTGTCCCGGCAGGCTCCCTGAATCACTACCTTCCGTGACCTGAAATCGTAATCACTGGCTGCTCACACCATGACGAAAGGTGGATCAACGCAGTGCCTCTGCAAAACGTTGGAACAATGGGACTTCTTCCCATGTCGCTGCCATACTTGCTGACGACTGCCATCCAGGCTGGCGCAGAATCCCGACTCACTGCTGAAAACGATGCGACACCATTCACTACCCGTCCATGCTTCCCCGTTGCGACGACATTCATTACCGGCATCACTTAAAACGCAGCCGTATTTGTTGTGATATCAACGTCAGCTAACGCAAGGTAGAGTAATTTCCTAGTCTGGTTGCTGCAAGTCTGCGACTAACGTGCGGTATGACACAGAATGTCGCAGGGAATCTGTTAGTTGTTGTCGAATGGGAGGCACAAATGTCGAGAGGGTTACGATCTGGCTGGAGCACAACGCAGCGATCCTTCCTTGTGGCGGTCAGGTGTGGTTGATCAGAATCTTGACGGCGAGTAGGCCTGCCCCACGCACTTTAGCATCGGACCACTGTCACATGTCAGATGTGAACGGTTCGACCAGCTAGCCAAATGGCAAGGCACAATGGGGCCCCTCTCAAACAGTGCCAGGTGCTGATAACTCTGTCTCACACAAGTAGTCCCAGTGGGGTATGTGATTTTCATCTTCCTCGAGATGACTGGGTGTTTGTGTTGTCCTCTTCATTCCATCATCATTCATGAAAATGGCGAGATTGGACTGAGCAAAGTTTGGGAATTAGTACAGGCGCCCCACAAACGAAACATCATCATCAGACAAGTAGGTGGCATCTCCGTGTCCCCAGTAATCACGCAACATTTTACGTTCCATGTCCCTTAAATGTCCTACCAGGACTGGTAACAACAGATAACAATACTAATCCACTGTGCTGGCAGTTCTACCTGCCACAGAGAATTGCACCTCTAATAACGAGAGCCATTCGGGAAGTAAGGTCCGATTGTTGCAAAAATGTTTTATTTGCGACAGTTCACTACACCTTCCAGCTCCTTCCTTAGATAATCACCGCTCAGATTTGGACATTTGTCGTAGTGTTGTACCAGCTTTCCGATATCCTCGTCACCGAAGACCTGTGGTTTCTGTCAATTTCCTACGCTGGTCTGCATGTTGTTGTCTGTGCCAAAATGTTGTCTTCATAGCCAGTGGTTCATGTGACCATAGCTGAACTTCAGGAGGAGCCAATTACTGTCTGTATTGTGGGTGGTCAAACACTTGCCGCCGAAAACGTTGCAGGAGCATCTTCATTGCCGCAGCAGAGTGTAACCGAGAATTGTCATGAAGAGGCAAACGCACGATAGTTATGTTATGCGGGCTGCATGACATCAGGCGAAATCTCTCACCTGGCCCTCATACTTGGCAGCAGGCACTATTGATCTAAGGATCTTTACCTTCTCACTAAAAAGAGCAACATGTCGCGGTCGACTGGCATACTAGAGATACTGTTCAATAAATCTGTGCAAAACTTCATCGGATTTTAGCTGTGGCTTCCATTTCGCGCCCGATCGTGCCTTGCTTTCCGAATACCTCTCTTTCTTACGTTCCCGCCGATTGTGTGCACGTATACGTAGCTACTTTGACTTCGAACGATGTTTTCTGGGTGCACGCCATTTTTGTCAGGCGGTGTATTTTAAGTCTTTAAGTAACGTAATCTACTTGCTTTTATGCCTAGGCCTCAACCAAGAGTACTAAGGCCTCACACCTCGCATTTCCTTTACGATCGTCTGCTGGAATGGCCCCCAAATTTTGTTTCAAAGATTGAGTTATAAATATGCCGACATCGTAAACGCAGCTTAATTTAATAACCTGCACGACACGCAAATGTTATAATCGTTTTTAATTACTCATTACTTTTATACTGCCTGATATGATGGCTTTGGTGTAAGATGCCATGAAGCGAAGTAGCCATGAACGTTTGCTTCAGTGCAGGCCATAAAGGGTAGCTCTAAAACAACGTGTTAACTTTATGCTTTAGCGTCTCCATTAGTTCGAGAAGAAGTCTTTTAGATTGATGTAAACATCTTACTTGTGTTAACAACTTCAATTTTTTGGAAGCTCCACAATGTCTCCAACTCCAGTGTAGAGACTCATATCGCTAATAAAAATATTCCGAGCATTTCAAAAAGAAATATTGAACACAAAACAGGCTGATCTTGGCTTCACTCTTCATATGATGGGTGAGTATCATTTCTTTGAAAGTTATGTGCAAGTGTACTGAACCCGTCCTCAGATGGGACGTGCTACGCATCGTGAAACATGCCAAACATAGTTGGTGCACGTTCAGAAATGAGCTGGTACGTCACACGGAACATGTCCCTCAGATTCACAACTTTCTCCAGCAGCAGTTATCAGCTATATCTGGTGCGCAAAACACACTGTTTACCAAAATAGGCGTGCGCATATTAGCTATATTAGTTGAGTTAAGGACAGTCTTAGATGAGCGGAGAAAATCGCGAAGAAATTGTGGACACGTCGGCGGACTGAGCAACGAATTTCTGCACATATTTAAAATTTTGCGTTGGCTTCCCTTGGAAGTCATAAATCCCAGATACGTGGGAAAGCGCCTCGGCTCGGCAATACTTATTGTGGTAATTGTTACTGTTAACACTGTAAAAACACTGCTCCTCTTTAAAAATGTTTATTAAAACCAAAGAGATGGAGTATTCTGTCTTTGATTAAAACGTTAATTTGCCCCATTGTCGACATGCTAAATCCACCATTCTGTCTGAAGTGTACAAATTAAAGAACGGAGAAGCATCAGCCACTGGCGTAGACACCATTTTTGTAGTATATTGATCCATTTTCCCTGGCGCCACAAACTCGAACACACTCACCCCTGAACGGAGAGCGCTCTTATTTATGACTGAAGTCGAACATTCCAGAACATTCTTCTATTTAATTAATAAGTAAGTCCCACATTCATTTAGAAAACGGGAAAGAGAATAAGAAACATTTGCAGAAATTAGATGAGCACGCTTCGACATCCTAACGCACACCGTTATCTACTACACTATAGTCAGCAGTTTTGTATGAATACTTATCTTTCATTTTGCAATGACTTGAAGTCTTTAAATGCCATTATGTACTTACCTAAGATTTAACTACAAGTCGTACCAAAAACGAAGCTTTCTCGAGAGGTTCTCAGTGTGCCAGCGCTTTGAAACAGCATATATTCTAGTACCTACGTTATAATATAAAGACCATCAAATACAGGCTTCAACTATAAACAATATTGCCCAATATGGCGTTTCTTAAGTTCTCCTTGTGACGTGGAAAACAACCACGCTTCTCATTGGCCACGTCCCTTTCCATGAATGAAAAATTTGAAGTGTCGCATTCTGCTTTTCAAGTTTGGGAACGTTTGACAAAGTGGAAACGTTGTAATGTTATAAAACGTGTCCATTTCGAGAATCGCTTAAGTCCGTGCTTTTTGCCAAGTCTACTCTGGTATAAATCCAGTCTGGGATCGATGGGACTAGTTTTATTTAAAAAAATATGATATTCAGTGTACCAGTACTTTTAAGAGTTAACGAAGTTTCATATTTCACAGAGCGATTAATAAAGCATAATTTCAATATGATGAAAATCCTGCAACAAGTAACATAGTAGGCAATGTTTGACAAGCTGTAAGAACTGAAGTGGCGAACGATTGAAAACAGACGCAAATTATCCCGTGAAAGCGTACGTGGTTAAATTCCAATAACCTACTTCAAGTGATGAATCTAGGAATATATTCCAACCTTTACGCACCGCTCTCGTAGGGATCCCAGGGACAACATCAGATTAATCACTGCGAGAGAATAGATACGAGGGTAATCCAAAAGTAAGGTCTCCTATTTTTTTATAAGTACAGAACTCTGTTTGTGTGGCAGTTGGCCATACCGCTATGTAGAGTGCTTCACGCGCTATGTGTAAACATGCGAACGCCGCGCTGAGGCGCTCAGTCTTGGCTTGGCAGCCGTTGAGAATGGAGCTGCCGTTGGATGTTACCGCCAAGTGCGAACTGCGCGCAGTTATTTGGTTTTTGAACGCAAAGGGCACTGCGCCGATTGAAATCCATCGCCCATTGACGGAAGTGTGTGGTGAGTCGTGCATGGATGTCAAAAATGTTCCTAAGTGCTGTAGAGAGTTTGCAGCTGGTCGGACCGAAATTCACGACGAACAAAGGAGTGGGAGACCGTCAATTTCTGAGGAGACAGTGCTGAAGGTTGAGAAGAGTATGCGTGAAGATCGGCGGATCACCCTGGATGATCTCTGCACGTTAGTTCCTGAGGTTCCCCGAAGCACCGCTCACAGAATTTTAACGGAATCATTGAACTACCGAAAGGTGTGCGCAGGATGGGTGCCACGCATGCTGACCGAGGACTACATGCGGGAACGAGTTGATGCTCCCCTCTCATTTGTTCACGGCCTTGCAGCCGAACAGGACAACTTTCTGGACTCAACTGTCACGGGTGACGAAACTTGGGTGGTGAAAGAAGAGGTTCATAACTTTCTGAGCTGGTATGACATGGGCATTCAAAAACTGCGACAGCGTCTACAAAAATGCATTGACAGAAATGGTGATTATGTCGAAAAATAGCTAAATGTTCAAGCTGTAAACTGATGTAAACAATTGTAGAAAGAAACAGTTCTATGTACTTATGAAAAATATAGGTGACCTTACGTTTGGGATTACCCTCGCATTTAAGCAATCATTCTTTCCGCGCTCCGTACGCGAATGGAACAGCAAAATACCCCCTGTGATGCAATTCAGAGTCGTCTGCAGACTACAGATGTTGATATGCATGTAGAACCGCGACTGGTTTTCGTGACAGGAGCAAGAAGTTGCCTAACTAGAAGACACCTCGGTGAACTGTGGTTGAAATGAAATGTATGGATGTTGTTGTCGACTACAGCGAGTGCCTTACTCTTATATTACAGTTATTTCTTTATTCACACTTATAATATGTCTAATTCTCATTGATTTAATTCAAATATGAGGTCTGCGGCAGTTCTTAACCGGTATCCTCGTAGTGAAGACCATTTTCTGTCTAGGAAATGGTTTCAGGCATTTATTTGTAGACGGTTTTCATTATCCAACAGGCCAAAACAGGTTGAGGTAACAAAGAACCAACATGGCGAGCTTAGTGTCTTAAGCCTTTCTCTGAAGGCCCCAGGTGGATGGATATACAGCTGGAAAGAAACTTATTGCGCAGTTTTGTGCCGAGGCGTCATCTGGGGACGATGAGGCCAATATATCTCTTTAAATAGCGTCACCTGTTCCTCCTAGTACCGATACCATCGACAACGAAAACGACGTACACTATCTGACAAAAGGCATCTGGGGACCTGTTGGTGGATATCAATATGGCATATGTCCATGCTTCGTCATTGTCGCGACGTGAAAACTGCTGGAGTTACTTTAGATGAGGTGTCTTAATATCTGTGGAGGAGTGGTAATCTAAACGTCCTCAAGAACCAAACACAGAAAATGTAATGACATTGGATGCTGGGGTCTGGAGCGAAGACGACGTGCACCAAAGGTGTGCTCTGGTGGGTTCAAGTCAGGACTCTGGGGAGATCAGTCCATTTCAGGAATATTTATGTCCACAAATCACTGCCTCACTGAGGCTGCTTCACGGCAAACAGTTAGCGTCCCCGAACTGTTCCTCTACAGAACGCAGTAAGCAATGTTTTAAAATGTGTTCACATCCTACCGCATTTAACGCTTTCTTGAGCGCAGTGAAGGGACCACACACCCTATCCACGAAAGACACCTCCATACCGTAACACCAACTTCACTTATTTCACTGTTGATATTACACATGATGACAGGTACCGTTCTCCAGCCATTCCTGATACCCAAACCCTTCCATCAGATTGCTACAAGGTACAGCGTGATTAATCACTCCAGGCCTCCAGTCACTACGGTCCCGTGGCGCCGCCCTTTACCCCACTTATTGCGTCGCTTAGGAATGACTGCAGAATTTTGTGCCTTATAAGCAACCGCTCGACCATTCAACCCCAATCCTTTTAACTTCATACACACAGTGCCTGTGCTAAATCGACTGCTGGTAGCACTTTGGACATCACGAGTGATTCCTTCCAGTGATTCCATGCGATTTTTTCAACGACTTTTCTGTATGCCTCACGGCCCTTGTCCGTCAGTACATGTCTGCTTTTTCTCGATTTATGAATGTTTGTTCCATCGCGTTTCCATTTCACAGTCACATTACCGACGGAAAGGTTGAAATGTCCCTCATGGTTCTGTTACACAGGTGACACCCAATGACTTCAGTCCGATTAAAAATACTTGACAGCTGACGTCAGCCACTGGCCGCTATAGTCTCGCTGCCGGCTATCGCCCTGTGAGAGGCGACACACGGACACGACAGGTCTCTTCACAAATGGTGTTAATGTGAAATGCGGAGTAATGTCAGAGCCGCCGCGAGGTACGACGGAAATGCGAGAGGCTCTGTCGACAGCTGATTTTAAGTTGCCAATGACTGAACTGCGGCAGACGACACGTTTTGTAGTCCTGAATTTAAACTCGTGTCCTAACCTAATCATTATCTCGTCATGTGCAATGTGTCTGAAAAATCTACGGTCAACAATCAGCGGCAGAACTCAAATCACGGTAGCTTTCTTCACGGTGATTAAAGCTAACTTCTACGGGCTAACTCAAGACAGAAAAATCTTAGTTTCAACGCTAAAAAAAATGGTTGTTACAGTAGATACACCAAATAGCTGCTTATAATGAGTAATCTTTATTTACAATTACGACAGACTGTTTTGGCTTTAGCGCCATTTTCAAGTATCTGCAATTACAATTTTGGTGAGAACAGGTATGGATGTCAATGTCATTCATGTTAAAGTAGCTGTCTTGAACTGTCACTGTTTTAATAAGATCGTAAATGTTGTTGTCAAGGTGTTAAAATTAAATGTTAATTACGACGTGACAGCAGTTTGACAGTTCCACTATTACGACGTTATATGTTTACAAAGATTGTGCAGATAAACAGCGATGTTATTTTACTAACTAAAATTTGTTACGATTATCTTTGGTTGTTGCATATGTTACTTTCGATGTATCCATTTTCGTGTTCTAAAAGTTCAATAAAGTTTTTAAGGCAGTGTTTGTGTCTAAATTCTGTATGTTCGTTCAATATTTCCTGTGGGTATTTTCTCGGGTACATATAAATTTCTAATTCCTCAAGAGTGTTCATTGCAAAACCTTTTGGTATTTTGTGCAGAATCTGAACTGCATTTTCGATCGTGTCAGCAGTGTGAAAAAATCAAATCAGTTAACTGAATATAAATAATAACGAAAGTCTTTTCATTAGGTTTAGAATGAAAACACTACGCTGTGTGAAAGTTTTACATTTATGACTCTTGTATCCACAGTAACAACGATGTCGTGCAGAACTTATGTAAGTTGATATCTGTGATTATAGTCATTTTTTCTGTTTTCCGACGGTCCTTATATGATTCAAAATTCATGGACGTGTGTTCCGCCTATGCAACTAATTGAGGTTAGTTTGTTTATTGCCATACGCGTTTCGCTCCTTTTACTTGAGAAGCATTTTGAGTGGCCTATAATACGTTCCTTCTTACACATTTGATAAATTATTAAGTGGTAGTTTCAATATGTTAGTGCGTTACATTTTGTTATCTTTTTCTGTTATTTTTCAGGTTGGAATCAACTTTTGTAGCACAAATTTCGTGACGTGAAATTATCGTTCGGTGTTACTTACGATTTCCAGCGCTGTTAGTCCTGGAGACGTGTTCATTAGCCTCCATGCTCCAGTTTTCCGATTTCTGGCGCTCTTTCACCCACAAGTGATGCAAGCGATGCGTTGAAACAGGGCAATGAAGACGCTTCACAAATAAAAGAAGCGAAACGCGTATGGCAACAAACAAACTGCCTTCAATTACATGCATAGACGGAAAATACCTCCATGAATCTGTGATTGTCCGCAGCTCGTGGTCGTGCGGTAGCGTTCTCGCTTCCCGCGCCCGGGTTCCCGGGTTCGATTCCCGGCGGGGTCAGGGATTTTCTCTGCCTCGTGATGACTGGGTGTTGTGTGATGTCCTTAGGTTAGTTAGGTTTAAGTAGTTCTAAGTTCTAGGGGACTGGTGACGATAGATGTTAAGTCCCATAGTGCTCAGAGCCATTTGAACCATTTGAATCTGTGATTATAACTGTATACGTGACAACGAATCCCGTCCAGTTCGGAAGACTCCAGTAATTCTTTGTCAGTGCTGTGAATGAAACACTTATATATAGATAGCATCGTTGCGTGCGTGCGTGCGCGCGTGCGCTGTGTGTGTGTGTGTGTGTGTGTGTGTGTGTGTGTGTGTGTGTGTGTTTGTGTGATGAAATACGAAATAAAAAGGCCAGATCCAGGATCCAAACACAAGAGAAAAAACCGCACAGTGTGAACCGACCAACTCCAGGGCGTGCAGTGTCAACTATCAAGTAATTTTAATCGGACTGCAGTCTACGTTTGATGACACTGAGCTCTCCAAATACACCCATTCTGATGTTACTGCTTCTCTACTGACAACGCAATACTCATCGCCCCATTTGTACTGGCGGATTCGCCTCTCATGACATCTAGTGGTCAATTATACTTTGCACAGGGATGTCCGGGTATGGAGAGTCTCAAATCATAAAAGAGTATAAACGTGATAAGTAGCCGGGTAGCCTACATCAGCCCCCACCCCAACAGACAGCGGAGGTTTGAGTGCCGCCAGAGTGAGTGTGTGTCCCCGTGTCTCTGTCACAGCCCTCTCGCCTGCACAGGAGCGCGCACAGCAAACAGCTGTCGGCCGGTTCTAGGCGCTTCAGTCTCGAACCGCGCGACCGCTGCGGTCGCAGGTTCGAATCCTGCCTCGGGCATGGACGTGTGTGATGTTAGTTAGGTTTAAGTAGTTCTAAGTTCTAGGGGACTGATGACCTCAGATGGTAAGTCCCATAGTGCTCAGAGCCATTTGAACCAAGCAAACAGCTGGAGGCCTGCCGCAGCTAAGGACCTAACTGCTAGCCGCAGACAGACTGCTACTGCTCTCGTCCTCCGTTGCGATCGGGCTGGTTTGATAAGTCTGGTAAATTTCCACGAAAGAACGTAACATCTTTGTTGCGCCTCCATGTTCGGTAAGCTTCATTATTGCGACGCATGTATGAAGAATTTCACTAATGTACAGCGTGCAGTACATTGTTGACGGCCGTCTGAATTGTTCAGTGTGTCAACCACGAATGAAAAAGGAAAAAACGGAGTTGTGCGCAGTTGTTAAACATTTTCATTTGAAGGGCTGGACAGCCGCACAAATCAAAACAGAACTCGACAAAGTTCACACGCATTCTTCGCTATAACTGAAGACCATTTACTTTTGGATTAATAAATTTAAAAGTGGTCGGACAGGCACCGAATGGGAAGCGCGGTCCGGCCGCCCCACTGAGGTCACCATCAAGGAAGCAACTGCTCAAATCCGTAACGTGAAATACAAGATCGCCGAATAAAAATTTGTGAGAATGCTGAGACTTAGGCATCTCAACTGAACAAGTGCGTAATATCCTACATGGAGAAGCTGTGTGCAAGGTGGGTGCCGCGACTGCTCACAGTCGACCAAAGGCGCATCCGGCACATTTCAACACAACGTCTGGCGATATTTAATCTCAATTCGCAAAGTGTTTTGCGCCGATTTGTGACTGCTGATGACACCTGGATCCATCTTTATACACGAGAGTCAAAACGGCAGTGAAAACAATCGACAATAGCAGATTACAGTGCACCGAAGAAGGCAAAGACCATTTTGTCGGTGAGTAAGGTGATGGCCATTGTTTCTTGGGATTAACAGGGTTCAAAAATTGTTCAAATGGCTCTGAGCACTATGGGACTTAACATCTGTGGTCATCAGTCCCCTAGAACTTAGAACTACTTAAACCTAACTAACCTAAGGACATCACACAACACCCAGTCATCACGAGGCAGAGAAAATCCCTGACCCCGCCGGGAATCGAACCCGGAAACCCGGGCGCGGGAAGCGAGAACGTTACCGCATGACCACGAGCTGCGGACAAGGAATAATAGTGACAGATTACTTGGAAAAAGGCAGAACCATAACCGGATCCTATTATGCATTATTTCTGAATCGTTTGAAACTTCCGTTGGCTGGAAGAAGATCAAGATTGGCACGCAGAACAATTTTCTTTCACCAGGATAATGCATCATCCTATACATCAACGATAATGATGGCGAAAGTGCATGAACTGAGCTTTGAATTGGTTCTTCATCCACCCTATCCACCATTAGCCCCAAGTGCCATCTTCCTTTTACCTAACTTGAAACTTTGTTTTGCTGGAATGCATTTTCATCCAATAAGGACGTGACAGTTGCAGTCAATGAGTATTTAGCCGACTTTGACAGAAACTATTTTTGTGATGGGATGAAAAAGCTGGAGGATCTCTGGACCAAGTGTATATCCCTCAGGGAAGACTATGTTGAAAAGTAAAATGAGTTGTTTACGAAACACACATTTTTTTCTTGCTTGTTTACCATACTTATTAAACCACCCTAGTAGCGACTGAGATGCTCCTTCTGTTCTCGTTTTCCGTAACGATCATTATTCCCGTAATTTCTTGATAGCCATGAAGAGACCAGGATTTCGCGTGTAGGTGGGTGCACTTTAATCATGGCATTGTCTACTATTTTTTCTGTTGTCTGATGAAACCAGTAACCGCAACCACATTTCTTTAAAAATCGAAATACCATGTATAAAATAATCAGTTTTTCACACATGACAGTGCTTATCCTAAACTATACATCGTACAATGATATAATTTTTCTATTAAATTCAGTGGTATACACTACGTGATCAAAAGTATCCTGCAAGGCAGGCGAAGAAAACCAATGTTAACTCCGTGTGCATACTGTGGGGAGTCATTCCAGATGTGGAAAGAGTCCTTCCGGATGCCATGAAGGGTACAGGGTGCACCCATCTGCAGGTGGTCTCTCGTGTCGGCACCAATGATGTGTGTCGCTATGGATCGGAGGAAATCCTCTCTGGCTTCCGGCGGCTATCTGATTTGGTGAAGACTGCCAGTCTCGCTAGCGGGATGAAAGCAGAGCTCACCATCTGCAGCATCGTCGACAGGACTGACTGCGGACCTTTGGTACAGAGCCGAGTGGAGGGTCTGAATCAGAGGCTGAGACGGTTCTGCGACCGTGTGGGCTGCAGATTCCTCGACTTGCGCCATAGGGTGGTGGGATAGGAGTCCACTACACCCAGCAGTCGGCTACACGGGTAGCAGAGGCCGTGTGGCGTGGACTGGGCGTTTTTTTAGGTTAGATGGCCTCGGGCAAGTACAGAAAGGGCAACAGCCTCAAAGGGTGTGGGGTAAAGCCACGACATGCGGGGACCAAGCAGCAATCGGTGTTGTAATTGTAAACTGTCGAAGCTGCATTGGTAAAGTACCGGAACTTCAAGCGCTGATAGAAAGCACCGAAGCTGAAATTGTTACAGGTACGGAAAGCTGGCTGAAGCCAGAGATAAATTCTGCCGAAATTTTTACAAAGGCACAGACGGTGTACAGAAAGGATAGATGCAACCGGTGGTGGCGTGTTTGTCGCTGTTAGTAGTAGTTTATCCTGTAGTGAAATAGATGTGGATACTTCCTGTGAATTATTGTGGGTGGAGGTTATACTCAACAACCGAGCTAGGTTAATAATTGGCTCCTTTTACCGACCTCCCGACTCAGCAGCATTAGTGGCAGAACAACTGAGAGAAAACCTGGAATACATTTCACATAAATTTCCTCACCATGTTATAGTCTTAGGTGGAGATTTCAATTTACCAGATATAGACTGGGACACTCAGATGTTTAGGACGGGTGGTAGGGACAGAGCATCGAGTGACATTATACTGAGTGCACTATCCGAAAATTACCTCGAGCAATTAAACAGAGAACCGACTCGTGGAGATAACATCTTGGACCTACTGATAACAAACAGACCCGAACTTTTCGACACTGTAAGTGCAGAACAGGGAATCAGTGATCATAAGGCCGTTGCAGCAACCCTGAATATGGAAGTAAATAGGAATATAAAAAAAGGGAGAAAGGTTTATCTGTTTAGCCAGAGTAATAGGAGGCAGGTTTCAGACTACCTAACGAATTAAAACGAAAAGTTCTGTTCCGACACTGACAATGTTGAGTGTTTAGGGAAAAAGTTCAAGGCAATCGTAAAATGCGTTTTAGACAGGTACGTGCCGAGTAAAACTCTGAGGGACGGGAAAAACCCACCGTGGTTCAACAACAAAGTTAGGAAAGAACTGCAAAAGCAAAGAGAGCTTCACTGCAAGTTTAAACGCAGCCAAAACCTCTCAGACAAACAGAAGCTAAACGATGTCAAAGTTAGCGTCAGGACTATGCGTGAAGCATTCAGTGAATTCGAAAGTAAAATTCTATGTACCGACTTGACAGAAAATCCTAGGAAGTTCTGGTCTTACGTTAAATCAGTAAGTGGATCGAAACAACATATCCAGACACTCTGGGATGATGATGGCATTGAAACAGAGGATGACACGCGTAAAGCTGAAATACTAAACACCTTTTTCCAAAGCTGTTTCACAGAGGAAGACCGCACTGCAGCTCCTTCTCTAAAGCCTCGCGCGAATAAAAAAATGGCTGACATCGAAATAAGTGTCCAAGGAATAGAAAAGCAACTGAAATCACTCAACAGAGGAAAGTCCACTGGACTTGACGGGATACCAATTCGATTCTACACAGAGTACGCGAAAGAACTTGCCCCCCTTCTAACAGCCGTGTACCGCAAGTCTCTCGAGACGAACGAAAGGTTCCAAATGCTTAGAAAAGAGCACAAGTAGTCCCAGTTTTCAAGAAGGGTCGTCGAGCAGATGCGCAGAACTATATGCCTGTATCTCTGACATCGATCTGTTGTAGAATTTTAGAACATGTGTTTTGCTCGCCTTTCATGTCATTTCTGGAAACCCAGAATCTACTCTGTAGGAATCAACATGGATTCCGGCAACAGCGATCGTGTGAGACCCTACTCGCTTTATCTGTTCATGAGACCCAGAAAATATTAGATACAGTCTCCCAGGTAGATGCAATTTTCCTTGACTTCCGGAAGGCGTTCGATACAGTTCCGCACTGTCACTGATAAACAAAGTAAGAGCCTACGGAATATCAGACCAGCTGTGTGGCTGGATTGAAGAGTTTTTAGCGCACAGAACACAGCATGTTGTTCTCAATGGAGAGACGTCTACAGAGGTTAAAGTAAACTCTGCCGTACCACAGGGGAGTGTTATGGGACCATTGCTTTTCACAATATATATAAATGACCTAGTAGATAGTGTCGGAAGTTCCATGCGGCTTTTCGCGGATGATGCGGTAGTATACAGAGACGTTGCAGCATTAGAAAATTGCAGCGAAATGCAGGAAGATCTGCAGCGGATAGGCACTTGGTGCAAGGAGTGGCAACTGACCCTTAACATAGACAAATGTAATGTATTGAGAATACATAGAAAGGAGGATCCTTTATTGTATTATTATATGATAGCGGGATAAACACTGGTAGCAGCTACTTCTGTAAAATATCTGGGAGTATGCGTACGGAACGATTTGAAGTGGAATGATCATATAAAATTAATTGTTGATAAGGCGGGTGCCAGGTTGAGATTCATTGGGAGAGTCCTCAGAAAATGCAGTCCATCAACAAAGGAAGTGGTTTACAAAACACTCGATCGGCCTATACTTGAGTATTGTTCATCAGTGTGGGATCCGTACCAGGTCGGGTTGACAGAGGAGATAGAGAAGATCCAAAGAAGATCGGCGCTTTTCGTCACAAGGTTATTTGGTAAGCGTGATAGCGTTGCGGAGATGTTTAGCAAACTCAAGTGGCAGACTCTTCAAGAGAGGCGCTCTGTATCGCGGTGTAGCTTGCTTTACAGGTTTCGAGAGGGTGCGTTTCTGGATGAGGTGTCGAATATATTGCTTCCCCCTATTTATACCTCCCGAGAGGATCAAGAATGTAAAATTAGAGAGATTCGAGTGCACACGGAGGCTTTTTGGCAATCGTTCTTCCCGCGAACCATACGCGAGTGGAACAGGAAAGGGATGTAATGACAGTGGCACGTAAAGTGCCCTCCGCCACACACCGTTGGGTGGATTGCGGAGTATAAATGTAGATGTAGACATGTGGCTGAAAATGACTTATAAGTTCGTGGCGCCCTCCATCGGTAATGCTGGAATTCAATATGGTATTGGCCCAAACGCAACCTTGATGACAGTTTCCACTCTCACAGGCATACGTTCAGTCAAGTGCTGGAAGGTTTCTCGGGCTATGGCAGCCCATCCTTCACAGAGTGCTGCCATGAGTAGAGGTATCGATGTTGGTCGATGAGGTCTGGCACGAAGTCGGCGTTCCAAAACATCCCAGAGATGTTCTATAGGATTCAGGTCAGGACTCTGCGCAGGCCAGTCCATTACAGGGATGTTATTGTCACGTAACCACTCCGCCATAGGCCGTGAATCATGAACAGGTGCTCGGTCGTGTTGAAATCTCCATCCCCGAATTGCTCTTCAACAGTGGGAAGCAAGAAGGTGCTTTAAACGTCAATGTAGGCCTGTGCTGTGATAAAGCCACATAAAAAACAAGGTGTGCAAGCCCCCTCCATAACACCGCCGCGTCCGGATTTTACTGTAGGCACAACACATGCTGACAGATGACGTTCACGGGCATTTACCATACCCACACCCTGCCTTCGGATCGCCACACTGTGTACCGTGATTCGTCACTCCACACAACGTTTTCCACTGTTCAATCACCCAATGTTTACGCTCCTTACACCAAGCGAGGCGTCGTTTGGCATTTACCGGCATGATGTGTGGCTTATGAGCAGCCGCTCGACCATGAAATCCCATTTTTCTCACCTCCTGCTTAATGTCATAGTACTTGCCGTGGATCCTGATGCTGTTTGGAATTCCTGTGTAATGGTCTGGATAGATGTCAACCTATTACACATTACGACCCTCTTGAACTGTAGGCGGTCTCTGTCAGTCAACAGACGAGATCGGCCACTAGCTTTTTTGCTGTACGTGTCCCTTCACGTTTCCACTTCACTATCACATCGGAAACGATGGACCTAGGGATGTTTAGGCGAGTGAAAATCTCGGGTACAGACGTATGACACAAGTGACACCCAATCACCTGACCACGTTCGAAGTCCGTGGGTTCCGCAGAGCGCCCCATTCTGCTCTCTCACGATGTCTGATGACTACTGATGTCGCTGATATGGAGTACCTCGCAGTACGTGGCAGCACAATGAGCAGTACGCAACACTTGTGCACCATTACAGAAGATGGTTTTAGGGACCTTTCAGCCGAGTTTCAAATTTCTGCGCCGCAATGGAGGAAAATAACATGGTTTCATAAACGTGAACATTAATTCATTTGCACAGTGTATTAGCAATAAACGATGTGAACGTCGAATCAGCATCTAGAACGATATCATCACTCTTCTTCCAGTGAGTGTATGATATCGTCACCGTTTCATCTGAACGTTGACATACTAAACTGAATGTGTGCTGTGGCTGGCGAACTTGTCACTGAGAAATGAAGGAAAGCTCCACCGAGGTTGAGCAACAACAGGTTCAGAGCACCTCCCGATGGATGAGCATTGGACATGAAGTGCAAAAAAAGTACCGGTACACTCGTGCGAATAAAGACAAGCGCCACTTCCTCTCCCACAGGATGCGTCGCATGCGGTTTACGGTGCTCCGTGTGCAACGAGACGTCAGAAATATGGCCCAGCGCCTCCGCATGGAAATGTACGGCGTGTGGGTCACACACACAGCACGCCGTCTGTCGGAGGGCGGCGCGGACGGCGATGAATGCGCCCTTGCAGCCAGTTCCCAGATGTCCGTGTTACTGTTCCTCCCACGGACTGCGCATGCGTGACCACAACCCACGCTTTCATCCAGCGATATAGCCAGGTTCGGAGCAATCAGACAGTCGTTGGCCGGTGGACAGGTCTGCAGCTGAGATTCCAACGTTCTTCCTCGCATACTAAATATAAAACTTTGAATTATCATCATTAACAGACCGTCCTGAAGTACTAGGTGTAGTAGGTCCAAAGAAGTACAGCGCATATCGTCACAGATTGGTAGTATGCGCGCGGGATGAAATTTTAAAATTATTCCCTGAGAAGTTTTTTTTTTTTTTTTCCTTGAGTCCTCAGTCTTCTGATTGGTTTGATGCGGCCCGTCTCTAACCCCTCCAACCTTTTCACCTCGGAATAGCACTTGCACCATACGTCCTCAATCATTTGCCGTATATATTTCAACCTCTGCCTTCCTCTACAGTTTTTACCTTCTACAGCTCGTTCTACTTGCATGGAAGTTAATCCCTGATGTCTTAACGAACGTTGTATCATTCTGTTCCTTCTTCTTGGCAGTGTTTTCCATATATTCGTGTCCTTGTCGGTTCTGCGAGAACATGACAATTCCTTACCTTGTCAGTCCACTTAATTTTCAACATCCTTTTGTAGCACCAAGTCTCAAATGCTTCTATTCTCTTCTGTTGTTGGTTTTGTCACAGCCCATATCTCACTGCCGTACAATGCTGTACGTACATTCTCAGAAATTTCTTCTTGAGATTAACGCCTAGCAGACTTGTCATGGCCACAATGCCAATCCTTGTGTACCTTTTACATCCTCCTTGCTCTGTCCGTCATGGGTTATTTTACTGTCTAGGTAGCAGTATATTTTAACTTCACGTACTTTGTGATCAGCAATTATGACGCTAAGTTTCTCGCGACTCTGATTTCTCCTACTTCTCATTACTTTCGTCTTAGGTCGGTTTACTCTCAATCCATATTCTGTCCTCGTTAGACTGTTCATTTCATTCAACAGATCCTGTAATTCTTTTTGACTTTCACTGAGGATAGCAATGTCGTCAACGAATCTTACAGTGATGTTCTTTCGCCTTGAATTTTAATCCTACTCTTGAACCTTTCTTTTATTTCCTTCATTGCTTCCTCGACTTATAGATTGAATAGTAGGGACGAAAGACTGCATCCCTTGTTTACACACTTTTTAATCCGCACACTTTCTTCATTGACTTCCTCTCTTGTACACACTGTATATTACCCGTCTTTCCCGACATCTTATCCCTATTTTTTCTCAGGATTTCGAACATCCTGCACTATTTTACAGTGTCGAACGCTTTTCCAAGTCGACAAATCCTATGAACGTGTCTTGATTTTTTTTGTTGTCATTATCGATCGCAACATTACAACTACCTTTCTGGTGCATTTGCCTTTCCTAAAGCCAAACTGACCGTCACCTAACTCGTGCTGAAGTTTCCATTCATCTGTATATTATTCTTGACAGAATCATGGATTCATAAGCAGTTAAGCTGACAGTACGGAAATTCACGCACTTGTCGGGAAAATCTTGGGAATTATGTGGATGATGTTTTCCCGAAAGATTGATGGTATATCGCCAGTCTCAGACATTCTACAGACCAACGGGAATAACCATTTTGTTGTCACTTTTCTCAATGGTTTTAGAAATTACAATGGAATGTTATCTATGCCTTCCGCCTTATCTGACTTTAACTCTTCCAAAGATCTTTTAAATTCTGATTCTAATACCGGATCCCCTAGCTCTTCCCAATCGACATCTGTTTCTTCTTCTATCATCAAATAAATCATCCATCTCCCCGGTGTACTCTTCCCACCTATCCACTGTCTGCTGTGATTTTAACTTTGCATTCCCATTGCACTCTTAAAGTTACAGCCGTTGGTTTTAATTTCATCGAAGATTGTTTTGACTTTTTTGTATGTTGAGTCAGTCTTCTCGACAATCATATCTTTTTTTATTTCTTCACATCTTTCATGGTGACATTTCATCTTAGCTCCTCTGCACTTCCTGTTTATTTCATTCCTAAGTGACTTATATCTCAGTATTCCTGAACTCTCCGCAGTCACCTTCCTTCTCCCTAAGTTTTTCTCTACAACTTCTATGATTGTCCTTTTTGCAGACGTCCATTCCTCTTCACCTGAACTGCCTACTGAGATATTCGTTATCGCGGTATTTAGCCTCAAACAACTTAACGCGTATCTCTCCATTTCCTAAAGTACACTCCTGTAAATTGAAATAAGAACACCGTGAATTCATTGTCCCAGGATGGGGAAACTTTATTGACACATTCCTGGGGTCAGATACATCACATGATCACACTGACAGAACCACAGGCACATAGACACAGGCAACAGAGCATGCACAATGTCGGCACTAGTACAGTGTATATCCACCTTTCGCAGCAATGCAGGCTGCTATTCTCCCATGGAGACGATCGTAGACATGCTGGATGGAGTCCTGTGGAACGGCTTGCCATGCCATTTCCACCTGGCGCCTCAGTTGGACCAGCGTTCGTGCTGGACGTGCAGACCGCGTGAGACGACGCTTCATCCAGTCCCAAACATGCTCAATGGGGGACAGATCCGGAGATCTTGCTGGCCAGGGTAGTTGACTTACACCTTCTAGAGCACGTTGGGTGGCACGGGATACATGCGGACGTGCATTGTCCTGTTGGAACAGCAAGTTCCCTTGCCGGTCTAGGAATGGTAGAACGATGGGTTCGATGACGGTTTGGATGTACCGTGCACTATTCAGTGTCCCCTCGACGATCACCAGTGGTGTACGGCCAGTGTATGAGATCGCTCCCCACACCATGATGCCGGGTGTTGGCCCTGTGTGCCTCGGTCGTATGCAGTCCTGATTGTGGCGCTCACCTGCACGGCGCCAAACACGCATACGGCCATCATTGGCACCAAGGCAGAAGCGACTCTCATCGCTGAAGACGACACGTCTCCATTCGTCCCTCCCACGCCTGTCGCGACACCACTGGAGGCGGGCTGCACGATGTTGGGGCGTGAGCGGAAGACGGCCTAACGGTGTGCGGGACCGTAGCCCAGCTTCATGGAGACGGTTGCGAATGGTCCTCGCCGATACCCCAGGAGCAACAGTGTCCCTAATTTGCTGGGAAGTGGCGCAGCGGTCCCCTACGGCACTGCGTAGGATCCTACGGTCTTGGCGTGCATCCGTGCGTCGCTGCGGTCCGGTCCCAGGTCGACGGGCACGTGCACCTTCCGCCGACCACTGGCGACAACATCGATGTACTGTGGAGACCTCACGCCCCACGTGTTGAGCAATTCTGCGGTACGTCCACCCGGCCTCCCGCATGCCCACTATACGCCCTCGCTCAAAGTCCGTCAACTGCACATACGGTTCACGTCCACGCTGTCGCGGCATGCTACCAGTGTTAAAGACTGCGATGGAGCTCCGTATGCCACGGCAAACTGGCTGACACTGACGGCGGCGGTGCACAAATGCTGCGCAGCTAGCGCCATTCGACGGCCAACACCGCGGTTCCTGGTGTGTCCGCTGTGCCGTGCGTGTGATCATTGCTTGTACAGCCCTCTCGCAGTGTCCGGAGCAAGTATGGTGGGTCTGACACACCGGTGTCAATGTGCTCTTTTTTCCATTTCCAGGAGTGTATGTATCTTCATTCCTCCATTCCGTATCCCAGTTTTTTGCGCACTGAGTTTTTCTGACTAGTCTCTTAAACTTCAGCCTACTCTTCAGATTCCCAAATTGTGATCTGAATCTATACACGTTACAAATCGGTATCTGATTTCGGAATCTCTGCCTGACTATGAGGTAATCTGGCTGAAATCTTCCTGTATCTCCTGGTCTTTTCGAAGTACACCTCTCCCTCTTGTGATTCTTGAACAGAGTATTCGCTATTATCATCAGAAATTTATTGCAGAACTCAATTAGTACCTCTTCTCACTCATTCCATATTCTCCAGTAACTCTTTCCTCTACTCCTTCCACTACAATCGCATTACAATGCCCCATGACTATTAGATTTTCATCTTCCCTTACTTACTGAATTTCTCATTCAATATCCTCATATACCTTCCCTGTCTCTTCATTTTCTGCTTGCGACGTCTGCGTACATACTTGAACTTCAGTTGTCGGTGTTGGTTTACTGTCCATTCTGATGAGAACGACCCTATCACTGTGATGTTCACAGAAACTCACTGTCTGTTCTGTCTTCTTATTCATAGCGAATGCTACTCCACATTCCATTTGCTGCTGCTGTTGATATTACCCTGTACTCGTCTGACCAGAAATCCTTGTCTTCTTTGCATTTCACTTCACTGACTCCCACTACATCTAGACTGAGCCTTTACATTTTAACTTTCAGATTTTCTAGCTTCCCTACCGCTTCTGAGCTTCCAGGGCCCTACTCGTAGAACGTTATCCTTTCGTTGGTTATTCAGTCTTCTTTTCACGCTCACCTTTCCCTTGCCAGTTCGCTCCCGCATATCCAAAAGGGAGACTTGTCCGGAATGTTTCGCCGATGGGGAGACCATCATGATGCTCTTTCAATTACAGACCACAGGTCCTGTGGGTACACGTGATTTTCATTACCTTCTGCATCCTCATACCGTTGATCATTACCGATTTTCCCGCCTTTTAGGAGCTGTTTCTCACCCTAAGGGCAAGAGAGACTCTAGAACCGCCTCCCGCTCCTCCGCCCTCTTTCACAAGGCCTTTGAGAGAATAAGGGTGACTTTTTATGCCGGAAGTCTTCGGCCGCCAATGCTGATGATTTTTTATTCAAAACTTAAACAGTGGCAGAATTCGAACCCGGGACTGGGGACATTTTGATTACTGATCAAAGAATCTACCCCTGGTCCCCGTGGCTTCGACAGAAACTGCTCTTGAGCATGTTACACGCACTCGAGAAATATCCACAAATCATTCACACACTACGAAGCAGTAAGCATTCTCACTAGAGATGGTTTTGTACAGGACGATTAATTCTCGCTATGAACAAAGGCACTCATCTGACCAGGCACGCGGTTTTCCAGTCATTTAGCCTCCAACCGATATGGTCACGAGCCGGGGAAAGGCGCTGCAGGCGATGTCGTGCTATGAACAAAGGCACTCAGGTCGGTCGTCAGATGTCATAGCCTATTAACGCCAAATTTTGCGGCACTGTCCAGACGGATAGGTTCATCATAACTCCCACATTGATTTCTGCGGTTATTTGACGCAGTTTTGCTTGTCTGTTAGCACTGACAACTATAAAAGCGCCGCTGCTCTCGGTCGCTAAGTGAAGGTAGTCGGCTACCACATTGTCGGTGGTGAGAGGAAATGCCTTAAATTTGGTATTCTTGGCACACTCGTGACACTGTGGTTCTTGGAATATTGAACTCCCTAACGAATTCCAGAATGGAATGTTCCATACCTCTAGCTCCAGCTACCATTCCGCGCTCAAACTCTGTTAATTCCCGTCTTGTGGCCACAATCACGTCGGAAACTTTTTCTCATTAATCATCTGCGTACAAATGACCGCTCCGACAATGCACTGCCCTTTTCGGCCTTCTGTACGCATTAGTACCGCTATCTGTACATGTGCAAATCGCTATCCCATGACTTTTGTCATTGTTGAAGTTTCCAGAGAGTACATTCATAGAAGACTTAGCCAATATATTGGTCCCTCCTAGGTATGTGTCGCGAAAAGGCCATGAAGATAAAATTAGAGAGTTTTGAGCTCAAGCTGGGGTGGCGGAAGGAACAGTGATACATAAAAGTACTCTCCGCCACACACCGTTGGCTTGCGCAGTATAGATGTACATGTAGACACATTTCTCGAAATGACAATGATGGAAACATAAACAAAAAAATGGTGCCCTTAGCGACAGTTCTTCCCACCCACGATTCGCGAATGGAACAAAAGAGGGGAGAAACGTAGCTGGTACGAGAAGTAGCCTCCACCATACACCATAAGGAGGCTTAGGGAGTATAGATGTAGGTGCGGATATAGATGTAGACCGCTGTTAGTGGCCCAAACTGTGCTCTTAGTGCATCACGAAGGTTTTGGTAATCTATCCCATATTTTGTAGCTTATATAGAGCTTATTTTGTAGCCTATATGTAGACTTATCTTCCAAGCTCACAGGACAATTTTTTGCGATCTAAGATAGCAGAACAAACTCCTGACGTTTCCTCGCCTAATTACGGGACTCCCCGTGCTGATGAAATAGTATCGGCGACCCCTCTCGCTGGCTCTGAAAAATGCGGCAGCTCTAATTTCAAATGCGTCAGCCGGCTCCGTGCTGCGTTCCCGTGAAGTAGCCGCCGAGTAATTCAGAAGGATATTTTCGGCTTCTGAGAGCGGCCGTACCTGTTTCCGATAAGCAACAGGTTCCCCGCTACTCAACAAGTTCTGTCGCTGCAGCGCCGAATATACTACCCGGTGATCGGCGAAGCGCACGGGGTCGTAACTTCCCGAACCAATATAGCGGTTGAAGCTTATCTTCATAATACATCGTGAGTTTCACGACTACTTTTAATTCACGAGCGCTAATAAACTGTCGCCTTAAAAAGTAAAACAAATACGAAACCTTTTCCAAGTTCAAATTATCGTTCTGTGCTGCTATGATGGAAGGACACGATATTTCTAAATGATCTCACATCTGTAAACCTTTCATTATTTGTACCCCCCGCTTACTGTGACTGGTTGCTGCATTCGCTCGTAACGGACTTTGCATGCAACGTTGAACTAGAAAACACGTAAAAAACTGACAGTTTTACCGTTTTTGCTACAAGTGCTCCAGCTTTCGTTACAATGACGTTGCTCAAGCTACCACGACACACAATACGTTTCAGGGGAGAAATCATCGGATACTGAATCAATTGGAGATACTGTTTCATGAACGCGCTTTTCAAATAGTTGCAGAAATGTCTTCCTAAATATATACTAATAGCGATGTTAGATAGATTTGCGACTGCAATGCTGAAAATAGATTAATCTGTAGGGAAAGACGAGTAATCCACAAGAACCAAGATGGAAAAATAAGAATGGAAGTTCGAAGTGCTGGGATTAGAAAGGGTAGAAGGTCCCTACTGTTCCATCTACACATTGACACGCAATGACTGAAATAAAAGAAGCGTACAAGAGTGGGACTGAAATTCGAGAACGATAAGATTCGCTGATGACGTTCTTGTCCTCGCTGAAAATGAAGAAGAATTTCAGCACCTGTTGAATGGAATGAATGGTCTTACGATCATAGAATATGGGATGATACTACAGCGAAGAAAGACGAAAGCAACGGATCATGGATGGATATTTACTTCCTTGATGGGGGCAGGCACGAAGCTGAAAGCCTACAGACGTGTTCCCTATTGAAGATACTTTCTTTATTGAAAATCTCAATCGTTTTTCGTATTTTTCTTTTATAAGTTTATATAGAACAGAGAATGGGAACTGAAAGGGAATGGACGAGTTGGAAACTCGTGATTTTCAACCGCACAGGGTCCTCTGGGAATGCAATGAAGAAAGTCGAAAATTTGTGCCAGGCCAGGACTCGAATCCGGATGCTCTGCTTCACTAGAACAGCTGCCTTAACCGCCTCGGCCGTCCAGAGATGCTTTGTGACCGATCCAAATTCCCAAATTATCGGAAGCAGCAATGCAGCTTCTTTCGTCCATTAACATCCTACTTGCAAATTATTGATTCCCGTAAGAGTTCGGACAATATTAGTGCATCCACACTGAAACAATGAGTGGTGTCTGTTCTGTCGGGCATGTCCTCAGATACGATGTTAAAAATAAGTGTCTTGGCCACCGTTGTACTGATGTTCCTCTACCGCTGATTTCACACACGCTTTTAACAGCTCGTGGCGTACGTCCTCCGTAATGCGTTCTTTTACAGTCCTTCCCGTTTCGCCAATATACAATCTGCCACAGCAACACATCACTTCCTTGGCTTCCGCAGTATAGACGTTAATGATATACGTCAGCTTCGTCTTGGAAAAGACTTGATTTTATCTTCAATGGCAACGGCCACGAAAGAATTCAGGATTTGCCTGTCGCCTGATGATCTTCGTTGAAGAGTGCAGAGGCAGCCAGCTTGCAGTCCCACGCGTTCAGCAGGGATTTGGGTCGGTCATGTTTTCAGTTGGTTTCATGTATGGATGTCGGACGCTTGTCATCCCAATCGGCAGTAATCATAAGGTTGTGCAGTATCCTCCAACCTATTTCCCAGCAATACGAGGCCTATTCGGAAAGTAAGGTCCGATCGGTCGCAAAAGAAACCACCGCGAAAATCATAAATGTTTTATTTGCAACAGTTAGCTACATCTTTCAGCTACTTCTGTACATAGCCGCTGCTCCGATTTAGACATTTGCCGTAGCGTTGTACCAACTTTCCAACACCCTCATCATAAAAGGAAGCTACCTGCGCTTCCAGCCAATTCTCTATGTTCGTCTACAGCTCGCTGTCTGTGACAGAACGTTATCTTCATAGCTATCGGTTCATTTGAGCAGAGATGAAACGCAGGGAGAGTCAATTAAGGGCACTGTTGTGGGTGATTCAAATTGTTGAAATGGCTCTGAGCACTATGGGACTTATCAGCTGCGGTCACCAGTCCACTAGAACTTACAACTACTTACCGAACTAACCTAAGGACATCACACACATCCATGCCCGAGGCAGGATTCGAACCTGCGGCCGTAGCAGTCGCCCGGTTGCGGACTGAAGCGCCTAGAACCTCTCGACCACCACGGCCGCCGTGAGTAATCAAAGACTTCTCATCGAAAACGCTGCAGTAGCCCCTTCAGAGTGCGGCCGAGAATTGTCATGCAGAAGGAAACGTATGACAGTTGTCTTACGTGGACTGCATGACATGAGACGAACTCTCACACCCTGCACTCACACTTGGTGAGAGACACTAATGTTCTAAGCATCTTTACGTGCTCACTGTGCGCTCAGAACTGAAAATAGCCATGTGACGCGATCGACGGGCATGCTAGAGACACTGCCCAACACATCTGTGCAGAGCTTCATCGGATTTTCACTGTGGTTTCCATTTCGCATCCCATCGGACCTTACTTCCCGAATAGACCTCGTACAGTCAAAGTTTCGGATATCTGTTCGTGTTTTACTTCCATAATGTAGCAGCACACCGCAGCCATTAACTGGACACCTTCCTCTAGGAGGTAGAAATCAACTGAACGGTATGGACTGCGGTGTCAGCTAAGATGAACCCGATTCAGCATCCTCGTAACCACTTGGAACTTGCACTGTGCCGTAACCGAGCTCGGGAGTAGCCTCACCGAGGAGGGTAGCGGCGTCGAGTAGCTGTGTATCGACCAGCTCATGGACAGCAGGATCTAGACGTGTTACAATGCACTGGGTGGAGTAATGAGGTACTGAATGTTACCCAACAGCAATTTATACACTGATGTGACAAAAGTAATGGGATGGCGATATGCACACCTACAGATGGCGTTATTTTCGCTTACACAAGGTATAAAAGGGCAGTGCATTGGTGGAGCTGAAATTTGTTCTCAAGGTCATTCATGTGACAAGGTTTGCGACGTCATTATGGCGGTACGACAGAATGTAACAGACTTTAAACGCGGAATGGTAGTTGGAGCTATATGCATGGGACATCCCATTTCGAAAATTGTGTGGGAATTCAATATTCCGAGGTCCACAGTGTCAAGAGTGTGCTGATAATACCAGATTTCAGGTATTACCTCTCACCATGGGCAACGCAGTGGCCGACAGCCTTCACTTAACGACCGAGAGGAGCGGCGTTTCCGTACAGTTGTCAGTGGCAACAGACAAGTAACACTGCGTGAAACAACCGCAGAAACCAATGTGGGACTTATGATGAACGTGTCTTTTGACGTTAAAGGGCTATGGTTGCACACGCCCGGCGCGAGTGTCTTTGCCAACGGCACGACATCGCCTGCAGCGCCTCTCCTGGGCTTATGACCATATCGGTTGGGCCTTAGACGACTGGAAAATCGTGGCCTGGTCCAGATTTCAGTTGGTAAGAGCTGATGGTAGGATTTAAGTTTGGTCCTGATCCCTTTATGTCATGGACACGAGTTTTCAGCAAGGGGCTGTACAAGCTAGTCATGGCTCCATAATGGTGTGGGCTGTGTTGACGTTGAATGGACTGCGTCCGCTGTTCCAATTGTTCTGACCATTGACTGGTTCTGGTTCTGTTCGGCCACTTGACTTTACGTTCCCTAACAGCGATAGAATTTTTATGGATGACAATACGCCATCTGAACAGGCCACAACTGTTGGCGATTGGTTTGGAGAACATCCTGGACAATTTACGCGAATGATTCGGCCAACGAGATCGCCCAACATGAATGCCATCGAACATTTATGGGATATAATCGAGAGATCAGTTGGTACAAAAAATCTTGCATCGGCAACACTTTCGCAATTATAGACGGGTATAGAGGCAGCATGGCTCAATATTTCTGCAAAGGACTTTCAACGGCTTGAAGAGTCCATCCCACGGCGAGTTTCTGCACTACGCCAGGCAAAGGGAGGTCCGGCACGATATTGGATGGTACCCCTTGACTTTTGTCATATCAGTGCATTTCCCAAATGAGTAACAGCAGAGCGGGTCGGTAACGAACGCCCAGTGGTTTCAAATTCATTCAATTCATTGCACGTCGCCTGAGTAACACATGATGTGAATATGAATTCGAAAAGTGGGAAAAACCACAGGTAAACTAAGACGAGGTAGATCTCATGTACAGACAAGCAGGGGCCGTTCAGAATTGGAGATGGTGGTTGTAAAACATCGAATGAAGTCGACGGAAGGAATCACTCGTGAGTTCCATCTGGGATAACAGCTGTGCCAAGCGACGCTTGAGGTGATGTAAAGAGCTATGCCACTGGACAGCGGATGTCTGAAAACCAGCGAGTTGGAGTGATGAATTACGTTATTCCCTGGAGCATACCGATGGAACGGTTCGAGTTTAGCCAATGTCTGGAGAACGTTGCCTGGTATCATCTGTGGTGCCAACAGTGAAGTACGGAGGAGGTGGTGTTATGTTATGGCGGTGTTTCTTGTGGTTAGAGGGTGGTCCCCTCAGTGCTCTTAAGAAAACGCTACATGCGGAAGGATTTAAACACATTTTACACTGCTGTACAGTGCATACAGTGGAGTCTATGTCTGTGTCAGAAGGACGATGTACTCTGTTATAAAACAGTATATGTGAGGCAATCGTTTGTGGACAGTACTATACCTGACACAGACTGGCCTGCCCAGAGTCCCGACCTGAACCAAATGGAACACCTGTGGGAATAGTTAGATCGTCGACTTCGCTCCAGACGCCCGACGTCCATCACTATCTGCAGTCTCACAATTATGACATACGCAGGACAGACTTCAGCAGTAACATAAGGGTAAAGGATATACTTGAAAGATGCAGACTTATCAAATCTAGCAGGTAACATAGCAAAATATCAACACTTGAGATGGTGAAATATTATCAAAATGACAGCACAAAAAATCTAGGAGATAAGAGACTAGTTGGGATAGCACATGGGATGTATCATCAAGAGAGAGTCGCACAGAAATGCAACCAAACGAAGCAATTGCAGCCGGGAGCAGCAATAATGTGAGAACAAGAAGACGAAGAGGAACTGCGGATATGTCTCATTCGTCTCAAAGTCAGCAACCACAGGAACTGTTGCCTGTAGGAACTAACAGGAGACGATTCCTATGGGTTTCGCTTAGAGGGCGTGCGCGATTTACTGCACCTGGAATTATTCAAGATGGCGACTCCAATTCTGATGATGATGGACCCAGTTTTGAAGAAAAATTATCTGAAAAATCTGAAGTAGAACAGTCTAGTTTGTGCGGTTTAAATCTAAAAATAATTGTAGCAGATTTAAATTTCAATTGTTAAATTTCAACTGTCTTTGTTTTCATTGTTTGGATATGTCATTATTATGAGTTAGTCTTTTAGAACAGAACCCAGCAGATTTTATATGGACTTTAGTGTAGCAGAGTCACACAAAATCCTTGTCGTTTTACACCAATCGTATATTTTGAAGTAGTTTATTACATGCATTGCGTTGCAGTAATAGAGATAATTTCGAGTTCCATGATTAATTACAGTAGTTGCGTGTGGAGTTCTGTTGGCTGGAGTTCTTCCAAGCCGCACAAGGAAGGCTGGTGTAATAGCATCACTATAGATAATTACATCTTACTAAGGTGTAGGTAGGATTCGAGGTAGTTCCGAGACGGTCGCGTATCATATGTGCATAAATGTATTACCATAATTAGTTAAGAAAATACATTTCTTTCCCTTTTTTTTACTTTTTGAGTTGAAATTCTCCTATGACAATGGATACAAATGAAAAGTTTAGACTGAATGTTTGGTAGTGGAGAACTAGGAGAAATCAGTATGGGTCCAAGACCCGAGGGACGGACAACTCGATAGTAGAATTATTAAATAGTTTCAAAGCAAAACTCTCTAAGTGCTACGTAACTGTTGTTTCCATCATGTAATATTTGCAACCTGCTTTAAATTTTCTAGATGCTAGTAGCAAATTTATGTGTAATAAGTAAAAAAAATGAAATAAAATAAAAGGATTACTAGATATTCTGGTTTCGGATTTTAAGGAAGAATGCGCTGCTATTTCTACACAGACATTCACACACCTAATTTAAAATGTACGCAGCAGAGATCGTAAAGGCGAAGGGCAGACACATCTCATATTAATTCCCATTAGTAGTCTAAGCATAACTACGTTTTTGATAATATTATATGTTACTTCGACATTTCAGAAAACCTCGACCCATTTTGGGCGTGATTTTCAGATAACAAACTTTCCCGTCCCCATAAAACAATACCAATCACGACAGCTACTACCCTCCACAGTTCCACAGGATTAAGGTGCTCCATATGCCATACTGCTAATTACGCCTGACCGAAGAACCAATCCCCTACTCGGGAGCTCGCAGATCAACTGTTACACGAGAAACATCAAACAAGGCATATCACTGAGAGCGAGTGATACGGCGTTGCATTTCGACAGAGAATGTATATCACACGATGATATCAGAAATTAGACAGCACTATGGAATTCTCAAGATGTAAAGACGCGCGAGACTTCCAATATAGGCACTGAGTAGTCCCCTAAACAGGAAATCATGTAAGAAGATAGACATAAGGAGTTGCTGCCAGCGGAGACAACACAGGTGAGACTTTTTTTGTCTTCGTCATCGTAATTAAAGAAACACCAATTCAAGTGTTTAGTATTGCCTGCACGTCTCCCACACGAAGCTGATGTACCACATCTAGCAACAATGAGGCATTTGTAACTCTTCAGGCTTTCCCGGCGATCTAATGACATCTTGGGTTGTCGGGTGTTCTGCCGGATATCAGCGTCGTACTTGCACGATATTTCGGTCACGTAGCTCGAGACCTTCATCAGGTGCGACCTGAGACTGCTCCTCGAGTGGATCTGGTCCAGTATTTATGCCTATGGACTTCCCCCTCCACCAACGGCTGCAGGCGCTTCCTCTGTGGTCCGTGCCCATTCCCTGTGACCTGCTGGAGCGTTGCTGCTCCGTTTTCCGTCCGCTGCGGTTCTAGGTGTTCCCTCTGCGGTCCGCGCCCACCAAACCCGCTCCTGGGGGTTTCATCTACGGTCTGGGGTACCAGGCGTTCCCCCTGCGGTCCGCGCCCGCTCACCACGGCCTGTTGGAGCGTTGCCGCTCCGTTTTTCATCTGCTGCGGCTCTGGATGTTCCCTCTGCGGTCCGCGCCCACCAGTCCCGCTTCTGGGTGTTCCATCTTCGGTCTGGTGCTCCTGGCAGTCCGTCAGGGGCTCGTTTACCATCTCCATGTCTCTGGTTCTTCTGTTTGCGTAGTGTTGCAGCTGGCCCCGTTGCTCCTTTAACAATTCCAGAGCCGGATCCCAGGCTCTGCTTAGCTGGTACCCTGTGTCACGATTCATAAGATCGTCAGCCATTTTAATCTCAATCGATTCTCTTATGACACTGTCCCAAAATCTGGGTGTTTGTGCTAGAATCTGGGTATCCTCATACTTCATGGCATGATCTAGCTCTAGACAGTGTTCAGCAATGGCCGACTTAGTCACCTGTCTTAATCTAGTGTGCCTCTGATGTTCTTTGCACCTGATCTCCACAGTTCTTGTCGTCTGGCCAATGTAGGACATGCCACATTGGCAAGGTATATTGTAAATCCCTGGTTTTCGTAACCCCAGGTCGTCTTTGACACTCCCCAGCAGTCCCCCGATCTTGTTGGATGGACAGAAAACACACTTGATATTGTGTTTACGCAGGATCCTACTGATTCTGGCAGAAATAGAGCCAGCATAGGGCAGATATGCCACCTTCCTTGCTTCATCTTGGTCTTCTTCAGGAACCTGTGGTATAGTGGCTGGTCGGAGTGCCCTCTCAATTTGTCTGTCCATGTATCCATTCTTGGAGAAAACTGTTTTGAGACGTTCTATCTCTATGGGTAGATTCTCTTGGTCTGATAGGGCACGTGCTCTGTGGACCAAAGTCTTCAGAACCCCATTCTTCTGTGCAGGGTGGTGACAACTGCTGGCCTGCAGATATAAATCAGTGTGTGTAGGTTTTCGGTACACACTGTGGCCAATTGATCCATCTGCTTTCCTCTGGACTAGTACATCCAGAAATGACAGCTGGCCATTCTTCTCCAGTTCCATGGTGAACTTGATGTTAGGGTGGCATGAGTTAAGATGTTCAAGAAACTCATTGAGCCTGTCCATCCCATGTGGCCAGATCACGAAGGTGTCATCCACATACCTAAAGAAGCATGTGGGTTTAAATGTGGCTGTCTCCAATGCCCTCTCCTCAAAACTCTCCATAAACATGTTGGCAACCACAGGGGACAGTGGGCTGCCCATAGCTACACCTTCAGTTTGCTCGTAATATTGGTTTCTGTACAGGAAATACGTGGATGTCAGTGTATGACTGAACAGGTCCAACAGAGCACCATCAAATTTCTCTGCAATCAGTTCTAGTGAGTCCTTCAGTGGGACCCTGGTGAACAGCGATACCACATCAAAACTAACCATGATGTCCGAATCTGTGAAGTGCAGTTGCTTGAGGCGTTGCAGGAAATCTTCAGAGTTGCGGATGTGGTGAATACATTTCCCCACATATGGAGCCAGGAGACCCTTCAGGTACTTGGCTGTTGTGTACGTAGGTGCCCCAATATTACTGACAATAGGACGTAGGGGCACACCCTCCTTGTGTATTTTAGGCAGACCATACAGTCTGGGTGGCACTGGCGCTTTTTCCCGTAGTTGTCTGATGATCTTATTGGGCATCCCTGTTTCTTTCAAGAGAGCACTAGTCTTCTTGGCCACCTTGTCCGTGGGGTCACACTCCAGAATTCTGTATGCAGGGTCCTCCAGAAGTTGGCGTACTTTCTCATCATAATCCACTCGCTGCAAGATGACAGTGGAGTTCCCTTTGTCTGCTGGCAGTACCACAATGCTGTTGTCTTCCCGTAGGACCCTGCATACAGAATTCTGGAGTGTGACCCCACGGACAAGGTGGCCAAGAAGACTAGTGCTCTCTTGAAAGAAACAGGGATGCCCGATAAGATCATCAGACAACTACGGGAAAAAGCGCCAGTGCCACCCAGACTGTATGGTCTGCCTAAAATACACAAGGAGGGTGTGCCCCTACGTCCTATTGTCAGTAATATTGGGGCACCTACGTACACAACAGCCAAGTACCTGAAGGGTCTCCTGGCTCCATATGTGGGGAAATGTATTCACCACATCCGCAACTCTGAAGATTTCCTGCAACGCCTCAAGCAACTGCACATCACAGATTCGGACATCATGGTTAGTTTTGATGTGGTATCGCTGTTCACCAGGGTCCCACTGAAGGACTCACTAGAACTGATTGCAGAGAAATTTGATGGTGCTCTGTTGGACCTGTTCAGTCATACACTGACATCCACGTATTTCCTGTACAGAAACCAATATTACGAGCAAACTGAAGGTGTAGCTATGGGCAGCCAACTGTCCCCTGTGGTTGCCAACATGTTTATGGAGAGTTTTGAGGAGAGGGCATTGGAGACAGCCACATTTAAACCCACATGCTTCTTTAGGTATGTGGATGACACCTTCGTGATCTGGCCACATGGGATGGACAGGCTCAATGAGTTTCTTGAACATCTTAACTCATGCCACCCTAACATCAAGTTCACCATGGAACTGGAGAAGAATGGCCAGCTGTCATTTCTGGATGTACTAGTCCAGAGGAAAGCAGATGGATCAATTGGCCACAGTGTGTACCGAAAACCTACACACACTGATTTATATCTGCAGGCCAGCAGTTGTCACCACCCTGCACAGAAGAATGGGGTTCTGAAGACTTTGGTCCACAGAGCACGTGCCCTATCAGACCAAGAGAATCTACCCATAGAGATAGAACGTCTCAAAACAGTTTTCTCCAAGAATGGATACATGGACAGACAAATTGAGAGGGCACTCCGACCAGCCACTATACCACAGGTTCCTGAAGAAGACCAAGATGAAGCAAGGAAGGTGGCATATCTGCCCTATGCTGGCTCTATTTCTGCCAGAATCAGTAGGATCCTGCGTAAACACAATATCAAGTGTGTTTTCTGTCCATCCAACAAGATCGGGGGACTGCTGGGGAGTGTCAAAGACGACCTGGGGTTACGAAAACCAGGGATTTACAATATACCTTGCCAATGTGGCATGTCCTACATTGGCCAGACGACAAGAACTGTGGAGATCAGGTGCAAAGAACATCAGAGGCACACTAGATTAAGACAGGTGACTAAGTCGGCCATTGCTGAACACTGTCTAGAGCTAGATCATGCCATGAAGTATGAGGATACCCAGATTCTAGCACAAACACCCAGATTTTGGGACAGTCTCATAAGAGAATCGATTGAGATTAAAATGGCTGACGATCTTATGAATCGTGACACAGGGTACCAGCTAAGCAGAGCCTGGGATCCGGCTCTGGAATTGTTAAAGGAGCAACGGGGCCAGCTGCAACACTACACAAACAGAAGAACCAGAGACATGGAGATGGTAAACGAGCCCCTGACGGACTGCCAGGAGCACCAGACCGAAGATGGAACACCCAGAAGCGGGACTGGTGGGCGCGGACCGCAGAGGGAACATCCAGAGCCGCAGCAGATGAAAAACGGAGCGGCAACGCTCCAACAGGCCGTGGTGAGCGGGCGCGGACCGCAGGGGGAACGCCTGGTACCCCAGACCGTAGATGAAACCCCCAGGAGCGGGTTTGGTGGGCGCGGACCGCAGAGGGAACACCTAGAACCGCAGCGGACGGAAAACGGAGCAGCAACGCTCCAGCAGGTCACAGGGAATGGGCGCGGACCACAGAGGAAGCGCCTGCAGCCGTTGGTGGAGGGGGAAGTCCATAGGCATAAATACTGGACCAGATCCACTCGAGGAGCAGTCTCAGGTCGCACCTGATGAAGGTCTCGAGCTACGTGACCGAAATATCGTGCAAGTACGACGCTGATATCCGGCAGAACACCCGACAACCCAAGATGTCAATGAGGCATTTGTTACATAGTAACAAGGGATGCCTCTCGTACAAATGAACCAAAAAAACTTAAGTTATATGCTGAAAAGTAATTTTGTCACTGGCCGACTAGCTGAAGGTCACATTCAACAACAACAAAAAAGTCATCGCATAACGATTATGAGCAAGTGCTTCGCCTAAACTGAGTGGCTAAAAATCTCGAGCACATGTCAGACATTGATTGTGAAGCCTATGCGATTCTTTCCTTACACTCCTGGTAGAAATTAGTTCCTGACACCCCACATTCAAAAAACGGCAGCGATCTGATCAACAGTAAATCAGCGATCGCTCCATGTAGGCTTTCCGAAGGCGACGTGACGTCCTTTAGACAAACAATGCTGCGGAGACACTGCCTCTGCGATACTGAAGATCCACCCTAGACACCGTTTACCTCGTAACTCACGTGTAAACTCCAGTATGCTACGAATCCTGCCTCTTACACCACGTTGAAAGTGGGCTAACTCGCAACTTGCTGCCACGTTCATTAAACAGCTGTCTGTAACAGACGGGACAACCCTTCCAGTGACTTCCGGCCACTCCATTTATAATACAATACAATGTGATGACAGAGAGCTCAGAAATACGAAAATTGTATTTGAAAAAAAAGTGACGACAATTGTTGTTGTTGTTGTTGTTGTCTTCAGTCCTGAGACTGGTTTGATGCAGCTCTCCATGCTACTCTATCTGGGGAAGCTTCTTCATCTCCCAGTACTTACTGCAACCTACATCCTTCTGAATCTGCTTAGTGTATTCATCTCTTGGTCTCCCTCTACGATTTTTACCCTCCACGCTGCCCTCCAATGCTAAATTTGTGATCCCTTGATGCCTCAGAACATGTCCTACCAACCGGTCCCTTCTTCTTGTCAAGTTGTGCCACAAACTTCCCTTCTCCCGAATTCTATTCAATACCTCCTCATTAGTTATGTGATCTACCCATCTAATCTTCAGCATTCTTCTGTAGCACCACATATCTAAAGCTTCTATTCTATTCTTGTCCAAACTATTTATCGTCCATGTTTCACTTCCATACATGGTCACACTCCATACAAATACTTTCAGAAACGACTTCCTGATACTTAAATCTATACTCGATGTTAACAAATTTCTCTTCTTCAGAAACGCTTTCTTTGCCATTGCCAGTCTACATTTAATATCCTCTCTACTTCAACCATCATCAGTTATTTTGCTCCCCAAATAGCAAAACTCCTTTCCTACTTTAAGTGTCTCATTTCCTAGTCTAATTCCCTCAGCATCACCCGACTTAATTCGACTACATTCCATTATCCTCGTTTTGCTTTTGTTGATGTTCATCTTATATCCTCCTTTCAAGACACTGCTCTTCCAAGACCTTTGCTGTCTCTGACAGAATTACAATGTCATCAGCGAACCTCAACGTTTTTATTTCTTCTCCATGGACTTTAATACCTACTCCGAATTTTTCTTTTGTTTCGTTTACTGGTTGCTCAATATACAGATTGAATAACATCGGGGACAGGCTACAACCCTGTCTCACTCCCTTCCCAACCACTGCTTCCCTTTCATGCCCCTCGACTCTTATAACAGCCATCTGGTTTCTGTACAAATTGTAAATAGCCTTTCGCTCCTGTATTTTACCCATGACACGTTTAGAATTTGACAGAGAGTATTCCAGTCAACATTGTCAAAAGCTTTCTCTAAGTCTACAAATGCTAGAAATGTAGGTTTGCCTTTCCTTAATCTATTTTCTAAGATAAGTCGTAGGGTCAGTATTGCCTCACGTGTTCCAACATTTCTGCGGAATCCAATCTGATCTTCGCCGAGGTCGGCTTCTACCAGTTTCTCCATTCGCCTGTAAAGAGTTCGCGTTAGTATTTTGCAGCTGTAACTTATTAAACTGAAAGTTCGGTAATTTTCACATCTGTCAACACCTGCTTTCTTTGGGATTGGAATTATTATATTCCTCTTGAAGTCTGAGGGTATTTCGCTTGTCTCATACATCTTGCTCACCAGATGGTAGAGTTTTGTCAGGACTGCGTCTCCCAAGGCCGCTCAGTAGTTCCAATGGAATGTTGTCCACTCCCGGGGCTTTGTTTCGACTTAACGTCTTTTAGTGCTCTGTCAAACTCTTCACGCAGTATCATATCTCCCATTTCATTTTCATCCACGTCCTCTTCCATTCCCATAATATAGTCCTCAAGTACATCGCCCTTGTAGAGACCCTCTATATACTCCTTCCACCTTTCTGCTTTCCCTTCTTCGCTTAGAACTGGGTTTCCATCTGAGCTCTTGATATTCATACAAGTGATTCTCTTTTCTCCAATGGTCCCTTTAATTTTGCTGTAGGCAGTATCTATCTTACCCCTAGTGAGATAACCCTCTACATCCTTACATTTGTCATCTAGCCATCGCTGCTTAGCCATTTTGCACTTCCTGTCGATCTCATTTTTGAGACGTTTGTATTCCTTTTTGCCGGCTTCATTTACTGCGTTTTTATACTTTCTCCTTTCATCAATTACATTCAATCTTTCTTCTGTTACCCAAGGATTTCTACTAGCCCTCATCTTTTCATCTACTTGATCCTCTGCTGCCTTCACTACTTCATCCCTCAAAGCTACCCATTCTTCTTCTACTGTATTTCTTTCCCCCATTCCTGTCAATTGTTCCCTTATGCTCTCCCTGAAACTCTGTACAACCTCTGGTTCTTTCAGTTTATCCAGGTCCCATCTCCTTAAATTCCCACCTTTTTGCAGTTTCTTCAGTTTTAATGTACAGTTCATAACCAATAGATTGTCGTCAGAGTCCACATCTACCCCTGGAAATGTCATACAATTTAAAACCTGGTTCTCTGTCTTTCCATTATATAATCTATCTGATACCTTCTAGTATCTCCAGGAATCTTCCATGTGTACAACCTTCTTTTATGATTCTTAAACCAAGTGTTAGCTATGATTAAGTTATGGTCTGTGCAAAAGTCTACCAGGCGGCTTCCACTTTCATTATCTCTGAATAGTAATTTATGACTGTAGCGACCTTGAAAGAAAGCTATCTGTGGCACTCACAACTTATAATACTGAATGTCTAGCGAGTGTTCTTAAACCGCAGACACACTGTAAACACATATTCTGTACCGAGCCATCTGTCTCTGGAAATCCGCTTGCTTAGCTGAGTGCTAACGTGCTTGCCTACCATGCAGCGAGCCCGGGATCGATTCCCTGCCGAATTGGAGACATTATCCGGCCGTGGACTGGTGCCACACGATCATTTCATTTTATTTGTCTTTGAAAGCACGACTGTCTTTGTCAGGTTCGGCAATGTGGCATGAGGAAACTCTTTGAAGTCCCTGTATCTGCCAGCCAATGAGAAACGAGCGTGGCAGGTGGGCTGGGAGAGAACGGTGTGTTTGAATAGACAAAGACAGAGTCGTGTGGAGTCTAGTTAGGCGCTGTGGCCTGAGGTGGCCACGTGCGGTAAGAGGCTTCATAGTTGTGTAACATCTGAGAACACTAAGGCCAGAGTCTGCTGTTCACTCGCAGACTTCGTGCTGTTTATGTTCGCTCATTTTCTGGCTCGTATTGCAAGGTTACGCTTCGTGACTTTCACAGTGTTTTCAGAACTGTAGCGAGTGCTTTCTGTGTTGAGATGGTACGTTAATGGCTTCGTAAGCGCGGTATGGAATCGGGTTTCCATTAATATATCTTAATAAAAGGGCACTTAAACTCCTCACATTTCCATTTAATGGGCTTCCTTCAATATTTTCTAAGGAGTACAGCTGTTACTTTGTTCAAACATATCACGTCTTGTGGCTATCTGTTCCACGTACGTGTGTGCTGAATGTGCTGTAGTATTAGTTAACTGGAGGAGCGCTACGAAAAGGACGCGGATTTATTCTCGCATACAAGATGGAACAAAAATGTATGGCACAAATTGCAGCACACAGTCCTCACACGTAGACGCAGAATTTATGTTATATGAACATTGGTCTGGAAACGCTTTGTTTCCATGTTACTACTCATTTTCTCCAACTTATTAATCTGGGAAATACACACAAACAGAACGCACCAGCATACCAGGTGTATCTCTTTGTAACAGGAGATGTTCAATACGTCATCCGTGGGCACTGACACATACATCAAACCACCGTCTCAGTGAATCTCGGATGCGCTGATGAATCCGTGGAGCACTGCGTCTAGTTCCGAAAGCTTCCATTATACACTGCTGCCCATTAAAATTGCTACACCACGAGGATACGTGCTACAACGCGAAATTTAACCGACAGGAAGTAGATGCTGTGATATGCAAATGATTAGCTTCTCACAGCATTCACACAAGGCTGGCGCCGGTGGCGACATCTACAACGTGCTGACATGAGGAAAGTTTCCAACCGATTTCTCATAGAAAAACAGCAGTCGACCGGTGTTGCCTGGTGAAACGTTGTTGTGATGCCTCGTGTAAGGAGGAGAAATGTGTACCATCACGTTTCCGACTTTCAAACAGGTCGGATTGTAGCCTATCGCGATTGCGGTTTATCGTATCGCGACATTGCTGCTCGCAGTGGTCGAGGTCCAATGACTGTTAGCAGAATATAGAATCGATGGGTTCAGGAAGGTAATACGAAACGCCGTGCTGGATCCCAACGGCATTGTATCACTAGCAGTCGAGATGACAGGCATCTTATCCGCAGTAACGGATCGTGCAGCCATGTCTCGATCCCTGAGACAACAGATGGCGACGTTTGCACGACAACAACCATCTGCACGAACACTTCGACGACGTTTGCAGCAGCATGGACTATCATCTCAGAGACCATGGCTGCGGTTACCCTTGACGCTGCATCACAGACAGGAGCGCCTACGATGGTGTACTCAACGACGAACATGGGTGCACGAATGGCAAAACGTCATTTTTTCGTATGAATCCAGGTTCTGTTTACAGCATCATGATGGTCGCATCCGTGTTTGGCGACATCGCGGTGAACGCACATTGGAAGCGTTTATTCGTCATCGCCATACTGGCGTATCACCCGGCGTGATGGTATGGGGTACCATCGGTTACACGTCTCGGTCACCTCTTGTTCGCATTGACGGCGCTTTGAACAGTGGACGTTAGAATTCAGATGTGTTACGACCCGTGGCTCTACCCATCAGTCCATCCCTGCGAAACCCTACATTTCAGCAGGATAATGCACCACCGCATGTTGCAGGTCCAGTACGGGCCTTTCTGGATACAGAAAATGTTCACTGCTGCCCGGGCCAGCATATTCTCCAGATCTCTCACCAATTGAAAACGTCTGGTCAATGGTGACTGAGCAACTGGCTCGTCACAATACGCCAGTCACTACTCTTGATGAACTGTGGTATCGTGTTGAAGCTGCATGGACAGCTGTACCTGCACACGCCATCCAAGCTCTGTTTGACTCAATGCCCAGGCGTATGAAGGACGTTATTACGGCCAGAGGTGGTTGCTCTGGGTACTGATTTCGCAGGATCTATGCACCCAAATTGTGTGAAAATGTAATCACATGTCAGTTCTAATATAATATATTTGTCCAATGAATACCCCTTTATCATCTGCATTTCATCTTGGTGTAGCAAATTTAATTGCCAGTAGTGTAACAAGCACGAGACTCTCAACATCTTCTGCTGGGTCTCCATACACAAGAGCTTTCAAATGCCCCCAAAATAAAAGTCCAGTGGGTTTAGGTCCGGAGAGTGTGGAGCCCAGGCAATAGGTCATCTCAACCTACCCATTTGTCTCCGAATCTGTTATTTAGGAGCCGACGGACACTAATACTAAAATGAGAAGGTGCTTCATCGTGCATGAAGTACATGTTTTGTCGCACAACTAAGGGTGCATCTGCTAACAGTTCAGGTAGAACAATTTGTACGAAATTATGATAATTTCATCCGCTGAGTGTGGGTGAAAGAAAATGACGTCCTATCAAACAGCCACCAACAATGCCGGCCCAAACACTGACAGAAAATCTTTTGTTGATGACTTGCTTTAACAGTTACTGCCCATACATGCCGATTTTGACAATTTACAATCTGGTCTCGTTGAAAGGACGCCTCATCTGTGGACAGCACTAAAATTAGGGTTTGACACTACGTTGAACAAATCGTTCGCAGAAGAGTACCCGCACAGGAAAATCAGGCGCTGATATTGCCTGCACACGTCGTAAATGGTACGGGCTCAGCAGTTCCTCGTGTAACACTCGCCAGAACGTCATGTATGTTGCAGCTACATGTCTTGTATTGACACTAGGGCCAACTGCATGAAGAATATGTTCCTCCTGTTGTGGTGATCTCGTCTTTTTAGGCCTCCGCAGGCTCAAATGCCCCATGTTCCGTAAGTCGTCGATCAACCGCTTCAGACCTTTTCCTGTCCGGACACCTTCTTCCTGCAAATTTCTTCCGGTAGAAACGTTGAGCGCGAGCTCCATTGCCGTCAGCTAATCCATACGTCAAATAGGCATCTGCCACCCTTTTGTATGTTGCCATTGCACGCGCCAAGTCCGCATCAACGCTACGTAGCAACTCGTGTGCTTACAGCGCTCGTACTGATCGCTGAAACAGTTGATATTGCCTGTAAACAAGCAGTGATGTACGTCGCATGGCAACAGAACTTGTAAAACAAAACACTGTCGGTGCACATCGTAACCAGACGTCCCCAAGAGCTTATCTTCCCTACACTTCTAACGTTCTGTTCCTGTGCGTTTCCCATGAGTGAGGGGTTGGACAAAATGAGTTGTAATGCGGAAACAGAGCGTTTACAGACCTATGTTCATATAGCATAAATGCTTCGTCTGCGTGTGAGGAATGTGTCTTGCAATTTTTGCCACACTCTGCTACACCCTGTATAAATGGTAATAATGCCTACATAGTACTAGGGACAGAAAGCTGACTGAAACCACACCTAATAGCAACGAAATTCTGAACTCCGACTGGAATGTATATGGCAGAGATGGGGTGAACTCCGATGTTGAAGGCGTGTTTACAGCCACTAAGACTACGACATTACCTAATGAGATCAGTACACGTTCAGAATGAGAAATAATCTGGGTGAAGATAAGTGTTAAAATGTGGATCAAACATGGTCATTTGATGCTTTCATAGATCTCCTATCTCAGCAGCAGTAGTGGCAGAACATTTGAGGGGAAACTTGGAGAATGCTTCGCATAAATTTCCTGGTCATGCTATTTTTTATGTGGGGCTATCAATATGCCAGCTATAGACTGGGAGACTCAAGTGATTAGCGACAGAGAAGCGTGTGAAATTATTCTGAGTGCCTTATTCGAAGATTACA
Organism: Schistocerca serialis cubense; assembly: GCF_023864345.2. Lineage (NCBI taxonomy): Eukaryota > Metazoa > Arthropoda > Insecta > Orthoptera > Acrididae > Schistocerca > Schistocerca serialis. Next base: position 258,988,444 of record NC_064638.1, on the reverse strand, counting down.
TTGAACAGTTAATTAGAGAACAGACTCGTGAACATCTTAGACCTGCTGGTGACAAACAGACCAGAACTATTCGACTCATTTAGCACAGAACCGGGGATCAGTGATCATAAGGCCGTCGCAGTATCACTGAATACGGATATGATACAAAGGCAAGGGACCCGGGTACGATTCCCGGCTGGGTCGGAGATTTTCTCCGCTCAGGGACTGGGTGTTGTGTTGTCCTCATTATCATTTCATCATAATCAGTGGAAGGCAACGGGAAACCACCACTGGAATCACTACCCTAGACGTTCATGCGGTGGACCTCTCTGACGAGGCTTCCCACATGACAAGACCTGCCGTAAGGCAGAACACACAATTTAAAGTATAGTGAACTCACGTTGATATATCGGTGACCAAATTTGCGTGATGTAAATCCTATGGAACCCATCGCGGTCGCTATCGGGTGCCATCACCGAGTGCACCGAGTGCGCAAATCAGTGGCCAGTTATTTAAGCGAATTATATGACCCGTGCGTAGGCATCTAATACCACATACCTCCACAAACCCGCCAACAAACTGTCGGATTCCTCACGCAGAAACAGTGCTGTATTCCGTTCCAAAGACAGACAACAATCTATTAAGCAGGCGGTCTTAATGTTTTTGACTCATCAGTGTAGTAGTTCATGAGTAAAATGGAATAAATGGTGTATCTTGTGTAAAATGTTCAACTTTGTTTCACGACTAGTTTGTTTGCTACTCGTATCTGAAATCGTCGAAACGTTGTGGAACACTGTGTACATTACTCAGGTTAACAAGTAACCGGAAAACTAAGTTACAGCAAAGAACGATTGTTGCAGGAGAATCATGTATTAGAGATGATGATGATTATGGGTGTAAAGAGACTAAATATCTATTGTCATCGGTCTCCTGTTCAAGCTCCATGACAGAATCTGTGTACCGCTTTTTTCTGTGTCTATAGTAAATCCCATATGCAAGTGTGAGAACGTTTTATAAATGTTTGCGCATTGTGTATCTAAGGCGGGACATGGATACCGGTCTAATATTCACCTAATGGGCTGTGGACAACCACCTAAAATCACATCAGGCTGTTGGGGTCACCAGCTCTCGTCGTTAATCCGCAAGGCGTATTCGATCCCCCTCAACCTCGCCTCTCCGTGTCCCAGAAATATTGCGTTAATTCGCTCACAATCCGGCCTGGTATCAGGCCATGAATAAGATTTTGGAATACGACGCTATACACTTCTACTTGAATGGCACCTAAAAGCACTTATGAAGTTTTTTCTTCTTCCTTGAGTGGCTATTTCTTTTTGTATCCTGTATTACATTTCTCACGTTCTTAGCGTTCACTTTTCCAGAAGTTTGACCATTCATTCCCATTCCCTCTCTCTTCTTTCGTTCCTCGCATAATGAGTTAACTGACCGCACTAAATATCCCCGAGGGTGCTCTTTTCCCAGACGCCTACATAGCGGTGCAGTCGTCATTTATTTTTTCCCCTATTTCATGCACTGTTACACGTCGCAACAGATTTATTACCAACACCTGGCCTCACGCGATGTATTGTCCCCACGGGCTCACTGGGGTCTTCTCTGCAGATCAAGACTGAATTATGCTTGCTTAAAGATAAGCGAGACAGAGAGAAGAAACGTGGTTCCACTAAACCGCACAAAGATCTGTGGAAATAGTGCAAGAGCGCTCTGTTCCACTAATGAGGGGTGTGATGTCTTCCTACGCGTAACGAAATGAAGCACTGCGGGCACCTGTGCTCCCATCCCTTGCACCGGACATCTGGCACCAGCCCTCAGCACGTGACGCGCCGTAAATTTTACCCTCCCCCCCACCCCCTCCTTCGCCCCCTCCACCCACGCCGCTCACGTCTTTTACGTCGCCGTACTGGCATCAGACGCCCGTACACATACCAGCAACCTCTTCTTGTCACTGGTCCTCTATTTCTTATTATACCATCTTAAAGCCGATCTCGTCGCCACAAAAAAGAGGCGTGCCTTTAATTGGGGGCTTAACCTAAATTATTGGCATATGGCGCTGTCTCGCGGACAGCCGCGTCGTGCCCCGGGAGAGATGGAAGCAGTGCCGAGCGCTTTTCCGACTGCCTCGCTCCCAGTTTTGGGCCTCTTTTTGTCCGGTAAGCGCTCGCGCCACGGGCAAAGGCGAATAAATATGGCGGGAGTAAGAATAATATTACAAGTGTCACGAGTATCTGTGCGGCGCTAATGATAGCTGTTAATGACGCGGATAAATAGTTTAGGCCCGTAATCCCGCCGCCCGTGATGCATTGCCCGACAGCCGGCTGCCCTGCGCGTCCTTCGAGGATACCCCGGCGCCGTAACTCAGCGGTCCACGCCCCTCAACAATGGCTCCCTTATTAACCAATCACTCGCGAGCTTTTAATCGAACCGTGCCACTCTCTCATCCTTTCCTTTTCCCTCTCCACCTCCTCTCTCTCTCTCTCTTGGTTTCTTGCCTCTCTTACTCCATCTTTATCTCTGTAATCCCATCTCGCCTCCTAATCTTCGTCCGAGTCCAGTGGTTTCGTCCTTGAAGACTGACTTGCTTGCGTTCTGCTACCAGACCTCACTGGAGACTGCGATACAGTGCACAGGATTGCTCTCATGAGGGAAGCTGCAGCCAAAAGGCCATCCATTTTGCTCATCTTCCGCACGATTGTAGTACTACGTAGTTTAACAAAAGCGGCTCTAGTACGTCGCAATTCTCAAGTGTTTTGGAGAAATCGAGGGTAAAAAGTTTTACCAGCCTGTTGAGGACTGTACAAAAATGCCACTCGCTTAGCAGTGACCTTAGCGCAATCGGTCAGAATTTCCTGAAGCCATTGCAGAATGCTTCTGTATTGTTGCAAAGTAGAGATAAATACCACCATCTAGACCACATCATTCCCTGTTACTGGAACTAATTGACAGCTCCGATATTCGTATTGTTGCTGCTGTGGTCTTTAGTCCGAAGACTAGTTTGATGCAGCTCTCCATGCTGCTCTATCCCGTGAGAGCATCTTCATCTCAGAAAAATTACTGCAAAATAATTATTGCGTCCTTTCGAATCATGCTACTGTATTCATCTCTTGGTCTCCATCTACGATTTTTATCCCCGACACTTCCCTCCAATGCTAAACTGATGGTCCATTGATGTCTCAGAATGTGTCCTATCAATTGATCCCTTCTTCTAGTCAGGTTGTGCCCAATTCTATTCAGTACCTTCTCATTTGTTACATGATCTACCCATCTAAACTTCAGCAGTTTTTGGCAGCACTACATTTCAAAAGCGTCTATTCTCTTCTCGTTCAAGCTGATTATCGCTCATGTTTCGATTCCATACATGACTACGCTCTAGACAAATACCTTCAGAAAAGACGTCCTAACACTTAAATCTGTATTCTAATTCCCTTAACATCATCTAATTTAATTAGACTACACTGGATTATTCTTCTTTTGCTTTTGTTGATGTTCATCTTATATCTACCTTTGAAGACGCTGTCCATTCCATTGAAATGCTCTTCCAAGTCGTTTGCTATCTCTGACAGAATTACAGTGTCGTCGACAAACCTGAAAAGTTTTTATTTCATCTCCCTCAACTTTACCTCCTTCTCCAAATTTTTCTTTGGAGTCCTTTACTGCTTGCTTAACGTACAGATTGTGTAATACTGGGGCAGGTTACAAACCTATCTCAATTCCTTCTCAAAAACTGCTTCCTCTTCATGCCCCTCAACTCTTCTAGCAGTAGTCTGGCTACTGTAGAAGTTGGAAAAGAGGGTATTCCAGTCAACATTGTCAAAAGATTTTTATAAGTCTACAAATGATATAAACGCAGGTTTGCGTTTTCTTAACCTATCTTCTACGAGATGTCCTTGAATCATTATTGCCTCACGTGTTCCTTCCTTTCTCCGCTAACCAAATTGATCTTCCCCGAGGTCGGTTTCTACCAGTTTTTACATTCTTCGATAAAGAATCCGTATTAGCATTTGGCAGTCATGACTTATTATACTGGTAGTTGTAATATTCAGACTTGTCAGCACCTGCTTTCTTAGCAACTGAAATTATTTCATTCTTCTTGAAGTCTGATGATATTTTGCCTGTCTCATACATCTTGCACAACAGATGGAATAGTTTTGTTGTGGCTGACGCTCACAAGACTAACAGTGTTTCTGATGGAATGTAGTCTACTCCTGGAGCCTTGTTTCGACTTAGGTCTTTCAGTACTATGTCAAATTCTTCACGCAATATTATATTTCCCATCTCATCTTCATCTGTATCCTCTTCAAAATGGTTCAAATGGCTCTGAGCACTATGGGACTCAACTTCTGAGGTCATTAGTCCCCTAGAACTCAGAACTAGTTAAACCTAACTAACCTAAGGACATCACACACATCCATGCCCGGGGCAGGATTCGAACCTGCGACCGTAGCGGTCTCTCGGTTCCAGACTGCAGCGCCTAAAACCGCACGGCCATTTCGGCCCTCTGTATCCTCTTCCCTTTCTACACTACTGGCCATGAAAATTGCTACACCACGAAGATGATGTGCTACAGACGCGAAATTTAACCGACTGGAAGAAGATGCTGTGATATGCAAATGATTAGCTTTTCAGAGCATTCACACAAGGTTGGCGCCGGTGGCGACACCTACAACGTGCTGGCATGAGGAAAGGTACCAACCCATTTCTCATACACAAACAGCAGTTGACCGGCGTTGCCTGGTGAAACGTTGTTGTGATGCCTCGTGTAAGAAGGAGAAATGCGTACCATTACGTTTCCGACTTTGATAAAGGTCGGATTGTAGCCTATCGCGATTGCTGTTTATCGTATCGCGACATTGCTGCTGGCGTTGGTCGAGATGCAATGACTGTTATCAGAATATGGAATCGGTGGGTTCAGGAGGGTAGTACGGAACTCCGTGCTGACTCCTAACGGCCTCGTATCACTAGCAATCGAGATGACAGGCATCTTATCCGCGTGGCTGTAACGGACCGTGCAGCCAAGTATCGATCTCTGAGTCAACAGATGGGGACGTTTGCAAGACAACAACCATCTGCACGTACAGTTCGACGACGTTTGCAGCAGCATGGACTATCAGCTTGGAGACCATGGTTGCGGTTACTCTTCACGCTGCATCACAGACAGGAGCGCCTGCGATGGTGTACTCAACGACGAACCTGGGTATACGAATGACAAAACGTCATTTTTCGGATGAATCCAGATTCTGTTTACAGCATCATGATGGTCACATCCGTGTTTGGTGACATCTCGGTGAACGCACATTGGAAGCGCGTATTCCTCCTCGCCATACTGGTGTATCACCCGGCGTGATGGTATGGGGTGCCATTTGTTACACGTCTCGGTCACCTCTTGTTCGCATTGACGGCGCTTTGAACAGTGGACGTTACATTTCAGATGTGTTACGACCCGTGGCTCTACCCTTCATTCGATCCCTGCGAAACCCTACATTTCGGCAGGATAATGCACGACTGCATGTTGCAGGTCCTGTACGGGCCTTTCTCGATACAGAAAATGTTCGACTACTGCCCTGGCCAGCACATTCTCCAGATCTCTCACCAATTGAATAAGTCTGGTCAATGGTGGCCGAGGAACTGGCTCGTCACAATACGCCAGTCACTACTCTTGATGAACTGTGGTATCGTGTTGAAGCTGCATGGGCAGCTGTACCTGTACACGCCATCCAAGCTGTGTTTGACTCAATGCCCAGGCGTATCAAGGCCGTTATTACGGCCAGAGGTGGTTGCTCTGGGTACTGATTTTGCAGGATCTATGCACCTAAATTGCGTGAAAATGTAATCGCACGTGAGTTCTAGTATAATATATTTGTCCAATGAATACCCGTTTATCATCTGCATTTCTTTTTGGTGTAGCAATTTTAATGGCCAGTAGTGTATAATGCTGCTTTCAACTTTAATCTCTCTTGTGTTGACCCTCCTGCCACCTATTTTGGCATACGCTTAGTTCTTAGTTCTCGCCAAAAATTATTTCTGATCGGTCATCCTATTTAAATGTTAATGAGATGTGTTTTCCGCTACCATTATTAAATGCCTGACGTGAGTGTCAAAAAACGACCATCATAAAATATGCTCGTGTAAGTCTGACTTCACTGTTGGATAGGTTTTACACGCTGGTGAGTATAGCGATAAATAAATGTTCATGATCGACTCCGCAGCTGAAGGGTTAGCATAGCTGTTTTTGGTATGGAAAATGCGGATTCGATTCCCGGTATCTCCCCAGTTTGTTCTGGTGTAGGGGGGTCTGGAACGGGATCCTTCGACACTCATAAAGGCAAAATGAGGAGCTGTTTGAATAAAGAAGCAGCGCTTTCACCAGGATTAATCTGCTGGCAATAACTGCTGGAGGGATTGACAACCTGATGATTACGCGTCCCTCGATGACAGGTCGCTCCTCGTACAGCCGCGTAGGCACCAGTCGGCCACTCGACAGAGGTCTAACGTCAAATCCGGGAGGTCTGTATACGATTTACGTTATAACATTTCATCACGATTCCTTTTTACACGCAGGAATTTCAAAAAGTAAATTACACAAGCCGTTCCACGCTAAGACCATTGCGCAAGAAGTGTGATAATACTTGGAAGCAAAACGTCTTACCGAGCGAGGTGGCGCAGTGGTTACACACTGGACTCGCATTCGGAAGGACGACGGTTCAATCCCGCGTCCGGTCATCCTGATTTAGGTTTTCCGTGATTTCCCTAAATCACTCCAGGCAAATGCCGGGATGGTTCCTCTGAAAGGGCACGGCCGACTTCCTTCCCCATCCTTCCCTAATCCGATGAGACCGATGACCACGCTGTCTGGTCTCCTTCCCCAAACCAACCAACCAACCAAAACGTCTCATTTTGCACACTAACTGAACGTGAAATTCTGACGGTATATGAATCGAATACATTGTCCCGCCCCGCTGCAGCGAAATGGTGCCAACAATTTGACCAAGGCCGCACTGTCGTGAATGATATTAACCGGGAAATTCATGTCTTGCACCGTGCGATTTCCATCTTTTCGGCAAGCTGAAAGAAGACTTGGAAGGTGTGTAAGGCTAGGAACCGATGACCTCAGCAGTTTGGTCCCATAGAACTTACCACAAATTTCCAAATTTCTAAGGCTAGCGCCATGGCGCTCGAGCTGCAGACATCCGGTTCGAACCCAGCTTCTGAAAACAGATTATCACTGCTTACATTTAAGCACATCTCTGAAGCAGTAATTATCATGAAGAATATTGGGAAATGTTCGTGTGACGCATCTGAACAGCTAATTGTGTAATATGTGCGTGATGTTTACTTTTAAACACTTCGTGATTCCCCCCAGAAATGCTTAAGGATTAAAACGAAACAAAACACCATTCCTTAAAACAAATTACAGAAGCATAGGCATGCTACTGACAATTCTGACAGTATATTGAAACAGATGTAGCCATCTGAAGAAGAGCGTGATAGCCCGTTTATGGCAGTAAAATTAAGAGTTTTAAAAGTATTTGTGGCTCGTTAAGTTCATCTACATCTACGTGGATACTCTGCAAATCACATTTAAGCGTCTGGCAGAGGGTTCATCGAACGACCTTCACAATTCTCTATTATTCCAATCTCGTATAGCGCGCGGAAACAACGAATACCTATATCTTTCCGAACGAGCTCTGATTTCCCTTATTTTATCGTGGTGATCGTTCCTCCCTATGTAGGTCGGTATCAACAAAATATTTTCGTATTCGGAGGAGAAAGTTGGTGATTGGAATTTCGTGAGAAGATTTCGTCGCAACGAAAAACGCCTTTCTTTTAATGATTTCCAGCCCAAATCCTGTATCATTTCTGTAACACTCTCTTCCACATTTCGCGATAATACAAAACGTGCTGCGCTTCTTTAAACTTTTTCGATGTACTCCGTCAATCCAATCTGGTAAGGATCCAACACCACGCAGCAATATTCTAAGAGATGACGGACAAGCGTAGTGTAGGCAGTCTCCTTAGTAGATCTGTTACATTTTTTAAGTGTCCTGCCAATAAGACGCAGTCTTTGGTTAGCCTTCCCCACAACATTTTCTATGTGTTCCGTCCGATTTAAGTTATTTATAATTATAATTCCTAGGTATTTAGTTGAATTTACGGCCTTTAGATATGACTGATTTCTGGTGTAACCGAAGCTTAACGGATTCCTTTTAGCAGTCGTGTGGATGACCTCACACTTTTCGTTATTTAGGGACAATTGCCAATTTTCGCACCATACAGATATCTTTTCTAAATCGTTCTGCAATTTGTTTTGTTCTTTTGATGACGTTACTAGTCAATAAACGACAACGTCATCTGCAAACAACCTAGGACGGCTGCTCAGATTGTCTCCGAAATTGTTTATATAGGTAAGGAACAGCAAAGGGCCTATAACACTACTTTGGAGAACGCCAGAAATCACTTCTGTTTTACTCGATGGCTTTCCGTCAATTGCTACGAACTGTGACATCTCTGACAGGAAATCACGAATCCAGTCTTATAACTAAGTTGATATCCCATAATTTTACTACAAGCCGCTTGAGTGGTACAGTGTCAAAAGCCTTCCGGAAATCCAGAAATAAGGAATCAATTTGAAATCCCTTGTCAATAGTACTCAACACTTCATGCGAGTGAAGAGCTAGTTGTGTTTCACAAGAACGATGTTTGTCGGTAGACCGTTTCCTTCGACGTAATTCATAATGTTCGAGCGCAATATATGTTCCAAAATTCTGCTGCATATCGACGTTAATGATAAGGGCCTGTAATTTAGTGAATCACTCCTACTATCTTTCTTGAATGTTGGTGTGGCCTGTGCAACTTTCCAGTCTTTGGGTGCGGATCTTTCGTACAGCGAACGGTTGTATATGATTTTTAAGTATGGAGCTATTGCATTAGCATACTCCGAAAGTAACCTAACTGGCGTACAGACTGACTCAGAAGACTTGCTTTTATTAAGTGATTTAAGTTGCTTCACTACTCCGAGGATATCTACTTCTACGTAATTCATATTGGCAGCTGTTCTTCTTTCGAATTCTGGAATATTTACTTCGTCTTCTTTTGTGAAGGCATTTCGGAAGGCTGTGTTTAGTAACTCTGCTTTGGCAGCACTGTCTTCGATAGTTTCTCCATTGCTATCGCGGAGAGAAGGCATTGATTATGTCTTGCCACTAGCATACTTCACATACGACCCGAATCTCTGGATTTTCTGCCAGTTTTCGAGACAAAGTTTCGTTGTGGAAACTATTATAAGCATCCTACATTGAAGTCCGCGCTAAATTTCGAGATTCTTTAAAAGATCGCCAATCTTGGAGATTTTGCGTCTGTTTAAATTTGGCATGTTTTTTTCGTTGTTTCTGCAACAGTGTTCTGACCCGTTTTGTGTACCAAGGAGGATTGGCTCCGTCGTTTGTTAATTTATTTGGTATAAATCTTTCAACTGCTGCCGATACTATTTCTTTGAATTCAAACCACATCTGGTCTACCCTTATATTATTAATTTGGAAGGAGTGAAGATTGTCTCTCAGGAAGTGAATATTTATTTGCTATTTTGAATAGGTATATGTTTCGTTTATTTTTGGTCGATTTGGGGTTAGAATATTCAGTCTCGCCACGACAACCCTGTGATCACTAATCCCTGTATCCGTTTTGATGCTCGTTATTAACTCAGGATAATTTGTTGCTAAGAGGTCAAGTGTCTTTTCACAACCTTTACTATTCGCATGGGCTCATGAACTAACTGCTCGAAATAATTTTCAGAGAATGCTTTTAGCACAATTACGGATGATATTTTGTGCGTATCTCCGGAATTAAACATGTATTTTTTCCAACATATCGAGTGTAAATTAAAGTCACCACCAACTACAATCGTATGAGTCGGGTACGTGTTTGAAATCAAACTCAAGTTTTCTTTAACTTTTCAACAATTGTATCGTCTGAATTGGGACGTCGGTGAAAGGATCCAATTGCTATTTTGTGCGGTTGCCAACAATGACCTCTGCCCATTCCAACTCACAGGAATTATCTACTTCAATTTCGCGATCAGATAAACTATTTCTAACAGCAACAAACACGCCACCGCTAACCGTGTTTAGCCTATCCTTACGGAACACCGTTAGGTTCTTCGCAAAAGTTTCAGCTGAGCTTATCTCCGGCTTTAGCCGGCTTTCAGTACCTATAAAGATTCGAGCATCAGTGTTTTCTGTTAGCGCTTGGAGCTCTGGTACTTTCCCAGCACAGCTTCGACAATTTACAATTGTTATAACGATAGTACCTGTATCTACGTTCGTCCTGTGTTAGGCCTGCACCGTTTGTGACTGAAGCCCTTTTTGTGTTTTCCTGTGACCTTCTAACCTAAAAAACCGGCCAGTCCAAGCCAGACAGCCCCTGCTACCCGTGTAGCCACCTCCTGCGTATAGTGGACTCCTGACCTATTGAGCGGAATCCGAACCCCAACCACCCTATGTCGCAAGTCGGGGAATCTGCAGTCTAAACGGTCGCAGAACGGTCTGAGCCTCTGTACCAGAGGTCTGCAGTCGGTACTGTCGACTATGTTCCAAATGGTCAGCTCTGCTTTCATCTCACAAGCAAGACTGGCAACCTTTACCACTTGCGGTAGCCTCTCGAAACCAGAGAGAATCTCTTCTGATCCAAAGAACCACACATCATTGGTACCGGCGTGAGCCACTACCTGCAGTTGGATGCACCCTGTGCTTTTCATGGCATCTGGAAGGACTTGTTCCACATCTGGAATGACTCCCTCCCTCTGTGACTGCCCTTCTCTTGCAGGCTGAGATTTTTCCTCTGAAACAGGACAGGCATTGGCATCTGGCTCAGCGACAGTGTCAGCCACAGACAGCGTCTGATACCTGTTTGTCAGACTAACTGGGGAGGCCTTACGTGCGGCCCCCTGGGGAGTCTTTCGCCGCCTACTACGCCCTGGGGCGACTTTCCACTCGACCACAGGTGAGGGGTCAACCTCAGTTCGAGCAGTGATTGGGCTGGCCACCAGTGAGGATGAGGACCAATCAGAGGACTCAGATGTGCTGGACGTCCGTGCTCGCATCTGCACACAACAATGACAGTCCCTATCCACACTAAAGACCGTGGACTATCAGCATGTGCTGTGGAACTCTACTGTACCCTGATGAAAACGCAGGAAATGTGTCTAATAAATTAGATTAATACGCAGAGATTCAAAAACCTAACTACCGAAGCACTCAGGTGAAACTAAATAGTTCGCCTCTGATAAGGAACTTCTAATATGTCACAGGTTCTTCCTTAACAACTGTTAAATTGTTTCTTTTTTGTTTTATTCACAATGACAGTTATTTACGACTTATTAGAATTTAATTGGGGCAGTTTTTTTTAAAATACAGACTAATTTCTAAGCACCAGTACTTTTTCCTTGTTATAGACAAAAAATTTGCATAAAATGTTCTTTGTTAAATGATCGCATCTGATTAGGATAGAATTCCAAGCTTTTGATGAATGCGTCCATCGTCACTTTAAGGGGTTAAATCTACCTTGAAACATTTCCTTTCGTATTTATATTCGAATGCAGCACTACCAGCGTCGTAGTTGTGACTGGTTGCTACTGCATTGGATGCGCCGGGCGTTGCACTTTGAAGGCATGTCCCGTAGAAGTTTGCGTTAGTAACTGCTGTCAAGCTGGTGAGGCTCCTATTTTATGCTCAAAGAAGACATCTGATTGATCGGATACGTTAAGATGACATCACGGAAATATCACAAGCTGAGGTGGCGGCTTCTGCATGGATAGATTACGTTTCTGTTCCCTGTTCAACGTAGCTTGCCGCGCCACTACTGGTTTACGGTGATAAACTGCGTAATGTCTTCCTCTGTGGTCTTTCTTTTTCGAGAGCTCGCTTCCATGAGTCGCTAAGTACGTAGTCGCTGTCTCTGTTCAAGAAAAATAACAGAGTTCCAGTAGTTCGTAGTGTTAGGCAGAATCCTCGTGCGTCCAAACATAATCCTGTGTTTATTGATTAGACTGATGTTCGACACAGTGATTGGCAACAGTCGGTATGACTGCCACACACAATTGCGTCCTAGCAATGAATATTATAAATCCCTGGTACTCTCAGATCGAGATTATGTATAACAGGTCTTTAATTTAATATTTGTGAGTGTCCGGAAGACTGGTCCGATTCCTTTTCTGTTTAAAACTCTGCCGATATTACTTGATGCACCGTAGAATGTAGTTGCACTATGTATTGAGCTCCTGGCTTGGTTGAACAACATTACGCCTTGCTTCTCTCGACATAGATTGCCTAATGTTGCAGCCTGAATCCCGTTCCTTCTGAACACCGTCGAAAGATGAACAACGTCAGAGAAGTTCGCTATACGAAATAGTCTTGGTTCTTTATGGTAGCGTGTTCAGCAGGTTGGATGGTGAAAGATGCACCCGAGTGGACAGAGGTTCATATGTGCATAAAATTCCATGGCATTCATCTGATTTCCGTTCGACTAACACATCTGAGAAAGGCAACCTTCCGTCATTCTTCATCTCCGCTGTAAACCGTGTGGTTGGACGTGTACCATTCATATAATCAATGACTCGCTTCAGAGCCTCACTGTCACGTGACACGATCATAAATGTATCTTCACCGTACCTGAAAGAGCAGGATGAATGGACTGAGGCAGTGAACAATGAGCAGTAATCAATGCTCGATCTTAAAAGTCTTCCTTTAAGAAATCATTATGCCTGGTGACACTGGGAAACCCAAAGCTGTTCTGTCGATCATTTCATAATAACTTCCACCATATAAAATATACGTGATCATCATGGTACGTAGAAACAGTTTTAAAATATTAGGGGGTAAGAAATCAGCCAATAGTGTTAATGTTTCTTCTACTGGTGCCTTTGGAGGAAGAGGGACCAAGTAGAGCCTGTTCATGATTTCATTTGGGCCTATCCTCATTAGCTTTACAGCTCCTACAAACGTTTGACATTTATTAATATTCTGTCTGCATTGGCTAACTATGGTTGCCAAAAATTTAGTTGATTTCTTTGCCAGCCTGTATTTGGGAGAGCCGATAGCAAAAACGATTGTTCTCAAGTTTGTCTATTTTAGGCAGACCATACAACCTGGTTGGTCTACGTGCCTTTGGCCTTCACATGTTCATTGGAATGGCCAGAGTTCTTTAGTAGTATTCAGTGTCAATATGGATTTTCATTTAGTATCCAGTATGTCCTATTCTCCAATAATAGGAACATTTTGTTATGGTAACAAGGATAACCATAGCATTTCCATCGCCAGCAGGTAATATGACTAATTCTTCATCTTTCTCTAACAAATCCAGTCCTTGTTTCTCCACCCTGCTAATACTGAACTTAGAGGGCTTGTATGTCGCTAAAATCTGGCTAGCACCAAACTTCACCTCATCCGCCTCTTCCTGAGAAAGATCCCTCACTAGTTGGTCCTCTCCATTAATAATCTTGGCAACTGGTAGCCTACGTGGAGCTAGACCAAAATTCAGTCCTTTACTCAGAACTGAGATGGTGACTTCGTCAAGATCGTTGTCAGAGAAATTGATGACAATGCGGTGAACACCACTGGACCCAGCATTTCCTTATCATGCTTAAGGCGCTGAAATCCATCTGCCTGTTTTTCCGTTCGTTATCTTGCTTGCATTAGCTGGTTGTGGCTAAGCCAAAGTCATATCTTAAAAATGCTGCGTTGTCGCCTTTTATTGGTGTAAATATTTTTCCTGGCCGCCTCCGTGGTCTAGCGTCAGAGTTGCTGGTTACTACTGAGGGGCTCCTTGAGTAAATAAGCCACCGAGGCAGTCTCAAAACTGAAGCTTGTAACAAGCTGGGAGCAAGATGACATTCATTTTTTGTTGCAAAATATGCACTACCTGACACAAAATTAAAGCATCGAGAACAGTAAGAGGAAATGAAGTGAAACTTCTCACGAAGGGGGTGTATGTGGTGTTATTTCAGTGATTACAAAATAGAGTCAAATTTACAAAGAATTTGGCAGTATGAACCAATTTGTCACTACGATGGGTGCGTGCATTTGATAGATTGGGAAGGGTGTCGTAAAGGCATTGTATCCTCTGCAGTCGCCAGCTGGTCCACGACTGTTGTAACAGGTCCTTGATGTGCTGGGTACTGGCACTGCGACTGAGATGACATCCGAGCTGGTCTCACATACGTTAGGTCGGGTATAGATCTGGGGACTTTGCTTGCCAGGGTACTATCTCAGCATCACGTAGACAGTTCATAGAGACATGCGCCATGTGTGGACGAACATTACCCTCATGGTAAATGGCCCCACGATACTGTCGCATTAAGCCGCAAGGACAGAGAAGGTCCGTGACGTACCGATGTGCCGCCAGAGTTCCTTCGTCACCATGACCTGTGGCTTGCAGTCATACCCGAAAGCTCCTCACACCACAACACCAGAAGAAACACAGCTGCGCCCCACGAAAGAAGAATGGGACCTCTCCCCAGGTCACCGTGATATTCGCTGACGATTTGACTCGTGTGGTGCAGGACTGCGTTTCATCGCTGAACATGTTATCACGACGTTGATCAGCAGTCCATGCCTGCCGGTCGCGGCACTAATGCAGCCGTTTATGTTGTGGTGTTAAGACGAACTACGCACGTTATGGTAATTCCCTAGTTATCATTCTGTTTGCCTCTGGCCAATGATGTGCGATGATACAGAATATTGAAGGCAGTCCACTAATGATTCTTCGACGACAGATGCAGATGCGAAGGGGTTACGATGTGCTCAGACGAGATCGGCTGGAACCTTGACGACGACTATGCCTACCATCGCGTTCCCATGCAGTCGAACACTGGGCCACTGTCACACTCGAATGCCCTACAAATCCGGACATTGTACGATTCGACCATCCGGCCAAAGACCCACAATGAGACACCCATTATAATGTCAGTTGCTGATAAAGCTGTCTGATACGAATATGTGGCATCCCCATGTCCTCGACAGTGATCACTCAACATCTGATGCTGTTCACCGCCCTTATATACTCTATCTGGCCTAGTAATTACAGTAAACACTAACAACATCAATGCACTCTAGTAGCCGTTCTGCTTACCACAAAGAATTGTAACTCTAAAACTTTAAGTAAGCAACCATGGTGTGCACGTCTACAAGGCTACATTGACATCATGCCTTCCGTGTGCTGAACGTTTCTGTCGTATAGTGTAACTTACCTCTACATGAATTTATGTTTTCAAGTGTTTTTACAGCCAGGGATAAGTTCTAAACTTTCGTTTTTATCACAGACGACACACACCATATTGACAAAACTACGTATATAATCATCCCTAAAAAAGATCAAAAAATTAATGCCAAAAATGTAATTCCATCGTCTTTATGATTGTTCTCGCTTTATAGTAAACAGTTAAGTAGAGATCTAACAAAAGTGACACCTTCTTCCTATAAATTAACATGGTGTAAAGCATTTAGGTTTTCAATCTCTGTGCATTTTAGGTGTTAAGCACACATGCTATGTTTTAAGCAATAGCTTAAAACTGTTTTATGAGTATTTGGATGTGTTTGCAGGAGACAGAAATAAAACTCACATAATCTAAATGTCTGTGGAGAGCAACGGAAGTTGTCACGCAGTTGTCTCGCGATTCCCACTATGAGTCATCCAGACACGTAATAACGCAGTGTTCTGCAACTGAAAGGTCACTTGTAATCTCCATTACCTCTTTGATCGCAAAGGCAGATCGCTCACGACCATCGATAAAAACTTCAGCTTCGATTGTGATTTATAGCTCGGCACTATTTCGCTGGCAAAAATGACACGTAGTTCCGTAATATGTGGGAAGTTAATGTCTCTCTGTGAGAAATTACGTCTAGTATCTTTTGCTAATTCTTCACCTGCAACGGTGCAAGTGATATTTGACATTAATCGTACACGTGTCTCAGGATACACCTTTACGGCAGGTATTTCCTTTGTTTTCACCTGCACCGGGTAATTTTCTTTGATGTTCATCTCTGTAGAGGTAACTAATAACTATCTGCCGTTTTGAAATTAACTTTACTCGTGTATTTATCTTAGAATTTTCCGCGATTGAGTACCAGTGTGATCAGTGGGTTCTGTAACTGCAAATCAGTCTTAGTCTCTCTCTATCTCTATCTCTATCTCTATCTCTCTCTCTCTCTCTCTCTCTCTCTCTCTCTCTCACACACACACACACACACACACACACACACACAGAAGAAAGGCCACTATCTAATTCCTCCGTGCATTAGATCGCAAGAATTGCAGGACACGCTATGGAGGAATTTAAAATCTTCATCCATTTCAGATCAAACTTCAGTCTTTGTCTGTCCAGTTTCCTCCTCTGCTCCCTATGCGCATCTCCTGTTTAGGGCGCGTTACATAGGGGCTCGCTTCAACTCCGTCTCTCGGATTCTATGGGTGCATAGGCTTGCACTTCGGCGGCGTTACTGTTCTCACAGAGCAGAGGGACCGTGTTGGTTCAGATGATGGTATAACTCCCATGCTTTTTTCATCAATGCGTCAGCAATGTTATCGAGGCTCCGGCAGGCTGAGTCATGGGGCAGCGTCTCCTTCACCTCTAGGGTTCCATGTTGAATGCTGTCCGGCACTAGCCAAGCCCGCATACAGACGACATTCCCACACTTTGGAGTGTCATCTTCTCCACAGACACATTCGTTTCTTTCTTTCCTTCTGATCTTGAGCAAGTAAGGAGCATATGGAAACTGGTCCGTCAGAAAGTGGATGTCTTTCTTGAGGAGTTCAAGTGTCGTAATTCGAGCCTTTGTTTGATGTTTGCGCGCCATACCAGCATTCCTGGCAAAGGAGGCAGTTCCGGTTTCTTTCTTGTTTTTACTCTGTGGTCTGCACTCCTGTGACGTTCTGTGCATGGTTGTAATCGTTCATCTTCAACTAGTAGGTAGCTGCTTGTGTCCGTATTTGTAGGTCAAGATGACATATTACGAGTATTACTAGGAGTGCCTCGCAGATACGCTGGTAAAAGCTCCTGACAGTTTGAGCCTGACGAGCACGCACCATTACACTCTCCATTGCTTGTACTGCTGTAGTTGCAGCATTTGAGACCACACACTAATAACCAACACTAGCAGCTAAAGTCGTTTTGTTTGTATTTGCAGCTTAGATATAAGGTTATTTCAAATGACTGAAGCGATTTCATAACATCACCTGAGGTTTTCACGTAGTCTACACCAGTCGACGGACAGAGCAAGTAGAAAGATGAACATTGCCGAACCGGCCATTTGGAATACCTTAAGGAAACGACTGTAGATGATGCCTTATCGCTTGCAATTGCCGCTAGTCCTGACTCCCAATAACAGAGTTAGATGCGTTGAATTTTCGCCATAGTTGTAACAGTTTATGGAAGAGAATAGCTTTCATGAGAAACTCGTCTTGAGTAATGAAGCAACATTTTTTGTGAATTTCGCAGTGAGCAGGCATACTGTGTGAATCGGGTGAACAGAGAATCCCCACAATACATTCGAGATTTACGAAAAGTTAATGTGTTCTGTGCAGTCTCGAGGTTTTAAGTTTATGGTCCTTTTCTCTTCTACGAAAAGACTGTTACAGGACACTTGGACACGCTGGGAAACTGGCTCGTGCCCCAACTGTAGACCAGCAGGATGCTGCTCCACCTTATGTCCATCATGATGTTCGTGAATTCTTAAACAGGTAAGAAACATGATTCAGTCATCGTTGGATTGAAGGTCAGCAATTCATATCATGGACTCCATGCTCTCCCGACCTAATCCCATGCGATGTTCGTGCGTGGGGTTATTATGAGAAAGATTCAGTGTTTACATCTCCTCTTCAAGCCTACCAGAACAGCGAGTGCACATCAGCAGGGCCTTTGAATAGACTGAGAGGGACATGCTGTGCCGAACGTTGGAAGAATTCATTATCGACTCGATATTTGCAGAATCAGTAGAGGGGCACATATAGGCACTTGCAATATGACGAAAAAACTTTCTGAGTTTTTCTGTGTGAGTGAAACGCCCTGTGACAATATGTCAAATAATATAGCTACAGTAAATCCGCGAAATCGCTTCAATCATTTGTAATACCTTTTATTTTTATTTATTTATTTATTTACCTATTTAATATCATCAGATTCTTTCAGGTCTTCTCTTACATTGGACCAGCGTTTTACATGTACAATACTCTGTACATCTTAGATACTTCACATATGGCAGTAATTTTAATGTCATGAGTAGTAGTAAAATAGTATTAATAGAATTAAAATGAATGTATCTAATACAATGTGAATACTGAGCAAGAACCAATAGCGTTAACATCGGTGGTACTACTGCTGCTGGGCTTGATACTGCTATTGCTGCTGCTGCAGACAATAAAAACAGTGATATTAGCAGGTACAAAATGTATTTTGTTGCTGCCATTTATAATGCTATTGCTGCTGCTGCAGACAGTAAAAACAGTGATATTATCAAGTACAAAATGTATTTATAGCTGTACAAAAGTTATATTTCCTGACAGCGAGTACTAAGGGAGAGGAATTTAGGTAGAATGGAGCAATTGAGAGCTTTGGTAAATTACAGAATTCTGGCTGGCAAGAAAAGTACTTACACCGATGAGCCAAAACATTATGACCACCTTCTTAATAGCTTTTTGTCCGTCTGTGGCATGAAATACATCACCGATTCTGCGTATCAGGGATCCGACAGTTTGGTAACAGGTTCGTGGAGGGTTGCGGCATTAGATATCTGCAGTAATTTAATTCGAGTCAACAACGAGCCACTGATTCATCTACGCGGTGATGGCGCCCGATAGCGACCCAGATGGGTTCCATAGGATTTACATGATAGCTTGAACGGATACAGGTGGTCCAAATGGTCCAAATGGCTCTGAGCACTAGGGGACTTAACTTCTGAGATCATCAGTCCCCAAGAACTTAGAACTACTTAAATCTAACTAACCTAAGGACATCACACACATCCATGCCCGAGGCAGGCTTCGAACCTGCGCCCGTAGCGGTCACGCGGGATACAGGTGGCTCGTAGCTGTCAGCGTCTCTTTTATTACTACCACACAGGTCCCATACAAGCGCAGGAGAATGTCTCCCATAGCATAATACTGCTACCACCAACCTGTGCTCGTGGCGAGCTACACGTTTCGAGCCGTCGTTCACCTCGATGACGGTATTTGTGGAGAAGACCGTCGACCTAGTGTAGCATAAATGTGATTCACCCGAAGAGCCGACACGTTGGCATTCATCGACGGTCGAATTTCAGTGGTCCCGTGTCAACTGTAATCTCAATTGATGATGTCGTTGGGAGTGGTCTTCTGCAGAGCTCCATGTTCAACTATGTACGATGAACGACGTGCTCCGAAACACTTGTGCTGCCACCAGCATTGTGCTCTTTCGGCAGAGATGTCACAGATCATCATCTATCCTACAATACAGATCAGACAAGCCTCCGTAACTCACGTTCTTTGAAGAAGACGTCCAACCATTTAGCCCGTCTCAGTAGTTTCACTGTCCTTGTACCTCTTTCCGTAGATGCGCACGACAGTAGCACGTTAACATTCAGCTAGCTTCGCCGTTTTTGAGATATTTGTTCACAGGCTATGCTTAGTAATAATCTACCGTTTGTGAGAGTCGCTTGTATCAGTGGATTACCCCATTTGCAGCCCATATCTTCGCTAGGGTGATCTCCCGTCTCCGCTCACATACTTTTGTTAACGCCTCAGGTGCCCGCAACGCCATCTGGCAGAATCCGACATCGTGGTGGGCATTTTCTGTCTTATCAGTGTAGTTGCAATGGGGTACGTGGTGTGTATAGAACAAAGTGTTTTAGTACGTATGTTATTAGTTATTTCAGGCCATTTTAGAGACCATTTCAGAGTCTAGTTGGTGCGACTGGTAAATTTTTAGAGAAGGCGTCTAAGTGATTGAGTGGAGAACGGACTTTTCTCTGTTGGGGACAGAGTGTTTCTTGTTTGTTGTTCATACAACAGTGTTAAGACCTAGTAGATATATGGGGGATGGTATACGAGTACATTGTTAATACGGTGGAGGGGACACGTGTGTGGAAATCTCCGCGCTTTTCTGCATCTAACCAGTATAGATGTGCATAAGATGGTAAAATGTAGAATGGCCAAAATAAAATTGTCCCAGAAAATATTTAATGCGTCTTAATATAGGGAACCCAGTTTGCATCACATGCATCTGGAATGATACGATGCGTGATGCAACTCGCAGTTTGACCCACAAGGAATCAGCATTGGTGTTCTGTGTGGAAACGAAATTGAAGCGATTTAACTGGTTCACACTGAGAACAAAGCGATAAAATACCAAGATGACTTTCTGGATTGGTGCCCATCACAGCATGGAATGCACGTTGTGCCACACAGCTGTATCATATGGCACACGGGGAGGGAAGCTTCAAGTCATTTGATGTGCCTAAAACAAATTGCTTTATGTAGATAAAGCAATGTTAAATCCGCCTCTGAAGGTAGTTCTCCTGTCAAGCTTTCAATTTTTACGTTTAAATTAAAAAAGTAAAACATTCTTTTTGGATTCGTTTGTGTTCTGTGTTATGTAGTTTGTCTGATTCGATTCTGACGAAAATATTGGATATAAATTTTTTTTTTTTTACATCTTATAGTCTGACATAACAGCATGATAATAAACGGATTTTCTTTTCACTATGATATTTTGAAACGATGCCAGTTTTGGTGCCTTTTAGGTCGTACAGTGCCGCTGTTTTTAACGCTCGGACAGCCATACCACTCTCCACTCTCGAGTAAGTGATGATGATGGTGAGGTCCCATACTCCGAGGAGCGTAGGGAACGATGCGGGAGATCTTCACCGCCGACTAGGCAAGGTCGAATCGGAGGAGGTTTGCCATTGCCTTCATCCGAACGTAATGGAGATGAATGATGATGATGAAGATAGTAACACCCAGTCATCTCGAGGCAGGGAAAATCCCTGACCCCGCAAACAATCGAACCCGGGACACCGTACACGTAAAGCAAGAACACTACCTTAAGACCACGAGCTGCGGATTCTCGAGTAAGTATGTGACGTATTTCTATGTCGTCTGTGACTAGACTGGCAGTGACGCACCACATGCAAGGCTGTCGCCACCTGTTCTACCTTGCTGCGTGTTGTAGTGCTCCTTTGGGAACGAAAGTATCGCACTTTATCTTGTCACATGACTTTTATTGCAGTAGGAGGAAAAGCAGATGAGCTGAGGCATTAATGGGTATTTAGATCGAGGAGGGATGCACGCTAGGGCCGCGCAATTTTGCAAAGCGACTGCGCCAGGGTGGGGTAGTGGTTAACACATCTGCTTAGTGAGCAGGAGACTTAGATTCGAATCCCGGCCTTGGTACAAGTTCCGTCTCCATATATACATCATAGATATTTGATACTCGAAAAGGTCTTGGAAACCATATAATTTCATTTTGTTTATTGTGTCATTTCATATAGCATATCATATTACCTCAGTGAGAACAGCACTTAAGTTGGGTTGCGTACCGTAAGGCGTAAGAAATATTTTTTGATGCGGTTTAATTTTCCCATCCACTGTAATCGAAAAGTCAAACGTCACAGATATATTGCACACAGCCGTTCAATGCCAATTCCAAGTGGCATGAGATTTGCTGAGGAAGACATTGCAGGATAATATAATGTTGTTGTTGTTGTTGTGGTCTTCTGTCCAGAGACTGGTTTGATGCAGCTCTCCATGCTACTCTATCCTATGCAAGTTTCTTCATCTCCCAGTACTTACTGCAACCTACATCTTTCTGAATCTGTTTAGTGTATTCATCTCTTGGTCTCCCTCTACGATTTGTACCCCCCACGCTGCCCTCCAATGCTAAATTTGTGATCCCTTGATGCCTCAGAACATGCCCTACCAACCGGTCCCTTCTTCTCGTCAAGTTGTGCCGGAAACTCCTCTTCTCCCCTATTCTATTCAATACTTCCTCATCATTTATGTGATCTACCCATCTAATCTTCAGCATTCTTCTGTAGCACCACATTTCGAAAGCTTCTATTCTGTTCTTGTCCAAACTATTTATCGTCCATGTTTCCCTTCCATAGATGGCTACACTCCATACAAATACTTTCAGAAACGACTTCCTGACACTTAATGTAACAATTATCTTGCGTGCCTAAGCTCATTATATTTTGCATCACTTTTGTCCCTCTCGTACCACTTCTATAGAGCGCTAAAACTGAATCTCTGATCCAAAAAGACACCTAAATATTTCGGTTAAGCCACGTAACAGATTCTAAAAGTCAGATAATGTGGCAAAGGCGTGTAAAGCTAGAGTCAGGTACTCTACAGGCTGACTTGAAGATGCGAATTAACAGAGCGGTAGCGTGCATGGCGATATACTCTGCACCAGAGAAACTGGGAAAGAATGCGACTGGAGACAGCGGTCGGGAGAAGCTCCCCCGACGGCCGGGGCGTCGCCTGACCGCTGCCGCCCCCGCCGCCCCCGCCGCTGGAACAATGCTTGTCGCGGCCCGCCGGCCAGGCGCGCCTGCCGCGGACCGAGGCGATGCGATGCGATGCGCAGTTCATCTCCGCTTGCGGCCTGCACCGCCGCCGCCGCCACTACCGCCACCTCCAAATTTACGACCATCTCGGGCTTAAAAGTATGCAATAAATCCCCACTGCTTGGATTTTTCTCTCGGCCTTTTTTTTCCCCTTCCCGCCCTTCAGTCTTCCTCCCCCCCCCCCCCCCCATCCCCCCACTCTACCTCGGCGGCGTTGTTGCTTCTCGTCTCACCTCGCGCCGCGCCTGCAGATTGGCATGATTCGATATAGTTTCCAGCGAGTGATAAATAGTAATTACTAGCCTGTGTTTTCCTTTTCTCCGGCCCCCGCCTTTCGGTTCATTATGATGAGAACGATATTTCATTGACGCCCACGGAATAAATATAGCGAACCGTCAAGCGGAGCAGGACGTGCGTGGAAGGAGGGGCTTGCCAGCGCGCGATGAGGGGGTGGAGTAGAGGGGGGGGGGGGGGGTGGAGGGACTATAGGAGGAGACGGGGAACAGGAAATGAAAGGGTGAGGGCGGACAGATCGGAATGGGCGAGCAAGTTAGGGTGCAGCGGTATGACTCGAACAAAAGAGTTGATGCGAAGAGTGATAGCAGCATCGCTGAGGAACATGGAACGTCGTCCCTACACGTATCCCGAATGAGTTTTTATTTGTCTACAACATTATTTGCGTCGAAATACACTCAAGCCATATGTGTACTGCTGGCGAGTGTCTTTCCTTGTGCAGAAATATTCGCATCGAGTACCATCTCCAGCACATTCCAATACTTCAAACCAATGTTTATCCAATAGGTCTTCACTAACTTATAAAACTCTTGATCTCTGAGGTTTCCTCAGTGTTATTTTGTCAGAAACTGAAATTCTGAGTCTTTGGCTGTGTACAAAATACAGGATGATTCTTGCAAAGAAGATAACAGCAACAAAGCGCTATTTATTTATATAAATAGCGCTGTCAGTGGTTTAGAAGCGACAGGTCCACCAGATGGACTGCTCACAGTACAACAGATTTTTTGTAAATTAGTATTCACTTTTTATTGACGCATTTGATGAAATTTCCTTGTGGTGGTGCTGACTACAATCAAAACCTGATGTGAGAAAATGTCCATTTAACTGTAATTCTGCCTCACAACGATTTTAAACGACGTAAACATATTAGTAAAGTGAAAATGCAAGTAAATAACCAAGGCATTTCACTTTAACTACTTTTCCTCAGGCTTCTTCCAGTGCATCTCAGTCTAACATATGCCTTACTCGCGATTAATTGCATGTAGTCGTTACATTTCAGATCGCTCCGTACGCATACATCTAGATATTTTATGGAAGTTGCTGCTTTAGCGATTGTTCTGAAACTGTGTCCTTACAGAACAATGGGTCTTTCTGTCTACGTATACGCAATCAGTTAGATTTGTTTATGTTGAACCAAGTGTCTACCTCTGCAGGTTTTCCCGCATTTCGCTACAATTTCTAATGTTGCGACTTCTCTGTATGCGACAGCATCCCTGAAAACCCTCATGCAACGTAATGTTCTTGTAAGACTCCCTTGATGTACGCTCAGAGTTGATTTTACATCTTAGGATTTCTCTCCGCTGAGAATGACATGCTGTGTTCTGTTTGCTAGAAATTCTTTAAGCCGATCACACAGTTTGTGTAATATTCCCTACGCCCGTATTTTGTTCATTAGGCTGCTGTGATGAACTGTATCGATCTCCTCCCGCAAGTCAAGGAACACGGCATCTATCTAGGCGCCTGTTTCAACTGCTTTCTGGATCTCGTGGGCGAAAACGGCATGGTGACTCTCAAATGGTCTTTGTTTTCGGATCCCGTGTTGGTTCCTACAGAAGAATTTTTCGGTCTCCACAAATGTCACAGTACGCGAGCATAAAACGCGTTCCAAAATTTTACATCTGTCCCATGTCAGAGATAATAGGCCTCAAATTATCTGCGTCTGTTCGACCATCCTTCTTGAAAACAGGAATGACCAGAGCTTTTTTCCAATCAGTTTTTAATCCGTTTCGTTTTTGTTTATCGATGAGGCTTTTCCTAAGATTAAATTTGCAGTGAAGTTGTCTTTACGTTAGTAGCAGCCTTCTAACAAGTTGTCGAACAACGGTGCTTCTTTTCCATCCCTCACAACTTTCGCGGAACATATCTGTGTAAAATTTGACAAACTGCCTATTGGCTTCTGTCTCGGGTTCTTCGGCTGACGTTCATTTAATGATTTTACTGACGTGTCGCCAGCACGAGTGGCTGGCATAGTCAAAGCTTCACCCTCCATTGCCATTGCCATGGAGGGTGAAGCTTTGACAGTGCCAGCCACTCGTGCTGGCGACACGTCAGTAAAATCATTAAATGAACGTCAGCCGAAGAACCCGAGACAGAAGCCAATAGGCAGTTTGTCAAATAGGCAGTTTGTCAACAAGTGGTAACGAAAGCCTTAACCATTTCGTAGCTGAACTGCTTAGTCAAATGGGTCAAATGGCTCTAAGCACTATGGGAATTAACATCTGAGGTCACCAGTCCCCTAGAACTTAGAACTACTTAAACCTAACTAACCTAAGGACATCATAGACAGCCGTGCCCGAGGCAGAATTCGAACCTGCGACCGTAGCAGTAGCGCGGTTTCGGACTGAAGCGCCTAGAACCGCTCGGCCACAACGGCAACTGCTTATTCGACGAGTAATTCACAATAGTGCTATAGTGCTAGAAGTCTTGAGACAAAGCACAGCAATGGTACTAAAGCACAAACCAAACATACATTATCTCTACAATAACAGTAGCCGAAGTTGACATTTCGTCAGAACGGACCCCACGGAATTTCACAGAGTGAAAAAGAACTGGCAGACGAAATATTAGCGGATCTGCTAGATAAGTACGCGGAATGTGCGATGTCGTATATGTTGAACTAAGCGGACATTGTACTTGAGGAATACGGCCATGACGAATGAAAGTGATACTGAAACAGGTGTCGACACATCTAGTTAATTATTGGTGTTGGACAGGAAGCCACAAACCCAGTCTCCAGCGAAACTTAGTAAAGGACATTCGTTGTCCATGGAGCGGATACCAAACGTAATAACGTACAAGGAAGATCATCCTCGGCGTAGCAAAAAGACAGTTATGAACAGATTTCGCAGCAATATTCCCGTGTAGTGCATTAGAAAAACTACGGATATTCAAGGGATCAAGGGAGGAAAGGCGCACTTGCTACTTAAATTGTTATTTGCACGTTTCATGGATGCTCGATAATTTACAGTAGTTTCCAGCCACTTTTTGCTAATAGTGAAATCGAACACTAATGGATCTCTTTGTCTAGTTATGTATACCACTTTGCCTTTATTTACGTTGACCAAACTGACTCTCCATGCACCTATCATAGGTGCTCCGCAGGTCTTCCTGTATTTCGCTATTGATTTCTGGAGTTACAAACTTCCTATAGTCAACAACATCGCCTCCGAACAAGTTTAAACAGTTTCAAACGCTATCCACTAGATCGCTTATGTGTATCGTAAACAGCAACAACCCTATTACACTCCTTCAGGGTGCTCGCGCAATTAACTTTACATCGACATCCTAGGGCTGTATAATAAACTACTGGCCATTAAATATGCTACACCACGAAGATGACGTGCTACAGACGCGAAATTTAACCGACAGGAAGATGCTGTGATATGAAAATGATTAGCTTTTCAGAGCATTTACACAAGGTTCGCGCCGGTGGCGACACCTACAACGTGCTGACATGAGGAAAGTTTCCAACCGATTTCTCATACACAAACAGCAGTTGACCGGCGTTGCCTGGTGAAACGTTGTTGTGATGCCGCGTGTAAGGACGGGGAAATGCGTACCATCACATTCCCGACTTTGATAAAGATCGGATTGTAGCCTTTTGCGATTGCGGTTTATCGTATCGTGACATTGCTCCTCGCGTTGGTCAAGATCTAATGATTGTTAGCAGAATACGGAATCGGTGGCTTCAGGAGGGTAATACGGAACGCCGTGCTGGATCCCAACGGCCTCGTATCACTAGCAGTCGAGATGACAGGCATCTTATCCGCATGGCTGTAACGGATCGTGCAGCCACGTCTAGATCCCTGAGTCAACAGATGGAGACGTTTGCAAGACAACAACCATCTGCACGAACAGTTCGACGACGTTTGCAGCAGCATGGACTATCAGCTCGGAGACCATGGTTGTGGTTACCCTTGACGCTGCATCACAGACAGGAACGCCTACGATGGTGTACTCAACGACGAACGCGGGTGCACGAATGGCAAAACGTCATTCTTTCGGATGAAACCAGCTTCTGTTTACAGCATCATGATGGTCGCACCCGTGCTTGGCGACATCGCGGTGAACGCACATTGGAAGCGTGTATTTGTCATCGCCATACTGGCGTATCACCTGGCGTGATGGTATGGGGTGCCATTGATGACACGTCTCGGTCACCTCTTGTTCGCACTGACGGCACTGTGGACAGTGGACGCTACATTTCATATGTGTTACAACCCGTGGCTCTACCCTTCATTCGATCCCTGCGAAACCCTACATTTCTGCAGGATAATGCACGACCGCATGTTGCAGGTCCTGTACGGGCGTTTCTGGATACAGAAAATGTTCGACTGCTGCCCTCGCCAGCACATTCTCCAGATCTCTCACCAATTGAAAACGTCTGGTCAATGGTGGCCGAGCAACTGGCGTCTCAATACGCCAGTCACTAAGCTTGATGAACTGTGGTATCGTGTTGAAGCTGCATGGACAGCTGTACCTGTACACGCCATCCAAGCTCTGTTTGACTCAATGGCCAGGCGTATCAAGGCCGTTATTAGGGCCAGAGGTGGTTGTTCTGGGTTCTGATTTCTCAGGATCTATGCACCCAAATTGCGTGAAAATGTAATCACATGTCAGTTCTAGTATAATATATTTGTCCAAAGAATACCCGTTTATCAGTATTTCTTCTTGGTGTAGCAATTGTAATGGCCAGTAGTCGCTTACAGAATTCTCCCCCGACTAATTCCTGAATATTTTTTGATGGTTTATTCGATGTGCTAAAAAAGTTACGTGCGAGTGCTCCAGGAAGTGTGTGTGTTGCTGTGAACCTCAGTGAGAGCCGATGTTCCAGAATTAGTCTTGTAACATGCTTCTTACTCCAAAACACAGCCCACGTAACGACCGCGACGGTAGAAATTCAGACTTATTAAATGGGGCGTCGACTGTGTTCCTTTCCGTGTGTCATCCGTGAATGTAAATTGAAGGGGAAAAAGCAAACTCCGCCGTATACTCTACGGTAGCTTTGTATAGATTTAGATGTAGGAGATTAGCTACAAAATTTACTTGCACATTTTGATCTGTTGGTAAGATAGGAATAATTCACTAGTTACTGTTTGTCGTGTGTGTGTGTGTGTGTGTGTGTGTGTGTGTGTGTGTGTGAGTGTGTGTGAGTGTGTGTGTGCACGAGTATCTTAGCTCCTGGTCGTGATATACCGTACCGACACGTCATGGGTAGGATAGCGAATAATTTGGTACTTGCGGTGTAAGTATTGTCTGAGGCCCAGATTCTCCGCTTTCTGCTGGACCTCAGAACGACGTTATGTGAGCCCCCAATATATGTCAGCGCCTAGCGTTACCAGCTGCTTTCCGGGCGCTTTGAAAGGTCCCGCTACGGAGAACAATGGAGCATTTTCGCTCGGCTCGTTTTTGGACGGGCGCCACGCCGCAAGTTGGAACGGAGCAGATATGGGCGGTATAGCGCTTCTTCCAGCAGCTCACTAGCAGCAGCAGCCGCCACAAAAGGAGGAGCGGACACGCATTACCATGACAACAGCCAATCAACAGCGCGCTTACAGCTGCTAATTATGTCGAAATGAAATGTAGCGCAGCGCCCCCATAAATTCTGGAGACCGCGCGCCTTCATAAGCCAGCCGCCGGCGTAGCCTCCGTGCAGAAGACGCGCCGCCGCGTCGCCGTACATCCCCGTTAGCGGCGTTAGCTAGCGGCCTCGTTAACCACCACCGACGATTAAGGGCGATGCTGCCTCGCAGGGCTGCCCCCGGACCAAACGGCCGGCGTGCCAGATTAACACGGCTAACTTACGGCCGAGATATGAAGGCCGCATATTAAAAGGTGTTCCGCAGTTAGTACGCGCGCCTCCATCCGCCGGCAACGTCTCTTTTGCTGCGTGCGCAGCCCGCAGCCGATTTCTCCTGTCTGCACGAGTTTCGTGGCGATGGCGCTATTTCTAGGGCTGGATAACGGTAAATTGAAGCCTTCGATTCCGCTCCGCCGGGAACTGCCACCTTTCAACTTAACCTAGACATCGCGCTACGCTACAGATCAGTATTTATCCACAATGCAGATTCCATATTCACACTCGTCGGCTTCGCCAACTCCCAATGAAGTCGTCACCTTTCAACATAACGCAGGTCTCGGTCTACGCAATAGACCGGACTCTCATTTCAACTAAAATCTGCTGTTCATATTCGTTGCCTTCGCTAACTCAGAACAAAACTGTTGTATGTCAGTCTAGTCCATATGTGGGGCTAGTATACAGATCAGTCTCTCATAACAACCTACTTGCAAAAAAATAATATACACGAAAAACAGATATTGCCAGTGTTTGATTCTCGTTCTGTTAGCACACGTTTGACGTCACACGTCAGATCATTACGACACGAGTCAAAACCGACGTCCTATCCTGTGCCTTTGATTCCATATCGACGTACCTACTACCCCCAATATCCTCCATAAATTGTATGAGTATCCTATCCCTGCTTCTATTATCCTCATTTACGGCTTCTTCTACGTTCAAATTAATTATTACCGGGTGCCGTAACAGTCATTCCACCGACCAGTGACAAGTGCTGGTAAGGGGTCATCTACAGACACCTTATATCACGTACTCTTCTTAGCTCGTCATTTTGTACTTTATCTGCTCACTTATTAACTCAGTAATAGCACCTCATGTCAGATTCTTGTTAATGCATGATAAATAACAGACAAACACGACACATCTGGAATCTTCCAACTCACATTACAAGCATGCAACTCAGTTTGTATCGGAGAAGCACGTACAAATTTCAGCATTAGCTGCACTGAACTTAACAATAACAGAAATCGTTCTAATCCGCACAGCACCTTATGGACATGTACATATCAACAGATATCAAGCCGGCCGCTGTGGCCGAGCGGTTCTAGGCACTTCAGTCCGAAACTGCGCTGCTGCTACGGTCGCCGATTCGAATCGTGCCTCGGGCATGGATGTGTGTGATGTCCTTAGGCTAGTTAGGTTTAAGTAGTTCTACGTCCTAGGGGACTGACGACCTAGAAGTTAAGTCCCATAGAGCTCAGAGACATTTGAACAGATATCAACACTGACCTAAAACTCCTCAAATGCGGCAACAGGCCTCCACAAAAACATATAATACACTCCTGGAAATTGAAATAAGAACACCGTGAATTCATTGTCCCAGGATGGGGAAACTTTATTGACACATTCCTGGGGTCAGATACATCACATGATCACACTGACAGAACCACAGGCACATAGACACAGGCAACAGAGCATGCACAATGTCGGCACTAGTACAGTGTATATCCACCTTTCGCAGCAATGCAGGCTGCTATTCTCCCATGGAGACGATCGTAGAGATGCTGGATGTAGTCCTGTGGAACGGCTTGCCATGCCATTTCCACCTGGCGCCTCAGTTGGACCAGCGTTCGTGCTGGACGTGCAGACCGCGTGAGACGACGCTTCATCCAGTCCCAAACATGCTCAATGGGGGACAGATCCGGAGATCTTGCTGGCCAGGGTAGTTGACTTACATCTTCTAGAGCACGTTGGGTGGCACGGGATACATGCGGACGTGCATTGTCCTGTTGGAACAGCAAGTTCCCTTGCCGGTCTAGGAATGGTAGAACGATGGGTTCGATGACAGTTTGGATGTACCGTGCACTATTCAGTGTCCCCTCGACTATCACCAGTGGTGTACGGCCAGTGTAGGAGATCGCTCCCCACACCATGATGCCGGGTGTTGGCCCTGTGTGCCTCGGTCGTATGCAGTCCTGATTGTGGCGCTCACCTGCACGGCGCCAAACACGCATACGACCATCATTGGCACCAAGGCAGAAGCGACTCTCATCGCTGAAGACGACACGTCTCCATTCGTCCCTCCATTCACGCCTGTCGCGACACCACTGCAGGCGGGCTGCACGATGTTGGGGCGTGAGCGGAAGACGGCCTAACGGTTTGCGGGACCGTAGCCCAGCTTCATGGAGACGGTTGCGAATGGTCCTCGCCGATACCCCAGGAGCAACAGTGTCCCTAATTTGCTGGGAAGTGGCGGTGCGGTCCCCTACGGCACTGCGTAGGATCCTACGGTCTTGGCGTGCATCCGTACGTCGCTGCGGTCCGGTCCCAGGTCGACGGGCACGTGCACCTTCCGCCGACCACTGGCGACAACATCGATGTACTGTGGAGACCTCACGCCCCACGTGTTGAGCAATTCGGCGGTACGTCCACCAGGCCTCCCGCATGCCCACTATACGCCCTCGCTCAAAGTCCGCCAACTGCACATACGGTTCACGTCCACGCTGTCGCGGCATGCTACCAGTGTTAAAGACTGCGATGGAGCTCCGTATGCCACGGCAAACTGGCTGACACTGACGGCGGCGGTGCACAAATGCTGCGCAGCTAGCGCCATTCGACGGCCAACACCGCGGTTCCTGGTGTGTCCGCTGTGCCGTGCGTGTGATCATTGCTTGTACAGCCCTCTCGCAGTGTCCGGAGCAAGTATGGTGGATCTGACACACCGGTGTCAATGTGTTCTTTTTTCCATTTCCAGGAGTGTAGAAACAAATTGCCATATAGCAGAAAGAAAAGAAATAATGAATGCATTGGAAACCTGTTCTCGCCTCCGAAGGATCTGTCAGAAGATCAAGGCACAAAAAACACACAAATACACACGTACAGACACATATACTTGCACTCGCTCTAGCACACACACACTCACACACACACACACACACACACACACACACTCACAAAATTCGCGCTCAAAATACATAAAACAATACGCCAGAACAAGTGAATTTCTGGTGAACAGTGGCAGGGCGTGTTAAAAGGCACGGTTTACCTACCCTTTGGAGGCACGAAAAAGCTCAAAAAAACAAAAAAAAACAAAAAACTTAGTATACTCAACTTACATACACTGCCCACAGTTAATGAACAACTCAACATATCAGTGTTGACAGCAGAATGTAATATAATGGCAGTACTACAATCTAACATTAGTAAGCAGAAATATACAATAGTTTCGTTTTAGACCTAACATTTTGGTAAATATTACTGCAAATCTCAGATAACTACATAAAACTGACTATGCGATACTAAGCTGCATATTTTTCTGTTCATAATTTTATAAACGTAAAACTCCTACTCTCAAAACTCATTATCACGCAAAATTTCTTTACATGTTACACGTCAAAAATGGTGAAACTTCACCAAAAGATGTTTATGTGTTAAACAAGAAGAAAGTGTGTTTGCTAAAGTCAGAACCGTGTTTAAAATATTAGAAATTCACACATCTGCTCCTCTTTTCTCCAAAGGTTTCTTCAATTTTCCTTTGCTCGGCATCTACCTATCCCATAGCTTTACATGCTTCAACAGCATTTCAGTTCTCCTCTAGCCATACTACTTAACTATTTTGCACTCTCTGTCACTCTCATTTCTAGACTTCTGTATTCCTTTATGCCTTTTTCATTTGCTACGTTTTTATGTTTTCTCCTTATTATTTCATTTTTTATTTAAGGATTTGTAGTAAGTCTCGTCCTGTCGCCTATCTGATTCTGCGATGCATCCACCATTTCATTTGCTGTAGCTACCCATTCGTCTCCTATTGTAGTCCTTTCCCCCGAGGCCAATCGTATCATAATAATCTCTGTCAACACCCATTCGTTCTTTCAATTTATCAGAGCCCATCTCCTTCATTTCCTATCTTTCTAGAATTTCTTCAGTTTTAATCTGCATAATGAATAAATTATGGTTAAGAGTCCACATCACACACTGGAAATGTCTTGTATTTTGAAATCTATTATCGTAATCTCTGCCTTATTGTCGTATGATATAGGTGAAACCCTTTGATGGCTACAGCTCTTTTCTACGTGCACAACTTTCTTTCATGATTTTTTAAAGCAGGTGTTTGCAACAATCTAGTTCTACTCTGTGCTAATCTTTGGGAGAGCACTTCCCTTCCATTTCTTTTCTACCAGTTCGTGTTCTCCAGCTACTTTTAATTCTTTTGTCTTTTCTTACTATCTAATTCCGTTCCTGCCCGCCCGATTGGCCGTGCGGTCTAACGCAAGGCTTTCCGGGCGGGAAGTAGCACCTCGTCCCCGGCACGAATACGCCCGGCGGATTTGTATCGACGTCCGGTGAACCGGCCAGTCTTTGGATGGTTTTTAGGCGGTTTTCCATCTGCCTCGGCGAATACGGGCTGGTTCCCCTTATTCCGCCGCAGTTACACTATGTCGGTGATTGCTGCGGAAACAAGTTCTCCACGTACGCGTACACCACAATTACTCTACCACGCAAACGTAGGGGTTACACTCGTCTGGTGTGAGACGTTCCCTGGGGGGTCCACCGGGGGCCGAACCGTACTATAACCCTGGGTTCGATGTGGGGCTGCGGAGGGGTGAAGTGGACTGCGGTAGTCGTCGTGGGGTTGTGGACCACTGCAGCTGCGGCGGGGACTGAGCCTCTCCGTCGTTTCTAGGTCCTCGGTTAACATACAATACAATACATACAATACAATTCCGTTCCTGCTTGATGCTGTCCGCTTTCTGTTAAGCTGTGTGGTGAAATAAAATTTTTTCGCAAAAAAATTCATTTTTCAGGATTTATAAATAGGTACTCATACTCTGTACATTGGTACAAGGCACCATCGAATAACTTCATTGCTAAGGAATATATAAATCGACAGTGACACGTATCAGAGAGTCACCAGCGACGACCAAAGATAATCAGAATCTACCCGTTGAGGCTGGCGGTTCGTTTGAACGATTGGGCGGACAGCAGGCACCTGCAGTGGATTGAACAGCGCGGGAGCAGGCCGGCGATTACTTGCTTTATCGGCGTCAGCGGGGGGCGCCGGTTGCCTGAAACGCCACGGCCGCCGTGGTGGGCGGGATGCGTTGCGACGCTAAGGCGGATTGATAGAGCGCCGTCCGTCAGGCGGCACGGCCTCCCGCACTCGTCCCGGCCATCAATCCGGCCGGCGGACGCACGCAAAGCCGCCGCCAAGCGCCACCTCCTCCTATCTCGCGCACGTGACGTGACAGCGTCCGTCTTTATGGCAGATCTGTCACGCTAGCTACGCTGCGAGCTGTTCGTGAGGCGTGAATGACTGACTCACCGTACACAGGTTCCGGAAAGCAGCTTAACGTTTCGGCAGAAAATACTCTGTCCAGTCACATTAACGTGACCATATCTGTCAAAGGCCTGAATAACCACCTCTTGCAGAGCGGATTGCTGCGAGACATGCAGGAAGACAATGTGGTTCCGGAAAGTACCGACTGGTATGCGGAGCTAAGCCGACTGCAGTGCCGAGGTCAGCCGGACTAAGTTTCTCGGCTCGGTATGGTGCGAACAGCCCGATCGAAATAGTTCCACAGATTCTCGTTTGGTTTTAAATCCGGAGAGTTTGGTAGCCAGAGGAGTACGGTGCTCTTCGAAGCACACACGGCGGCCGCGGTGGTCGTGCGGTTTTAGGCACTTCAGTCCGGAACCGCGTGACTGCTACGGTCGCAGGTTCGCATCCTGCCTCGGGCATGGATGTGTGTGATGTCCTTAGGTTAGTTAGGTTTAAGTAGTTCTAAGTTCTGGGGGACTGATGACCTCAGATGTTGAGTCCCATAGTGCTCAGAGCTATTTGAACCATTTGAACCACACACGCTGTGGGACACGTTGC
This sequence comes from Schistocerca serialis cubense, assembly GCF_023864345.2. Taxonomy (NCBI): domain Eukaryota; kingdom Metazoa; phylum Arthropoda; class Insecta; order Orthoptera; family Acrididae; genus Schistocerca; species Schistocerca serialis. The sequence continues at coordinate 258,953,898 of NC_064638.1, read as the reverse complement.
ATTGTCCTGTTGGAATACGTCATCGTGCCGAAGAAAAACAAACTACGTTTAAGGATGGAAATAATCTCCGAAGACAGATTTATTCTTGTGGTGATCCTTCATGCTTTCCAGAATGATGAGATCACCCAGGGAATGCCGCGAAAATATTCCCTATACTGTTATTGCTGCAGGTTGTTTGCTTCCAGACGTTTCACGCCGTGCACGCCATCGACCATTTGTCTGATGGGACGCAAAACAAGATTCAACTGAAAAGGACACCTGTCGCTACTCAGTCAACATCTGGTTGCGGTACTGCCGTGCAAATTCCAGCCTTCGTCGTCGTACGTGCATGGGTACATGAACCAAGTACCTGCTTAGGAGGCGCAAACGCAGCAACGTTCGCTCAACAGTCATTGAGGAGACGTAGTTGGTAGTCCCTTGGTTTATGTGGTGGGCAGTTCCTCAACAGTTGCACCCGTCTATTCCCCAATACACATTTCCGCAGCCATCGTTCACCCCTGTCATCTTACGATATTATAGTGCCGTGACCAGCCGGGCTAGCTTCCTCGGTTGAGGATCAACAGAGCGAACAGTACGATCGAGGCGGTTTATGTTTATCCGCCGACACCTGGAAACCGACTTTCAAGTAAAATGTCTCACCTGTACCGGAGTATACACTCAAGATCCAAAGAAACTGGTACACCTGCCTAATATCGTTTAGACTCAACGCCATCCCCCCTCCCCCTCCCCCTCCCCAAGCACGCAGGAGTGGCGCAACACGACATGACATGGACTCGACTAATGTCTGAAGTAGTGCTGGAGGGGCAGATACGCTCAATAATGTTCATATCTGGGGACTTGGTCCAGCGGAAGTGTTTAAACTCAGAAGAGCGTTCCTGGAGACGCTCTGTAGCAATTCTGGACGTGTGGGATGTCGCATTGTCCTGCTGGAACTGCCCAAATCCGTTGCAATGTACAATGGACATGACTGGATGCAAGTGATCAGATAGGACGTTTGCGTACGTGTCGCCTGTCAGGGTCGTATCTAAACGTATCAGGGCTCCCACATCACTCCAACTGCACAAGACCCACACAATTACAGAGCCTCCACCAGCTTGAACAATCCCCTGCTGACATGCAGTATACGTCCATCCACTCGATACAATTTGAAACGAGACTCGTCCGACCAGGCAATATGTTTCAAGTCATCAACAGTCCAATGTCGGTGTTGACGGGCCCAGGCGAAGCTTAAAATTTTGTGTCGTGCAGTTCAAATGGTTCAAATGGCTCTGAGCACTATGGGACTTAACTTCTGAGGTCATCAGTCCCCTAGAACTTAGAACTACTTAAACCTAACTAACCTAAGGACATCACACACATCCATGCCCGAGGCAGGATTCGAACCTGCGACCGTAGCGGTGTCGTGCAGACATCAAGGGTAAACGTGTGGGCCTTCGGCTTCGAAATCCCATATCGATGATGTTTCGTTGAATTGTTCGCATGCTGACACTTGTTCATGGTCCAGCACTGAATTATGCAGCAATTTGCGGAACGTTTACACTTCTTTTGTTCAGTCGTCGTTAATCCCCATCTTGAAGGATCTTTTTCCGGCCACAGTGATGTCGGATATTTTATGTTTTCCCGGACTGCTGATATTCACGGTATACTTTTGAAATGGTCGTATGGAAAAATCCCCACTTCATCGCTACCTTGGAGATGCTGTGTCCCATAGTTCGTGCGCCGACTGTAACATCACGTTCAAACTCGCTTAAATCTTGATAACCTGCCAGTGTAGTAGCAGTAACCGATCTAACAACTGCGCCAGACACTTGTTGTCTCATATAGACGTTGCCGACCGCAGCGCCATATTCTGTCTACTTACATATCATAGCATTTGAAAACGCATGCCTATACCAATAATGTGTCGAAGTTGGGTGGCTACGGGAGAGTACAAGATGACTTAGACAAGATTTCTAGTTGGCGAGATGAATGGCAGCTAGCAAAAAAAATTTTTTTTTTTTAGTCATCAGTCTTCCGACTGGTTCGATGCGGCCCGCCATGAACTCCTGTCCTGTGCCAACTTCTTCATTCCAGAGTAGCAATTGCAACCAACATCCTGAATTATTTGCTGGATGTATTCCAATTTGTGTCTTCCTCTACAGTTTTTGCCTTCTACAGCTCCCTCTAGTAACATGGAATTCATTCCTTGATGGCTTAACAGATGTCCTATCTTCCTCTCCCTTCTCCTTGTCAGTGTTTTTCACATATTCCTTTCCTCTCCGGTTCTGCCCAGAACCTCCTCAATCTTCACATTATCAATCCACCAATTTTCAACATTCGCTGTAACACCACATCTCAAATGCTTCGATTCTCTTCTGTTCCGGTTTTCCCACAGTCCATGTTTCACTACCACACAATGCTGTGCTCCAAATGTACATTCTCAGAAATGTCTTCCTCAAATTAAGGCCTACGTTTCATATTGGTAGACTTCTCTTGGCCAGGAATACCCTTTTTGCCGGTGCTACTCTGCTTTTGATGTCCCTCCTTGCTCCGTCTGTCACTGTTTATTTTGCTGCCTAGGTAGCAGAATTCGTTAACTTAATGCACTTCATGACCGTCAATCCTGATGTTAAGTTTCTAGCTCTTATCATTTCTGCTACTTCTGATGACTTTCGTCTTTCTTCGATTTACTCTCAGTCCATATTCTGTACTCAATAGACTACTCATTCCATTCAGCTGATCATGTAATGCTAACTCACTTCCAGTGACATTAGCAAATCGTATCACTGATATCCTTTCACCATGAATTTTAATCCCATTCCTGACCTTTCCTTTTATTTTGCATTATTGCTTCTTCGATGTGCTGATTGAACAGTAGGGGCGAAAGGCTACATCCCCGTCTTACACCCTTTTTAATCCGAGCACTTCGTTCTTGGTCTCCCACTCTTATTATTACCTCTTGGCTCTTGTACATATTGTATATTGCCTTTCTCTCCCTAAACCATACCTATATTTTTCGAAGAAATTCGATCATCTTGCACAATTGTACATTGTCGAACGCTTTCTCCAGGTCGACAAATCCTACGAACATGTCTTGAGTTTTCTTTAGCCTTGCTTCCATTATCAACCGCAACTTCAGCATTACCTGTCTGGTGTCTTTACCTTTCCTAAAACCAAACTGATCATCATCTAACAAACACTCAATTTTCTTTTCCATTCTTCTGTATATTATTGTTGTCAGCAACTTCGATGCATGAGCTGTTAAGCTGATTGTGCGATAATTTTCGCACTTGTCGGCTCTTGCAGTCTTCGGAACTGTGTGGATGATATTTTTCCGAAAGTCAGACGGTACGTAGTCAGACTCACACATTCAAAACACCAACATAATAGTCGTTTTGTTGCCACTTCTGTTTCTTCTTCTATCCTATCAGACAAATGTTCCCCCTCATAGACACCTTCAATGTACTCTTTCCACCAATCCGCTCTCTCCTCTGTATTTAACATAGGAATTGCCGTTGCACTCTTGATGTTACACCTTGCTTTTAATTTCAGCGAAAGTTGTTTTGACTCTCCATACGATGTGTCAGTCCTTCCGACAATGATTTCTTTTACGAATTCTTCACCTTTTTCATGCAGCCATTCCGTCTTAGCTTCCCTGTACTTTTTATTTATTTCATTCTCAGCGACTTGTGTTTCTATATTCCTGAATTTTCTTGAACATTTTTGTACCTTCTTTAACCAGTCAACAGAAGTATTTCTTCTGTTACCCATGGTTTCTTCACAGTTACCTTCTTTGTACCTATGTTTTTCTTTCAATCTTCTGTGAATGTCCTTTTTAGTGATGTCTATTTCTCTTCAGCTGTATACCTACTGGGCTATTCTTTATTGCTGTATTTGCAGCCTTGGAGAACTTCAAGTGTATCTCGTCATTCCTTAGTACTTCCGTACTCCACTTCTTTGCGTTCTGATTCTTCCTAACTAATCTCTTATGCTTATGACTACTCTTCATCACTACTACATTGTCATCTGAGTCTATATCTGCTCCTGGGAACACCTTACAATCCAGTATCTGATTTCGGAATCTGCGCCTGACCATTATGTCATCTAAATGTAATCCTCCCGTATCACCCGGCCTTTTCCAATCATCCTGCTCTTGTGATTCTTGAAGAGAGTATTCGTTATTACTAGCTGACATTTATTACAGACCTCAACTAGTTTTTCTCCTCCCTCATTCCTGTGAATGAAATGATAAGTAAATCAAGACACTAAGTTGTCGACAGGCATTGATATACATCAACGGGGACAGTTGAAAATGTGTGCCCCGACCTGGACTCGAACCCGGGATCTCCTGCTTACATGGCAGACGCTCTATCCATCTGAGCCACTGAGGGCACAAAGGATAGTGCGACTGCAGGGATTTATGCCTTGCACGCTCCCCGTGAGACCCACATTCCCAACTTAATGTTCCTGCCCATTACATTCACTACTCGCGGCAGACAATCTTACTGAGTCCCGTAAGAGTTTGGGCAATGCGTGTGCATCTAGCACAGAAGAAGAAGGCTAATGGACGATTAGCCTCAACTATATGAAGATGATATCTGTTCTTTCTGACATGTCCGAAAGAACAGATACCATTTTCATATGTCTCATTCCTTGTCCGGAGCCCATATTCTCCCGTAACCTTTTCTACCATTCCTTCCCCTACAACAGCAGTCCAGTCCCCCATTTTCACCTTTACATACTGTACTGCCCTTTCAATATCCTCATATAGTTTCCTTATCTCTTCATTTTCAGCTTGCGACGTCGTCATGTATACATGAAATATTGTTGTCGGTGTTGGTTGGCTGTCGATACTGATAAGAACATTATCACTGAACTGTTCACAGTACACACATTCTGCCCTACCTTCGCATTCATAACGAATCCTATCCCCGTTAGCTATAAACATGGAAAAATGTAACTTAATGCGGATGAGTAGGAAGAACAAACCTGTATTGTTTCGATGCAGAATTACTAGTCTCCTGCTTGACATCATCACGTCGTTTAAATATCTCGGCATTGCGTTGCAAAGCGATATGAAATGGAACGAACATGTGAGAACTGTGGTAGGGAAGACGAATGGTCGACTTCAGTTTAGTGGGAGAATTTTAGGGAAGAATGATTCACCTGTAAAGGAGGCCGCAAATAGGACGCTAGTGAGAGCTAATCTTTAGTATTGCTCTAGTGTTTGAGATCCGTACCAGATCGGATTAAAAGAAAGCGTCGAAGCTATTCAGAGGCGTGCTGCTAGATTTGTAACTGCACAACACGCAAGTGTCACAGAGATGCTTCAGGAACTCAAATCGGGGTCTCTGGAGGAAAGGCGACATTTTTTTCGAGGAAAACTATTCAGAAAATTTAGAGCACCAGCATTTGAAGTTGACTGCAGAACTATTCTACTTCCTCCAACATACATTGTTCGTAAGGACCACGAGGATAAGATACGAGAAATTTGGGCTAATACGGAGGCATATTGGTAGTCGTTTTCTGCTCGCTCTATTTGCGAGTGGGACAGGGAAGGAAATGACTAGCAGTGTTACGGGGAACCCTCCGCCACGTGCGGAGTATCTATGTCGATGTGGACGTAGAAGGAAAGGACAAACCATCTCCAGTAGAACTACACGCAGGAAAACACGGTACCGCTTAACAAACGTTTCAGGATAGCTTTACTCAGTACATCAGGGGCCATATGTTCGCTGTCTCAAATCAGCTAACGTCCCAGTTTACTATTGCAGCAAATACAGGCCGTAGATAGTGAACATTTATGTGAATGAATCCTCGGCCCAGTGTATTTGTTCAGAAAGAAGCAGCGCTGCGAAAGAAAAATAGCTGCACTCCACATACGCGCAGCAGGCACGGGGGAACTTTAGTACGAGACTGATATACGCGAAAGCACACAACGTGCGCTTCAGCGACAGCGCCGAGCCAGCGCTGATACGCGCGAGGCGGTCGCGGTGGCGGGGCGCGCGCGCTCTCGCCCAAGTATTTACGTTGGAGACGCGGCGGAATTACAAAAATGTGCTTTCTAAATAATTTCCGACCGGCGACAGCTTTCCACCTTCATTTAGTGCGCGCAGACGTTATTACTGCGACGGGGCGAGGCGCGTCGCCGCGATGTAGGGGCGCACAATATTCGGCCGGCGGAAACATTGCGCAAGTGGGCGCATTCTTACTGTAACTTGTGTGTCGTCGGTACACATGGGTAGGGGTGCGGGTGGGGGTGGGAGGGGGTGGTAGATTAAAAAAAAAAGCAAGCAAGGCCGCTGGCGCTGCGGCCGAGAAGCGCCACTGCGAGCCGGAGGGGACCCATTTTTTTACATCATTTAGCGGCGCCCAATATTTTAGGCGGAAACAGGAGCAATGTCGGCATAAAGTAAACCGCTAAAGCCAAACAGCTCTCGCAATATTCTATCCGGCGGTAGTAAATCCCGGGGCGGGGTTCTCGTCACGGGGAATGAGAGGGGGACCTCTGGTTAGCCAAAGAATGGCACTCGGCAGCGGCGACGGCGGCGGCGGCGGCGGTACGCTACCGACGTGCGCGCGCGCGCGGGAGATATATGGCGTTTCATATAATAAAACAGGCTTGCGGTTAAGGGCCGCGCACCACAGCGGCAGCGGCGACCAGGACAAAAGCGAGGCGCTCCGGCTTACGGCCACCGCAGCGCGGCGCAGCGGCGATCTATGGCGGCCTCCTCCGCCTCCAACACCGCCGCCGCCGCCGCCGCCGCCGCCTCCGCCGCCAGCGGCGTCATCCACCCCAGCCCCCCCGCCCCCGCGCAGCGGTCGCCGGCGTTATTGCGCTAAACATGCGCGCCGCAGTTATCGATAAGCGATGGCCGGCGCCACCACCTTCCGGGACGTGGCGTTTCTAATGCAGCAGCAGCCCTGGCGGGTCGGCTTTTGTTCCGGCCGGCCGGGCCGCCAAGGTGGCCGGCGCTAACAGCGCGCGCTCCTAGTTGTTCCGTAAGAAATATCGCGACCGCAGAGGGCAGCGGCCGCGGCAGCTTTTCCGAAGATATATGTTTAAACAGTTAGGAATGCGATAGGAGTGTGCGCGACGTTTTTATTTTTGAGACAATATTCATTACTCACTTTCTCCGGCCGCTCTCTGTCCCGCGGCGGAATTCAGCTTCCGAGCAACGCCGCAAGAGTGCGAAAAGACCATTACCGTTATCTCTCGCAGTCAGTCTTGGCCTGCAACTTTCGGCGCAAATATTACACGTTTAGTAATACAGAAGTATCCAAATTATGTTCCCAGACCGCTTTCCTTTATTTCCATACTATATGGAAAAAGTATCCGTACTATGTGGAAATAAAGAAAAGCGACCTGGAGACTGAATTTGGACACTTTTTTATAACGATCGCGCTAAGACCACGAACACGAGTACGTCCGGATAAATTTTGTTCGCAATGTTTATAGCGTGAGACGTTAAGACAAACGAGTTGACTAAACAAGTTACGGAGTGTGCGTGCAACATAAGCAAAGGCTGGCTTGGATATGAGTGAGAGGGGAAGGCGGAGGGAGAGACGGAATAAGTGATTGAGATATCACATGGTTTTTCAGAATACTTATCTCTTATATCTTGGGAATAAAAATCACTTTCTAATTACGCTCGTGGTCTGTCTACAATTTCTTCTTATGTGTGACAAGATAACGGCAACAGCCTAGCCGCAGTGGATACACCGGTTCCTGCGAGATCACCGAAGTTAAGCGCTGTCGGGTGTGGTCGGCACTTGGATGGGTGACCATCCAGGCCGCCATGCGCTGTTGCCATTTTTCGAGTGCACTCAGCCTCGTGATGCCAATTGAGGAGCTACTCGACCGAATAGTACCGGCTTCGGCCAAGAATACCATCTTACGACTGGGAGAGGGGTGTGCTGACCCCACGCCACTCCTATCCGCATCCTCCTCTGAGGATGACACGGCGGTCGGATGGTGCCGGTAGGCCACTCGTGGCCCAAAGACGGAGTGAGTGACAAGATAAAACTATGAATTAGACTGTGATTCGAGCCAATTCTCTGTTTTTCGAGGACAGTACAAATATCAACTACCATGTTAAGATATCAGTCTGCCCAACCTCTTCAATTTGTCACATAACTGGTTTACAAAACTTAAGTACGAAAGTAACTTTAGCACAATGTGTCACCGCCAAGTAGATAACTTGAGAAATTTGGACCGCACATTGAGAGAACTCTTACACTACTGTATGGTGCAGCACAGAAGGTAACTGAAAGAAATACGCAGTAACATGAACAGAAAGGACACTTTTATTTGAAGACAATGATTACACTAAAATCACCACCTTTCATGATGGTCCCTGGACGCTACAAAAGGCAGGACATTGTTCTTAATAGGGTGTGTCATCAGTACTCCTTTGCTGGCTGTGCTGGCGTAAGCTGGCGCCAGCACTCCGGTCGGCAAAGATGAAGCTCAAAACGATAGGCAGGCGCAGGATCAAGCGCGCCTCTCACGAGAGAGGCCAGAGACACACCGACAAGCAACACGCCGCCAACGCACTCTCGACAGCAAGTATTTAGGCCACGCCGCTGACTGGAGGGCCTCAATAACTCGCACTCCAGTCGGCGTCTGTCAGTTAATTTCAGTGTGGGCTCAGTTCATTCGACTCCCTGACTCACTCAGGCTATGACAGAACATAGCGACCAGATTAGTGACACAGCGGGACAAGCAGTGAGACTAAAGTTAGTAATAGCATGATTACCGATATTGTCTGCAAGAGGACTATTACTGATGAGCTTGTAGCACGAACATGGACTCCATTCAAATTAAGTACATATTACAAGTAAATAAATAACAGTGTTAATCCATGTGAGCGCTTGTGCATACTGGCTTCCTTTGCTTCCCTACGGCACAAGACTCTACACAGGCGACAAGGGTGTTAAGTAGTTCTTAAGGTAGGGCGTTCCATTCCTCCACCAGCGAGGATGACAGCGGCTGGAACTTTGTTAGTACATACAGACGTCATGCAATAAGTTTCCTCAATGCATCCCAAACTTGCTGCATGGGATTCACAATAACGTTAATCAGTGAGTGTATCGTGCTCAATATTATACCTTCCTGCACCGCAACACCTAGATCACCAAAACAATCATAGCCAATAATGTTGGACGCACCCTCATGTGGGAGAGAAGGGGACACGTAATGCTTCCAGCAACATTGTTGAACATTACCGTTTCGTTAGTCTAGGTCTTATGATGTGGGGAGGCATAATGTTGATCTCAAGATCTCTCACCGGTCAACGTTGCTGTGACACTGTACTCCATCTACTACATGTACATTTATATTCCGCAAGCCACCCAACGGTGTGTGGCGGAGGGCACTTTACGTGCCACTGTCATCACCTCCCTTTCCTGTTCCAGTCGCGTATGGTTCGCGGGAAGAACGACTGCCGCAAAGCCTCCGTGCGCGCTCGAATCTCTCTAATTTCACATTCGTGATCTCCTCGGGAGGTATAAGTAGGGGGAAACAATATATTCGATACCTCATCCACAAACGAACCCTCTCGAAACCTGGACAGCAAGCTACACCGCGATGAAGAGCGCCTCTCTTGCAGAGTCTGCCACTTGAGTTTGCTAAACATCTCCGTAATGCTATCACCCTTACCACATAACCCTGTGACGAAACGCGCCGCTCTTCTTTGGATCTTCTCTATCTCCTCTGTCAACCCGACCTGGTACGGATCCCACACTGATGAGCAATACTCAAGTATAGGTCGAACGAGTGTTTTATAAGCCAGCTCCTTTGTTGATAGACTACATTTTCTAAGGACTCTCCCAATGAATCTCAACCTGGTACCCGCCTTACCAACAATTAATTTTATATGATCATTCCATTTCAAATCGTTCCGTACGCATACTCCCAGATATTTAACAGAAGTAACTGCTACCACTGTTTGTTCCACTATCATACAATCATACAATAAAGGATCCTCCTTTCTATGTATTCGCAATACATTACATTTGTCTATGTTAAGGGTCAGTTGCCACTCCTTGTACCAAGCGCCTATCTGCTGCAGATCTTCCTGCATTTCGTTGCAATTTTCTAATGCTGCAACTTCTCTGTATACTACAGCATCATCCGCGGAAAGCCGCATGGAACTTCCGACACTATCTACTAGGTCATTTATATATATTGTGAAAAGCAATGGTCCCATAATACTCCCCTGTGGCACGCCAGAGTTTACTTTAACGTCTGTAGTCGTCTCTTCATTGAGAACAACATGCTGTGTTCTGTTTGCTAAAAACTCTTCAATCCAGCCAAACAGCTGATCTGATATTCCGTAGGCTCTTACTTTGTTTATCAGGCGACAGGGCGGAACTGTATCGAACGCCTTCCGGAAGTCAAAGAAAATGGCATCTACCTGGGAGCCTGTATCTAATATTTTCTGGGTTCAAGAACAAATAAAGCGACGTGGGTCTCACACGATCGGTGTTTCCCCCTGTGCCTCTTTTCAGAAGTATATTTGGTCCTAACTTCACTTTTATGGTTCACCATGAGTGACCGCATGGATCAACGCATAGAGGGCAACTCTTGGATCGAGAGATCATACGGTGTACGGACAGGTCTGCTCGTTCACCCGACGTAAATCTCATGGAGCACGAGTCGGATGGGCAGCATAATTTACCTGCACCAACGACCACTAGCTGTTGTCAACCTCTCTGGTGAAGGGATGGAATGCGATACAGCAAGGACTACTAACCACCCTTGTGGCCAGCATGTGAGCACATTCCAGAGCATGCATTGTCGTTCTTGGTTATCACACACCCTATTAACGCCATAGTCTGCCTTGTGTAATATCGACGACAGCACCATGAAACTAGGTGGCTTCAGTGCAACTAATGTCTATCAATAAAGGTGACATTTCTGTTCGTCTGATTGCGTATTTCTTTCTTCTACTGTAATAAAACAGTCCTTTCTATGTACGTTCCTAGTTTCATCGAGCTGTGTTACTTGGTAGTCACACTTCATGCGAAACTTTCGCTCTTATTTTTTGTGTACCAGTGTATAATCGACGCAGAAAATAATAGGATTAGTTACAAAGTGATAATTTTCGCCTCGAAATAAAGTTACATAATTGATTCTTTTTGTGTGACTGCAGCTGCGTGTCGGCAGTCTTGGTACACACAGAAATCCTCGCGGAGAAGTACATCAAAGTGATAAACTAGAAATGGGCTGAGCCTTTTCTGTTCGCCTCCTCTAGCGTCGGGGTTTCAGTGTGTATCACGACTGCAGGTATACGTCTGAATCAAACAAAAAATCAGTTACGTAAATTTATTTTTCGAGGTGACAGTCAAAACACATACTCTGCAGGTACTTAGAGAGTTTTTGTCCTAGTTTGTCCATGCTGTGTTCAAAAACATATGACAATGGAAGATGCTGCCTGATGATTGTTCTTATCACGTATCTTTCTCGTTTCTACCTCAAGAACAAGCAGAGAGGACGTCTTAGGAGGGGCCTCTCTGGAGAATGATCACTCGTAGAAAGTACTGCAGGATTGATGAGCTAAGTACGAGGACTTGTGATGCTGCTCTCTTTGCGTCTACCTGCTACGCCAGACCATTGTCAGTAGTTCTCTATGGGTCCGACCATGCCGTGAGGACCGCGAGGGAATCTGCCTCACTTTCATAACTCTTCTCTCGTAGATTACTCTTATAAGTGTTACGCCAAGGGTATTATCCCCGGCAGACACCAAAAAATAGTCCTGGTTCTACCTTGGAAGCAGAAGAATACCGTCATGCTAGTGACAAACCATAGTGCCATAAGCAAGCCTAAGTACAACGCCACAACAAATCTTTAGGTGCCCAACCAGCAGAAAAGAGCCTCTGAAAGGTGAAGTTGCGAAAGTCTGCAGTCACTAGGAGAGCTGAGAGCGAGGGGAAACCAGGGCACATGATGTCAAAGCCATCCGCAACGCCGCAGAGCACACAGGAAGCGGCAAAATACCCTACCCTTCTTAAAAAGTGTCGGATTGTTGAGTGCTGATTGGCGACTGCCCAGTGCATAGTCTCAGCCTTCGTCTCAGTTTCAGTTATCCACTGAGAGGTCGACCCTCAAAACGCGTAGTTGTATTCAATGGTCTACGGAACCACGAGTCTGGCTGGAAGGAATCCGTGGCTGCCTGCTTCACTGCCAACTTCCGAGGCAACACTTACGGGGCGCTGTGGCCGTCATCATCCTGCACGTCTGCTGAAGGCTTGAGATGCATGACCTGGATGCTGTCCTAACCCACCGATGCTATCAGTTCCTGTCCGCTAAACAGGGGCTGAGAGCGGGACCCTGTGAGCCAGCAAGTATTTCAGGCAGATCTGGAGCCTGACTTCTGACTTCAAATCTTCGACGTCAATGAGTGCACTTCGGAGATCTGGGGGACTGATGACCTTAGCTGTTTAGTCCCCCTTAAACATCCCCACAACCACCACCAACCACCACTTCGGAGATCGATATGTAGAGCTGGAGTCTGCCGGAGTACATGGGTCGACAGCTGCATTGGAACGTAACAGCCGCCACCCGACGCTTCGCTGTACAGGCGGTACTGCAAGATGAGAGAATGCCGGCCTTCTGCCGCTGACGAGATCTCCGCCAGCAGGCCTGTGGCGCGGCGCTTAGAAAGACAATCTATATTATTGTCAATGTGTTCTGTCAATGATGTTTACTTGAGTTCGTGCTCAAGGACTACCATAACTGACACTCTGCTCATTTGTTTGTGCAGCGGTACATAAATATTTTACTTAATAGTTTCACTTCACCTGAGCTAAAGCCAGAAGAGAAATTAAAAATGTTTAATCCTCTTCTTCGATCCTTGTCTACTTTTAACTCTACCACCACTCTCCGACTTAAATCACACTGGTATTATATATTCCACCATATAACACCTGCATCATAATTTTTCTGATACCTCCCGCACCTATCTGTTCTAATCCCTGCTGCAAACTGAATCCCCGACACTCTGCCCTGCCTCTTACTCTGAACCTCTTACTCTGCCATCATTACCATATAAGTTTCGTCTACAAGCCACCAGCGGAAAAATAGTCATCGTAGAATTGTTTACTCGCTAAAAGGTGGCGAAAATTGGTTTCTGCTAGCCACCCCATTACAAAAGGAAGTCAGACTCGACTACGTGATCTCGCGGTATTCTGGCCATCTCTTTGTGTTCTTGGAACCGTCAGATGACAGCCTTAGCGAAGATTAGCATGTAAGGCGATGTTTTTAGAGCGAGATAGTGGCTGTGGCCATTTTCCAGTAACGTTGCTAGCGCCTATGACAGCATTTAGTGCCACCACGGAGTGCAGCGGGCTCTTCCTATTGCAAGCGTTCTCTCTCGCTGGCTCGACGCTACTGTATGTAGAGTATACGTGTAGTGAAAATGGAATGCACATTCGTTGCATGATTCTACTGCATTATTGGTGTGGAGCCTCAATTGCTAGTTCTGACTTCCAGCATCAGATAAAATGGAGCTGACCGCATTGGAAGTCCGACTGTTCGAGATGAAAAGTCTCAGTTACTACAGAGGAGTCTAGGAAAGATATGAAAGAACGTGGGAGAGGAGTCCACTGTAGGCCCTGCTGCCCTCTGAAAGTCCACTGGGACAAAATAAACTTCGTTCTGCATTCAGATCTCAAGCAGAATAGTGAGTCATTTATTTTATTCATAGAAATGATCCATCATAATATTCTCAGCAAGGAGCGCGTAATTGTAATTATTTCCTGGAATATTTTGATGACCTCAGTAATTTTTGCGCTGATTATTTCTCTGCGATTTCTATTTTACGGTAATTTATGGTTTTTATTTCAATTAATGTACACTTCTTTTGATAATATTAGTGTTGGAGTTTACTATTAAGCTGCGACTATTACAAACGACTGTTACAAATTAAAAGACAAATAAAATACAATGCATGCAACCACTACCAATAAGTATGTGGAGTGTTTTATTGGTTGAGAAGTTCATATTAACTTGAATTAAACAAAATAAGAAATGAACTGAATGCGAATTAGGAACTTGAAAGAAACCTACACCTCTTCTGTAGCTACAAAGGCATGCAGAGGCTCACTGTAAATGCTACAGTGTCATTCCCTCGTCACAGGTGACAGCTTATCAGTAGTGATAACATGATTTTACAGATGATGGAAACGATTACCGTGTGACTAGGAAACTCAACACTGCCTTTATCAGAGACGTCATTAAAATCCTTAGACGCAAATGTGCCGAACTATATAAGAGTGTCGCACAATAAAAAATTAAAGATTTGGAAAATCTCCCGTCCATTCTTAATATTTCAAAACAAATTCAGAGGCTACGCAGAACTATTCATCAGCAACGAAGCAGGTATCTACCTATAGAGGCAGACACTGTGGGACAAAGTTAACCAAGATCGTTAAATTTACAGAACAAAATTGATAGAGAAACAACTAAATAAAATTCATTTTAGAGGTATGTACAGACAAAGTTTTATGTTTATTGGTCTCCTAGGTTCATTCTAAATTTAGTATTATTCGTGCATTCATCGAAACGTGCTATAAGAACTTACAACTAGACTAACATGTGCATTGAAATGGCATGTCTGAAGGATTTACTGGGGGTACTACCAACAGGAAGCTTTTTGTTGGCCTCCCGTAGCAAAAACAATGTATGTCTTATTCCAGTTTGCGGCTGGACGCTGTAGCTTTCTTGAATAAAAACAGCATTGTAGTTTCAACAGAATTATTTAGGTCGTGTCAGTCCGTTATGTTGTGTTAGAAGGCGATACAGCTGCATAAAACGAAGTCACGGCATCAGAATAGTCTTGCGAAGGAAAGGTGGAACAGCAGATGAAGGACACTCGGAGCAAATACTGACGTCCCAGTTGGTACAACGCGCGCATATTACCTGAAGTGACCCGATATTATTCAGATCCCCAAAATTTTGTAAAAACTCCTTAACTTCCCCAAATCATTAAACATACTTTTCACGGCTAGGGTCAATTTTGTCCTATACCTGCCCATCCCAAGGTAAGGCTCTATTAGTAATGGCATCAATGGGATGCGAAACACTTGTATTATAATTTTTGATAACACCATCACCGATCATTAACAGGGCACAATCACAAACGTGAAATGTCTAGAAATATCAATACCGGAACGACCCCATAAATCCAGATGTGAGAGAAACGAGTGCATACAAGAGGGTGATTCTGGTAAATATCTACGAAAGAATGCAACATTTTTGTTCTGCCTTCATGGTTGATAAGTTTGATTATTCCAAGGATCTTGTAAGGAATTTCAGCAATCTACAGCGAACGGTTCATTGTTGAAAGCTGTCTGAGTTGGTCAGTGTGTCGACTGCAACTGGATTTTAAACGTGGTCGTGCCAGCACAAAAAAGGGAGAGCGCTCTGGCCGTCCAATTGAAGTCACCACAAAGAAAAGCATTGACAAAACTCGAATATGATAATGCAAGAGCACTGAATTAAAATTCGTGAGATATCTGAGACTACAGGTATTTCATCTGAGCGAGTTTATAAGTCGACCAAAAGCGCATCTGGTAGAACATTTCAACACAATAGCTGGAGATGTTTATCTGCAATCTGCAAGACATCTTGCGGATTCTGCACAATATTGAAGACCATTTAATTTTTGATTATTGAATTTAAACGTGATTGGACAAGTGTGCGTGACTTTTACACACCAGAGTCAAAGTGGCAGTCACAAGAAAGTACAAAGGTTAGTAAGAGTGCACCGCAGAGGGCAAAGACAATTTTGTCAGTTAGTAAGGTGATGGGTACTCTCTTTTGGGATTGCCAAGGAATAATTCTCGTAGATTTCTTGGAAAAAGGCAGCACCAAGTCGAACCCTATTATCCTTCTTAGCTATATCGTTTGAAACTTGCATTAGCTGAAAACACATCAAGGTTGACGCGCAAAAAGGTGCTCCTTCATCAGCATAATGCACCATCCCACACATCAGTGATAACAATGGCGAAAGTGCATAAATTCAGCTTAGAATTAGTTTTTCATTCACTCTATTCACGAGACTTAGTCCCAAGCGACTTCTTGTTGTTCCCTAAGTTGAAACTTTGGTTTGCTGGGAAGAAATTTTCATCGCATGAAGTTATAGATGCACTCCACGAGTGTTTCACAGAGTTTGACAGAACAGATTTTTCCAATGAGACGAAAAAGCTGGACCAAGTGCATACCCCTCAAAGGAAACTATGTCGAGAAGTAAGGTGAGTTGTTTACTAAAGAAACTTTTCTTTATTTCTTTTTTACTAGACTTATCAAACTACTTTCATACAGAGTAAGAATTTGGTACTGTGTTTGCACCTGTGAGTCTTTAACCGGTTTCTGCTATACAATGATGCCTTATGTCCATGATTGATCGAGGATCTGCATCTGACCACACGTGAGTGGTTCACGATACATACACTGAAGCACCAAGAATATGGTATAGGCATGCGCATTCAAATACAGAGATACGTAAGCAGGCAGAACATGGCGCTGCGGTTGGCAACCCCTATATAAGACAACAAGTGTCTGGCGCAGTTGTTAAATCGGTTACTGTTGCTACAATGGCAGGTTATCAAGATTTAAGTGAGTTTGAACGTGGTGTTATAGTCGGCGCACGAAAGATGGGATACAGCATCTCCGAGGTAGCGACCATTTCACGAATATACCGCGAATATCAGGAATCCGGTAAATCATCTGATCTCCGACATCGCTGCGGCCGGAAAAGGTTCTGCAACAATGGGATCAGCAACAACTGAAGAGAATCGTTCACGCGACAGAAGTGCAACCCCTCAGCAAATTTCTGCAGATTTCACTGCTGGGCCATCAACAAGTGTCAGCACGCGAACCATTCAACGAAACATCAACGATGTGGGCTTTCGGAGTCGAAGGCCCAATCTTGTACCCTTGACGACTGCACGAGACAAGGCTTTACGCCTCGCCTAGACCCGTCAACACCGACATTGGACGCTTGATAACTGCGAACTGATTGGACGAGTCTCGTTTCAAATTGTATCGAGCGGATAGACGTGTACGGGTATGGAGACAACCTCATGAATCCGTGGACCCTGCACGTCAGCAGGTGATTGTTCAAGCTGGTGAAGGGTCTGTAATGGTGTGGGGCGTGTGCAGCTGGAGTGACATTGGACCCCTGGTACGTCTAGATACGATTCTGACAAGTGACACATACGTAAGCACCCTGTCTGATCACCTGCATCCATTCATGTCCACTGTGCATTCCGTCAGACTTGTGCAATGCCAGCAGCACAATGCGACACTCCATACGTCCAGAATTGCTATTGTGCTATTCAGAAGAGATCTCCTTCCCCTTGTACTCTTACGGATTTATGGACAGACCTGCAGGATTCATAGTGTCAGTTCTCTCCGGCACTACTTCAGACTTCAGTCATATCCATGTCACGTCGTATTGCGGCACTTCGGCGGGCTCGCGGGGGCCCTACACGATATTAGGCAGGTGTAGCAGTTTGGCTCTTCAGTGTACAAAGAGTATACACCAGCACATTGGAGAAGCATAACGCAATAATGGGTGACTTATGTTGGAGTACACTCCTGGAAATTGAAATAAGAACACCGTGAATTCATTGTCCCAGGAAGGGGAAACTTTATTGACACATTCCTGTGGTCAGATACATCACATGATCACACTGACAGAACCACTGGCACATAGACACAGGCAACAGAGCATGCACAATGTCGGCACTAGTACAGTGTATATCCACCTTTCGCAGCAATGCAGGCTGCTATTCTCCCATGGAGACGATCGTAGAGATGCTGGATGTAGTCCTGTGGAACGGCTTGCCATGCCATTTCCACCTGGCGCCTCAGTTGGACCAGCGTTCGTGCTGGACGTGCAGACCGCGTGAGACGACGCTTCATCCAGTCCCAAACATGCTCAATGGGGGACAGATCCGGAGATCTTGCTGGCCAGGGTAGTTGACTTACACCTTCTAGAGCACGTTGGGTGGCACGGCATACATGCGGACGTGCATTGTCCTGTTGGAACAGCAAGTTCCCTTGCCGGTCTAGGAATGGCAGAAAGAGGGGTTCGATGACGGTTTGGATGTACCGTGCACTATTCAGTGTCCCCTAGACGATCACCAGTGGTGTACGGCCAGTGTAGGAGATCGCTCCACACACCATGATGCCGGGTGTTGGCCCTGTGTGCCTCGGTCGTATGCAGTCCTGATTGTGGCGCTCACCTGCACGGCGCCAAACACGCATACGACCATCATTGGCACCAAGGCAGAGGCGACTCTCATCGCTGAAGACGACACGTCTCCATTCGTCCCTCCATTCACGCCTGTCGCGACACCACTGGAGGCGGGCTGCACGATGTTGGGGCGTGAGCGGAAGACGGCCTAACGGTGTGCGGGACCGTAGCCCAGCTTCATGGAGACGGTTGCGAATGGTCCTCGCCGATACCCCAGGAGCAACAGTGTCCCTAATTTGCTGGGAAGTGGCGGTGCGGTCCCCTACGGCACTGCGTAGGATCCTACGGTCTTGGCGTGCATCCGTGCGTCGCTGCGGTCCGGTCCCAGATCGACGGACACGTGCACCTTCCGCCGACCACTGGCGACAACATCGATGTACTGTGGAGACCTCACGCCCCACGTGTTGAGCAATTCGGCGGTACGTCCACCCGGCCTCCCGCATGCCCACTATACGCCCTCGCTCAAGTCCGTCAACTGCACATACGGTTCACGTCCACGCTGTCGCGGCATGCTACCAGTGTTAAAGACTGCGATGGATCTCCGCATGCCACGGCAAACTGGCTGACACTGACGGCGGCGGTGCACAAATGCTGCACAGCTAGCGTCATTCGACGGCCAACACCGCGGTTCCTGGTGTGTCCGCTGTGCCGTGCGTGTGATCATTGCTTGTACAGCCCTCTCGCAGTGTCCGGAGCAAGTATGGTGGGTCTGACACACCGGTGGCAATGTGTTCTTTTTTCCATTTCCAGGAGTGTATTACGATGTGGTCACACGCGCGGATGACTTGAAATTGAGTGGCGGAAACCCACTGGCATATAGGACACTGCAACATTCGATCCAGTCCCAATACGAACACTTCAGTGCCTACGCATTCGCGTACAACAGTGAAGGAGCACGATGGGGACCGGCACCGCCTTGGGGGACAACCCTACAGCTCGTAAAACCCGAATGGCCGCTGCCAAGATCTCCGGCGGGCGATATTATCCTAAGGGAGCAGCTAACAGCCCGCCAGAGCGGGCGCACCCCGCGCCCGGCGATGGCGGAAACCCGGGGGCCGTGGGCAGGCGCGAACAGGTAGCGAACAGTTAAACCGCAGCTATCAGCACTCTGTTAGCGCACCGCACCGCCTGGCAAATCATTACGAGTTAATAGTTTGCGCGCGCCGTGCGGCCATCTCTTTCAGCGCTTCGCGGCGTGCAGCGGCCGTTTTACGGTTACAGACAGTAAACGTCGCTAGTATTTGTGTGCCGCAATTTACGGCGCTTTAAGTGCGCACTCTGGGATTTTCTGCGGCGAGTGCGGCCTGCGCCTTGCGCTCCGTCGGCTTCCGTTGCGGTCCGCCACGCTGCTTGAGCCCGCTCGCGCTTTGTGTCGGCGACAGCTAGCGACGTCAAGCTTGGACCTACCAGACAATTGGAGGTAAATACTTTGTTCGTGACTGACCTCCGAACCTATCAGCTTTGTACTACACAAATGGCCATTAAAAGTGCAGCAACGTGAAGTCGGGAAGCAACAGGCGTCAAATTGGCATGTAGGGTACTAAGTGCTTGGGTGTACAAATGACGGCTTTCTGTGCTACCGCACATAGCAGGTTGGCGTATAGTCATCAAATTTCTGTTCATAAGGAAACATTACGCAGGGGATTTATCACTCAAAAATCGCATTGGATGTTGGATGTTTGTTAGAAACTTGTCTCAATCCCATGCAGGATCTCAAAAATTCACTTGACTAGCGCCCGAGAGGATAGACCTGGCTGCGCGACTCGTAATAGGGGTAGTCAAATGAAAACCGAACACTTGTCACAGCAGAATCGTGGAATGGTTCCTTTTCAAAAGTAGTCAGAACATGTGTTAAAATATTCATCCCACTGGGAGACGATCGTTCCGACAGCCCGAGGGCAAACAGCAAAGCCAATAGTGGTAACATCTCAGGTCTGTCCCACCAAAGAAATCAAAATTTGTTTACGCACGATGCGCTAAGGCCATGATGGTATTCTTCTTCGACTGCAAGGGCTCTCTGCTCATAGAGTTATTCGAGCGTGAAATCATAATCAACGCTTATCACTTTGAAGACACTCTGCAGAAACTGCGCCGGCCGAAGTGGCCGAGCGGTTAAAGGCGCTACAGTCTGGAACCGCACGACCGCTACGGTCGCAGGTTCGAATCCCGCCTCGGGCATGGCTGTGTGTGATGTCCTTAGGTTAGTTAGGTTTAAGTAGTTCTAAGTTCTAGGGGACTTATGACCACAGCAGTTGAGTCCCATAGTGCTCAGAGCCATTTGAACCATTTTTTTGCAGAAACTGCGGAGCGCCATAAAGCCAAAACGCCCAAGAATGTTGTCGGATGGAATCGTCTTGTTGCCCCAACAACATCAATCTGACGAAGGGTACACTTCACCAATTGGGATGGAAACACAGCAACACTCTCTGTTCACCCTAGATCTTTCACCGTGTGAAATTCACATCTCTGGTGACCTGAAGAAAGACATTCGTGGAGGTCGGTTTCAGTCGGACGAGAAAGTGCAAGAGTGGATACGGTTGTGCATCCGTCAGCGGCCGACCGTGCTCTGCGAAACAGGAACTGATCGTCTCATCTCCCAGTGGGTTAAATGTCGTAAGGCGTGTTGTGATTATTTTTTAATGGAACCATTCCACGGTCCCGGTTTGGCGGGTATGCAGTCTCCATTTGACTGCGCTCATACCATGACTCAGCAAATGGACCTGTTTGCAGCAAGCTAAGTACCCACACGAACAGTACGACGACGTGTGGAGTACCATGTGTCGCCAGTCCAGCGACGATTGTTCTGGCTTTTCCTGATCGCAGCAGGGCAAGAGGTGCACAGACAGTGGTGGGCTAACTGTCCCATTGAACACAAGAGTGGAAGCACGATGTCTTCCCAGGAGAATATCGGTTCCATGGGAGAAGAAACGTTACCAGACTGCATTTGTCATTATCGTACTGGTACAATACCTGGTGTGACTGTATGGCGTGCTAGTAAATACTCAACACTGTCATCTCTGGTGCGCATAGATGGTAATTTAAACAGTAGCTACTACATTTCTGACATGTTAAGCCCGTTGGCTGCGCCAAACGTCGAGTTCTCCGGGGTGTTATCCATCAACATGATAAGGCAAGCCCACATGTTCCCATACCGTCCTGACCCACTGAGTAGAGTGGCTATATGACTGCTGTCCTGGCCACACATTCTCCATATCTCTCACCCACTGAATTCATCTGTGTATGGGTCAGCGAGACACTGGCACCAAACCATTCGCCAGGCATTGTGACACATGAACTCTTTCATAGAGTGGAAACATCATGGAATGACCTGCCTGTACCTGTTACTCTAGCTCAGTTTGACTCTATGCGTTAACACTTTAGAGCCACTGTTACTGCCGGTGGTGGTAACTCTGTGTATTCCAATTCACATCTTGTATACCCTCAAATCAGATACAAAAATTTAATCCTATTTTCTTGCATACTGTACACGAACGATAACCACGGTTTCGTTCTCTGCTCTCCTTCTGACCAGCACTGCATATGCCTCTGACTGTCATAAAACAATTCATAATGGGCATAATGTCGAATAAATTAATCTACGACATATAATGAGAAGCTGTCTGGAGCATATGGCAGGAACAGTGGATCTTTGCTGCGGCAAAGTTCTTCAGAAAATAACTAGTAGACCATGTAATAATGTTATTGGTAGAAGCAGAAGACCAATCGTCCATGATCGTCCTGAGAACTGTCACAAAGCCACTTCTTAATTGGTGAAAGAATGACGACGCTGTCCACCAGTACAGAACCCAAAATTGTCAAGCATCCCAAAAAAAAAGTCTTTCCCTCTGCAGTGCAGTGCGTGCCAGATCAAAACTGTATGCTGGCGTGGAGCAGGAACTCAGAATTTTGACTTTGTGGTCAACGCTATGTACGACACAGCTCTCCAGGCACGACTATCAGACGGTTTTCTGTCATACTGAGATATAGGTAGAAACAAAGGGAGAGGTCACTCGTACAGTCAGCGAATTGGAGAGAGAATAAAGAAGCACCTGCTGGTGGTCGGTAACGAAACAGTTCGGTAAGGAATGGATGACCAGAATCGAATACAGCAAACGTTTACGGAAAACATGGTAAACCCGTCCACAGAGTAATCGAAATTGAGAAATGTGAACACGCAACGTCGAGCTCAGAATAATCGTTTGGCGCGTAGGCAATGGCTCCACAGACTAAACGAGGGAGGGAATGACCAGCGGCTGGCCGCGGTATTTATCAGCGGCATCACGTTCGCAGCCACGCCCACCCCATAAGCCGTCTGCGCCCTCCTCGCAACCGAGCGTCATCGGTGGCTGTACAGTGCGAAGATCTCTGACCGCGCCTCTCTGCCGATACTCGGACTGGGCATGGAATAGAACTCGTTGTCAGACTCAAAAACCACAGCTTCACGTCAGCCATTATCTCTCTGCTACCTTCCAAACTTCACAGAAGCTCCATTACGGTTTTGCTGGATCAACACTCTTGAAAGACAGAAACCTGCCAGGAAATGACAGGAAGATTAAAAATAGCGCTCTCTCCACGGCAGAGTGAGAGATTCACTCTGGAAACAACTCATATGCTGTTGTTAAGTATTTATCGCAATAATCCTATCTAGTCCAGAAATGCATGTAGAAGATCTTCTCTGAAGTATGGAAGATAGGTGAAGAGTTATTAGCTGAACTGAAGCTGTGTCGCCAGGCAGCGAGTCGTAATTTGGTATGTCGATCGGTAAATGCAATGCCGTTGAACAGAAAGGTTCTGGGTTCGAGTTCCGTTCAAGCACACAGTCACAGAGAGTCACAGAAAAATGACAAGTGGTCGACCGTGGCCTTGTCGACCACTCCTGGCCTCACATTCCCATGCAGTCCAAAGCTGGGCCACTGTCACAACCGTGTACCTTTGAAATCTCGACATTGCATGACTGGCCCAGCAGGTCCAAATGGATACCCGCAGTGAGGCCCCTTTCAAAGCCTGCCACGTGCTCATAACGCTGTCTCACTCGACATCTCCTTGTCCTTTACAATGCTCACCCAACATCTGATGCTATTCACTCCTCTTATACTAGTAGGGTATGGAAGTGTAGCTACGTTTAGGACCCACATAAGTCACATAAAATTACTAATTAAAAGGCTTTTATTGCTTATGTGGATATTGCATTACTCCTTTAGGACTTCCGTCCATCATATGGCGCCTTGTTTGCATAACACTAACACAAAACACTTATGCATAATGTAAAATACATTAAAGACGTGGTCAGATGTCAATAAAACTTCTTACACATCGGCGGGTGTGTAATTGATTGGGGTGGCAATTCCTTGTGACATGTAGAATTGACACCAGATTGCATTACTACTGTACGTGTTTAGTGTTGTTACCGCACCGGGTACGGTATGTAAGAGGAGTGAATAGCGTCATATCTTGAGTGAGCATTGTAAAGGACAAGGAGATGTCGAGTGAGACAGCGTTATGAGCACGTGGCAGGCTTTGAAAGGGGCCTCACTGCGGGTATCCATTTGGATACTCGGTTGTGACAGTGGCCCACTTTTGGACTGCATGGGAATGTGAGGCCAGGAGTGGTCAACAAGGCCACAGTCGACCACTTGTGATATCCACAAGGCAGGATCGCCGTACTTCGCACGAAGCACATGGTAACCGCTCCACATCTCCACCTGACGTCCTTCAACACGTAATGGAAACGTTTTGTGTCTTTACACACCATTCGTCGAACACTAGCAGCAGCCAGACTAGGGGATTACCGTCCCTTGCGTAGGCTGCCGTTACCATAACTCAAATGGCAGCGATTGGAGTGATGCCGTGACTGGGAAACACGGACTGCTGGTGAGTGGCGTTGTGTTGTCTTCAGCGACGAAATGCCATTCTGGACTACCCCTGATAAGCGCCGTCAGCGAGTATGGCGGTGACATGGGGACAGGTTCCATTTTTCCACTACAGTCGAGACGTACAACGGTGTTACTCCTGGTGACGTGGTGTGGGAAGCCCTGGAGTATGACTTCAGATGTTAGCCGGTAATGACTGTGGGAACTCTGACAGACCAATGCTATGTCGCGGACATTTTCATCTACATCTACAACTACATCCATACTCCGCAAGCCACCTGACGGTGTGTGGCGGAGGGTACCTTGAGTACCTCTATCGGTTCTCCCTTCTATTCCATTCTCGTATAGTTCGTGGAAAGAAGGATTGTCGGTATGCCTCTGTGTGGGCTCTAATCTCTCTGATTTTATCCTCATGGTCTCTTCGCGAGATATACGTAGGAGGGAGCAATATACTGCTTGACTCTTCGGTGAAGGTATGTTCTCGAAGCTTTGACAAAAGCCCGTACCGAGCTACTGAGCGTCTCTCCTGCAGAGTCTTCCACTGGAGTTTATCTATCATCTCCGTAACGCTTTCGCGATTACTAAATGATCCTGTAACGAAGCGCGCTGCTCTCCGTTGGATCTTCTCTATATCTTCTATCAACCCTATCTGGTACGGATCCCACACTGCTGAGCAGTATTCAAGAAGTGGGCGAACAAGCGTTCTGTAACCTACTTCCTTTGTTTTCGGATTGCATTTCCTTAGGATTCTTCCAATGAATCTCAGTCTGGCATCTGCTTTACCGACGATCAACATTATATGATCATTCCATTTTAAATCACTCCTAATGCGTACTCCCAGATAATTTATGGTATTAACTGCTTCCAGTTGCTGGCCTGCTATTTTGTAGCTAAATGATAAAGGATCTATCTTTCTATGTATTCGCAGCACATTACACTTGTCTACATTGAGATTCAATTGCCATTCCCTGCACCATGCGTCAATTCGCTGCAGATCCTCCTGCATTTCAGTACAATTTTCCATTGTTACAACCTCTCGATACACCACAGCATCATCCGCAAAAAGCCTCAGTGAACTTCCGATGTCATCCACAAGGTCATTTATGTATATTGTGAATAGCAACTGTCTTATGACACTCCCCTGCGGCACACCTGAAATCACTCTTACTTCGGAAGACTTCTCTCCATTGAGAATGACATGCTGCGTCCTGTTATCTAGGAACTCCTCAATCCAATCACACAATTGGTCTGATAGTCCATATGCTCTTACTTTGTTCATTAAACGACTGTGGGGAACTGTATCGAACGCCTTGCGGAAGTCAAGAAACACGGCATCTATCTGTGAACCCGTATCTATGGCCCTCTGAGTCTCGTGGACGAATAGCGCGAGCTGGGTTTCACATGACCGTCTTTTTCGAAACCCATGCTGATTCCTACAGAGTAGATTTCTAGTCTCCAGAAAAGTCATTATACTCGAACACAATACGTGTTCCAAAATTCTACAACTGATCGACGTTAGAGATATAGGTCTATAGTTCTGCACATCTGCTCGACGTCCCTTCTTGAAAACGGGGATGACCTGTGCCCTTTTCCAATCCTTTGGAACGCTACGCTCTTCTAGAGACCTACAGTACACCGCTGCAAGAAGGGGGGCAAGTTCCTTCGCGTACTCTGTGTAAAATTGAACTGGTATCCCATCAGGTCCAGAGGCCTTTCCTCTTTTGAGCGATTTTAATTGTTTCTCTATCCCTCTGTCGTCTATTTCGATATCTACCATTTTGTCATCTGTGCGACAATCTAGAGAAGGAACTACAGTGCAATCTTCCTCTGTGAAACAACTTTGGAAAAAGAAATTTAGTATTTCTTGCGTTCTCATGTGTTACCTATCATGCAACATTACCGCGGTGCTATTTTTGAATAGGACGGCACTTGTCTCTACGGACAGTCTGCGTCATGCTGAGGCGCTCCTGTGGTGAGCAAGATCTCCAGATCTCTCTCTGATACAACTGCTGTGGAACTAGCTCGGTCGTCACCTCCGTCCCAGTGCCAGTATTCAGTATATCACAGACCAGTAACAACAGATACGGACCTGCTTGCCTCAGGACAGGATACAAGAACTTTATGACAGCCGCCCAACTGCATACATCCAAGCCAGGAGGGGAAAGGGGAGAATGTCTCACTGATAAGTGAGCTCACTCAGCCGAGTACTTTGTTATTTGATTTTAGAGTCACTGAAATAATATCCCATACCCTCACAAGCTGTGTTTCATTTCGTTTTCCCCTTACGAGTGTTTTTCTTTTATTTGTCAGGTTGTATTGAATAAGTCATATCCTACCTTAACCTACTGTAGCAGTCTGCTTACAGTTGCTGATGTCTGTTCTTCGTTTAACAGTGACAGGTAGAGCCACTGATGGTGCAAATTCAATACAACAGTGAAGTCATATTTCACTGCTATGGGCGGAGGTAGCTACACATTAGTCGCAGTCACGGACAGACAAGAGCGGCTATGACTCACGGTGTAATACGACACGTAAGAAATAAATATCTTCAAGCGATCAGTCAATCAGAACGGACCGTCCTCTATAAACTCTTCATCCATGATACTTCGCAGAAAATTTTGTGGTTCGCACATCTGTCGAAGAAGCTAAGTGCTGCTAAGTTAGCGACATACAGACGTTGCTTCAGCAATGAACGGGTGGTCTCACCCACGCCGGGCTTGTGCTGCCTCTCTAAAACATGCGCTTCGGAGGGTATTTTTGCTTGACATAGGTAATTTACAGTTGTAAAAGACAACCCCATTTTCCACCTTGGCTACTATTTAAGCACAGTCATTTGTATTACGTGCACAGCTGATTTCGGCGCTGTGTCATTTTCTAGTGTTTCTCCCAACCAATACATAGTACACTCATGTTCATATAAAAACAGAACACTTTGAACGACTAGAGATAGGACGTTCATGTTCACAGGACAGGCACATTAGTATGTTCTGCAGAAATAATTAGCATTTGAACCATTTCGGCCAGCAGGTTCAAGCACAACATAGATATAGCGGCGGAACACGGACTACCGGTAACATATGCCTGTGGATCTCGTTGCCGATACAAGCCAAAGGTAATGGGTCAGTGTGACTTGAGCAGACGTACAGGATGCCTCTCAAACGTATGCTCGAAACGTACCGTCAAATCACAGAGTTTGAAAGAGGGCGTATATTGACACGAGAGAATGTGATGCATCCATTAGGGAAACTGCTGCTCGTGTGGGACGAAGTGTTTAAGCAGTCTAACGGATGCGCGCAGAACGGTTCAAGGAAGACCGTAGAACACGACGACATGGGTCAAGTCGCATCAACCAGACAACCCGCCGAGAAGATCGACACATCGTCCGAATGCCATTGCACGACAGATCTGCGTCCTCCTCGGCTCTGGCGTAACAGTACAACACTGTAACACATCGAACACTATCAAGAGTGACAGTCCGACGCCTTTTATTAAGGCATGGTTTACCTGGACGTCGTCCTCTTTTCCGCCAACCTTAGACGAATGTGCAGAACATGCTCGACGGTAATGGTGTCTGGAATGACGTCACTGAGGACAGGGATGGCATCAGATAGAGTTTAGGACGAATCTAGGTTCTGTTTGTTTGAAAATGATGGTAGCAGTTTGGTTCGCCGCAGACAATGGGAGCGGCATCACAGTGATTGCATTCGCACAAGATTTACAGTGCCAGCTCAAGACCTTATGGTATGGGGTTCTATTGGGTACAACCACAAATCATTCATGAACAGGGCACTGTGACCAGTGTGACCTACGTGAATGACACCCTGCGACCCGTACCCCTACCCTTTCTGCACAACACCCAAGACGCCATTTTGCAGCAAGACAATGCACGACCACATGTTGCTGCACGAACACTTGCCTTATTGGTGTCAGCCTTTTGCCCTATCCCGCCGGATCACCAGATTTGTCACCAATTGAAAATATGTGGGATATGGTGAAACGATGTGTGCAGCGCTGTGACAGTGCCAACCCCGTCACAGATAAACTTTGGAACCAGATGAATGCAGCACGGACGGATATATCACAGACGCCATTCGCGCCTTATACGCGTCGATGCCGTCACACATGGATTTACAGAAGAATGGAAAAACTTGGGGAGGCCGACCTTGGGGAAGATTAGTTTGGGTTCGAGAGGAATGTAGGAACACGTCGGCGCTACTTGTTAGATCATACGTTGAAGAAAGACAAACCTAGGTTTATACGAGATCGCCATTCAGGCCTTGAAAGCCCAAGGGATGTCGACAGGCCGCAGTGTCGTCCTGTGTCTTGTTGCGTTACGCGGATGCGGTACGGAGGGGCGTATGACCTGCACTTTGGCCATTTTGCCGGATTTCCACAAAGTGGAGCCACTTTTTCTACGACAAACAGTTCCTCAATCGGCACACGACGTTATGTGCACCAGCACCACGTACACAAGTCCTCTCACCGAGGAAAAAGTCGTTGACAGTACCGGGAATCGAACCCGTATCCTTCGAATGGCAGCTATCTGCCCTGACCACTCAGCTATAGAGACGGACAACCTACGTTTATAGCATTTGCAAATTCAGAGAATGCCTTTTACGCCGTGCACTGTATGAAATTTTGAGAGCAGTAGGGACAAGAAAAAAGGACTGACAGGTTATTTACAACCTGCACAGAAACCAGACTTCAGTTATAAAAAGTAGAACACGTGAACGGGAAGCTGCACTTGAGAATCGGATGAGACAAGCTTGTGTTATTCAATCTGTGCGTTGAGGAAGCTGTAAAACAAACCAAGGAGAAATCTGAAAAGGGCATTAAAACTCTGACAGAAGAAATAAAAGCTTCCCAGTTTGTCCATGACATTGTAATTCTGTGAGCTTGTGAACATTCGTGCAGTGAGTTTCACGTCAGTTTACTATTATAGTGAATGGTGTTCCTGCTTTAGTGTACGTGATTTTGTTGTTTACTTTCTGTGCACCATATTGGTGATCTGTTCTTCCTGCCTGTAAAAAATTCGTTGCCTGCAAAATGCCATTTCGTTGCTCTGTGCCGAATTGTAGAGGAAATAACGACGGTGGACCAAAAGTAACTGTATTTAAACTTCCGAAGGATGAAGCAACGACGAGGAAATGGTTGTCTAGTATTCGCAGAGATAACTTTACTCCTTCAAGTTCAAGGGTGAGTATTTGTTTTGTTTAGTTCTTAAAAGAGGTTAAATGTGCTAACAAAGAATAGGCATTGTGCAAGGTCAGCGGCATTTTGACTAATATTTAAGATCGATCGTAGCTCCGTAAGTGTCGAAGAAAACAATGCTTCGTTTTCTTGTCATGGCGATTCTGCAGTTTAGCTGGTTTAGGTTATATGAATTCTGTATTCTGCAGGTTCAAGCTGTATAACCTAAGCATAGTCATAGGTAAGTACATTAATACTTCAGTATATCTTTATACTTTCTCTTTGTGCTGTTTGTTGATAGGAATAAAAGTCGGTTTATGTTAAAGTATATACACATAATATACTGACAAGTTTCGATGTATTCTGGCTCTAGTATTCAGGTCTGTTTCTTTCTGCTGTAAAAGTTTTCAGGAAGTTGCCCGTGGTAAAAGCAGTGTCTCATTCACTTATTTTTAATAAATTTTTGATGGGAATTTGAAGTTCAATGCAGGGAATGGTACTATTAGTGAATACAGTAAGCTTCCGACTTTACAATGCACACACAAATATTTTACTTTAAAATGATAGAAAGGAGAAATGAGTGAGTACATGAATGGATTAATAAGCCATCAGAAAATGCAAGAAAGTGTGAAAACACATGCAAAAAAAAATTCTTGTGTATTTTACAAATTTTTACTTTCTGGGTCTGGAATTTCAGATATATGCTACTGGCCTATACTGCTGTCTTATAAATACACAACAAGTACTTGAAAACAATTGTGTCCTCAAGTTTAGCCTAATAGACAGCAGATAACTGGCAATGTATTAGCTTCATTATATTGTCAGTTTTTATCTAAGCTATGACGTGATGTATCGAATAGGGAATAGCAGCTGAAATACAGATGCTAAACAGTCTCTATCTCATAAAAAGCACTACCATTAAGTACTTCATGGCTCTACAGGATACACAAAGTCTGAGAGTTACTTCAAATTATTCTTTGTTTCACAGTTGCTGCTATGGAACATACCTGTGTGAGTTTGCTGTCGTCATGCTTTCGTGTATGTGAGACGTGTGTTTGAGGGGGGGGGGGGGATGTATGTGTGTGTGTGTGTGTGTGTGTGTGTGTGTGTGTGTGTGTGTGTGTGTGTTCCCACAGTCAGAAATTGAGCAAACATTCCACCTCTCTTGTGGATATATTAGCATGAACGCAAAATTATAAAAAAATTATCAATGATATTGAATTATGCTACACACATTAGTCAATGTTTTTAATTATTGATGGAACAAGTATTTTCTTCATTTAATCATCTTTTGAAGAGCTTGTTGCCATGATGTGTGATTGCATGTGTTATGATTTTGTAGTGCTACTGTTTTATGGAGTTACTGCGCCATGGCCACATTTCTCTCTTGAGTATTTCTTAGCATTTGAGTTGTCGGGAATCTTATTTGTATTTTACAACTAGAAACTAATTTTATATACATAAATTGTTTTCACACTATTATTATTGTCATTACATTCATTTATCGGCACCTTTTTCATTTTTTATTCATTTTTAATTACAGGTATGCCATGTTCCCACCCACAAGGATGATATTATTCGGAAAATACAAATTGTGGATGAAACAACTGGCCAGTTATTAAGCGCCCCCCTTGGAAATCCACGTTTGAGACTAGATACAGTTCTGTCACTACTCCCAAACTGTCCTTCCTACCTTTCAATGGAAGAAAGCAGACGTGAAGGGCCAGAGGAGAAAAAGCAGAGGCTTGAAAACGAGCGGTTAGCAGCAGCATTACAATATAATTTAGCTTCCCAGAGGTGCTATGAAGACACTTTCAACTTCAGTTCCTCGGAGTAGTTGATGTTGCGTACCAAGGAAGTGGAATCGCCATACTAGTGGAAAGCGATTGAAAAACAAACAGTGATTTTGTGTGATTTTTGAAGATAAGAAGAAAACCAGCATCATTCATGACACATTCGGTCGTTATTCAAGAAAGAGGCACTAATTAAGACATTTGGAAAAAGGTCTTTTCCTCTAATTATAACTAATATTCATGATATTGTCAGTGTACTGCAAGTGCTTTCAGAGACAGATTGTGGGCACTCAGAAACTTGTATAGACAGCATTGTAGAGATAGTGAAAGACAGTCTAAGAGTGCTAAAAGACAATGTACAGAGGTGTGAAAAGGAGATGGAAGACTTTATATATGAACAAGTTGGTCTTATAATTGTCAAAAAAATTAAATCATAGATTTAGTTCTACATTTGTGATACTGTGTTGTTTGCTGTTTTCGATTTCCTCTTATGCTTATAAATGTTTAATTAGCAGTTCATTGATAAAAACGCCACAACCAAGCACTCTGCGTAAAATCTGCAGCAGATTTAATGTGAATCTATCTCATGAAAAGTCTTGGGGGAAGTAATTTCCTGTCGTATGCAAGACAGAAATTTCAGTACTTCAACAATGATAATGTCAATGTTTTTTGAGTGTAGATGAAATTTATCTAAATTCTTATTTGAAATACAGAGGAGGCAGCGTTTTAGGCATGTCATATAACTCGGGATATGCTGCAAATTCAACATCTGTATTTATGTTGCAGAGTGTCAAGTCTTCGAACTTTACCAGAGAAAACCATTTCAACTAATTTATTATAGGATGTGCTATTGGTCATAATAAATGGCCTTGAACTAATAGGCTATAGGCTTTTTTTGTGTTATAACTGACAACAACAAAATCAACAGCAAAACTATGTCCATGTTTTCTGTCGATAAGGCTGCTGA
This sequence comes from Schistocerca serialis cubense, assembly GCF_023864345.2. NCBI lineage: Eukaryota > Metazoa > Arthropoda > Insecta > Orthoptera > Acrididae > Schistocerca > Schistocerca serialis. Next base: position 258,921,833 of record NC_064638.1, on the reverse strand, counting down.
TAATGGTTTTTAAACATCTATCAGCTCCTAATGGCCCACTTTTCTTTTTAATGGATGCCATAAACATTGTTAAATGCATAAGAAACGTGTGGTTGAACCAAAAAACGATGGTAACAATATGTTTTATCCTTAGTTTTCAGCTAGAAAATGAGTGTAAGAAAATATGTTTTGTGTAGCTTCTTTTAAAACGCCGAAACAGATTTATGACATAGATTCCAGCTCTTTAGTAGTAAAATATCGTCACACATTTTCTCTCAAATCACTTTGCCCTACGTGATCAAAGAAACAGAGCATGAAACTGGTGTTGCAGATATTCTATCGACATGTGTCAAAGGGCCTTGAGGTAGGTAGTGATAAATTTGATTTCAGATATGGTTCATCAACAGCAGAATACATTCGAATAATAACAAAATAGTTTGATGTCATGAATGAGAAACCCGTGTTTAATGGGAAACACAAGCAGAATCTTTATATGAATCCGGTGATAACTGATAATGTATCTATGCAGTTTTTGCTAGATTTTCTAGACTGGCTTGACGTGTGGAAAGCAAAGGGTCTGCCAAGTGGGGTCCTTACAAAAGAAACATTTTTTGCTATTCAGCATGCAACATATGCCAGTGTAGAATTTTGTAGCGAAGAGCTACGTACGAGCTATTTACTGACAGCTAAGCTTCAAATAGATGTGCTTGAATGGCGTTTTGGTAAGTGTAGACAGCTTGCAGGTTCCCAATATAACGTTTCAGTGACACGAGTCTATGAAGCAGAAAAGAAGCTTTGCATTCAGAGAGTAATGCCTTTATGTTCCCATTCCTATGTCAATATCACAGTAGGGGCCACAAAATATTTTATGTTTTCTGAAGTTGAAGAAACAGACACATTAGAGAACTTTTAACATTGCATAACTACGTCAGCAATCGTGAATAATTTAATAATATAAAGAATCCGCCTCGGATGTTGACCTAGACATTAGACATTGAAGTCAGTGTAAATGTAGATGATGTTCTTTCAGTAAAAGATATTGCAACATCTTTAACTTTCATTGCAGGCTACTGTGATCATGCGATGATTAAGAAGCTGAACTGTCAGTGTTGCCTTAATGAAATTGTGATTGAAAAGGAGCTGGAAACAAATGAACATTTTAGTTTGATACAAAGACTTGACCAAGGGGGACTGAAATACCCAGCAGACACTATTTTCAATATGATTGTCTACACTTACATTGTCATCAGCAAACTTCTCAAAGAACATGAAAGCGATTTTCTTGCCATACAAATCAATGTGCTATTGCCTGAGTAGTATCATTTGCTAGCAAATGACTTTTTGTTGTATGACAGACTTTGCTGCAATGGACATTCATCCCAGGCAATAATGAAAAGTGTTGTTTGGGTTGGAGTCAACAAATTTTTAATAAATACTGTAAAAAGGTTAACAGAAAAATTTCAAAAAACACTCAGCAAAAAACTGCAAACTCCTACTATGGAATTTTGAAATTTTTGTCTTGCATTCTTTCTAAATCATTAATACACATCCTGTTATCATAATATTGCCACATCAACAAATGCTTCTTACGCTGAACTACTTAGGCTAATCTGAAACTAGTCAAGCAATAAAACTTACCAAATTGCAACTTATGGCTGAGGGTTTTAATAAATATTTTAACATACAGTTGCTAACAGCTATCAACAGTACACTGGACTCGCATTCGGGAGGACGGTTCAATCCCGCGTCCGGCCATCCTGATTTAGGTTTTCTGTGATTTTCCTAAATCACTCCAGCCAAATGCCAGGACGGTTCATTTGAAAGGGCACGGCCTTACCTAATCCGATGAGACTGCTGACCTCGCTGTTTGGTCTCTTCCCCCAAAACAATCCAAATCCAGCTATCAACAATTCAACAGTGATAGCCTAACTTGAAATTTTTATCGAAGGTATTAATCTTTAATGTAAAGAATATTACACTAATTCTGTCTCAGTTAAAGTCTGGGTGGCAAACCATACACACAGGGCGGCGGGGAGGGGGTGTGGCAGGCAGAGAGGTCCAATAGCAATCTCTTTATAGTATGTGAAACCTAAAAATCATTTCACTTGGTTTTCCAAGTGTGAGTTAAATCGCTTCTTTGCTGCACGTCTTATTCATAGTATTTCTAATTTGTGTAATAAAGTGATGTGACCCAACATGGCTTATGCCTTTGACAAAAACCAAGAAAATGCCATTTTGATCAGCTTCTTTTATCAACTTGACTACAATTTACGCAAACTGTGTTACAGCAGACTCCACTTCTTTCACAGAGAAGGTTAATTTGTTTTGGTGATTAATTATAATTCACATTCTTCTGGAAATGGAAGACAAGAGCGAAATTGGTCTACAGTTTTCTACATTCTCTGATCTTTTTTTTGTATACTGAAGTTATTACTTTACCTTGTGATACAAGTGAGAAATCTGCCAATTTGTAATGATTCATTAACTGTTACTGTTGAAGAAGTTATTATAGTATTTATGCATTATTTAAGAAGACAAACTTTGATTTCATCTAGTCATGTGCGTTTTTTAATTATCATAGTACATATGCCACATCTTTCTAAGTTGTTGGATAGAGCACCATTTTGTTTGGTGCCTGATCCTGAGTCTGGAGATTCTTTCTTAATTTCTTTTCAGTCTACAGTGATGCGATGCATTTAACTAATTGCTTTGGGTGGTTTATTTAAATATACCTGTTCTTTCTTTGTGAATTCAGATGTTTCTGCCTGACATTTGGTGTCTACTATTTAGTAATATTCCGAACTGATTGGCTTTTGCCTTCAGTTGCAGTACATTTCTTAAATACTACTGCAGCCTCGCTAAGTGTTTCAGGGAGTTTTTGATACTTTTCATCACCGATATATTTTTCTTCCTTATGCTCCAGTGGAATACAGCCTTTCTGTAACTACTTATTCAAAGTTTAGTGTAAATACTGACATGAATTTAAGAAGCATTTTGTTCACATTTGCTTCTACCCCCACGTTGTCCCACTCTCCATGTCCTACCTGGGATTTAAACTTTCATAGATTTCATTTTGAGATGACTTTCTTATGTATTCAAATTAACAGTATTTTCAACATAACTTTTTGCTAATATCTGACAGAAATGATTTAATACACACAGAGTTTGAGCATGTACACAAAATATTGTTAAGTCTACAACTGTTGATAATCGCCCTTAACTGAAGAAGATGATTCACTTTCTCTTGTTTGACTGTTTGCGTGTGAAGATATATAGCACCACATTTAGGAGTGCTGAGATATGTCACAATCCAACAAAATAGGTATACAGATATTACTAACTTCACCTGACCCTTTGCATTGATTTTTACATCACTGCATATGAGTGTGATAGTGTCTGGGCTAGATACCTTGCCTACATTCTGAGTTTTCAAAAAAAAATTCAAATTACTTCTTGGGTATCAGTACATCCAAAATAAAATGATTTTTTTTTTTTTGACAATTTATGATCCATTATATGAACAGATAATAAACCAAAATATTTACTCCCATTTAATGCAATACACATGTTTCTATGTAGAATTAAAATACCTGTCCTCATATAAATACATGAGTTTAAGATTAAAAATACAACTTCATGTACTTCCCTTTGCACAAGTCGTCATTGATACAGACAACTGAACTAGTGTTTCTATATCTAGTTGTTAAACACTAATTTGTATAGCTTTTATGTTTTGCTGAAAGACTGTTAAGAATCTAGTTTTACTTAATGTGGTGGCTTCCTCTTCTTGGATAAAAATTCCTTAAAATGGGGTGTAGGCACTGTATTTTAGATTGCACATTTTACTTGCTGTTGTTTCCTCTTGTTTGTGGTGTTCCTCTGTCTTCTTCCAGTGTCATTGTTTTGAGTGCAGATCTGCATGCTGTGTCAATGTCCTCTTTATCCTTCTGAGTTTATTGGTTTTCTACAGCTGTTATAACTGTTGTTCTCCGAACACTTTCTTCTGTAGATCATGATTGTGAACATTCTACTACCATTACAAATGGAGAAGTAGGGGAGGGCTTTGTGTTCTTTGATGGCCTTCTTTATGTATGATGATTGGCAGGTCTCCTCATCTAATGGTAATGTAATTGTGAAACAACTCTCAAGTCTACGACAAGCACTATTCATTGCCACTAATTCTCAGGCTAACTAATGATTGAGCTCTTTCATTCAGATGCTTGCTCTGTGCCATAAAGTGCTTTCTTTCTGGCTCATCTATGTTGAGAAGGAAAACATTTTAGGTGGACTGGCAGATATGCCCTCCTATTGGCTTTTTGAATATTCAAAAAGCTTAAATCTAACACTACTGCTTTTCACTGACATAATCTAAGTAAGTGTCCAGATCCAACTTGTGCATTATTGAGCATATTCCAACGCCACCTGACACATTTTTCACACGTAACATACACTTATAGATGGTAAGTACTTGCAATTTACAGTGTGTCCTACTATAATGTCTATATGCATTGCCATACTACAGTGCTTTCATATGCATTCCTCCTACACAAAACGTTATTCTGCAGTGTTTTATTTGCATTCGTTTAGTGTCCCAGTTACTTAAAGAGCTTCCATTACTACCCTGGAGGTTATAAAATAGCGCTTTATTAGTTATTGTTCAAAACTTGTCATTATTATTCCCAAAATTATGAAAGTTCTGTCTCAAGAATGTGCTTATTGTTCATGTTTTGACTTAGTGTCTCTAAGACTTAATTATTTTGTACCTACATTGTATTCATACTGTACATCTATAATTTTCTATTGTATGTCACTATAATCTAAAATTTTTCTCATTCCACGTGTTAGTGATTATTGACAACAAGGGTATATGGAAGAGGAATAAAAGAAATAAATAAATTCATTGATACACAGAATTTTTGTACTTTCATTTGCATTCATTCATATCAGTATGGCCAGTAGATGCAATTTGTGTTCCTCTTCTAAACAATAAAACAGTTTCTGATATTTTACAAGTATATATATTTTGGGAAGATGATCTGATAATGTATTTCAACTAAACAGAACTGAACCACCACCTCGACCCCCTTCCACAACTTATGGAAGGAAGTAGTATCTAAGCCACTGGTCAGTGCACCCTAGATGTGATGCCAAATATACGTAAGTGTACATTTTTAGTAATTATTTCATCACAGGAAACAGCACTTGACAAAACTTCTTAAAATATGAAATGGAAGGTAACTTTGTAGTTGAAATTTATTTACATGTAACTCACGCAAACAGTTTGTTTCAAAAGTATGTATTTCTTAGTACAGTTTTAAAAATGAGAAAACATTATTTCTTCAAAGGTGTTCAGTTTAGAGCAGGGAAACTCTAACCTGGTAATCTGTATTTCGAGACCTAATATCACTTGAATACATTGATTGAAATTTAGTTAACTTAAGGAGAAAACAGAATTTATTGAAATTTGAAATGGCTTACAGAAACTTTCTGGCAATACCATTACATACTCATCTTGAGCCAGGCTTTTTGTAATGAGAAAAAAAGTTTCTTAGCGAAAGGTGCACAAACTGTGGAGAGAGATCATATCAATCATTTATTACAATTGTATTTCATTTAAAAACTATTATCAGGAGAAATTTCTTCCAATTAAAAAAGCATAAATACAAGCTTGCTGAATAGTGGACTAACAACATATGTAGAACATTTCTCTCATGGCAGTGTTGGTTTTTGAAACGACTAATACAATTGCTTATAACCAGCATCCCTCTACAGGGAGTGCATTACATCTCGACCACCATTGCACAATTTTCTTGTTTCTTTTTTTAATTCACATGTATATTCTCTGACCGGGCTTTAAAATAGATTTTGCTATTTTCCGTAACATAAGGAATAAGCAGCGGCAATAACAGTGACTAAAGTCCGTAAAATGTTAGCCGCGCTATTTTGCAAAACGCCGCCCACACCATTAGACCTGCGTCAAAATGATACAATATTTAATTGAAATTTTCAAATAAACCTAATAGAAAGTCCGCGGGAGCATACGAGAATCTTATGCGGTTGGCTTTCAATCAAAATTTTTGTCATTAAAAGTCGTCATTCACAGAAATTACAAAACGGAAGAATGGTGAACGGTGGTCAACCACAAAGGTAAATCTATACTGTTGCAGACGGTTAGGTATGTCCTTATGAGATCTACAATTTATACTACAGTGAATGATGTAGCACTTACAGTTTAGGAATGATACTGGAAAAAGAGTACACTGGCGGCAAATACTTTTACTTTTATATAGCCGATGATCTTTGAACGGTTAACCAGACTGTGATCAAACAAGTAACAATCCCCATTAAAGCAACTTTAAAGTAAAATAAACTACAACCAGATCAGTCCACTCATTTGGGTTCAAATGGCTCTGAGCACTATGGGACTTAACATCTGAGGTCATCAGTCCCCTAGAACTTGGAACTACTTAAACCCAACTAACCTAAGGACATCACACATCCATGCCCGAGGCAGGATTCGAACCTGCGACCGTAGCAGTCTCGCGGTTCCGGACTGAAGCGCCAAGAACCGCACGGCCACCGCGGCCGGCCATTCATTTGGGTGTTCTGGTGCCACAGATAGTGAAAGTTATTACAACCACTTTTCACGTCGAAGCTAAAAAATATAGTTAGTTAGTTAGTTAGTTACGTGTTCCATTGATCAATAGCACGGAAAAACCGTTATGATGTGGAACGTGTCAAATGCACAAGAAATGCGCACAGGAAACAAGTTTTTTTTGTGTACATTATAGTGTTATACCTAAATATTTCTATTATCTATCCCATTCCCTTAAATGGCACAAAATGCATATATTATATCTCCAGATTTATTTATTCATATTCAAGAATTCATCTATGGCATAAGAGGAGTTGTCAAGGAGGTATGATTTCAATTTGTTTTTTAAACTATTAATGCTGTCTGTCAGACATTTTATTTCATCGCCGGCCGGTGTGGCCGAGCGGTTCTAGGCGCTTCAGTCTGGAACCGCGCGACCGCTACGGTCGCAGGTTCGAATCCTGCCTCGGGCATGGATGTTCGTGATGTCCTTAGTTTGGTTAGGTTTAAGTAGTTCTAAGTTCTAGGGAACTGATAACCTCAGATGTTAAGTGCCATAGTGCTCAGAGCCATTTGAACCATTTTATTTCATCTGGTAATTTATCAAAAAGTTTTATTGCAGCATATTTTACCCCTTTCTGTGCCAAAGATAGGTTATGTAAAGAATAGTGTAGGTCTTCCTTTTTTCTGGTATTATAATCATGAATGTCGCTGTTGATTTAAACTGGTCCACGTTGTTGAGAAAAAATTTCATTACTGAGTAAATGTACTGTGAAGCAGTATATAAAATAAGTTACAGTCAAAAGAACTGAGTCGTTTAAGAAATGAAATCTTGTGGTTCATGAGAGAGGTATATCAGATTTCTTTACGAATTTTCGACATCTGTATCCCTTTACAGTATGTTGCTGTGGCCAAACGGACTGTGAGAGCCGGCACCAGACACTGTGCGTGACGTCACTGAGCGGACGCGCAGTCTTTCCTCTATAGGGAGAGATGCCGCATGGCACTGCCTTACTCATCGACGTCAGAGCCGATGTCTCGCGGCGTTAATAACCTCCCCATCATCCACGCACTACTTCCCGCGGGGTGCATACTTCAATGGGCCAAATAGACGGAAGTCGGAGGGTGCGAGATCCGCGCTGTAGGGTGGATGAAGAACAGCAGTCCATGAAGTTCTGTGCGCGCCTACTGAATGCACATACTTATGTGTGTGCTTGTCATGGAGAATGGGAAGTTTGTTTGCATTTTTGCAGTGAGGAACACGCTGAAGTCGTGTCTTCAATTTCCTGGTTGTAGGACAATGCCCTTCAGTGTTAATTGGAACACGATGAGGAAAGACATCAGACAGAATAACTCTTTCAGATTCCCAGAAGACCGTCAGAACCACCAATAGAGACGACCACTTGAGCAGCTAAGTGTTTGAGTCTGATGAAGGAAGATAGAGACAATGTTGTCTTTCAGCTTCAAAATATGTAAAGGTTCAGTGACATTTAGTCACTATAATATATCAATAGAGGTCACTTTCTTAGGAAGCCATCAAAACGGTTAATACTGTTCCCGCGCAGCCTTTCGTCCGTCTGTTTGTGTGCCTACCGAGCGGGGTGGCGTAGTGGTTACCACACTGGACTCGCATTCGGAAGGAGGACCGTTCAAACCCGCGTCTTGCCATCCTGATTTAGGTTTCCTGTGATTTCTCTAAATCGCTTCAGGCAAATGCCGGGATGGTTTCTTCGAAATTGCACGGACGACTTCCGTCCCCATCCTTCCCTAATCCGATGGGACCGCTGTCTGGTGCGCTCCCCCCAACCAACCAATTTGTCTGTCTAAGTCTGCCTGTCCGTCCGAACACCACTCAAGATTCTCATATTTAAAATAAAGTGTTCTTAATTACGGGTTAAAAATATTGTTAATACGCTTTGTGAATGTAGGTACTATATTTATGCTTTGAAATTACAAATTAGACAAATGGCTCTGAGCACTATGGGACTTAACATCTTAGGTCATCAGTCCCCTAGAACTTAGAACAAGTTAAACCTAACTAACCTAAGGACATCACACACATCCATGCCCGAGGCAGGATTCGAACCTGCGACCGTAGCAGTCCCGCGGTTCCGGACTCATCACCTAGAACCGCACGAGTTTAATTAAATTAGCTGTCTTGAAAGCTGCCAAATGGCAGATAATGTCCATTATTATAACGGATAACGTTTTGTTTCATAATAAAACCTAATGGTATGAACCAAAAACATGAACATATAAAATAAATTTAATTATTTAAAAATTAAAGGGTAAACACCAAGCGAGGGAGAAGGTGGGGGGGGGGGGGGAGGGGGGAGCGTCCCACCACATCTCACTAAATCTCACCAAGGGGGCAAGGATGGCGCTCCAAATTAAAAAAAGAAGACCCTCACGTAACTAATGGACGTTCGCAGTGTAGTGAACGGTGGAATTTCAAGCTGCAACAGCACCAGCACCTCGTCCACGTGCCTTTTCACGTCCCGTGAGAGAACGGCTTTAGACGTAGCTGCAGTCATTCTAGAAGAAGCGCTCGAATCGTAGCTAATAACGATTAAGGGTGAAAGTACAGGAATCTGGTGAAACTCGCTGTGGGAGGATTTTTACGCGGCCCTGGAGACTACTGGCCCGCGCCATGTGAATGTACTCGTACTTGGCGCCGAGCGGTGTTCCTGCTGAATGGGGCATCGGTTCCTGTGCAAGCCTGAGAACGGAATGGCGCCAGTGGTGTGATATGGCAATCATCATCGTCAGAATCGCTGTTGCAATCGCAATTTTCATTGGCAGTATTCGGGCGGTGTGGGGAGGATATGATGAACTGTTGCTGATGACCGGACCCTAAGCCAGTCCTCTCCGCAGTGCCTCATAGAATGAAGGAATGTGGTACAGTTGACGGTGATCCTATGTGGAGTGGGGACGTTAAGCTGGCAGAGGTTTGGAACTCTTGTGCGTAGTGAGTCTTCTGCGTATAGGAATTTCTGCGGAGCCTGGAGCTCTTGCTGGGTTAACCGGCTTTTCGTAGGTAGCCAACGAATGCGAAAGCAAAAAGCTACTTGAAGTGTATTGGGCTCCGCAAAAATATACACATTTTCCGTAACTGAAGAAGTGTCACAACATGGCACGCAATCCCCAACAATTACGAAAGGTGAGCCACAGAATGATTGAAAGGGTTTTAAATTGTTGGGTGCTAAACAGCGCTTTAACATCGTGGTACTGGTGTATGAATAATTACTCTTCACAGAATGAAAAGCAAAAACCATGTAACTACAGCCTCGGCCATAAAAATTTTCACACACAATCTCCGGAATATCTACTCATACCGCTGTCATACTCTAATGGTATTAACATAACAATAGATTGCATTAAGATGCCTGATTTACAGAGAAAATAATATGAACAGTCAACCATCCATAAACACATTAAAACCGCCGTCTTATTCAATCAGGCAAGAGTCCTGACGCCTCACAATAAGTCAACAACTTTCTTACTGTTGTTTCGTCAGCGCCTAAGACTGATGATGCATGTCTCGGTAAACCAAAGTCTTCCTTCCGAGCAGCTTACAAAAAACACGGCGTTAAAACTGCTCACCGTGAGTGTGACGCCGCAAACACTACATTCTGGTCGGTCTTCATGCAGCAAAAGATAAGCATGTGTCATTGGGCAGTGTCCGAGGCAAGGCCGCGTGAGGACCGCTTCATATCTTCTTGAGTTTGAATAGAAGTGCGCCATGGTAGCACAGATGGGCTGATAGCACGTAGCTTGTCGTTGGCCACTTCCCACCACCGTTTTTCCCATTCATACACCTCTCTCGTTGTAACCCACGAGACGATATCCTGTGGGACAGGGGTGGCCAAGAATTGGGCTCGCGCACCGTGCCCTGGCCTGCGTGCCGCAGCGCTCACTGAGACTACACAGTTCCCCCACTGCCAAGCCACGCAGTCTGAGCGCGAAGAGGAGGAAGAGGGGTAAACGGCGAACGCGCTGTATTTGAATGGCAATGTAGACGTGCTGCATATGACTTGGTTTCATATTTGTCAACAACAGAGATCACAACCGAAAGAATCTTTCAGTGTTACTATTATTTATGACACTCTTAAGACCTAATATAATTTTTATCTGGTATGAAGTGTTGGCATACAGACAGACGGAGACAATATCACAAAATTACGTATTCAGGTTTCCACGTAATCGTGACTCATTTACTTTCACAATAGTAAAAAAGCCTTCCACATACATATAATGGTTCAAATGGCTCTGAGCACTAAGGGACTTAACTTCTAAGGTCATCAGTCCCCTAGAACTTAGAACTACTTAAACCTAACTAACCTAAGGACTTCACAATCATCCATGCCCGATACAGGATTCGAATCTGCGACCGTAGCGATCGCGCGGTTCCAGACTGTAGCGTCTAGAACCGCTCGGCCACTCCAGCCAGCCCATATTTTGTTCAAAATATGTTATGACACTTCCATACTCACTATGGATACGTCGAAACTCTGCCTGAGGAAGACAATATGGGTGTCCTGGACAGTCTTAACTTAAAACGATTTGTCTTCAAAAGGGGAATTAAATTCCGGATCCATTAGTTACATCTGCACATGCACGGGGTCGCTTTCAACAAACAATTCGAGAAAGAGGTAATATTGGCAGTGTCCTCAAACACGTTTGAAAAACCGTCCTTATAATTCTTACAAAGGCCACAATGAATACTTCATACTTCCCATTTTCTTTAACGTCTGAGAGCTGAGAGAACTGGATTGTGTTTCTTGATAGAATTGTCCCTTCTGAAATGCGATTTTGTTTTTAAATGCATCCGCATCATATCAGGAATACGTTATTTCTCACCTTGCAGTGCCCATTCAAGTCTGTTTAAAATACGAAGTCTGCAATCCCTCCCGGATGTTCTAATATTCGTTCCTCCTCTCCATTTGCTTTCATAAATTAAACAATAGCGGATTTTTAACCGAAAAATCATTTCAGACATGCTCCTTGACTTAATCAACGTACTTTCCAGTAAAGCCTTTCCAGGCATGCCTTTGACTTAATCAACGAACTTTGCAGTAACATAAAAAATCTCCATACTCTTCGTTCAGTTCCACGAAAAGTATTGCAACTGTGGAAAAATCATGCGACTGCAGAAATTAATTTCAATTTTTTTCATGTGCTCGACACCCGCGAAATTTTGCACGTTTCTCGGTGCACAAAATAACGAAGCACATCTGCCGATAGTCGTAGTCTTTTGCTCTTTCATTGTAAAATAGGTCTTTTAATTATCTCTGCATGGTGCTGTAACGTCGTATCATAGCAAATCTGCAGTACGTATGGATGGAAATGGAAATGAGCTTTAAGCGTCATTGGCCGAGAGGCCCCTTGCGGGGCAGGTGTGGCCGCCTTGGTACAGGTCTTATTACATTCGACGCCACACTGGGCGACCTGTGCGCCGGATGGGGATGAAATGATGATGAAGACAGCACCCAGTCCCTGAGCGGAGAAAATCCTCGACCCAGCCGGGAATCGAACGCGGGCCCATAGGACGGCAATCCGTCACGCTGGCCACTCAGCTATCGGGGCAGACATAGTACATATCGATTATGCTACTGCACAACAGATATTAAGAATTCTCATCCCTCTCTTCTTTCATTCACATTCATTTCTAAAGGCTGGTAACGATAGATCGCTAGACTGCCTCTTTTTGTGCAAACAGCCACTAGATCTGTGGACGCCCGTCATACAATGAACAAATAGCGAAGAGCAAACAACAGCGCTGTGACCCTGCCGAAGTGAACAGAGGTTGTGCCGGCTGAAAAATGCCACTCCGCAATACTAAATGAAATGTCGTGCTGGTTCAAATGGCTCTGAGCACTATGGGACGTAACTTCTGAGGTCATCAGTCCCCTAGAACTTAGAACTACTTAAACCTAACTAACCTGAGGACATCACACACATCCATGCCCGAGGTAGTATTCGAACCTGCGGCCGTAGCGGTCACGCGGTTCCAGAGTGTAGCGCCTAGAACCGCTCGGCCACTCAGGCCGGCAAATGTCGTGCTGTATCGAGAACTTCCGAAACAGGCCAAACTTTGGATTGCCTCCAGCCCGTACGCACTACACACTCGTGCCGTTTGCCACGCCGTGGCTGGCCCTGCTGTTGGAGGACGTTACGGTGAACTCTGGTATTTTCCCGGCAACCTGCTTTCGCCGTTCTGTCAGCTTCCTCACTCCCTTCCACTCCCACTTGTCTAGGAACCCAGCAGAAGTCCATGTTCTTCTTGCCTAAGCAGCAGGTAGTTAGTGAGCTGGACCATCTGAGATATCCTATCTTCTGGGAACAGAGCACTAAGAGAATCATTGCAGACAAGAAGCTACCATCCACCAAGAAGTCTCATATGCTCCAATGCCTCCTTGATTGTCCATACATCTGCGTAGTACACAGAGAAGTGTTTTGGTAGGCGGATTTTAATAATACACTCCTGGAAATTGAAATAAGAACACCGTGAATTCATTGTCCCAGGAAGGGGAAACTTTATTGACACATTCCTGGGGTCAGATACATCACATGATCACACTGACAGAACGACAGGCACATAGACACAGGCAACAGAGCATGCACAATGTCGGCACCAGTACAGTGTATATCCACCTTTCGCAGCAATGCAGGCTGCTATTCTCCCATGGAGACGATCGTAGAGATGCTGGATGTAGTCCTGTGGAACGGCTTGCCATGCTATTTCCACCTGGCGCCTCAGTTGGACCAGCGTTCGTGCTGGACGTGCAGACCGCGTGAGACGACGCTTCATCCAGTCCCAAACATGCTCAATGGGGGACAGATCCGGAGATCTTGCTGGCCAGGGTAGTTGACTTACACCTTCTACAGCACGTTGGGTGGCACGGGATACATGCGGACGTGCATTGTCCTGTTGGAACAGCAAGTTCCCTTGCCGGTCTAGGAATGGTAGAACGATGGGTTCGATGACGGTTTGGATGTACCGTGCACTATTCAGTGTCCCCTCGACGATCACCAGTGGTGTACGGCCAGTGTAGGAGATCGCTCCCCACATCATGATGCCGGGTGTTGGCCCTGTGTGCCTCGGTCGTATGCAGTCCTGATTGTGGCGCTCACCTGCACGGCGCCAAACACGCATACGACCATCACTGGCACCAAGGCAGAAGCGACTCTCATCGCTGAAGACGACACGTCTCCATTCGTCCCTCCATTCACGCCTGTCGCGACACCACTGGTGGCGGGCTGCACGATGTTGGGGCGTGAGCGGAAGACGGCCTAACGGTGTGCGGGACCGTAGCCTAACTTCATGGAGACGGTTGCGAATGGTCCTCGCCGATACCCCAGGAGCAACAGTGTCCCTAATTTGCTGGGAAGTGGCGGTGCGGTCCCCTACGGCACTGCGTAGGATCCTACGGTCTTGGCGTGCATCCGTGCGTCGCTGCGGTCCGGTCCCAGGTCGACGGGCACGTGCACCTTCCGCGGACCACTGGCGACAACATCGATGTACTGTGGAGACGTCACGCCCCACGTGTTGGGCAATTCGGCGGTACGTCCACCCGGCCTCCCGCATGCCCACTATACGCCCTCGCTCAAAGTCCGTCAACTGCACATACGGTTCACGTCCACGCTGTCGCGGCATGCTACCAGTGTTAAAGACTGCGATGGAGCTCCGTATGCCACGGCAAACTGGCTGACACTGACGGCGGCGGTGCACAAATGCCGCGCAGCTGGCGCCATTCGACGGCCAACACCGCGGTTCCTGGTGTGTCCGCTGTGCCGTGCGTGTGATCATTGCTTGTACAGCCCTCTCGCAGTGTCCGGAGCAAGTATGGTGGGTCTGACACACCGGTGTCAATGTGTTCTTTTTTCCATTTCCAGGAGTGTAGAATGAGGGAAGGTAATAGGAAGCCAAAATTGTCCCCTTGCTTTGATCAACCTGTAAAGACCACCATGTGCTCGTGATAACTCATCATCATCATCATGATCATCATGAACACCATCATGATCAACACCCATTACTGCGTGGCAATAGTTGAAATATTCCTGGTAATCTTTGAGTTCAATACATAATTAAACGACATTTATCTAGTATGTAGCGCAGCTATGGTGAATCGTAATTAAATTTCCAGATGTGGTTTACGTCCTACGCTCTCTCACTTTGACAGAAAGTAAAAGCGGTGCATGGCGGAGGGGGCGGCGCGCGTTAGAACGCCGTCTCCCACCCACAAGTCGCCGCTTTAATGACCACCCGTACCGCCAGCCGTTCACGCCGGAGCGTCATTTAGCGAGAGTTAGAGTCAGCCGCGGAGAATCTACGGGATACTTCGATTAGTATCTGGCCGAGTCTTTTCTTCCGCCGTCGTAATTTGTGGCAACGATAGCGGGAGCGGCAGCACGGCACGGCGCAGGGCAGGGCAGGGCTAAAGCGTCTCCTTATTTACGGCCTAATGTGCAAAATAATAAATCGCTAGATCTTCGCAGCTTATAGACGCGCCGGCAATCGAGCTGATACATTAGCGCGGGCAGCGCGCCGTTAAGTATGCTCGAGGCAAATAAAACGCAACATCCATTACTCTGTATCCGTCCCGCCGCCATTAGCCGGCCGCAAAGGCGTTGCAGTCTCTGGCCGCTGCGCCCTTGGGACGGCAAGACGCGGTCGCCTCTTCCCCAAACTTCATGGCTGTGGTGTCCAGTCTGTACCGAAAAACAAAAACCAAAAAATGCTCTCCACCATTACATCTGTACGCAGCGAGCAATCGCACGACTCGTTACAAGTGGTGTAGGGATGGGTGGGGGAGCAGGGGGCTGGAGGTGATACTTTTTACATACCGTAGTGTCCACGCAGGATACGGTGGCTAATGTGCAGTGTCCACTTTTCGTCCGATGCGCTGGGCAAGTTCATTCGTTTGTCCAGAAGGTGAGCCCGACATTGTTTGCCCGCTTTCGACAGGTTGCGATAACAGAAACGAGGTGGACGCCCTGTCATCTTCGTCAAACGATTTTACATATAATATTCCGCTCAAAAAATCATTTGTATGTTACTTGTAGCATTGAATGTCAGCTTCATGATGAAGTGTTCATTATTTCGTTAATGCTCAAAGTTATTGTGATATTCGCATTTAAGTAAGACACTGCACGAAATTCAAATTAGTTTGCAATCAAAAATACTGCTGAGGGACTTAGATTAGGTAATGAGTCACTTAAAGTAGTAAAGGACTTTTGCTACTTGGGGAGCAAAATAACTTACGATGGTCAAAGTAGAGAGGATATAAAATGTAGACTGGCAATGGAAGGGAAAGCGTTTCTGAAGAAGAGAAATTTGTTAACATCGAGTATAGATTTAAGTGTCAGGAAGTGGTTTCTGAAAGTATTTGTATGGAGTGTGGCCATGTATGGAAGTGAAACATGGACGATAAATAGTTTGGACAAGAAGAGAATAGAAGCTTTCGAAATGTGGTGCTACAGAAGAATGCTGAAGATTAGATGGGTAGATCACATAACTAATTAGGAGGTATTGAATAGAATTGGGGAGGAGATTGTGGCACAACTTGACTAGAAGAACGTATCGGTTGATAGGACATGTTCTGAGGCATCAAGGGATCACCAATTTAATATTGGAGGGCAGCGTGGAGGGTAAAAATCGTAGAGGCAAACCAAGAGATGAATACACTAAGCAGATTCAGAAGGATGTAGGTTGCGGTAGGTACTGGGAGATGAAGAAACTTGCACAAGATAGAGTGGCATGGAGAGCTGCATCAAATCCAGTCTCAGGACTGAAGACCACAACAACAACAACATGATTTTGCTTTTGGTGCATATTACATAAAACAGGGTAAGGCCAATATAAATGGCCCAGAGAACAGAGTTTCAGGATGCAAAAAATACACAGCGGAGGGAAGGAAATACATTACTAACCTGACTATAGCAGATGCTGAAAGTGATCATTTTCCAACAGAATGGAGCAACCGGTCGTACAGACGGAGCACATTTACGCAATCTTCACACCTGAGAGAGTTGTTGGCAGGGGTCAGTCTGTTCGCGGCCTTAGATGGCCACCCAGCTCAAATGATCTGTGTGTGATTATATTGTATGGGGATCTCGCAAGTCTAAGGTCTGTCGCAACAAGAACTGCAGCAGAACATATCGGATGACACTGCAGCAATTCCTGCATTCCAGCTTTGACCTGCTTTCAGCAAATTGCTGACCAGGGCCCAAAAGTGCTAAGAGATAGATAGTGGTCACTTGCAACATCTGCTATAGTCAAGTTAGTACCATATTTCTTTTCTCTACCTTGTTTCTTTGTATCTTGGAACTGTTATTTGCCCCACCCAGTATGTTGTTGTTTATGAAATTCAGCTAAAATAGCCGGCCGCGCTAGCCGAGCGGTTCTAGGCGCTTCAGTCCGGAACCGCACGACTGCTACGGTCGAAGGTTCGAATCCTGCCTCGGGCATGGATGTGTGTGATATCCTTAGGTTAGTTAGGTTTAAGTAGTTCTAAGTTCTAGGGGACTGATTACCTCAGATGTTAAGTCCCGTAGTGCTCAGAGCTATTTGAACCTCAGGTAAAATATTGAATTTTTCGTTAGACTTGGATGGAGGTCTACCTCTCACCACCGAGCGAGATGGAACAGTGGTTACTACACTGGACTTGCATTCAGGAAGACCGTTGTTTGGCTGCCCAGTTTTAGGTTTCCCGTGATTTCCCTAAATCGCTCCAGGTCCCTTTGAAAGTGCACAGCTCATTTCTTTCCCCATCTTTGACACAATCCGAGTCTATGGTCTGTCTGTAATGACTTCGATGTCGATGTGATGCTGAACCCAATTTTCCTTCCTTCCTTCTGTCTGTCACCAGTCTTAAGAAAATTGATCTTATATAGCTCACTCATCTGCGATAGCGATAAAGCCAGAATGAAATATCCATAACATTCCTCGTATCACATAAATGGTTTCGGATATCTAAACGGGATTTTGGCAAATGACCACGCAATGAGGAGAGTATTTTTTCATATGGGTACTAAGCGAAACTTGGTGTTATTCCACTAAGTACAGATTTTTTCGAAGAATGAATGTAATTTCTAAAGGACATCGGTAACTGGTCCAAAGAGAAATGCTGTGAATTTCACCATTAGTGAAGATATTACACGTTAATTTTTGTACCGAGGATGTATTTTTCCACAAGCTATTGATCTCAGTTGCTCTTACAAGGGAGCCTCCCCATCGCACTCCCCCTCAGATTTAGTTATAAGTTGGCACAGTGGATAGGCCTTGAAAAACTGAGCACAGATCAATCGAGAAAACAGGAAGAAGTTGTGTGGAACTATGAAAAAAATAAGCAAAGTATACAACTGAGTAGTCCATGCGCAAGAAGGGCAACATCAAGGATAGCGTGGGCTCAGGAGCGCCGTGGTCCCGTGGTTAGCGTGAGCAGCTGCTGAACGAAAGGTCCTTGATTCAAGTCTCTCCTCAAGTTTCACTCAAGTTTAATTTTTTATTTTCAG
The DNA here is from genome assembly GCF_023864345.2 of Schistocerca serialis cubense. Lineage (NCBI taxonomy): Eukaryota > Metazoa > Arthropoda > Insecta > Orthoptera > Acrididae > Schistocerca > Schistocerca serialis. The sequence goes on along the minus strand of NC_064638.1, from coordinate 258,903,742 downwards.
ACAATTATTATCTGTCCGTCCGTCCGTCCGATGCGAGGTAACTGCGTCGTAGTATGGGGACACAATATCAACTTCGCTCTCCAAAATTCCAGGACATGTTCAGATTTGCTTGGACATATGCAGGATTTGACGGTCTACACACGGAAAAATTTGAAAACGTTAAAAACATATGTTTTGACAAAGCACAGGGAAAACTGTGCGACTGTGAAACTGTTGCATTCATTTGTTGCAGTTTATGTGACAAACTCTTATGTTTCCATCACTTTTTTGGGAGCAATTATTACGTCCACAAGAAAACCTAAATCGGACAAGGTAGAAGAATCTTTTTGCCCATTCGCCAAGTGTACAAGTTAGGTGGGTCGACAACATAGTCCTGTCATGTGACGCACATGCCGTCACCAGTGTCGTATAGAATATATCAGATGTGTTTTCCTGTGGAGGCATCGGTTGACCTATGACCTTGCGATCAAATGTTTTCGGTTCCCATTGGAGAGGCACGTCCTTTCGTCTACTAATCGCACGGTTTTGCGGTGCGGTCGCAAAACACATACACTAAACTTATTACAGTGAACAGAGACGTCAATGAACGAACGGACAGATCATGACTTTGCGAAAATAAAGAAAGTAAACTTTTCACTCGAGGGAAGACTTGAACCAAGGACCTCTTGTCCCGCAGCTTCTCACGCTAACCACGGGACCACGGCGCTCCTGAACTCACGCTATCCTTGATGTTGCCCATCTTGGACATAGGCTACTCAGTTTCTATATTTTGCTTATTTTTTTCACAGTTCCACATAACTTCTTCCTGTTTTCTCGATTGATCTATGTTCAGGTTTTGAAGGCCTAGCCACTGTGCCAACTTATAACTAAATCTGAGGGGGGTGCGATGGGGAGGTTCCCTTGTTAGTTTCTCACTTGATAAACATGTTAGTGAAGTGACATTTGTAAACTCCGGTGCGTTTTGGCAAAGAAAGCAAATTTTAACATAGCAACAAGAGAAATGTATATTTTCCTCAAAATTCGTCCCTCGTGACGCTTCTCAGAAAGTTCGAAACTGTTAACAAGCCAGGTGAAAATAAATCGCTTCTTTTGTTGCATTTCCAGCGGAATTTCACCAAAGCAGGGGAGTCAGTAGATGTTTTTGAATGGTTACGATGCAGGTGCGGGCGTAGGGATGCTCCACTTAATATTTGCAGAAAAATATGAGTGTACGGTTCAGTTTAGAACGGTACTTCTGCTGCAGTGCTTGGCATTTCCCACATAGCGCACCGATAGTCTGCCTGTAACGCCCACCACTTCCGCACTGCCCACGGTTGCCCTTCCGACTGCGCGTGTCCAGGCCACGTTATTCACAGGAACTCTACTGTCCAGTGGCATTAGGTTACAGCTGTCAGAGGTCCCGATTTTAGCGTGAAGCTCCGATATTTTGAAATGTCATGAGTCGTTCTGCATAATCCTTACACGGATTTCCTTGTGTCTCGATTTCTGGACACTGGTAACAATTCGAAATATAACGTGTATCCACTTAAAAAAGGTCAGTACGTGAAATTTCGGCTCCTGTTTGAATTATTAACGAGAAATAAGACTTTTTTTTTTACTTTTTCATTTCTCTTGTATGTTTGTTAAAAATGTTGGTGAACTCTATTTTTTGTGGAAGAAACGTCTCCAGACTGTATGGTGTAAAGCAGTGGTGTACAGACTTGTTAGTGAGCCGCAAATCCGTTACTGTCACTACCTCAGGACAGCAAGCATAAAAAAAATAAAAACAATATGTACAAATTATCATGTAGATAAGAAAATTCCCTATTTTTCCACTGAACTGATTCGTGTGTGCCAAAAAAGTTTTGCCTATTCATGCTAGGCATCTTCAGTGGTCTACAATGGAAAGAAAAATATTTAATTATACACACTTAGATATGAGATTTGTTGTGATTGTTGGCAGCTCAGTTAAATCTAGCTATTTCTATTTACAGCTATATGGTTGTGGTTTTCACTTACGTTCATCTTCTGTCCTACTAATGCATCCATCTATTGTTCTGTATGTGCCGAACGTGCGTAGTACAGGCTACTTACAATTGATATGTTACATGTAAACATATCTTTGTACATAACCTATACTTGCCCCACTGCACATGTTCTTTCTCACAAGGGAACCTCCCCATCGCACCCCCCTCAGATTTAGTTATAAGTTGGCACAGTGGATAGGCCTTGAAAAATTGAACACAGATCAATTGAGAAAACAGGAAGAAGTTGTGTGGAACTGTGAAAAAGTAAGCAAAATATACAAACTGAGTAGTCCATGGGTAATATAGGCAACATCAAGGACACTGTGAGCTCAGAAGCGCCGTGGTCCCGTGGTAACGTGAGCAGCTGTGTAACGAGAGGTCCTTGGTTCAAATCTTTCATCGAGTGAAAAGTTTAATTTTTTATTTTCAGTTGATGTGACAAACTCTTATGTTTCCATCACTTTTTTGGGAGCGATTATTACGTCCACAAGAAAACCTAAATCGGGCAAGGTAGAAGAATCTTTTTACCCATTCGCCAAGTGTACAAGTTAGGTGGGTCGACAACATATTCCTGTCATGTGACGCACATGCCGTCACCAGTGTCGTATAGAATATATCAGATGTGTTTTCCTGTGGAGGAATCGGTTGACCTATGACCTTGCGATCAAATGTTTTCGGTTCCCATTGGAGAGGCACGTCCTTTCGTCTACTAATCGCACGGTTTTGCGATGCGGTCCCAAAACACAGACACAAAACTTATTACAGTGAACAGAGACGTCAATGAACGAACGGACAGATAATAACTATACAAAAATAAAGAAAATAAACTTTTCACTCGAGGGTAGACCTGAACCAAGGACCTCTCGTTCTGCAGCTGCTCACGCTACCACGGGACCATGGCGCTCCTGAGCTCACACTGTCCATGATGTTGCCTATCTTGCCCATGGACTACTCAGTTTGTATATTTTGGTTATTTTTTCACAGTGTCACACAACTTCTTCCTGTTTTCTCAATTGATCTGTGTTCAGTTTTTCAAGGCCTATCCACTGTGCCAACTTATAACTAAATCTGAGGGGGGTGCGATGGGGAGGTTCCCTTGTCAGAAGGATTTGAGAAATGCTCCCTGGTTTCTACACTGTGATCTCAACGTAACGTACAAGAGGACCCTCCATACTGTGAATCATGGATTTTGATGCGCTTCAAATATGTTTTAGAGGCACTTACCCTGAGTAGCTGGCTATTCGTTTTTTTTAGCGACAGGTCTTGGTTTTTGAGAAAGATCGATTTTGAAGTTCATTGCGCGTACTGTATATGCGTAACGTTAGGTATATTCCGAGCATGTCAGCGTAGCGCAGCGGTAAAAGTTCACGGCTACCGCGTTGGAGGTACCGTGTTCTAATCCTGCTCGTGTACTTCTTTTTTTTTTTAATAGACCGAATTTTTAATTTTATTTCAAATAATAGCAACACAACGTAAGGTGTGCGAAATTATAAAGATATATTCAGTTATTAATGTTTTCTGTCATACAATATTGCAAAATCTTATTTTTCATCGTCCACATTGCTTGATGTGCCAGAACAATATTGTGGGTGATTAGAAACAACCAAAGCACAAATTTTCGCAGCACCACGCTCATCTTATGAAAGCAACGCTCTTGCAGGCGCACGGTTTCTTCAAGAGCGATACCGGGAAACACAATTCTTTTGCATTCAAAAAGATTTCTCTTTCATCCGCTAATTTCGATACGAACCATGCGTATCTAATCATGCTTTCAAAATTAGGTGCGCCGAACTGATGTAGAGTTAGCGAATGTAATTTTATCGAAACTTCCCTAGAAGCGATCTCTCTATTGTCTTTCAGCAAATCGGGAACATTCAGAATAATTTTCGTGAAGATTTTCACCTGTCGGTAAAAATAGACATCGCAGGGCTGGCAATAAGGAGTGCACTTTGGTGGCACCACTTTTAGGGTGTGGGTGCTCGCTTTCCTGTCATCAGTGAATAGATGATTGTATAATGTTGAATCGGTTTGCCCTCCCCACGAATCGATAATGTAGAAAAAATGTCTCTATTCCACATACGGAAGAATTACAGAACGCGAAAATTCTTCATACACCAGTTTCGTGAACTTCCCGAATTTCGTGCAGAACACGACTACATTTCTGTATTTCCGAGTTAATTCGTCTACGCGTTTTTGAACGTTAGGACCAAATTTTCCGAACGGTTCTTGCATAAATAAAAAAAATGGGAGCAGGATTCGAACATGGTACCACCAACGCAGTATCCGTGAACCTTTCCCACTACACTACGCTGACTTGTTGGAATATATGTAATGTTACGGTATACAAAGCCCGTAATGAACTTCAAAATCGATTTTCTCAAATACAAAGGGCCGTTGCTAAAAAAAAAAAAAAAAAAAAACGGATAGCCAGGTACTCAGGGCTCTACAGCATATGTGAAGCGCATCAAATCCGTGATTTACAGTATGGAGGGTCCCCTTGTTAGTGCACTCCATCCAACTTTCCAGTCTGTCTTCTTCAGAGCTAATTCATTATCAGTGACTATTTGATTTTTAGTATTTTATTTAGCACTGGCTCGGTTTCAACCTGACCATTGAGGAGAAGGTGTTAATTGCAGATGGGTAGGAATGGTTCTAGGTGCTAAATCTCTGTGATGGAATGGTAGCCCATTGTCCCTCAGGAGTCGTCACCAGAGAACGTACTAACGCTGTACGCTGTGATCTGGAGCGCAGTTGACGTTCTGACTCGTCCCAAATGTATTCCTTGGGGTTCAAGACGGGACTCTGTGCAGATCAGTCCATTCCAGGACTGTTATGTCCACGAACCACTGCCTCACAGATGATTTATGACAGGGTGCATTCTCATGCTGATACAAACAATCATGGTATGTGAACTGTTCCTCTACTGTACACAGAGCACAATTCTGTAAAATGTGTTCATATTCTTCCCCATTTAGCGTTTTCTTAAGCTCAATAAGGGCCCCACACCCTAACCGAGAAAAATATGCACATGCCGTAACACCATCTCCTCTGTACTTCGATATTGACACTTCACATGATGGCGGGTACTGTTCTCCAAGCATTCGTTAAACCAAAATCCTTCCATCGGATTTCCATGGAGTTCAGCGTGACTCATCACTCAAGCCATTCAATTTAGTCATCCACTGTCCAGTGGCATGGCTTTTTACACCACCTCAACTGTCGTTAGGCGTGGACCACAGAAAATTGTGGCTTATGAGGAGCTGCTCGACCACTGCGTGATCTTCGTTTAGTTATGGTTGTTCCTTCGCGTTTTCACTTCGCAGTCACATCACCAACAACTGATTCAGGCAGCCTTAGAAGTGTTCAAAGGTCCGTGATGGATTTGTTACTCAGGTGACACTGTCCATGTTCGAAGTCACTGAGCCCTCAAAACCGACTAATGCTACCGATTCTCTGCTGACAAAACAACACTCCCCGCTTTCTGTTATACTGGCTGGTCCGCCTCTTGTGATACCTAGCAGTCAATTCCGCACAACATACGGGTGTCTGGATACTTTTGATCAGAAAGTGTATATGTTACCCCGATGTGATATTTTAAAGAAATTTCTTTAGATTTTCAGGAGTATATTTCTATCTCAATTTCTACCAGTCTCTGGACCAGCGTCATTTTCTTTTCTTTTTATTATTTACACACAGTGCAAAAGTCAATACAAGAAATGTCTCGTCTGCATTGGTAGTCATTCCCACTGCCATCAAAATCGGAGTTGTAAAACTACTGTTAGCTTCTGTAGACTGTCATAAGTATGCGTAGACTACACTCCTGGAAATTGAAATAAGAACACCGTGAATTCATTGTCCCAGGAAGGGGAAACTTTATTGACACATTCCTGGGGTCAGATACATCACATGATCACACTGACAGAACCACAGGCACATAGACACAGGCAACAGGGCATGCACAATGTCGGCACTAGTACAGTGTATATCCACCTTTCGCAGCAATGCAGGCTGCTATTCTCCCATGGAGACGATCGTAGAGATGCTGGATGTAGTCCTGTGGAACGGCTTGCCATGCCATTTCCACCTGGCGCCTCAGTTGGACCAGAGTTCGTGCTGGACGTGCAGACCGCGTGAGACGACGCTTCATCCAGTCCCAAACATGCTCAATGGGGGACAGATCCGGAGATCTTGCTGGCCAGGGTAGTTGACTTACACCTTCTAGAGCACGTTGGGTGGCACGGGATACATGCGGACGTGCATTGTCCTGTTGGAACAGCAAGTTCCATTGCCGGTCTAGGAATGGTTGAACGATGGGTTCGATGACGGTTTGGATGTACCGTGCCCTATTCAGTGTCCCCTCGACGGTCACCAGTGGTGTACGGCCAGTGTAGGAGATCGCTCCCCACACCATGATGCCGGGTGTTGGCCCTGTGTGCCTTGGTCGTATGCAGTCCTGATTGTGGCGCTCACCTGCACGGCGCCAAACACGCATACGACCATCATTGGCACCAAGGCAGAAGCGACTCTCATCGTTGAAGACGACACGTCTCCATTCGTCCCTCCATTCACGCCTGTCGCGACACCACTGGAGACAGGCTGCATGATGTTGGGGCGTGAGCGGAAGACGGCCTAACGGTGAGCGGGACCGTAGCCCAGCTTCATGGAGACGGTTGCGAATGGTCCTCGCCGATACCCCAGGAGCAACAGTGTCCCTAATTTGCTGGGAAGTGGCGGTGCGGTCCCCTACGGCACTGCGTAGGATCCTACGGTCTTGGCGTGCATCCGTGCGTCGCTGCGGTCCGGTCCCAGGTCGACGGGCACGTGCACCTTCCGCCGACCACTGGCGACATCGATGTACTGTGGAGACCTCACGCCCCACGTGTTGAGCAATTCGGCGGTACGTCCACCTGGCCTCCCGCATGCCCACTATACGCCCTCGCTCAAAGTCCGTCAACTGCACATACGGTTCACGTCCACGCTGTCGCGGCATGCTACCAGTGTTAAAGACTGCGATGGAGCTCCGTATGCCACGGCAAACTGGCTGACACTGACGGCGGCGGTGCACAAATGCTGCGCAGCTAGCGCCATTCGACGGCCAACACCGCGGTTCCTGGTGTGTCCGCTGTGCCGTGCGTGTGATCATTGCTTGTACAGCCCTCTCGCAGTGTCCGGAGCAAGTATGGTGGGTCTGACACACCGGTGTCAATGTGTTCTTTTTTCCATTTCCAGGAGTGTATGATAGCTTTCCTAGTAGCTTCGGTCAGTTAAGGTCGTATTGTGTTACCTGTGCGCTGAGTGTGTTGCGTACCTATCAGGCGCTACGTCATAACGATCGGTTTGTATGCGACCAGTCTCTTACTAGAGTTCGCCAAAAGCTGAAAGTGGTGAACAGTCTAGAAACTGAGTGAGAATATGCAAAGGGCCAAGTAACCAACGGAACATTTTTGTTCTGAAAACGTAACCTAATGTCTGTTATTGAAGAATGAAGAGAATTTTTAGCGAAACTGAAACTATCAAGGTTTGATACAGATTTTATACGAAAATTGTTGATTCGTAATATGAAACAGAGGGATGTTGTAGTAAAAATAAGGAAAAAAAGATACAAATTATCATGTAGCGCTAGAAAAAACGCAATTTCCTCAACAACAAAATTAAAAAAGGACGCAAAACCAAAATATATCAAACATCGCTTCAATATTTCGACGAACTAATGTTTCTGTTATTGATACAAAGCTTTTGCATTTATCAACTCTTGCTTTTCATAGTGACGAGAACATTCTATTGAGTACGAAATAACAATAAATATTTATCCTCTTATGTTTGTGCATGTAAACAGTACATGCATCAAAAGTAATTGCTTTGGTTGCACAAAAGCGTAGATGTTAGGTGATCACCTAATTTTTATTAGGTTTAAAATGCAATTTATATTCTTTAAGGATGTAAGATACACAATGAACTAACACTGAAAGATGTGCAGTTCTAATTACATGAAAACAAACAACCAAAAAAAAGCAGAAAAAAAAACAAAAAGAGAATGAGAAGTCATCGGCACCCATGTTCTATCATACGTGTTCGTTTATATTTCTTTTCCAACCATTGTACCAATACTACCGGTAATCCTACCATTTACTACGTCATTTGTGTAGGGTACTAAAACTACTGACGAGTAGTTTTGGCACAGCACAAGTCTGGTCGAAATAAGAGGGTCACTCCAAAAGAAATGCACACTATTTTTGTAAAAATACAGTTTTCATTTTGCATGTGTGAAAGTTTTACAGTGTGTAGATAAATCCTTCCCGCTTGTTTTAAAACTTAGTTCAACCTGTTCCCGTGAGTGGTGCCGTCACAGCATGTCTTCAAGATGGCTGCTACACTTGACATTCGTCAGAAACAACGTGCTGTCATAGAATTCCTGTGCTGTGAAAACGAGGCAGTGAGAAACATCCACAAGAGGTTGAAAAAGGTGTATGGAGATGCTGCTGCCGATCGCAGTACAGTTAGTCGATGGACAAGCAGGTTACGTGATGAAAGCGGGCACGGCAATATTGATGATTGTCCTCGCAGCGGCAGGCCTCCTACTGCACACACTCCAGACAATGTGCAGAGAGTTAACGAATTGGTGACAGCTGACAGACGCATCACAGTAAACGAATTGCCACGCTACGTTGGGATAGGGTAAGGAAGTGTTTGCAGAATATTGAAAGTGATGGCTGTTGTGTCGGTAGCTGGGCCGACACCGTGAAGTTGATGGCTGAAAATGCAAGCTACACTAACGCTGTAGCCGATAGGGCACGCACGGCTAAAGCAGACGGGCGTGAAGTCTGGAACATGAGAACTTATAAATGAATAAGAAGAAAAGTATGTAGATGCTTATTACTTATCTTTTAATTAGTCCTTGGAATACATCTCTCTTGAATACTCGAAAGCTATAGGCACTGATACAAATGGCGCCTTGCTAGTTCGTAGCCATTAACTTAGCTGATGGCTATTCTGTCTCTCGGCTAATGAGAGAGAAAGGCTTCGTACATCTGGTCGGTAGCTAGGTTCTCGTACAACTGGGCGGTAGCTAGGTTCTCGTACAACTGGGCTGTAGCTAGGTTCTCGTCCAACTGGGCGGTAGCTAGGTTCTCGTACAACTGGGCGGTAGCTAGGTTCTCGTACAACTGGGGCGAGTCCACTGTCGTATCACGAGACCTGCCTTGGTGGTGGCGCTAGGTCTGCGATCACAGTGGCGACACGCGGGTCCGACATGTACTACATGGACCGCGGCCGATTTAAGCTACCACCTAGCAAGTGTGGTGTCTGGCGGTGACACCACATTCCTCCCCCGCAAATCGGCGAACGGTCGTGTGATAAGGCTTCCGCCCGCCGTGGGGAGGACCACATGTTGACGTATGCGATGAGGTGGGGAGCCTAACAACAGGCGAGGCTGTGCCACCCGCACCCGGCCATTCGGTCCGAGGGGAGCTAGGAAACGCCTGCAAAACTAGTCCAGGGTGCACGTCAACATGCGGTGTATGCGCCCGTAAAGAGACAGGAGGGACCGAAGGGTCAACCTCCATTGCGTCGGGGTAGCCGACGCGCGATGACGTCATGTGGTCCGGAGCGGGCGGGAGTTCCATGGCGGAGGACAGCTGGTCACGGGAAGCGATAGGCGGCGCGTGACCCTGGGAGGCGCGTGGCGGCTGCAACGAAGCGTCGAATGCGGGCGGCGCCGGCGGGAGAACAAGCGGCGGCGGCGGCGGCTGCTGCTGCTGCTGCTGCGGCGGCGGCGGCGGCGCGTCGCCACGGGGCAAAATGGAAGGCATCGTCGGTAACACCTGGGGATGAGGCGAGCCAGTAGATGGGTCCCCAGGGCGCTGACCGGACGGCACCGTCGCTGAAAGCAGACGGGGAGCGGCAGAACCCGAGCGACGACAGAGGCGCAGCTGATTGAGATGCCGACGCACCTCACCAGAGGCCCCCAAAACCAAATACATCGCGCGGCCGAGGCAGCGAAGAATGCGCCCTGCGAGCCAACGCCGTGAACCTCGATAGTTGCGATAAAATACAACGTCGCCTGGAGCAAAAGCAGGAGTCTGCCGCTGCACAGGAACCTGATGCGGCGGATGCAGCAAAGACATCAAGGTGCGATGAGGACGACCGTGGAGCAACTCAGCCGGCGAGCGACCATCTCGGGGCTGAGAGCGATACGAAGACAAAAAGAGCAACAATGCGTCCTCCCGAGAATGCGACTCTTTCAATTTCAACATCTGTGACTTGAAAGTCCGGACCAATCGTTCAGCGGCACCGTTGGACTGAGGCGAAAACGGCGCGGATGTCAGATGTTGAATACCATTGGCCTGGCAGAATGACTGAAATTCTGCGGACATGAATTGTGGGCCATTGTCGGAAACAATAGTCTGCGGAAGACCTTCAATGCAAAAGATAGCAGACAACGCTTGGATGGTGGCGGAGGACGTCGTGGAAGACATCCGGACAACAAAAGGAAAATTACTGAAGGCGTCGACCAGAACCAACCATCGAGCATTCCAGAATGGACCAGCAAAATCAATGTGCAAGCGTTGCCAAGGGGAAGTGGCTTGTGGCCACGCAAAGACTTTCCGCGGCGGTGCGGACTGTTGTTCGGCACACGCCGGGCACGAAGAACACATATTCGTAATCGCAGCATCGATTCCGAACCAAGTACAGTGCTGACGAGCAAGTTGTTTCGTTCGCACTATACCCCAATGTCCTTGGTGAAGAAGCCGTAAAACAGAGGACTGTAACGAACGTGGGACCACGACTCTGGACTGATCATTATCAGAACGCAACAACAAAACACCACGTCGAACAAAAAGTCTCTCCTTGTGAGCAAAAAATCGGCGAACCAACGGATCCTCGATCCGAGACTTTGACAAAGGCCATTGCGTAGCAACAAAACGTAAAACAGTAGCAAGGACAGGGTCAGCAGCTGTGGCTGTAGCGACACGACGAAAATCAATCGGAAACGATTCGACCACTTCATCGGTTTCCGAATCAATGAACATGCAAGCAAGTTCGGAAGAATCGAATGCTTTATCCTCAGCAACAGGCAAACGGGACAACGCATCGGCGTTTCCGTGCTTAGCAGTGGACCGATACAAGATATCGTAGCGGTACTGCGAGAGGAAAATAGACCAGCGAATGAATTTCTGCGCTGTACGTGGAGGTACAGGCTTGGTCGGATGAAAAAGCGATGTCAAAGGTTTGTGGTCTGTGATGATGGTAAAGTGACGACCATACAAGAAATCATGGAACTTAGTAACACCAAACACGAGAGCCAAAGCTTCTTTCTCTATCTGTGAATAATTTCTTTGCGCAGACGAGAGCAATTTGGACGCAAAGGCAATAGGGCGATCATGGGAGCCAACTTTGTGCGCAAGCACAGCACCGATCCCGAAATCCGATGCATCTACCATCAACAAAAGGGGTTTCTGGGGATCGAATGGCGTAAGGCAAGTATTAGAAAGCAACGCCGATTTCAACTGGCGAAAGGCGCGTTCACATTCCGTCGTCCAGACGAACGGAACACCTTTACGGCGTAAGCGATGAAGCGGAGCTGAAATAGAAGAGGCATTGCGCAGAAAGCGATGATAATAATTAATTTTACCCAACACACTCTGTAGCTGTTTCACATTTTGAGGGGAAGGCAATTCTTGTATGGCACGGAGGTGCTCTGGACTCGGATGTATGCCTTGGGCATTAATGACATGTCCCAGGTATGGTAAGTCACGAGCAAAAAACACACATTTGTCCTTCCTCAAGCGAAGACCATTGTGCCGCAAGACCTGAAATAATGTTCGTAAGTTCGCAAGATGATCTTCTTCTGTCTGTCCGGAGATCACTATATCATCCAGATAGTTTGCTGCAGTAGGGACCGACGCACAAATAGTTTGTAAATATTGCTGAAACAAGGCAGGGGCGGATGCACACCCGAATGGCAGTCTTTTGAAGCGGTACAATCCAAGATGCGTGTTAACCACCAATACGCGCTGGGATTCGTCGTCCACCGGTATTTGCAAGTACGCATCGGCTAGGTCCAACTTTGAAAAATATTTTCCCGGGCACAGTTTAGCAAAAAGATCTTCCGGGCGGGGCAAAGGAAAAGTAGCAGTCACTAGCTGCGGATTCACTGTGGCCTTGAAGTCCACGCAAAGTCTCAATTTTCCGGAAGGTTTTGGCAAAATTACTAAGGGTGAGGCCCAGAGTGAAGCTTGCACACGTTCAATTACACCCTGTGATTCGAGATCGTGTAACGTTCTTGCGACCTCATCACGCAATGCGTGGGGAACATTGCGCGCCCTGAAAAATTTCGGTTGCGCGTTTACCTTCAGTTCTAAATGTGCTTCATAGTTTTTAGCGCAACCTAAGCCCGGTGCAAAAATGTCTGCAAATTCGTCACACAGCCGAGAAACACTGTCTGTAGGCACAGTCTGATTCACTGATAGGACCTGATTTACAATAGACATGTTAAACAACTGAAACAAGTCTAGACCAAACAAATTCACTGCAGAAGAAGAACGAAGAACGTAAAATGACACAAGTTTTGTTTGTCCCTTGTATGTTGCAAGAAGGCTGCACTGTCCTAACACAGGAATTTTCTGTCCGGAATATGTAGTTAGCTTAACATTTGCGGAACGCAACGGAGGTTTGCCCAGTTGTTTGTACGTGTCATGATTGAGCAATGAAACTGCAGCTCCGGTATCGAGCTGGAATGGTATCACTTTGCCTTCAAAGTCTAAGTCCACAAAAAGTTTATTGTCCTGCTGACGACAAAAGCGACTGTTTTGTGCAAGTTGAATAGACACTGGTACAGAATCACTTGCTAATTGACGTGATTTCCGGCGACGTCGACGCACAGTTTTTGTGGGACGAACACAGTCACTGTTAGAGAAAGTGGCACTGGACGAAGCGGAATTAACGACATGAATGTCCATAGGCGAAGGTCCACGAGCCTGAGTGTCCTTGGTTCGATTCCGGCGCGAAGCAAAGGGCCTGGAATGATTGTGATTGTCTGATCTGAGCTTTTTCTGGCAAACACTTTGAACATGTCCTTTCTTATTGCAGAAAAAGCAAATAGCTTGGCGTGACGGGCAATGTTCACGCGAATGTCTAGTAGCACACCGCGGGCATGATTTCACTGCATTTGTGGGCTGGCGCGGCACACCTGGCTTAGCACGCGGCGGTTGCTGTGTCGACGTGCGCAAGGCCCGGTTACCGGGCCGCGCAGCGCGTCCAGCGGGCCGGTTAATGTTACACACGGTTGGCGAAGTTTCAAAAGAGTCCTGAGCACAGTCAAGTGTGTCCTGTCTATCCAATATGTCTATCACTTGTTGAAGGGAGGGATTAACTAGTTTCAAAATTTGCTCCCGTATGCGAACATCAGAAACGTTCTGTGCAATTGCATCACGCACCATTGTATCTGAATAAGAAAGACCACAGTCACATTCAAAAGCACAGTCCCTAGTAAGTCCTTGCAATGTTGCTACCCACTCCCTATTAGTTTGACCGGCCGTACGTTTTGTACGAAAGAACGTATACCGTTTTGCAACCACATTAACTGTTTCTTTGAAATAGGCATCTAATGCAGACAAAATTTCCTCGTAGGACAGAGTTGCTACGTCGCGTCGGGGAAACAATTTCACTATCACACGGTATGTGGACACACCGACACAAGAAAGCAAAAACGGCTGCCGCTCATTACCTTGAATTCTGTAGGCAGCGAGGTGAAAGTTGAACTGGCGCGACCACTCGTGCCAGGTCTCATCGGCTGCCACGTATGGTCGAAAGGGAGGAGCATCTCGTGGTCGTGCGGGAGCATTCTCGCTTCCCACGCCCGGGTTCCCGGGTTCGATTCCCGGCGGGGTCAGGGATTTTCTCTGCCTCGTGATGGCTGGGTGTTGTGTGCTGTCCTTAGGTTAGTTAGGTTTAAGTAGTTCTAAGTTCTAGGGGACTGATGACCATAGATGTTAAGTCCCATAGTGCTCAGAGCCATTTGAACCATTTTCGAAAGGGAGGTGCAACAGCGTGTAGTGGCAGCGGTAGCGAAGAAGCGGCGGCGGCCGCATCGGTTTGAATGGTACGTTGACCCTGGACGAGCTGTCCAAGGGCATCCAGTAACGCCTGCGTCTGCTGATTCTGCAAGCGATAAAATTCGGACAGTACATCTGGAGAATGTGGCGAAGCCATGGCACAATTAAATGTAAGCAATCAGAACACTTTAAATCGTCGCCAATGTTGCAAACGAATTAATACAAACTCTTTTGCTCGTCGCCAATAAATGTTGTGTCGGTAGCTGGGCCGACACCGTGAAGTTGATGGCTGAAAATGCAAGCTACACTAACGCTGTAGCCGATAGGGCACGCACGGCTAAAGCAGACGGGCGTGAAGTCTGGAACATGAGAACTTATAAATGAATAAGAAGAAAAGTATGTAGATGCTTATTACTTATCTTTTAATTAGTCCTTGGAATACATCTCTCTTGAATACTCGAAAGCTATAGGCACTGATACAAATGGCGCCTTGCTAGTTCGTAGCCATTAACTTAGCTGATGGCTATTCTGTCTCTCGGCTAATGAGAGAGAAAGGCTTCGTACATCTGGTCGGTAGCTAGGTTCTCGTACAACTGGGCGGTAGCTAGGTTCTCGTACAACTGGGCTGTAGCTAGGTTCTCGTCCAACTGGGCGGTAGCTAGGTTCTCGTACAACTGGGCGGTAGCTAGGTTCTCGTACAACTGGGGCGAGTCCACTCTCGTATCACGAGACCTGCCTTGGTGGTGGCGCTAGGTCTGCGATCACAGTGGCGACACGCGGGTCCGACATGTACTACATGGACCGCGGCCGATTTAAGCTACCACCTAGCAAGTGTGGTGTCTGGCGGTGACACCACAATGGCATTAAAAAAGGTTTGTGCCAGGTGGGTTCCCACGATGTTGACAGTGGCTCACAAAGAAACAAGAAAAACGGTATGCAGCGAACAGTACAAGAATGGTGGAGATGAATTTCTTGGAAGAATTGTGACAGGTGATGAAACTTGGCTCCATCATTTTTCACCAGAGACGAAGAGGCAATCAATAGAGTGGCATCATGCAAATTCACCCAAGGAAAAAAAATTCAAAACTACTCCTTCAGCTGGAAAAGTTATGGCTACGGTGTTTTTCGATTCTCAAGAACTCTTTCTTGTGGACATTATGCCAATTGGAGCCACCATAAATTCTGATGCATATGTGACGGCACTGAAGAAACTTCAAGCTCAACTGAGTCGTGTTCGACCACATCGGCAAAAGCAGGATGTTTTGCTGTTGCACGACTATGCACGGCCACATGTCAGTCAAAAAACCATGGAAGCGATCACAAAACTCGGATGGACAACACTGAAACACCTGCCTTACAGTCCTGACCTGGCTCCATGTGACTATCATCTCTTTGGGAAACTGAAAGACTCTCTTCGTGGAACAAGGTTTGGAGATGACTCCCTTGTGCAC
This sequence comes from Schistocerca serialis cubense, assembly GCF_023864345.2. NCBI lineage: Eukaryota > Metazoa > Arthropoda > Insecta > Orthoptera > Acrididae > Schistocerca > Schistocerca serialis. Next base: position 258,888,232 of record NC_064638.1, on the reverse strand, counting down.
GCTGCCAAACAGTGGCTCCAACAGGTTGGTCCAGAGTTTTGCCGTGCAGGTATACAGGCGCTGGTCCCAAGATGGCGTAAGGCAGTTGAGAGGGATGGAAATTATGTGGAGAAGGGATGTATCTACACACTAAAATTTTCAAACACGTAGAATAAAAGATGGATTTTTGAATAAATAGTGTGCATTTGTTTTGGAGTGACCCTCGTACTTAGCGACTGCTGCTTCAAAAACGCGGTTACATTTGACAAACATTTTTGATACGTCAGCGCTTGTTTGACAAACCTGTGGATAGCAGACAAAGAATTTGACAAACAAGTTTGATGGTCTTCATGCTGTAATGAATGCCCGCGGCCAAGCTGGCGTACTCACTTGTCGTAGAAGGCCTTGCCGCACTTGGCGCAGACGAAGTTCCTGGGTCGGGGCGCGTGGAGGCGCGCGTGCCGTCGCATGGTGACGGCGTTGGCGGCGCGGAAGCCGCAGACGGCGCACGGCGCGACCGGGGCGGCCGCGAACTTGGAGTGCGCGCGCTGCTGATGCGCCAGCAGCGCGGCACGGCTGGGGTACTCGCCGCCGCAGTCGGCGCACCACAGCGGCCGCTCGCCCGTGTGCACGCGCAGGTGCGAGCGCAGCGCCCGCTTAGACACCACCGCGCCGCACTCGGGGCACTGCAGCTGCGACTTGGACGGCGCGCCGTGCAGCACCTGCGCAGGCGGAGAGCCGCGTCAAGTTCGGATACAATTCCAAGCTTTCGACGACTACCTCCGTCGTCGTCGACAGAGGCCATGTCTGACTATTGTACAGTTCATAACCGATGTCTCCACATATCAAATGGCTCCAAGCACTATGGGACTTAACGTATGAGGTCATCAGTCCCCTAGACTTAGAACTTCTTAAACCTAACTAACCTAAGGACATCACACACATCCATGCCCGAGGCAGGATTCGAACCTGCGACCGTAGCACCAGTGTGGTTCCTGTTTTTATCACAGAGTTATACTTCCAAGGGAACCTCCCCATAGCACCCCTCTCAGATTTAGTTATAAGTTGGCACAGTGGATAGGCCTTGAAAAACTGAACACAAATCAATCGAGAAAACAGGAAGAAGTTGTGTGGAACTATGAAAAAATAAGCAAAATATACAAACTGAGTAGTCCATACGCAAGATAGGCAACATCAAGGACAGTGTGAGCTCAGGAGCGCCGTGGTCCCGTGGTTAGCGTGAGCAGCTGCAGAACCAGAGGTCCTTGGTTCAAGTCTTCCCTCACGTGAAAAGTTTACTTTCTTTATTTTCGCAAAGTTATGATCCGTCCATTCGTTCATTGACGTCTCTGTTCACTGCAATAAGTTTAGTGTCTGTGTTTTGTGACCGCACCGCAAAACTGTACGATTAGTAGACGAAAGGACGTGCCTCTCCAATGGAAACCGAAAACATTTGATCGCAAGGTCGTAGGTCAATCGATTCCTCCACAAGAAAATATTCATTGACCTTGTTATTGAAGTCGCGAGCTGTATTTGCTGGATTCATATTGCCCAGGGAATACATCTCACGTATTTAATGCACTCTCGTCCAAAGTGGCTAACAGTCAACTGCCAGCCAGGGAGCCTCGTTAGCAGAAATACTTCTGTGCGCTGTAGTCGACTGACGTCGTGTGTTTCGATGTTTGTTTAGGTGTAGCGTCCCCATACTACGGCGCAGTTACCTCGCATCGGTCGCACGGACGGACAGATAATAATTGTCTGAAAGTAAAAAATTAAACTTTTCACTCGAGGGAAGACTTGAACCAAGGACCTCTCGTTCTGTAGCTGCTCACGCTAACCACGGGACCATGGCGCTCCTGAGCTCACACTATCCTTGATGTTGCTTATCTTCGGCATGGACTACTCAGTTTGTATATTTTGCTTATTTTTTTCATAGTTCCACACAACTTCTTCCTGTTTACTCGATTGATCTGTGTTCAGTTTTTCAAGGCCTATCCACTGTGCCAACTTATATCTAAATCTGAGGGGGGTGCGATGGGGAGGTTCCGTTGTTAGAAGCACGGGCACGCAACACTCGTACAGTCAAACATAATCTTGTATTTACGTAACATCCCGTGTTCCGGACTATTAGGAGTCTGTGATAAAAACTTTAATACAGACACCAGTTACGCACTTAGCGATGCGTGGAAGCGTGCAGTTGACAAACACTGGATAGAGTGCACGAACTCACTGTATTGACACTAGCGCGGTCCTTATTTTCTCGAATTTCGTGTTTCTTCACGCACACCCCCTAGCTTCATTCCTTTTGTCTTAAGAAGAATTTTAGGACCTACTTTATTGGAACAGAAGACGAAGAACCCATGCCGAAGTGGCCGAGGGGCTACATCACATCACTACGCGTTGCTTATTACTGCTTTTGCGCGTGCTTGACTGCTGTCATACTCCACAATGAAATTTTCACTCTACAGTGAAGTGTGGGCTGATATGAAACTTCCTGGCAGATTAAAACTGTGTCCCGGACCGATACTCGAACTCGAACTCAGGATCTCTGTCACCGCATAATTGCGTTTAACTGACTTTTGTTTTCGTCTTGTTTGTTTTGTCTTCTTGAAAGGGAACCGCTCCTGGAGCAGGACGGTGGGTAGGGCACCGGCTGACACCCGAGGCCTGGCTGTCCCGCGGTCACGACTGCCGTGACGAGCGTCTGAGCCGTCTTCTCGTCTGTTGGTAGGGGTTCACCCCCTACTCCATCCGTAGGGGATCAATGTGCTCTAGATATCTTCTTCTGTAACAGCGTCTCGTGCCTGGAAAGCTCCAATGAACACGTGGGTCCGCGAATAAAGAACCTAAATAACTGGTGGAGTGGGTCCTGTACTTCGGGTGGCGGCTGAAGCCGCATGTGTCCTTATCAGCATGGACCAAAACTAGTGTGTGCATCACGAAATATTTAGTAGAGGGCCATGCCTTCTAGCCAGTTAACAGGGTTCAGTATATCATCAGAGGAGACAGACTCCGGCAATCTACGCAACAGTAATGCCGGCGTGTGCAGCCAGCAGCCGCCAGTCGCGTCACAGGTCAGGCGGTGCGCATTCAAATCAACGAATGAGCACCTCAGACACACAGGGTCGTCCGTCAGATGAATGGACTGTAGCCGCTGACGAGTAGCGAACTTCCCGTTCACAGCCACATTCCACAACGAACGCACCGACGTAGGTAGGAAAGGCGAGTGGGCCGTACGTCAGTCTGGAACCGCGCGACCGCTACGGTCGCAGGTTCGAATCCTGCCTCGGGCATGGATGTGTGTGATGTCCTTAGGTTAGTTAGGTTTTAGTAGTTCTAAGTTCTAGGAGACTGATGACCTCAGAAGTTAAGTCGCATAGTGCTCAGAGCCATTTGAACCATTTGGGCCGTACGTCACACCGTGTTCCAGCCAACATCGGGGTGCCGTTGAGCAACCATATTGATGGGTTGTTTCTGTTAGTAAAGGCGATAATAGTGTTACGTGCTGGGTATCCGTGTCCGCGGAAGGTCCGCTGGTAAGTAAATGAGATCAATCAAGAACTTTCTGATCTGGGTGAGTGGTGGTGAAACATGTTCCACAGAAACGGGTAGATCTAGAGAGCACAGTGCCACTTCAGCTATCATGGTGCCCGTTAGACCGGCGAGTGCAGAGGTCCACCTGCGACCCAGTGTTTAGGTACAGCTCTCGCACACGGTTATAGACACGAATTAAACGATACCGCCCACCCGCTGCAGCAGTGTTAGGGTGGTGTATCAGACTTCAAAAAAGAGATCGGCGCTCACGGAATGACCAAAATGGTTCAAATGGCTCTGAGCACTATGGGACTTAACTTCTAAGGTCATCAGTCCCCTAGAACTTAGAACTACTTAAGCCTAACTAACCTAAGAACATCACACACATACATGCCGAGGCAGGATTCGAACCTGCGACCGTAGCGGTCGGCGGTTCCAGACTATAGCGCCTAGAACCGCTCGACCACACTGGCCGGCACGGAATGTCCATATGCTACTTGAAATGTATCGGCCATCGGAACCGTCAACGAAAGGATGTCCGCGAAAGGGTTCATTTTTGAGACGTGTTGACGTAACGTGTTCGTAGGAGCATGTCAATTCGACGCAGTTTGTTGCTCTGTAACACAGCGCGTGTCTGGTGTAGTAGTCGGCGGTACGTAGCTGCCGCTGTGCGGCGGAAACCGCTTATTGAACGGCACCTCCAAATTTTGGAGTGTGGGATCTTTGTCAAAAGGCTCCCCCGTTGTTTTAGGGGACCGCCCACCTGCGACATTCATGTATTTTGTCAGCCGACTGAGAAACCCAAGCACGACTCGCAGCTTTACTTTTGCCGGTACCTCGTCTCCTATCGTCCAAACTTCACAGAAGCTCTCCTGCGAAACTTGCGGGTCTACCACTCCTTGAACAAATGATACAGCGGAGACGTGGCTTAGCCACATTCTGATGAATGTTGCCAGAGCAAAATTTTCACTCTGCGGCGAAGTGATGAGTTCTCTTCAGTCAAGAGTTTGGACATTATGAATAAGTTAACCACAGAGTTAGATTTCTTAAACAAGGTTCCTTTTTCTTAGGATTCAGAAAATTCCTGTCTTAGTGACAAAGAGGCTACGAAAAGTCTGAAGGTGATGTGCAATACGGCAGAAAGTGAAGTTAATGTAAGACCACTATCAGCTGAAAGCAGTTAATCACACACATAAGCTGTAATAAACAGGATGTAGTTACGTGATACAACTGCTCGGCACTGCGGCATGGGTTACTCGTCTTCAGTTTCAACGAAATAAGCTGTAAAATTCTTCTTAAAGTAAAAGGAAAAAAATTAGGGAGCATGTGTGAAGAAACACTAGATTCATAAAGTAAATAAATAAATAAAATAGAAAGTAAGGACCAGACTAATAGAAAGAGGGCGCCACGTCAGTAAGCGACATTTTCAAAACGTCATGATTAAATAATTAAGACAATCAGATGCCGTCTTTTTTGGCATAAAATGAGAGCCTCGCCAGTTTCACGAAGTCAGGCATCCCCTGACGATAGTGACAGAGGGAGTTATGCAAAGCTTTGGATCTTATTAGAATTGGAGGCGGCAGATTTACCGAGAACTTTTATCCAAGGACTTCGTCGCGAAAGTCCTCATAACCGCAGCTACTCATTCGGTTGTAGTTTTACGTATTGACTGATTTAGCCATCCGTTATTTCAGTGAAAATAGTCTGTGGGAGCGACCGAATGACAATGGTCAATACAGTCTGCTGTAGTTTTGCATATTGACTAAATTATTCATTCTTTTGTTTTCAAGTGAAAGCAGTCTACAGACTTTTAGTCGACTGAACCATATATTCGTTCTTTCAACGGTAACCCTTTTTAGCCTATTAGTCGACCGAGATATCCGTTCATTCATTCATCTGTGTGAAAGCTGTCTGTTGTACCTTCACTGGTAAAACTTATCGAGTGCTTCACAACAGGGTACACATACTCCTGAAGGGAACCCACACACCCTGCGGTAGCTAGAGAGATCTCAGGGGGTCCATCATAGTAAAAATAAGCATTTATACATGTTCATTTAAGTATGCACTGAATAGATTAATTCTTCTCTTCATCATTTAAAACCAATTAATATACTGCTATTGATTAAATTGATCCAGGAGTTATTAATGTATAACTAATTAAGCAGATGAATCGCTGGGGGCAAAAAGTTGAGTGTTAACTTTCCCTGAGGTGCAAGCAAGGAAGAAATTAACATTGTCAAATTTTTTTGAATTAGGGAAGTTCAAAGAAAAGTAACGAATCGTGGCAAAAATACTTCCGACAGGTGGCACTAGGGGCTTAAAAGGCAGTTTGATTAAGCCACCAAACAACTGAAAAAATGTTTCCTCTATGGTTCCTGTTCACGTCCCCTCAGAAACAGAATTACGGGTGATCAAAGTAAACTGGAGGGTTGAGAGATATACGGCTTGAATAAATTTAAATAAAAAAAGTAATTGTTTATTTATTTAAACACAAACATACAATTTAGAAACAAACATCAAAATTTTAAAACGAACCAAACACTGACATTCAGTGACAGAAGTGCGAAAAATATGTATTGAAGCAAATAAATAAACAAATTAAAAAAAATAAAAATAGTTAATTTTTATAACTATATTTTTATTTACGTTATTCTAAAATAAGGTACGCTACTTGTTCTATCGAAACTCCAGTCGCGGATCATGTATGACTGGAAATACTGGACAAGTATATAAGTGAAAATACATTTACCCACAGAATGAGACAAAACATACATATAACAGACCCAACGACTTATCGTAGTAGATAAGTAGAAGAACGACAAACATACTTTCGTGGCATTCATAGACGTAAAGTATGCCTTGGACAATGTTGACTGAACTACATTCGTTGACATTTTCAAGGTATCGGGGATAAAATGCAGGGAGCAAAAGATTATTTACACCTTGTACAGAAACCAGATTGCAGTTGTAAGAGTCGAAGGACATGAAAAGGAAGCAGTAGGTGACAATGGAGTAGGGCATGGCTGCAGCCTGTCGCCGATGTCACTCAGTCTGTACACAGAACAAGCCGTGAAGGAAACCAAGGAGAAATTTGGAATGCGAATTGAAGTTCAGGGACAATACACAAAAACTTTGACTTTTGCCGATAACACTGTAATTTTGTCAGAAAATGTAAAAGTCTTCGAACAGCAGCTGTACAGGATGGATAGTGTCTTGAAAAGGGGCTTAAGATGAACATCAATAAAAGTGAAACAAGGGTCATGGAATGTAGTCGAATTAAATGAAGCCACGCTGAGGGAAGCAGATTAGGAAACGAGGCACTAAATGTGGTGCTTGAGATTTGCTGTTTGGGCAGCAGAATAACTGGTAATAGCCGAAGTAGAAAGGAAATAAAATGCAATAGTAAGTAAACAATTTCCAAAAAAACAACATCTAATATAAATGTAAGTGTTAGGAAGTCTTTCCTGAAGGCCTTTCTGTGAACTGTAGTCTTTCATGGAAGTTAAACTTTCTTGTCCATATTCTAATCATGTTGTACTGTCTGTAGAGTACATAAATAAAAATTTCAATATCCATGAACATGTTATAAGACAAAAACGGAGTTCCATGTCCAGTGAACAATGACATCATATAAAATTTCAAAAATAAGACATATGACTCCTGAGAGGAAGCCCACTTATATTCACATAACATTGAGTATTACAAAAACTATTTCTGTTAATTTAATAAGGAAGCCCCGTAACCCAGTCTAGGATCTAACAGATATGCTCATGAGCCCAGGAGAGGAGCTGCAGGCGATGTCGTGCTGTTACGAAAGACACTCGCGTCAGTCGTCTGCTGCCGTATCCCACTAACACCGAATTTCGCCACAGTTCCCCAACGGATACGTTCGTCGTAAGTCCCACATTGATTTATACAGTTATTTCACATAGTCTTGCTTGCCTGTTAGCACTGACAAGCCTACACAAGCGCCGCTGCTGTCGGTCGTTAAGTGAAAGCCTTCGAGCACTGCGTTGTCCGTGCTGAGAAGTAACGCCTGAAATTTGGTGCTCTCAGCACACTCTTGACACTGTGGATCTCGGAATATAGAATTCCCTAACGATTTCCGAAATGGAACATCCAATTCGTCTAGCTACAACTACCATCCCGCCTTAAAATTCCCATCGTGCGGTCATAATCACATCGCAAACGTTTTGACATGAACCAACTGACTACAAATGACAGCTCAGCCAATGCTCTGTCCTTTGATGTCTCATGTACGCAATACTACCGCCAGTTGTATATGTACATATCGCAATTTAAAAAAAAGTTCAAACAATGGTTCAAATGGCTCTGAGCACTATGGGACTTAATATCTATGGTCATCAGTCCCCTAGAACTTAGAACTACTTAAACCTAACTAACCTAAGGACATCACACACATCCATGGCCGTGGCAGGATTCGAACCTGCGACCGTAGCGGTCACGCGGTTCCAGACTGTAGCGGCTAGAACCGCTCGGCCACATCGGCCGGGATATATCGCAATCCCATGACTTTTCTCACCTCAGTGTAGTATGGATAAAGCTTTCAGTTATGATACCTTTTTTCCGTGATCCTATTTTGGTTTAAACAATGTCTAACGCTACCCGAAGCTATGCTCAAGTTACCGTGGAAAACGTCATTAAAGTTCCTCTAGTACTTTTGGAGATTAGCCTGTTCAAACAGACAAGCAGACAGGCACGACAGTTTTACAGATTTATTGTTAGCATGGAGACTGCTGGCAGAAGAGTCGAGTAACGCTGGCCAGAGGTAGGCTACTCACCGTGTGGAATAAGAGATCGACCCGCGTGGAGCAGCGGTACGGGCACTGGCTGCACGCGTGTTCTTTGAGTAGCCCCTCCGATGCCGCGGACTCGACAGCGACTGCCGTGGACAACGGGTCGCGGTCTGCGGCGGAGGCAGGCGGAGACCCGGCCGCCTCCTCTGCGGCCTGCTGAGGTTCCTCGGCGACTTGCTGAGGAGGGTCCGCGTCTGCCACGGCCGACGCCGCCTCCGCTGCTTCCGGCTGCTGCTGGCTGCTCTGCTCTGCAGCAGCGCCCTGCGCGGGGAACGCGCACGCCTTGTCGCGCACGTGGCGGGCCAGCTGCTGCGCCAGGGCGAACTTCATGCCGCACATCGCGCACCTGGAACAGCGAAAGTCTAAGCTGGGATACACGTACGGACTCACACTTGTGATATGTCTGAGAGGTCGTGTAAATGACGCGCGGGATAGCCGTGCGGTCTAGGGAGCCTTGCATGGTTCTCGCGGCTGCTCCCGTCGGAGGTTCGAGTGCTCCCTCTGGCATGGGTGTGTGTGTGTTGTCTTTAGCGTAAGTTAGTTTAAGTTAGCTAAAGTAGTGTGTCAGCTTAGGGACCGATGACCTCAACAGTTTGGTGCTTCAGAACATACCACAAATTTCCAAATTTTCCGTATAAATGAAACTCTGGTGTTGTATGCACACTTTGCTTTTTTCAGTTCCCATCTGACATATGGAATTCTGCTACGGGGAAACTCACCTGCGTCTAAGGCCATTTTTAAATGGCAAAAAAGCCCATCATATACATTGCGCGGTTCACACTAGGAGAATCATGTGGACGCTACTTCAACGAAATGTATATTATTACAGTAGCTAGTTTATATAATTGTTCAAATGGTTCAAATGGCTCTGAGCACTATGGGACTTAACATCAGAGGTCATCATTCCCCTAGAACTTAGAACTACTTAAACCTAACTAACCTAAGGACATCACACACATCCATGCCCGAGGCAGGATTCGAACCTGCGACCGTAGCGGTCGCGCGGTTCCATATATAATTGTAGTTGTCTACCATATATCAAAGTGCAACGGCCTTGCCGCAGTGGTAACACCGGTTCCCGTCATATCACCTAAGTGCTGTCGGGCTTGGTTAGCAATTGGTTTAGTCACTGTTAGGTTCTGCCGAGTACTGTTCGCAAGTGTGGAGCACTCATCCCGTGTGATGCCAGTTGAGGAGCTGGAGCTACATCTACATCATACTATGCAAGCCACCTAATGGTGTGTGGCGGAGGGTACTATCGGTCCCACTACCTGATCCCTCCAACACTGTTCCACTCGCGAATTATGCGTGGGAAGAATGATTGTCGGTAAGCGTCTGTACTGGCTCTAATTTCTCGAATTTTCTCCTCGTGGTCAATACGCGAGACGTATGTGGATCGAAGTAATATGTTGTCTGAGTGCTTCTAAAAAGTACTGTCCCGAAATTTCAATAGTAAGTCTCTCAGTGATGCACAACGTCTGCCAGTGGAGTTTGTTTAGCATCTGCCTAACGCTCTCTCGCCAGCTAAACGACCCCGTGACGAAACGCGCCGCTCTTCGTTGGACCTTCTCTATCTTCTCTATCAGTCCTACCTGACAGGGGTCCCAGATAGATGAACAATACTCAGGAATCGGACGAACAAGCGTCTTATAAACCACTTCTCTCGTCGATGAGTTACATTTCCTTAAGATTCTTCCGATGAATCTGGGTACTGTGTGTCTGCTTTTCCCACTATCTCTTTTAGTTGGTCATTCCACTTAAGGTCGGTCTGGATAATTACGCCGAGATATTTTACAGCAGACGCTGTCTCTAGCTGTTTGTCATCAATAGTGTAGCTGTACAGTAGTGGATTTCTTTTCCTATGCATGCACAATATGTTACATTTATTTACGTTCAGGATCAACTGCCATAGTCTGCACCATTCATCAATTCTCTGCAGGTCGTTCTGCAAATTCTTACTATCTTCTGGCGTTACTACTTTGGTATACACAACTGCATCATCTGCGGATAGCCTTAAAGAGAATCCGACGCTTTCTAGTAGATCATTAACATTTATTGTGAAAAGCAACGGTCCTCTCACACTTCCCTGTGATACTCCGGATATTACCTTTACCTCTGTCAATTCAGTTCCGTTAAGAGCGACGTGTTGAGTTCTATCTGCAAGAAAGTCTTGAATCCAATCGCAGGTCTGCTGCGATACTCCGCAAGCTCGTATATTTTTCGTTAAACGGCACTGCGGGACGGTGTCAAACGCCTTACTGAAGTCAAGGAACACGGCATCAGCCTTAGCGCCGTTGTCCACTGCGCTGTAGATCTTATGGAGGAACAGAGAGGGCTGAGGTTCGCAGGGTCTCTGTTTGCGGAATCCACGTTGATTTTTATGTAAGAGCTGTTAATTTTCCAAAAACTCCATAGTTCTTGAGCATAAAACATGTTCCATAATTCTACTATAGATTTATGTCAACGGTATAGGTCTATAATTGTGTGGATGTGTCTTACGGCCTTTCTTAAAAACTGGAATGACCAGCGCTTTTTTACAGATTTACCTGATTGAGCAATAGCGACACCAGTCACAAAAACTCACAACGGCCAGGAGAGCGGTGTGCTGACCACATGCCCCTCCATACACACACCCGGTGACGCCTAAGTGCGAGGATGACACGGCGGCTGGTCGTAACGTTGGGCCTTCAAGGCTTGTCCGCTATTTTTTTTTAACTTTATGCACCAAATGCCTGAATAATTTTGACCTTAGGGTGTCAATACACCGTCATAGCACTAGACAGACACAAACAGAGAAGCCACAAGCCAGACTAGCAAAGGTCCGCAATCTTGGTTTCAACACTTTAACAAACTACCTAAAAATGCCCACTCAGAACTCCTGAGTACGTTTAAAGGCGCAGTAACAAAGTGGTTAAAAAGTAAAGCCTTCTATACAGTGAAGTAATTTGAAGAATGTACAATAGATGACTCGGAATTTTGAGATGGGACTATACAAAATTATAAATTGTAATATTTTATGAGGCTACTAGTGCAGTATATTCATTCACCTACCAGATCAGTATATTCATTCACGATGCCATACTGTATAAGGCAATACAGAGATAAAGTTTATTACAATTATTTGCAGATTACACAGGGTGGTCCACTGACAGTGACCGGCCCAAATATCTCACGAAATAAGCATCAAACGAAAAAACTACAAAGAACGAAACTCGTCTAGCTTGAATGGGGAAACCACATGGCGCTATGGTTGGCCCGCTAGATGGCGCTGCCTTAGGTCAAACGGATATCAACTGCGTTTTTTTAAATAGGAACCCCCATTTTTATTACATATTTGGGTAGTACGAAAAGAAATATGAATGTTTTAGTTGGACCACTTTTTTCGCTTTGTGATAGATGGCGCTGTAATAGTCACAAACGTATAAGTACGTGGTATCAATTAACATTCCGCCAGTGCGGACGGCATTTGCTTCGTGATACATTACCCGTGTTGAAATGGACCGTTTATCAATTGCGGAAAAGGTAGATATCGCGTTGATGTATGGGTACTGTGATCAAAATGCCCAACGGGCGTGTGCTATGTATGCTGCTCGGTATCCTGAACGACATCATCCAAGTGCCCGGATCTTTCGCTGGATAGTTACGTTATTTAAGGAAACAGGAAATGTTCAGCCACATGTGAAACGTCAACCACGTCCTGTAACAAATGATGATGCCCAAGTAGGTGTTTTAGCTGCTGTCGCGGCTAATCCGCACATCAGTAGCAGACAAATTGCGCGAGAATCGGGAATCTCAAAAACGTCGGTGTTGGGAATGATACATCAACATCGATAGCACCCGTACTATATTTCTATGCACCAGGAATTGCATGGCGACGACTTTGAACGTCGTGTACAGTTCTGCCACTGAGCACAAGAGAAATTACGGGACGATGACAGATTTTTTGCACGCATTCTATTTAGCGACGAAGCGTCATTCACCAACAGCGGTAACGTAATATGCACTAATGGGCAACGGAAAATCCACGATGGCTGCGACAAATGGAACGTCAGCGACCTTGGCAAGTTAATGTATGGTGCGGCATTATGGGAGGAAGGATAATTGGCCCCCATTTACACGATGGCAATCTAAATGGTGCAATGTATGCTGATTTCCTACGTAAAGTTCTACCGCTGTTACTACAAGATGTTTCACTGCATAACAGAATGGCGATGTACTTGCAACATGATGGATGTCCGGCACATAGCTCGTGTGCGGTTGAAGCGCTATTGAATAGCATATTTCATGACAGGTGAATTGGTCATCCAAGCACCATACAATGGCTCGCACGTTCACCGGTTCTGACTTCCCCGCATTTCTTTCTGTGGGGAAAGTATATTTGCTACCGTAATCCACCGACAACGCCTGACAAGATGCGTCAGCGCATTGTCAATGTATATGCGAACATTACTGAAGGTGAACTACTCGCTTTTGAGAGGAATGTCGTTACACGTATTGCCAAATGCATTGAGGTTGACGGACATCATTCTGAGCATGTATTGCATTGATGTGGTAATTACAGGTAATTACGCTGTAACAGCTTGCGTTCTCAGAAATTATAAGTTCACAAAGGCACATGTATCACATTGGAACAACCGAAATAAAATGTTCAAACGTACCTACGTTCTGTATTTTAATTTAAAAAACCTACCAGTTACTAACTGTTCGTCTAAAATTGTGAGCCATATGTTTGTGACTATTACAGCGCCATCTATCACAAAGCGAAAAAAGTGGTCAAACTAAAACATTCATATTTCTTTACGTACTACACGAATATGTAATAAAAAATGGAGGTTGTTATTTTTAAAAAAATGCAGCTGATATCCGTTTGACCTATGGCGGCGCCATCTAGCGTGCCTACCATATCGCCATCTGGTTTCCCCCTTCAAGCTAGACAAGTTTCATTCTTTGTAGTTTCTTCGTTTGACGCTTATTTCGTGAGATATTTGGTCCGGTCACGATCAATGGACCACCCTGTATAGAAACAAAACTATTAACGTGACTTGCTGATTCACTGTGGTCTACTCTATTAGGTTTGCAAAGAGTACTTCCCTAAAGTAGGTTCTCGGGTAAAAGTCGCCTTGTAATATAATTAAATAAGGATTCATGTAAAACCACTGTTATGTTGTAACTATAAGTGTATATAAATTTCATATGAGGACGCCGATTGCATTCAAGCTAGTTCAAAAGTGAAAAATATCCTATTCTATTCGTTCCCAACGCCTACCATCGACGAAGGTTGTGGTTCTGACGAAAAATTAAAGAAACTTGAAATCTATAGGCTGACCAGCTGTGCAACCATAACGTCATTGTGTTCGAGAAAATGAACTGATGGAGGGTGTGCCCCAGCTTGTAACATACGAGTATCATTTCGGACCATGTTCGTCGGCTTGTCGTCGTGACTGTTATGCACGCCAGCACTGTTTTCTGTGCATCTGGGCAAGATGGTCAACTTTTTCACAATCTTTGTAAACCCATTATGTTCGATGCATATTATGAATGCTTAAGAGCCAGTGCCTTTCCCATGAATGAACGTTTTTTTTCCAAGCAGCTCTTTGAAATAAAATTTTGAAAATCCTGGTAGGAAGCATCACTTTTCAAAGTAGTGTATCGAGTTCCGTAACTCACTTAGTCACTTCAAGCGCCGTCTAGTGGCATTTTGCAAATAGGACATGTCAGCTTGTCCAGTATAACGTGCTCCCTGTCGGAAAATGTGACTGAGTGTGCGTAACGGGAGCTGTCGGTTCCTTTGTGTACACAGGTACTGGTGAGCGACCGCATTGCGCTGATGCACAGTTAGCCTGGAGACACTGTAGCGCATAAAGAACATCTGAGCCAGACAAGCACTGCAGCGGACAGACTTACGTTATTTATAATAGTTGCAGAACAAAGTATTTTTATATAAAAAGTTGTGTTTCGCATCGTCATTGTGGAGCGAAATAAGGGGAGGGCAGTGAAATCTCTCACACCTTACACTCAAAACTTAAACGTTCCCTTGCAGGACCAGAATCATGCGTGCATTTTATTATGAACCAGCGCGGACGACCATAAAAGTACACAGTTCACTTGTAGGCTATAGTCCTGCTATGAAGTGAAATGGAACCTCAGACCAATACTGCAGGCTATATGGAAAGTGACAGACAGTCTGGTATCCCACCACCCTCCGGGGCGTCTCCACAACACCTTCGGACCGGAATCTCATTTACAGAACAAGTATTGGTTTTAGTGATGACTCCCGCTTCGAACTGAGCCCCAAAGAGCAGCGAATACGTGTCCAGAGACGCCCCAGACGGAGGTGGGACACTAACCAGACTGTCGCCCAATATATGGCCCGACAACCAGGAGTGATATCTGGGGTTTCATTTTATTACATAGCAGGACCTCTTTCGTTGTCACTCGCGGCATCCTTGCAGCAAAACGGTACGTCGACGACATTCTACACTATCAGTCAACGCCGTTTCGTTGCTCTTCATCGCTCAAAATGGTTCAAATGGCTCTGAGCACTATGGGACTTAACATCTGAGGTCATCAGTCTCGTAGAACTTAGAACTACTTAAACCTAACTAACCTAAGGACATCACACACATCCATGCCCGAGGCAGGATTCGAACGTGAGACCGTAGTGCTCTTCATGGCAACTAATCCTGGGCTTACATCTCAGAATATAATGCCCATCCGGACACGGTGTGAATTTCTAAAGCTTGTCTTCGTGCTTGCCAAACCCTACCTTCACCAGCAAGGTCGCCAGATCTATCCCCATATGGGAACGTTTGGAACATTAAGAGCAGGGCCCTATACCATCTTGGGGTTTTGACTATCTAACGTGCCAGCTGGACACAATTTGGTACGATATTCCTCCGCAGAAAATCCAAAAACTCTATCAGTCAGTGCCAAGTCGAATAGCTGCTTGCATAAGTGCCAGAGGTGGAGCAATGAATTATTGACTTGCTCAGCATATGAAGCTGTTTCTCTTGAACAAATCATCCAATTTTTGTGAAACTGTCATCATTTGTTTGTCTGTACACGTAAATATCTATCGATTCTACCGATTTCCGTACCATATGCATAATTCCTTCGCGGTGCGTCTTTTTTCTTGCCTTGCAGGCAATATTAATATCTTCTTTTTAGACGATGCAGACATCTATAATAAAATTCAGTCTCAAAGAAGCTGCAGAATATTCAGTCAGATGTTAATAAGATTTCATTGTAGTACTAAGATCGGTACCATGCTTTAAATTGTTGCGGCCACATGTAGTAAGCGTTGCTTCACGCAGTGGAGAATGGCAAAATAGAGGCACGCGGGCGACTGAGGCATTGCGAAGTAAGCACGCACAGATAGCCTGGCTGACAGCAGCAGTCTACCAACAGACTGACGCAAGGATGCACACAGACCGAGCGCCGAGCGAAGCCTGGAGAGTGCTGAGTATGGGGAAGTGAGGCCAGCATGCAATATACTGTGGGAGTAATAACAAGAAGCTAACACCGAGGGTAAAAAACGTCCTCCTGCCGGATATAAATAGTGGAGCGCAGGCAGCAACAGACAGAAGCCATTAGGAAGCAGTTCGGATCTGAGGACAGACGTGGTCTGTGTCCGAATGTTCAATCTTCGTAAGTGACGATTCCAGAAGTCTGTTCCAGCTCGCTGGAGTCATCCGTTCGCCGCCAGATGTCAACTTCAGCTCTGGAGGTCGGACCGAGATCGGTCGGCACCATGGCTGACTAACTACAGCGAGAACTTCCAGCACGACCGGCCGCAGCGCGGTCTTGGTCACAGGCGCCGCCGGGGACTGACGCCCAGACATCACGGCAACCTGGCCCCACGGCGCGTGGTCCGTCCATGACGGGACCTCACGGACATCGCGACTGATGGCTTCCCAGCCGCCGGTGCAGCAGGCGTCGGCAGCTGACCTCACGGCGACGCGGCTCCGTGGGCGTGCCCGTACTGGGGCGACGAGCGGCGACGAGTTCATCTCAATCACGGGGCATCCTGGCTGCAGCGGAGCACTGGTGGCCTGAGGCTCCTGAGTGCGATCAGCGGCGCGCGTTGCACGCATTGTCAGAGAATCTACACAGCAGCAGCCAGGCGGAGGGATCTGCAGGGCTGGGCAGCGACGACGAGGGAGAAATTGTAAAGAAAGTTCAATAAATAATTGTAAAAATCCAAGCCGTCTCAGTCTTTGGCGCAGCCACTGTGTCTGCTGCTAACAAGTGGTGGAGAAGTCGTAACAAAATGTTCAGAAATGTACAATTCTGATCATCACAAAAGGAAAAAGAATATCT
The DNA here is from genome assembly GCF_023864345.2 of Schistocerca serialis cubense. Lineage (NCBI taxonomy): Eukaryota > Metazoa > Arthropoda > Insecta > Orthoptera > Acrididae > Schistocerca > Schistocerca serialis. Next base: position 258,871,583 of record NC_064638.1, on the reverse strand, counting down.
CCTATGACTGCCATATCATCGAATCACACTTGGAACTGGTCAGCTCTTATGAATACCTGGGTGTAACACTTTTTTGGGATACGAGACGGAATGAGACCGAGTCGTGGGTAAAGCAGGTAGCTAACTTCCGTTTATTGGTAGATTACTAGCAAACTGTAATTAGTCAACAAAAGGAGATGGCTTACAATGCCTTCGTGCGACCCACTCTAGAATGTTGCTCAAGTGCGTGGGACTCGTACCAAACAGGACTAACAGGGGATACTGAAAGTATACAGAGAAGGGCAGCACAAATGGTCACAAGTTTGTTTGATCCGTGGGAAAGTGTTACAGAGACGCTGAAGAAACTGAACCGGCAGACTCTTGAAGATAGATGCAAAGTATGCGGAGAAAGTCTACTTAGAAAGTTCCACGAAACAGCTTTAAATGATGAATCTAGAAATATACTACAACTCCTACATTATCTCTCTCGTACGGGTCGTGAGGACACCATTAGCTAGCACGCACAGAGGCATTTAGTCGGTCAGTCTTCTCGTGCTTCCTACTAGAATGGAAAGGAAAGATATCTTATAACTGGTAAAATAGGAAGTGCCATCCGCCATGCACTTCTCAGTATCTTGCAGAACATGAATGTGCTAGGAGCGTTCCATAAGTAATGCAGCACTTTTTTCGGTGGAAATAATGCGAAATTTGTTGTGAAACACAGTGGAATATTCCCGCTTGAGCTCCTATACTTTTATGGAGCTCCGATAAGTGGCTCTGTGTAGCCTTTAAAATGGCGTCTGTAACGGAGGTGCGTTCCAAGCAGAGAGCTGTCATTGAGTTTCTTTTGGTGGAAAACCAGAGCATCGCATATATCTATGGGCGCTTGCAGAATGTCTACGGAGACGTGGCAGTGGGCGAAGTGTTCGTCATCATCGCAACAAGGTCGTGCAAATCTGTCCGATCTCCCGCTAGCCGGCTGGCCGCACACAGCTGTGACTCCTGTGATGTTGGAACGGGCGGACACTGTAATTCGAGGTGATCCACGGATCACAATCAAACACCTCGCTGCACAACGGGGCATTTGTGTTGGTAGTGCTGACACACTCGTCCACCAGTTGGAGTACTCAAAGATGTGCGCCCGCTGGGTTCCTAACAGTAGACCATAAACAGCAATGAAGGGCCATCTGTCTTTCATGTTACGAGGCTGATCGTGACAATTTTTTGTCCATCATCGTCGCAGGCAATGGAACAACGACAGTCCATCGAGTGGCGCCACACCACCTCTCCATCGAAGAAACAGTTCAAAGCCGCTCCCTCAGCTGGTAAATAGCGACGGTCGTCTGGGATTCTGAAGGGGCTATTCTGTTTGATTTCCTCTCTAATGGTGCAACTGTCAACACTGTACTGTGCTATTTTCAAAAAACTGAAGGAACGACTTCAACTCTTTCGTCATCACAAAAATGCAAATCACAACAAAGGGCCTCGCATAAATCTGCATACCAGAGAGGTGCTCACAAAACTTCATCGGACTGTTCTCCCTCACCAACCCTACAGCCTGGATCTCGGACCTTCCTACTTCTGTATCTCTGACCCCAAGCTGGAAGCATAACGTGGATGATGGGAAGGTTATTGATGCAGCAAGACGTTGGCTCTCACGTTGATCAGTGTGTGGTAACATATACCCGTGGTCTAGGGGTAGCGTCTTTGATTCATAATCAAAACGTCTTCGGTCCCGGGTTCGATCCCCGCCACTACCTAAATTTAGATAAATAATCAGCATTGGCGGTCGAAGACTTCCGGCATAAGAAGTCAGCCTCATTCTGACAACGGCCTTGTCAAAGAGGGCGGAGGAGCGGATGGAGGTTCAGGGCACTCTCTTGTCCTAGGGGTGGGAAATTGCCCCTAAAGGCGGAAGAATCAGCAATGATCAACGACATGAGGATGCAGAAGGCAATGGAAACCACTGCATTAAAGACACGTATCGTGTATCCAAAGGACATGTGGCCTGTAATGGAAGAAGTGTCATGATGATCTCTCCATTGGCAAAAGATTCCGGAATAGTCCCCCATTCGGATCTCCGGGAGGGGACTGCCAAGGGGGAGGTTACCATGAGAAAAAGATTGAATAATCTACGAAAGGATAACGTCCTACGAGTCGGGGAGTGGAATGTCAGAAGCTTGAACGTGGTAGGGAAACTAGAAAATCTGAAAAGGGAAATGCAAAGGCTCAATCTAGATATAGTACGGATCAGTGAAGTGAAGTGGAAGGAAGACAAGGATTTCTGGTCAGATGAGTATCGGGTAATATCAACAGCAGCAGAAAATGGTATAATAGGTGTAGGATTCTTTATGAATATGAAGGTAGGGCAGAGGGTGTGTTACTGTGAACAGTTCAGTGACCGGGTTGTTCTAATCAGAATCGACACCAGACCAACACCGACAACGATAGTTCAGGTATACATGCCGACGTCGCAAGCTGAAGATGAACATATAGAGAAAGTGTATGAGGATATTGAAAGGGTAATGCGGTATGTAAAGGGGGACGAAAATCTAATAGTCATGGGCGACTGGAATGCACTTGTAGGGGAAGGATAGAAGAAAAGGTTACAGGAGAATATGGGCTTGGGACAAGGAATGAAAGAGGAGAAAGACTAATTGAGTTCTGTAACAAGTTTCAGCTAGTAATAGCGAATACCCTGTTCAAGAATCACAAGAGGAGGAGGTATACTTGGAAAAGGCCGGGAGATACGGGAAGATTTCAATTAGATTACATCATGGTCAGACAGAGATTCCGAAATCAGATATTGGATTGTAAGGCGTACCCAGGAGCAGATATAGACTCAGATCACAATATAGTAGTGATGAAGCGTAAGCTGAAGTTCAAGACATTAGTCAGGAAGAATCAATACGCAAAGAAGTGGGATACGGAAGTACTAAGGAATGACGAGATACGTTTGAAGTTCTCTAACGCTATAGATACAGCAATAAGGAATAGCGCAGTAGGCAGTACAGTTGAAGAGGAATGGACATCTCTAAAAAGGGCCATCACAGAAGTTGGGAAGGAAAACATAGGTACAAAGAAGGTAGTTGCGAAGAAACCATGGGTAACAGAAGAAATACTTCAGTTGATCGATGAAAGGAGGAAGTACAAACATGTTCCGGGAAAATCAGGAATACAGAAATACAAGTCGCTGAGGAATGAAATAAATAGGAAGTGCAGGGAAGCTAAGACGAAATGGCTGCAGGAAAAGTGTGAAGACATCGAAAAAGATATGATTGTCGGAAGGACAGACTCAGCATACAGGAAAGTCAAAACAACCATTGGTGACATTAAAAGCAACGGTGGTAACATTAAGAGTGCAACCGGAATTCCACTGTTAAATTCAGAGGAGAGAGCAGATAGGTGGAAAGAATACATTGAAAGCCTCTATGAGGGTGAATATTTGTCTGATATGATAGAAGAAGAAACAGGAGTCGATTTAGAAGAGATAGGGGATCCAGTATTAGAATCGGAATTTAAAAGAGCTTTGGAGGACTTACGGTCAAATAAGGCAGAAGGGATAGATAACATTCCATCAGAATTTCTAAAATCATTGGGGGAAATGGCAACAAAACGACTATTCACGTTGGTGTGTAGAATATATGAGTCTGGCGATATACCATCTGACTTTCGGAAAAGCGTCATCCACACAATTCCGAAGACGGCAACAGCTGACAAGTGCGAGAATTATCGCACAATCAGCTTAACAGCTCATGCATCGAAGCTGCTTATAAGAATAATATACAGAAGAATGGAAAAGAAAATTGAGAATGCGCTAGGTGACGATCAGTTTGGCTTTAGGAAAAGTAAAGGGACGAGAGAGGCAATTCTGACGTTACGGCTAATAATGGAAGCAAATCTAAAGAAAAATCAAGACTTTTCATAGGATTTGTCGACCTGGAAAAAGCGTTCGACAATATAAAATGGTGCAAGCTGTTCGAGATTCTGAAAAAAAAGTAGGGGTAAGCTATAGGGAGAGACGGATCATATACAATAAGTACAACAACCAAGAGGGAATAATAAGAGTGGACGATCAAGAACGAAGTGCTCGTATTAAGAAGGGTGTAAGACAAGGCTGTAGCCTTTCGCCCCTACTGTTCAATCTGTACATCGAGGAAGCAATGATGGAAATAAAAGAAAGATTCAGGAGTGGAATTAAAATACAAGGTGAAAGGATATCAATGATACGATTCGCGGATGCCATTGCTATCCTGAGTGAAAGTGAAGAAGAATTAAATGATCTGCTGAACGGAATGAACAGTCTAATGAGTACACAGTATGGTTTGAGAGTAAATCGGAGAAAGACAAAGGTAATGAGAAGTAGTAGAAATAAGAACAGCGAGAAACTTAACATCAGGATTGATGGTCACGAAGTCAATGAAGTTAAGGAATTCTGCTACCTAGGCAGTAAAATAACCAATGACGGACGGAGCAAGGAGGACATCAAAAGCAGACTCGCTATGGCAAAAAAGGCATTTCTGGCGAAGAGAAGTCTACTATTATCAAATACCGGCCTTAATTTGAGGAAGAAATTTCTGAGGATGTACATCTGGAGTACAGCGTTGTATGGTAGTGAAACATGGACTGTGGAAAAACCGGAACAGAAGAAATCGAAGCATTTGAAATGTGGTGCTACAGACGAATGTTGAAAATTAGGTGAACTGATAAGGTAAGGAATGAGGAGGTTCTACGCAGAATCGGAGAGGAAAGGAATATGTGGAAAACACTGATAAGGAGAAGGGACAGGATGACAGGACATCTGCTAAGACATGAGGGAATGTCTTCCATGGTACTAGAGGGAGCTGTAGAGGTCAAAAACTGTAGAGGAAGACAGAGATTGGAATACGTCGAGCAAATAATTGCGGACGTAGGTTGCAAGTGCTACTCTGAGATGAAGAGGTTAGCACAGGAAAGGAATTCGTGGCGGGCCGCATCAAATCAGTCAGTAGACTGATGACAAAAAAAAAAAAAATGCGGCCATACAGGTACTCCCAGTAAGGTGGCGTAAGGTCGTCGCATTGAACGGATATCATGTTGAAAAATAAGATATTGTAGCCATAGGAGTGGGAAGTATTACGGTGTACTGGAATCCTGAATGAAATCGACCTGCTTTCAGTAAAAAAAAGTGTTGCATTACTTACTACAATTACTTATTGCATTACTTATTACAATGTTGACTGGAATACGCTCTTTCAAATTCTGAAGGTGGCAGGGGTAAAATACAGGGAGCGAAAGGCTATTTATAATTTGTACAGAAACCAGATGGCAATTATAAGAGTCGAGGGACATGAAAGGGAAGCAATGATTGGGAAGGGAGTGAGACAGGGTTGTAGTCTCTCCCCGATATTATTCAATCTGTATATTGAGCAAGCAGTGAAGGATACAAAAGAAAAATTCGGAGTAGGTATTAAAATTCAGAGAGAAGAAATAAAAACTTTGAGGTTCGCCGATGACATTGTAATTCTGACTGAGACAGCAAAGGACTTGGAAGACTAGTTGAACGGAATGGATAGTGTCTTGAAAGGAGGATATAAGATGAACATCAACAAAAGCAAAACGAGGATAATGGAATGTAGCCGAATTACGTCGGGCGATGCTGAGGGAATTAGATTAGGAAATGAGACACTTAAAGTAGTAAAGGAATTTTGCTATTTGGGGAGCAAAATAACTGATGATGGTCGAAGTAGAGAGGATATAAAATTTAGACTGGGAATGGCAAGGAAAGCGTTTCTGAAGAAGAGAAATTTTTTTACATCGAGTATAGATTTAAGCGTCAGGAAGTGGTTTCTGAAAGTACTTGTATGGAGTGTGACCATGTATGGAAGTGAAACATGGACGATAAATAGTTTGGACAAGAAGAGAATAGAAGCTTTTGAAATTAGTGCTACAGAAGAATGCTGAAGATTAGATGGGAGAAGAGGAGTTTGTGGCACAACTTGACTAGAAGAAGGGATCGGTTGGTAGGACATGTGTTGAAGCATCAAGGGATCACCAATTTAGTATTGGAGGGCAGCGTGGAGGGTAAAAATCGTAGAGGGAGACCAAGAGATGAATACACTAAGCAGATTCAGAAGGATGTAGGTTGCAGGAGGTACTGGGAGATGAAGAAGCTTGCACAGGATAGAGTAGCATGGAGAGCTGCATCAAACCATTCTCAGGACTGAAGACCACCACAACAACAACATACTTATTGGACGCACCCCGCTTCTGTGCTTAAGACCCCACCCACGTGTAGAGGCCAGAGTGCAGAGTACTCACGCGCTCATGAGGTTGGGGTGGACGGCGCGGATGTGCTGCTGGAGGCTGGGCAGCCCGTCCACGGTGAGCGGGCAGTAGTGGCAGCGGCGGGGGCCCGCCAGGTGCTGGATGGCCGTGTGGCGGTGCCGCGTGGAGCGCCGATGCGCCAGCGCCTCCGCGCTGCTGCCGAACTCCAGCGAGCACGCCGAGCAGAAGAACAGCTCCCGGCCGTGCGCCTGCGCAGACCGACATCGACACCTGCATGGTAGGCTTTCAGGGGTAATGCCACCTGCTACCTGAGACGACATCCTCCCTTGGGCGACATTGTCAAACGAGAGATTGATACGTTATTAACAGACATTTCCTCAACAGCTGTCTATGAGATAACTTACCGGTTAGGAGTATTTTTATTAGTGATATGCCGTCTCCAGTGAAAATATTTTCTGTTTTAAACCAATGCGTTTCGGAAGTATCACCCCATTCTCACGGACTACAACTGAGGGTTATATTTGCCTCCTCAGTTAATGACTCAGTAGCAAATGTACCACACAGTAGCTACTTTCCCGCGAAAAAGCGACTCAGAGAAAACACAATTAAGCTGACGTGAATGAACTACTGGCCTTTAAAATTGCTACACCACGAAGATGACGTGCTACAGAGTCGAATTTTAACCGACAGGAAGAAGATGCTGTGATATGCAAATAATTAGCTTTTCAGAGCATTCACACAAGGTTGGCGCCGGTGGCGACACCTACAACGTGCTGACATGAGGAAAGTTTCCAACCGATTTCTCATACACAAACAGCAGTTTACCGCCGTTGCCTGGTGAAAAGTTATTGTGATGCCTCGTGTAAGGAGGAGAAATGCGTACCATCACGTTTCCGACTTTGATAAAGGTCGGATTGTAGCCTATCCCGATTGCGGTTTATCGTATCGCGACATTGCTGCTCGCGTTGGTCGAGATCCAATGACTGTTAGCAGAATATGGAATCGATGGGTTCAGGAGGGTAATACGGAACGCCGTGCTGGATCCCAACGGCCTTGTGGCCGGCCGGAGTGGCCGTGCGGTTCTGGGCGCTACAGTCTGGAGCCGAGCGACCGCTACGGTCGCAGGTTCGAATCCTGCCTCGGGCATGGATGTGTGTGATGTCCTTAGGTTAGTTAGGTTTAATTAGTTCTAAGTTCTAGGCGACTGATGACCTCAGAAGTTATGTCGCATAGTGCTCAGAGCCATTTGAACCAACCAACGGCCTTGTATTACTAGTAGTCGGGATGACAGGCATCTTATCCGCACGGCTATAACGGATCGTGCAGCCACGTCTCGATCCCTGAGTCAACAGATGGGGACGTTTGCAAGACAACAACCATCTGCACGAACAGTTCGACGACGTTTGCAGCAGCATGGACTATCAGCTAGGAGACCATGGCTGCGGTTACCTTTGACGCTGCATCACAGACAGGAGCGCCTGCAATGGTGTACTCAACGACGAACATGGGTGCACGAATGGCAAAACGACATTTTTTTTTTTCAGATGAATCCAGGTTCTGTTTACAGCATAATGCTGGTGGCGGCCGTGTTTGGCGACATCGCAGTGAACGCACATTGTAAACGTGTATTCGTCAACGCCATACCGGCGTATCACTCGGCGTGAGAGTATGAGGTGCCACTGGTTACACGTCTCGGTCACCTCTTGCTCGCATTGTCGGCGCTTTGAACAGTGGACGTTACATTTCAGACGTGTTACGACCGGTGGCTCTACCCTTCATTCGATCCCTCCGAAACCCTACATTTCAGCAGGATAACGCACGACCGCATGTTGCAGGTCCTGTACAGGCCTTTCTGGATACAGAAAATGTTCGACTGCTACCCTGGCCAGAACATTCTCACCAACTGAAAACATCTGGTCAATGGTGGCCGAGCAACTGCCTCGTCACAATACGCCAGTCATTACTCTTGATGAACAGTGGTATCGTGTTGAAGCTGCATGGGCAGCTGTACCTGTACATGCCATCCAAGCTCTGTTTGACTCAATGCCCAGGCGTATCAAGGCCGTTATTACGGCCAGAGGTGGTTCTTCTGGGTACTGATTTCTCAGGATCTATGCACCCAAATTGCGTGAAAATGTAATCACATTTCAGTTCTAGTATAATATATTTGTCCAATGAATACCCGTTTATCATCTGCATTTCTTCTTGGTGTAGCACGTTTAATGGCCAGTAGTGTAGTTCCCTCCCGCCGGAGGTTCGAGTCCTCCCTCAGGCATGCATTTATAATGTAACACTTTTATGACTGTATTACATTAAAATTTGTGTGAATCTAGAGTGTATTAAAGAATCAGAGCTCGTAATATCACTGTTTGCATAACAGGTGAGTTTAAACAAAGTTATTCAAATCAGTGACAGTTAAAAATTTTTTACATTCTTGCACATGATTTCTCATGCTTACTAGCACAGTGTCTGACTAAAACTACTCGTCACAATTTTTGTTACGTATATTGACAAATACATAATTTATATATTTGACTGTCTTATGAATCAGTATTATCAATTTAAAGTTGCAGTTGTAGTTCAAAAACGCGTTGTACTTAAACAGTAAAATAAAATAATTTAACTGAATATTGCGTATAACTAATAAAAACATTCCTAAATTACTCGCCACAATTTTTGCTATTTTCATTGATATGTATATAATTTATACATTAGAGTACCCTATGAATCAATATTATCATGGCAATATCATAGCTGAAGTTCCAAAACATGTTGGACTAAAAGAACAAGATGAATTATTTTCACTGAAGATATGCACCATTAGTAAAAATATTCCTAAATTAATTGTTACGATTTTTCCAATTTCTGTTGATGAATACATAACGTATACATTTGAATATCTCGTGAATCAATATTATCACGGTAGGGCTGGAGTTGTTCCAAAAAACATTGGACTAAAACATTAAAATAAAATGTTTTCAGTGAAGATGTATTGCTAGAAAACATTTCTAACCTATGAGATTGCTAATTTACAACTAACTCTGAAGAAGACACATTGACATATACAGTAAACTTACAATATGTTTTACACTGTGAAAGTTAGAAGCTAGATATATAGATAGACAGGTAAACAGACAGATAGATCGAGAGATGGATTTGCTTTTCCTGCCACACATCCATAGTCAGGAGATCCTCTAAGACGCGCAGTACATCCTAAAACCAAATGCATAATATATATTTACAACAGAAGAGATACGCAAATTGTAATTCCACATATTCACAGGGAAAAATCCTTAAGAAAATAGAACACACCAAAAATCTAAAACATTTTGCCATTTAAAATTTTAAACCAAAATTGTCATAAACTGGCCAATGCACAAACAGTTGCAATGCTTACTTATACAGACTGCATTACTGTGTTGCAGATGTGCAGAACACACATTATTAATAATACATACAACAATAGTACTATCAAATCAGTTATCAACACTTGTAAAAGACCATGCATTTTAAATACCTAGCATCCAGTCACCTCAAACTGTGAAGACCATTCTGAAACCCAGCAGATACGCAGGCTCAAGTAGAGACAGGCGACAGTTGACATCTGAGATAAATATAAATTCCAACATATATGCAGCATAAATACAAAGAAAGAGAGACGTCAGTTGGATCTGCAAAGAAATTAGTCAATAAGGTAGGCGATGGAGACCGATAAATCCTTGAGGATTTGTACTTTACTAGTCGTTAAACTTCTTATGGCTGTATGCAAGTTTTGAAAATAAGTGTTACTGCATGATGAAACCCTACCTGCGCTAAGTAGGTGACTTCTGATCTTTATACAGGGTGTCACAAGAGCAATGGTCAACATTATGGATATGACGAGAATGATCATTCGAAACAAAAAGTCTTGTAAACGTGGGCTCTACATGGCACACTTTAAGAACTATGAGCACTTTATCTTCGATACGTTAAAACAAGTCCCTTCTGCTACAAGTTCTTTGCTTTCCATATTTTGAGAGGGTGTAGTGTGGACCACAACAAGAAAAAGTGTCTAGTAAACATGAGCTCTAAAATACCTTATCAGCTACGAGCACACGTTAGTAGAGAAGATGTGTTTCACTGTAGCGAAGATCAACAAGTGCTATTACCTCTTAAAGTATGCACTTTAAAGCACCTGTTTATACTTTTTTTGCTTCGAATGATCGTTTCTGTAATATCCTTGCATATTCATCATTTCTTCTGAGAAGCACTGTATACACTACCCTCATTTCTAGTATTGATTCCATGAACTAAACTGTTAGTTTCAAAAACAGATATCTAATTTGTGACAAATTTCATTAAATAATAAATGTACTGGGAAGCAGTATTTAGTTACCCAGTTCATTGAACAGGCATCTGCAATACATTCTTACAAATAATTTATATTACACGATAATGCAACCGCACGACTTTAGTCTGAAATGATGAGCTACCCCACACATGCTCCCATATTATGGAAAGAAAATACACAAAGTGCGCTAACTTTTTTATTTTTATGTCATATATGTCTGATAACATCCGCACTGCATATACATAATTCTTTACGCTTTTCCTGTGGTATGCTCGTCCCTGCTAAATTTATCATCAAGTCGTTATCCCAAGAATTTAATACTGTCAACCACTTTATTTGCTCATCACCACAATATAGACATAAGCTGAGTGAAAGTCTTATAAGCTTTGAACTGCATATAATGTGGGTTTTCGGAAGTTTCGCTAAGTGGAGGCAGACAAAATATGACAGCTGAACAGAAGAATGATTTGTTGCTCAGCATTAGATCTTACTGCAATGAGATAACATTTTACACTCTAGCGCTTTTAGAATGCTTCTGAACACCTATAGCTGTAGAAATAAGAGACTGAAAATGTAAAATAAAAGTCTTACTTTCTCAAGAACTTCATACACCGTATCACTTCACAAGATATTATCTGGTCCAAACTCGTAGTTTCCTAGTGACAGAGAATAAATCTGTCTATAACCATGTTCCGATATTCTCATATAGTTAAATTACCATCACCTAGTGTACTCATTATACCATGTAATAACTGAAATGACACAGAATTCGTATTGGTACAAAGTCGCTTGTAATCTAGCAAAGATTTATTTGTATCCAACCACTATTCGTGTTTTGTATTCACACTGTATTCTCTGTGTAAGCTACTAGCATCAAATCAGCTGATTGTTTCATTAATACTACTTCTGGTTAGTCCAGTGGCTTCGCTCTTTACACCAACTGAAATGTCAGTTTGCATGATGACACCAATGTATTGCTTAAGAGGGCCTGCTCGACCATAGTATCCCATTTTTTAAAACTTTCTATACACAATCATAGTGCTAGCTGGACTGCTGGTAGCACTCTGGTACTGATGAATGACTCATCCTGCCGATCTCATGCAATTTTTTTTTCTTTACAACCACCTTCCACAATGTTCTACACTCCCTGTCTGTCAGTACATAGGGTCTGCCTGGTCTTCATTTAGCCATAATTGTTGCTATGCATTTCCACCTCACAGCCACATCACCAAAAGTTGATCTGGGCATCGTTAAGAGGGTTCAAATGTCCCTGATGGATCTGTTACTCAATTGACATCCAATGACTAATCTAATACCCTCAGGATCTCATGATTTAAGTCGACTACAATCCATTATCCTCGTTTTGCTTTTGTTAATGATCATCTTATGTCATCCTTTCAAGACAGTGTCCATTCCGTTCAACTGCTCTTCCAAGTCCTTTGCTATCTCTGACAGAATTACAATGTCATCGGCGAACCTCAAAGTATTTATTTCTTCTCCATGGATTTTAATACCTACTCCGAATTTTTCTTTTGTTTCCTTTGCTGCTTGCTCAATATACAGATTGAATAACATTGGGGAGAGGCTACAACCCTGTCTCACTCCCTTCCCAACCACTGCTTCCCTTTCATGTCCCTCGACTCTTATAACTGCCATCTGGTTTCTGTACAAATTGTAAATAGCCTCTCGCTCCCTGTATTTTACCCCTGCCACCTTCAGAATTTGAAAGACAGTATTCCAGTCAACATTGTGAAAAGCTTTCTCTAAGTCTACAAATGCTAGAAACGTAGGTTTGCCTTTCCTTAATCTAGCTTCTGAGATAAGTCATAGGATCAGTATTGCCTCACGTGTTCCAATGTTTCTACGGAACCCAAACTGATCTTCCCCGATGTTGGCTGCTACCAGTTTTTCCAGTCATCTGTAAAGAATTCGCTTTATTATTTCGCAGCTGTGACTTATTAAACTGATAGTTCGGTAATTTGCACATCTGTCAACACCTGCTTTCTTTAGGATATCGTTAGTATAAATGCTGCATAGCTTGGGATCCAGGACAGAACTCTGGGGTTCCCCTGCATCTCTTGGCTTAATGATACTTTTTCACTAGTCTGATGTAAGAAAAAATTTCCTATTGCCTAAGAAAGTCGTCAGAGTTTTGATTATGTGAAGGGGATATCTGATTAATGTAGCTTGTGTATTGTGCCATCGTGTCAAACACGACCGAGGGCCTCCTCCACATCTAAAGCTTTCTGTATTACAGCTGCAGTGGTGGGGGGCGGCTCACCTTCTTGACGTGTCGCTGAAGCTCGGCCCACGACTGGCAGCGCAGGCTGCACTGGGCGCAGCTGCGGAGGCCCGGCCTGGCCACCCTCTGCATCAGCCGCAGCGCGCAGAAGTGGCCGCGGCGGCGGGCGTGCGCCAGCACCTGCGCGCGCAGCTGGAACCGCCGGCCGCAGTCGGCGCACCAGGGCAGGCGGCGGCGCCGCAGCTCGACGGGCAGCGAGCCGGCGGCCGCCGCCACCAGCTCGCCGTGCGCCTGCGAGCGTAGGTGCCCCAGCAGGGCGGCCGCGCTGTCGCACGAGGCGCGGCACAGCGAGCACCAGTAGTCGCCCTGCAACTGTGCGGCACCCCTCTCACATCACCCTCTCGTTCACGATTTAACCCTTTATCAGAAAAAGTTTTGAGTTCATTAATTATACTGAAGGCGCATACGTATTCAAATACGTGGCTGCGCAGGGTAGCCGCGTGGTTCAAATGGCTCTAAGCACCACGGGAGTTAACATCTGAGGTCATCGTCCCCTAGACTTAGAACTACTTAAACCTAACTAACCTAAAGACATCACACACATCCATGCCCGAGGCAGCATTCGAACCTCCGACCGTAGCAGCAGCGTGGTTCCGGACTGAAGCGCCTAGAACTGGTCGGCCACAGCGGCTGGCTAGCTGCACGGGCTAAGGCGTCTTGTCATGGTCCGTGGGGCTCCCTCTGTCGGAGGTTCGAGTCCACCCTCGGGGAATGGTTGTGTGTGTGTGTGTGTTGTCCCAGCATAAGTTAGTTTAAGTTAGACTAAATAGTGTGTAAGCTTAGGTACCAATGATCTCAGCAGTTTCGTCCCATAAGATCTTACCCCAAATTTCCAAATTTTTTCAACAGAGATACGTAAACAAGAAGTATATGATGCTGCAGTCGGCAACATCTATATAAGACAAATGTCTAGCGCAACTGCTAGATCTGTTACTGCTGCTACAATCGCAAGTTATAAAGATTTAAGTGAGTTTGAATGTGGTGTTATAGTCGGCATACGAGCGATGGGACACAGCATCTCTGAGATAGCGATAAAAATGGGGATTTTCCCATACGACTGTTCCACGAGTGTACTGTGAATATGAGGAATCAGGTAAAACATAAAATATCCGATATCGCTGCAGCTGGAAAAAGGTCCTGCAACGACGACTGAAGAGAATCGTCCAATGTGACTGAACAGCAACCCTTCCGCAAATTACTGCACCTTTCAATTCTGGGCCATCAACAAGTGTCAGCGTGTGGAACATTCAACGAAACATCATCGATATGGGCTTTCGGATCTGAAGGTCCAATCCTGTAAACTTGATGACTGCATTACACAAAGCTTTACGCCTCTCCTGGATTCATCAACATTGACATTGGTCTGTTGATGACTGGAAACATGATGCCCAGTCAGACGAGTCTCGTTTCAAATTGTATCGAGCAGATAGACCTTTACACATATGGAGACAACCTCATGAATCCATGGACCCTGCATGTCAGCAGGCGACCGTTCTAGGTGGTAGAGGCTATGTAATGGTGTGGGGCATGTGCAACTGGGGTGATATGGTCCCCTGATACATCTAGATACGACTCTGATAGGTGACATACACGTAAGCACCCTGTCTGATTACCTGCATCCATTCATGTCCATTGTGCATTCCGATGGACTCTGGCAATTCCAGCAGGACAATGCGACACCCCATACGTCCATAATTGCTACAGAGTGGTTCCAGGAACACGCTTCTGAGTTAAACACCTCCGATGGTCACCAGACTACCCAGAACATTATTGAATCTACCTGGGATGCCTTGAAACCTGCTGTTCAGAAAAGATCTTCACTTTCTCGAACTCTTACGGATTTACAAACAACCCTGCAGAATTCATGGTGGCTGTCAACTCTCTCCAGCACTACTTCAGATGTTAGTCGAGTCCATGCCACGTGGTGTTGCAGCACTTTTGCATGCTTGCGGGGGCCTACATGACATTAGGCACATGTTCCATTTCTTTATGTCTGTAGTGTGTATGTAGTGGGTTTGTCCGTAAGTTCATAGCATTTTCCATAAGTTTAATATACACAACAGTTACATGTAACAGAGACTGTGGCCGTCAATAATATATCTCCTTTACTATTTACAATGCCAATGCTAGGATAACTTTTCGATTCAGCAACTGTATAAATCATGTGGGTTTGAGGTGAAGAACCTATTGACCCACGTTTGCAGAGCAATTTCATCCAGCAAAGAAATTGCTTGAAGGCTGTTCAATAGAGGGCCGAAAAGGGGAAAATCTGAACACCAAGATCAGGTGAATATGGTGGGTGTGGAGTAACTTCCCAACTCAACTCCTAAATAGTATTTTTTGTAAGCATAGCAGAATGCGAGTAGACTTATGGTAGAGAAGCATCACTTCATGCAGTGTTCCTGGTCGTTATTCTTGGACTGCGTCTGCAAGATGACTTAGTTGTTCACAATATATGTCAACAGTGTTGGATACATCTTGACGAAGCAAATTTTAGTACACAACGCTGTCCTAGTTCCGTCAGATGGGACTTTATAACAGAAGATAAATAAAAGAGTTAAAGGTTATGAATCGATATAATAGATACATTACTTGACATAAACTTAAGTAATATAGAATAATTTATGCTTGGAATGGTGGCCAATTGTAACACCGCAGAACCAAAGCTTTGGAATTAAATTGAGGCCTATAAGTTTTTTTTTCTATCTCTTGTGGAAATACAGAAACAAGTGAAAAATTTAAAGTTACCCTGTGTGTCAGAGTCCATGTTTAACTACTGGTTTCCCATTAACTGTCAGGGTTAATCAGTTCAGACATCAGAGGATGGTAAGTGTATAGAACCAGGCCCAGTTGTGCAAAGGGGTGTTCAAATTAACCTTGAGTTTCATGACAGCTTTTCTTAACGAAATTGTAAAATTATTTTCAATGTAATTAAAACTTCATGTGAGCGTTTAGTTGCACAGAAAGTGTACAGTAGCTATTTCCACAAAACAGGAAAATTATTTACATAAACATTATCAACATTATCATGATAGTTTCTGTTTACTCACACTGAGTTATGACTTGGCAAAACCGTCATTTTAATTGATTGACAGCATATTTAAATGTATGATGAGCAATCTAAAAAGTGTCTGTTCCAGGTACTTAGCTACAATACGTGATTCCCCACTCCCTCTTTTGTATTGTTTTCCCATCAACACACAAGATGCTGAGGTGTCTTGTCATGTGATAACTACATTACCTAGAAGAAATCATCTTGCAACAGAAGCTGATGTGTTGGTAATGGATGTGGTCACACAGCCAAAAGAACTACACTGTCAGAACTTGGCAATGAGAATTATGTTGTTTTAAGTCACTTCCTTCATACAAGAGGTAAGAGGCACACAAGTACACTCTGGGAACTTGACTTGCTGGAATCAGGTCCATATCCTGGTGGTGGAGTGGTAGAATATATTGTGTGTGGAAAAAAAAACTGTTACACATTTCTACAGGAAGTAGTACTGGTCAAAACTTGAAAAGAGAAGCTCCATATCTGGGAGCCAGTGCCTCTTGAGATATGATCCACTTAAGTTGTCATGAATAATGTGTAGTACTCATTCATCACAAGAGACAGCATAGCAGATCACCACAATACACATCAGTGTATGGGCAGCAACTGTTGGTGGCAGACTTATAGGACCATACACTTTACCAAAGATATTATCAGACCCAATATGTGGCTGATTTCTGCAAATCAATTACCAGTGCTAATGAAAAACGTTACCCTTTCAGAAAGACAATTTTGTGATTTACGTGTATGCACGATGGTGCACGATCTCATTTTCTATGGATCGCAAGGTAGACTTACCACACCATTTTATGTGTGATGGACTGGTCAGAGAGGTCTGGTATCATGGCCTTCCCATTCACAAGACCTGAGTCCGTTGGGTTTCTGCGTATGGGGAAATTTAAATACCAAACTCATCAATAATGTGCAGCCATTACAGGAGCAAGTGAGCAGTCCATATATGGCAGTCGGAATGGCGTCAGAAGTATATAAAAGAGTGTGTAACTGATTGCAAAGAAGGGCCAAATCTGGTGTCAGGACGCATGGTAGCCACAAGCAACATTTCTTATAGTGTCTGCTTCTAGATAACAACACAAATGGGAATGAAGGGACAGATTGGTCCATATCTCAACAGGTGTATATCATTATGGGTATTTTTTTCTAGTTTTGACCAATAATATCTCCTGTAGGAATATGTGACTTTTTTTAAAAAATACCTTGTATATTCATCACCTGCAATTAGGCACCATAGAGAGAACAGTTGGCAGTGTACAATTTCTAGTCAGCAGGCATTGTGCCATGTTCCACTGTTAAGGCATAAAGCTCTCTGTAGTGTCCTGTGGAGCGAAAGTGTATGAATCTTTTGATACAAATCTAGGAGGAGGAGGAGGAGGATATTAGTGTTTAACGTACCGTCGACAACGAGGTCATTAGAGACGGAGCGCAAGGTCGGGTGAGGGAAGGATGGGGAAGGAAATCGGCCGTGCCCTTTCAAAGGAACCATCCCGACATTTGCCTGAAGCGATTTAGGGAAATCACGGAAAACCTAAATCAGGATGGCCGGAGACGGGATTGAACCGTCGTCCTCCCGAATGCGAGTCCAGTGTACAAATCTAGGACTTTGATGCAAATGTAGGACCTGGGGACTTTCTTGGAGCTAGGGTTCTGCACTGAGGTTGTACACCTTACTTCTTTTTATTCTACCTTAATCTGTAAACAAAAGCATATGCTGTATGAAGGTTCATCTGATTTATCCACACAATATAACATCTCGCTAGCGCTCAGTTTCATATGCAACCTGTGTGACATTAATCTCCCAGAGTAATTCACACAGTAGACCCACAACTGAGAGGAATTCTAATACCTATCCAGATACTCAGGTTTAGACTTTCTGTAGTTTTCTTAAAACGCTTGAGGCAGGATTAGAGTCGTGCATGGTGAATGTTTCACCTTGTTCAGGCAGTGTTTTGCGTCCTGGTTCAGTAGAGATTTCTTGCGAGATCACACAGCGATGTCCAGCCTCCTGGGTTAGCCAGGCCAGACTGACATCTCTCACCTGCTCATCGCTTCCTCAGCGTGCTGAGTTAGTTATCTGGTGGGCCAGCTTCTTGCCTCTGCTGGTGTAAATTTTGCTTCTGTCTTATAGCGCTGTATCTATTCTCCCTTGTTTTTACTTTGATCAACTTTCGAAAGGCAAGTTGGCAGCGGCTTCAATCAATCTTTCTGCCTGCAATACTCACTGTAGTGCCAGTTCCCAAGGTTTTTCTTAGAGCCAACCAGATACAGTATCCTTGTTGGTATGTAAATGATTATAAGAACGCATGTGGCAGCAATAACTGCTATAATATCTAATATTATAATATCTACTACAATATCTAATATTCTAATAGCTCACATTCAAAAATAAAATACGTTTCTTTCTTGTAGGGTGAAATCACAGTGTAAGAATCCATTGACACAAAGCAGGAATCAGATAGTACAAGATGTCAAACACACTTTCTCCTCTGAGTTTCAGCATGTTGGGGCAGGCACAAGGCAAGCTGCAGTACAGGCAAGAGAGGACCAGGAATTTATAAACAGAGAATACTGAGCTGTAGGCTCGTGAGCCGACATTATTATGGGCTGGCTTGCAAACCCATTGCCTGTAGTATGGAAGGCTGCATACAGCTCAGCTGCCTGGTAGGATAGGGGGCAGCCTGTATGGGCCACTGTTTGAGATAAGAGCTGGATGAGTTGAAGACTGCACTGTGCGTTACTCTATGCAGAACAGTTCCATTTGGAAGGACGCAGCCAATTTCTTTCCCTATCTGTGTTCCAACTCCAATGACTTTGTCATTAGTTGGATGTTAAAGAATCTTCCTTCCTTCCTTACTGAAGTCTCTTCTTCCTCAACTGCATCAAAGTGCTTAGTGCAAGTATTATATATAGCTATAAAATAAGGTGATTATGTGTACATACATGCAGTACAGAACAAGTCATCCCTTAGCACAAGTCTATCTATGCCAATCCACTTGAAATTCTCATTCTCTGCAGCTGTGGTACCGGTTCAATCTGATTATGAAAAAGGAAAGTCCAAAATAATTCCATAACCACTAAATGCTCACATTGGGCAGTACAATGTGCTCATCTCACAGTAAACATGCATCAGCTCAGTTACATCCTTTTTCCCACCTAAGGTATTAATTCCAAACGCAAGATTACATAATGTACTACAAACGTTTGCTGAATGATAGGGCAGGGCGGGAAATGGGAACAAAATATTTTTTCGACGTTTTGTGAATATCTGTTTCATATTCTCATTGGCTAAGAGCTTCTGAGAAGAATATTACAAAATGTATCCGTCAGTCTTTGCTCTCTATTCATTGCTGACTGACGACTTTATATTTTTCCACCAATCCAGGTCTACTGAAGCTTATACTGATTTAATTCTTTTAAAAGACATAAGTTATTACGAAGAGGGGTAACATAATTCGTTGTTAATTCCATAGTCATTCGTCTCTTTTATAAACCTACGAAACTGAGTTAAACTGAGATTATTTTATTTCATTTCCAACTGAGTGCAGTAAAGTATTTTTTATTAGTATCTGCTGTATGAAACTGTGACACTCCTTTATTAGTAGTCATATGCATATTTTGGGGCCCCAATCATCAGTTTAGTCTTCGAACATTCATATTTTTAGGGTATTTTTACGAAAAATACCTAATGTACACGTTTACGTGAGATAAACTTTAATTTTTATTATACACTCTGGAAGTGTAAGCTGAAGTACTTTTTAATAAACTCATAAGGAATTTCTCGTGTGTGAGGTCGCAAACGGCCAATGATGTTTTCGATACTCAACACCCCACATATTGTCTACCTTTCAATAGCAATATTGGCGGCCAATGGCAACAGGCGGCGAGACTACAGATATCCAATAGTGAGCACGGCCTGAGGCTACGGAGTGTAGTTGAACTGCTTAAATGACGCGTAACTCACAGCAGTGCTACAGTGCTAGTGGTGTTGACACAAAGCAGAGCAACAGCAGCGATAAACAAAGAAAACATTGCATTTTACCTACAGCAACAACTGCCGAAGCTGACATTTTGTCAGAAAGGAATCCAAAGAATTTGGCAGAGTGAGAAAGAAGTGGCAGATGAAATATTAGCGTTTCTACAAGATGAGTCACTGGAAAGTGTGGTATCGTATTCATTAGACTGTGTGGAGAATGTACATGAGGGGTACAATGATTACAATAAGTGCTCAACAATAGAAGTGATACTGAAACAGGTGTCGAGCCCTGTAGCTCATCATCCTTGTCGCATCAGGAGCCACATATCGCATCTCCAGTGAAACACATTAAAGGACAATCGTTGAGCAAGAAGCGGGTACTAAACGTTGTTAGGTTCATGGACGATCACCTGCAACACAGTAAAAAAAAACATTATGAACAGATTTCGAATATGTCTGCAGCAGTAAGACCACGTAGTGCATAAGGAAGCCTATGGATATTCAAGGGATGACAAGGCGCACTTACTACAAAAACTGAAGTTTGCGCGTTTGAGGGTGCTCGATACAATTTGTAGGATGTGCATGACTGGCCTGCTACGTTATGCACATCAAACTGTGCAAGGTAGATTACAGTGACTTCTGTGGAACCAGTGGATAGTTGCATAACTTCAAATAGTGCTACAGAATTGGAAGACGTAGGACAACGAAGTTCCAAGCAAAGCGTCGATTTGACGATGGACAGCAAACTGCAGAATCGGCACAAAAATTTGTACATGAGATAAAAAACTTATCCCATCGTTCACTAGGGAGTATGGTTTCTGCTCTGGCCAATTGGGATTTGAAGAGGAAATGCACAGAAACGCATACAAAATGAACTCTGGGCATCAGAGGTACAGAGAGTTGTATCGAGGTCAACTAACATCACTGCCTTAACGCCTTTGTATACAATTACGTCTGTTAATTTGGATCGTAAATTGACTAGAAAGTTATTTATTGTGCAGTAAGAAAATGATGGTGCCCTGTCCGCTACCATTCTTTATCATGTGCGTGATCTTGCAAGCACAGTACGGAATACTTACGTCACAGCAAGCATGAGTGGGAAAAAAGGAGTAAGAAAATTACAATTATGGTATGAGCACTGCTTTTGGTCAATAGCCGGTCAAAATAACTTCCTTTTGCTTGATTCCTGGGGTACATATAAACATTACATTCTTTTAGAGCAAACTATCCCTAGGACAGATTCAGCGTCTGGATGTTTGTTTTTCCATGCCCATTAAACATATTTTCGGACTATTTACAGCTACACCTTAAAGTATAGCCAGTTTCACGATAAGATCCATGCAGTCTGTTTTGCGTTCGGTTGCATGCCAATACATTCCATCATTTCTCATCACTCTGTTACACCAATATGATTCAACACACATCAAAAAAAAGTTTTCCATCACTCCAGTTCCCAGAACTCCTGAAGGTAGACGTTGACTGTGGATACTGTATCACAGACACAGTCGCTTTTTGCCGGCTGGTGTGGCCTTGCGGTTCTAGCGCTTCAGTTTGGAACCGCGTGACCGCTACGGTCATAGGTTCGAATCCTGCCTCGGGCATGGATGTGTGTGATGTCCTTAGGTTAGTTAGGTTTTAGTAGTTCTAAGTTCTAGGAGACTGATGACCTCAGCAGTTAAGTCGCATAGTGCTCAGAGCCATTTGAACCATTTTTGAACACAGTCGCTTTGACTGCTCAGATATGATACTAAACCCGCCTAAAGACGAAGACAACCATGCATGAGCAGCGCCTAATACACGCAGGGGGTCCGACAGCCGATCAGTTCCAATCATTCCACCAGGAAGGAGGTACACGGCTCGTGTTGTCTTCAGAACAACTATGCCTAGACTAGGGTGACCAAATTATGTTCGGTGAAAACCGGGACACATTCACCCGGTTGCCAATGGACACCTCATTCCACAAGTACCCAGGTTTCTTAATTTTAAATATTAATGTTTTGTTGATACATTTTGGAAAAGGGTATTTTTCACTGCCTCCAGCATTCTTGATCATGTCTTTGTTCTTTGAGACACAGTGATAAAACTCGGCACAATCCACTTTTTAGTTGTACAGGATCTGCAGGATTGCTTCAAGAGAGTCCACTTCCATTCTGTTTCTTTCATCAGTCCACTGGCTATTCATGAACGAAAATATTCTTTCCACATAGGCATTATGGGCTGGGATTGCAAATAAATACCTTGCAATTACAAGCAACTCAGAGTAATAATGAAGACAGTCACAGCTTTTAGAAAAACTCACCCACTTCTCATGACATTCCAATGGTGTTGTTTTTTTTTTTCATCATTCCACTTGTGAAGACTTCCTTCAACAATATTTGTCAGTATGCCGAACTGATCAAAGAGAATAGAATCATCGATTTCAATCTCCTTACTCTTCAAATAAGAAACTGTCTCTTCAACACTTTCCCATTTTGGCACTCTCTTCAGTAACATCCAATCAAACACCGGCAATGAGGGTAAATATGAGGCGCTCCACTTGCTGAGATAGTCTACACAAATGTCACAAAACTTGTTAACTACTTCTCTAAAACTCCTTTCCGCTGCTTCTGATACTTCTGTTCTTTTAAGGACAGATTTAACATTAAAAGAAATGAACTGCTGTTCTCTCCTCTTAGTAACAGTTTCCAGAGTATTTTTCAAAACATCATTTACCTCTATTACACTTTTCGTGCTTCCGTCAATTTCCTTTATCCCATGCTGCAAAGTGCTAAGCTGACTGTGAATAAACCATGAGTAGGCTTCACTTAAAGGGTTACTGAAAAACTGAACCAGTATTTTGGGGGCTTTGTCTTCATTTAGGAAAAAATCTTTTAACTGTTCAAACAGGCGGATTACTCTTTCAACTGCTGGAAACAGTGATAACCAGCGAGTTTTCGAGTGACATTACATTCATATATTCAGCTCCCACATAATCACAGAACTCCTTTAGCCTCTCTGTTCTAACAGTATATATGTAAAAGTGTGAGTATACCTTCATGACGATAGTTTAAACATCACAGCTTAAACTGTCAGCAGATGTCTGCACGCTATTGTGTAAAACATATGCAGGGCACCCTATGCCTTCAATGTTTTCATGAAATGTTGCCTTTAATTTGGTAAATACGTTGCATTTGCCTTGTCTTTTTAAACCACCAGAGTTTGTGTTCACCTTCAAAAGTTTGCTCTGAATTCCCTGATTAATATCGAAAAACTGAACAACAAACGGAAATATTTTAGTGGCCTTATGATTGCTGGCATCAGTGGATATCCCGTAGAAAGAAGACTTTTTGATGTATTCAAGGCATTCCTTTACAGTCTGGAGAGCAATAACTCCTTTCACTAAGGCTGACACTTTAGTTCTTGCTGAACTAAACTTTTTTGCAATGGAAGAATCATCAAACATAATGCTGTTAAGCTTATTAGTACAGTCACTAGATCTATAAGTTTGGTGATGTTTTACCGTGTGGTAGGCTAGTGTAAGCTCGGCTTGACTGATGTTTCACAAAATAATTTTGTAGAGTTTTACTGCAGCTCGGTGCACTGTATCTGTTAATGGGTTTCTTTGACCTGATGTGATCAACTATGTCGGAACGTCCACCATGACTTATACTAATAAAACAGTTACATAAGGAACACACTGCTTCATAATCAAAACGACCTTTCTTAATGAAATTCCATTCCCTGGAATAATAGTCACTGAACTTGTAGGCACGTTTCAGCATTGCGTTTCACAGTGCTGCAGCAATAATACCACTAACATGAGAAAAAACTATTGCAGTTTGTCTGACAAAACATCAACTACTACACGGTTCTGACAATGAGTGCGTAAGTGGCGCGACAATCGGACGGTTTCATAGCTCTGTTACAATAATACAACTTACTACTTGTTCGCCAAAGTACCGCTCAAAGTAAATTATTGCCTGAGTGTATCAATACTGATACTGTGATTACTAGTATGGGACAATGGAGGTTTTAGACAAATAAGCTAAAATATATAAGTCCTTTAATATAGCGAAATCCCAAAAATGTGAGAAAGATTCAGGAAATGTATTTAAAAACTGAATTCTGGGACTTTTGAGCGTCCCGAAACAAATTTTCGGGACACCGGAACACAGGGATGAAAACCAGGACAAGCCCGGTTTTCCGGGACGTTTGGTCACCCTAGCCTAGACCGTCAAACCCGCGGTTCGATCGTGTCCGCATTGATACTTTGTGCCAGGAAGGGCTCTCAGAAAGGGAAGTGTCCAGGTGTCTCAGAGTGAAGCAAAATGATGTTCAGACATAGAGGAGATACAGAGAGAGGAACTGTGATTGACAAGCCTCGCTCAGGCCGCCCAAGGACTATTATTGCAGTGGATGACCGTTACCTACGAAATATGGCTCGGAGGAATCCTGACAACAACCCCACTATGTTGAAAAAATCTTTTTGTGCAGCCACAGGACGTCGTGTTACGACTCAAACAGTGTGTAATAGGCTGCATGATTAGTAACTTCACTCCTGACATCTATCGCGAGTTCCATCTATGCAACCACGACACATGCAGCGCGGTACAGATTGGCCCAACAACATGCCAAATGGACCACTCAGGATTGGCATCATGTTCTATTCACCGATGAGTGTAGCATGTGCCTTGAACCAGATAATCGTCGGAGACGTGTTTGGAGGCAACCCGGTCAGGCTGAACGCCTTAGACACACTGTCCAGCGAGTGCAGCAAGGTGGAGGTTCTCTGATGGGGTGGCATTATGTGGGGCCAACCTATGCCGCTGGTGGTCATAGAAGGCGCCGTAATGGCTGTACGATACGTGAATGCCATCGTCCGACCGATAGTGCAACGATATTGGCAGCATACTGGCCAGGCATTCGTCTTCATGGACGACAATTCACGCCCCCATCTTGCACATCTTGTGAATGACTTCCTTGAGGATAACGACAGCGCTTGATTAGAGTGGCCAGCACGTTCTCCAGACATGAAACCTATCGATCATGCCTGGAATTGATTGAAAAGGGCTGTTTATGGACAATATGACCCACCAATCACTCTGAGGGATCTACGCCGAATCGCCCTTGGGGAGTGGGACAATATGGACCAACTGTGCCTTGATGAACTTGTGGATGGTATGCCACGACGAATACAGGCATGCATCAGTGCAAGAGGATATGCTACAGGGTATTTAGAGGTACCAGAGTGTACAAAAAATGGTTCAAATGGCTCTGAGCACTATGCGACTTAACTACAGAGGTCATCAGTCGCCTAGAACTTGGAAGGAATTAAACCTAACTAATCTAAGGACATAACACACATC